>NC_090269.1:30791700-31991700 GCF_040414725.1 Anabrus simplex
TATGCACAGTGCGCTATTTAAAAAAAAAAATTTTAGGTTATGATTGAAGTAGTCGAAGTTGGCGCAAGACAATTTTTTTTTTTTTTTTTTTTTTTTTTTAAAGAGGAGAATAAATTAAACGAGGAAGAGTGATAGTGAAATAAGAGAAAGAATAAAAGAAATTGAAGTTAGATGGTAATGAGGAAAGATAAGATAGGGAAATGAAGGAGAGATATGTCGACGACACATTGGTAATATTAAATGAGGAATCAACCAACGCAGCCTCTACACTTCGTCATCTCAACAACTTAGACTCTAACATTAAATTCACCCTCGAATCAGAACACAACCAAACTCTTAATTTTCTAGACCTAACTATTACTAGACATCCTTCTTCTTTATCTTACAAAATTTTCAGAAAACCAACCCAAACAGCAACTACAATAAGACAAGATTCTTCGCACCCCCAAGCTCATAAACGTGCTACTTATAACAGCTTAATTTTTCGTGCCTTCAACACCCCTATGTCCAAAAAAGATTTAAATAATGAATTAAACACCATCCGCAACATTGCTAAATTTAATGGCTTTAACAACTCCTTCATTAACCGCATCATCAACAAATTCAAACACCGTCCAAAAACCACTTTATCTAAAGACACAATAAAACCAACTGCTTTTTCCACCTTCACTTTTACTCAGGATGCTTATAAAATAACTAATATCTTTAAAAAACATAATATGAAAATTTCTTTTAGAACTAACAATAGAAGTCTTGATATCTTACACAACTCTAAATCTCTAAATAAGTCTAATGCCTTTTCTAAATCTGGTGTATACAGATTTAAATGCAACAACTGCAGTTCCTCCTACGTCGGACAAACTGGCCGCAACTTCAATATCAGGTACTCTGAACATGTCAACGCCATTAAATACAACAGATTCTCTGCCATAGGACAGCACATACAAGACTCCAAACATAGTTTCACCAGTATTGACAATGACATAAACATACTTAAAATCATTAACAAAGGCCCCCTCTTAAACATTACTGAAAATTGCTTTATCCACCTTGACCAGTACTTCAACCCTAATTTCAATTTAAACGACATTTCTGAAAAACCCAATATCCTTTTTGATTTCCTAATTCTTCTTCTCAAAAATTCCAAATTCCAAAACCCCAATTCTATTTTCCATGTCTTACATAGTTCCCACCCACATTTTCTACCTCCAATAACCCACCCTCCTAACCCACCTTAAAGTACCCCTCCTTCATTTCCCTATCTTATCTTTCCTCATTACCATCTAACTTCAATTTCTTTTATTCTTTCTCTTATTTCACTATCACTCTTCCTCGTTTAATTTATTCTCCTCTTTAAAAAAAAAAAAAAAAAAAAAAAAAAAAAAAGTCTTGCGCCAACTTCGACTACTTCAATCATAACCTAAAATTTTTTTAAATAGCGCACTGTGCATATAAGTTTTCATTTGTTTTCCGATATTGCGCTTTTTACTACATTTTTTTCTTCTCTCTACAATTGTTTTTTCAAATCAACTGTTTACCAAGATCTTAGCTGGAGTACGGGTGCTCATTCGGTTATACTAATTGGCATCGTATATTTTTATATACGTACTTGGCTTCCCGCAGCCGTGACAGGTTCTGGACCTTCGAAACGTTCTCCACTCTACTTTGGTGTTTGGCCGCAGCGCGTGACCTTGAGTGTGCCGCGTAGTCACCGGGAGCTGGCGGCTTTCTTCTACAGATCTGTTCGTCTGCGAATTCAAGCCTTTTTGATCTTCGCAAGTTGATTATTAATGTTGTGACTTTGTGCAGAACAGAATGTGATGTCGTGTCTTTGTGCCTAACAGAGTGAAAAACTGACCTCCAACATTCATAAACATTTTACATGTTTTTTATGGCTGATGATGACCTAGACTAAGGTCGAAACCGGTCCCATTTAAATAGAAATGTGATTGCTACGTTTCTTTCTTTTGAGTATTGAATAGGTTGAACCTCCTTTCCAGTTATTTAATTTTTAACATAAAAGAGTAGCATTACAAAAATGTTGCAAAGTTTGGGCTGGGAAGACTTGGGAGAAAGGAGATGAGCTTCTCGACTAAGTGGTATGTTCTGAGCTGTCAGTGGAGAGATGGCGTGGAATGTCATCAGTACTGGAATAATAACAGTAAGTTATTTGTTAAATAGACCACCTAATCAATACAAAGCCTAGTCTTGGATGATTTACATGGATCTGTTAACTAAAAGTGGTACATGTTTCACCCTGTATGAAGGCATCATCAGCCATTGTCTTAACCTTAGATTGAAAATAAGCATCTAATTAACATGTGATAATGAAATCAATTTTAAAAATCTTGAAGAGATTTGAAGTAAAATAACATTAAAAATAACAATGATGGTTTAAAAAATATACAATGTGATGAGTTACGATGGTGAAAGTATTAACAAAATTAACATTAGAAGGCTGCTATAATAAGTACAATGGATAAAACATCAGACTGTTATACAACAAGTAGTAAGATTGCTATAAAAATAAAGTTGATTGTCCGGCGGTTACAATTAGACGATGGCGAAAAATCGTATATATTCAAAATAAAGAAGAGAGAACCTTAAACTATTTTACATATTAGATAAGAAACAGAAAACCTTAAACCATAAATTACTCTGTCTACAAGAAAACAAATGTAAAACACCTGTCCAAAATACAAACAACAAAGTGTCCCCTTCCCATCTGACTAACATTTCCACTACAATCAACCTATCTACTACAGCCTTTTCTAACCAAGAATTAAATCTATTAGATAAAGGCATCAAACATAATTGGCCTAATCACAAAAAACCAGAAGACATTATCACTACCATCACTGAAACCAAAACTAATACTGATAAACAAAATGACGTACGTTATGAAGTAAAAAAGAAACTCCCAACTTTGATTAATGAGATAACATCTAATAATAACCACAACGTCTCAAAACAAATTCTAAACCTGAAATCCAAAATCCATAATAACAACATAGTAATTACAAAAGCAGATAAGGGCAACACCATAGTAATAATGAACAAACAAGATTACATTAATAAAACTGAAACCTTTTTTTCAGACAATACCTATATCTTAATTAACAAAGATCCAACAAAGAAAATACAGTGTAACTTAAAGAGCCTTCTTAAAAATTCTAATTTCATTTTAAATGATCAAGATTATCAGAAATTAACTGTAATGAACCCAAAATTACCTACAGTCAGATCATTGCCCAAAATTCATAAAAGGGATGTCCCCATTCGGCCTATAATTAATAGTATAAATAGTCCTACCTATAAAACTTCTCAATTCCTACACAAATTCCTGAAAAAACATTTCAAATTTCACAAATCCAACCCCATAAAGAACTCGATCGAACTTTGCAATTCCCTATATAAATTCAGTCTGCAACCAAACCACGTTTTATGTTCTTTTGACATCACCAACATGTATACTAATATCCCTATCAATAATACTATTAACATCATAAAAAAACAATCTCTTGAAACATAGCACATTGAGTAAAATCAAAATTGATGAATGGTTAAAATTACTTAATTTCGTTTTAGACAACAACCCGTTATCTGGAATACTAGCCGATATATACTTAGATAATCTCGAACATAGTAAGATTATTAATAACATTAACAGACTCTGTCTTTGGCATTGCTATGTTGACGATACCATAGCTATTACTGATAAACAAATCAACAGCGATAACATACTATCATTTCTCAACAACTTAGATAATAATATTAAATTCACTAAAGAAGATGAGTTCAATAGCTCTTTGAACTTCTTAGACATCAAAATCACATGAGTATCGAACAAATTCGACTTCCAAAT
This sequence comes from Anabrus simplex, assembly GCF_040414725.1. NCBI lineage: Eukaryota > Metazoa > Arthropoda > Insecta > Orthoptera > Tettigoniidae > Anabrus > Anabrus simplex. Next base: position 30,795,566 of record NC_090269.1, read on the forward strand.
ATACAGAAAACCCACCTTTTCTCCAACAACCATAAAAAATGATTCTTTACATCCCAACTCACTTATCACAGTTTAATATATAGAGCATTAAAGATCCCTATGTCCTCTATTAATTTAAAGAAAGAATTACTATTCATTAAGGAAATGGATTTAACACAGATATGATTGATAAAATCATTAAAAAAACTAAAACTAGCTACAATATTTGTATTATCAATACCAAAATAATAAATCGATTGATAGTTAAATCACCATGTAAACTCTATTGAAATCCGTCAAACCAAAATACGCTGAATTCACGTTCACTAACCATAGTATTTATCCGATAACCAATTCATGAAGCATGAAGTAAAAATAGCCTACACAACAAAAAACACTAATTGCAATTTATTCTTTAATCACAACTCTATTAACATCACAGACAATAGTTACTCTGGATCAGGAATATACAGATTGAAATGCTCTACATGTAATTTTTCTTATGTTGGCCAAACTGGCCGCAGCTTCTCCACCAGATACGCCGAGCATTACAATGCTCAAAGACACAATAAATTCTCCGCAATGGCCAACCACATGAGGGACACAGGGCATAAATTCACCACAATAGAACAAGACCTCCATATCCTCAAAAGAGTCGATAAAAGTAAACTTATGACAGAATATGAAAATTTATTCATTTTCCAATATATTCTTAAAAATCTTCAACCTCACATCAATTAGTGTTCCCACCTCCTCTACAGCTAATACACTCCCCTCCCTTCCCCTTACCGCTAGTACCTCCAATTCAAATGCAACCAATAAACCCATAACCACACCCACTGTAACATTGCTCCCTCCAATGGCCTTACACCGATACAACACGCGCAGTAATACACTCTCCTCCTTCCCTCCCACTAATAGCAGCCCCCCTCCAAGTACTACAAACAAGCCAATAGTTACGTCACCGCAAACAGATCCCCCTCCAACACAAACCTTCAGCTCTAACACACGTAGTAAGAGGTCTACTGTTGCAAATACTTCTAACTCATAACGTTACGAATTATCTTCGTCATCGTCAAATGGTAAGTGTACATGATTCTACTTCAATAATTTTAAAACATCTTTTCACATAATTGACTCTACGTTTCTTGTTTCCTTTTATAGATTCCACTGTTATATGCCTTTCCAACTAGTATATCAACAAACTCACATTTTTTGCAACATTTGAACATTGCTTCAAATTGAGATGGTTCATGAGATCCAATTTAAACCTGTTCTTCAACTTCTATTCTACAACTTCTTATCTTCAATGTGTTCTACAACTTCACCATATGCCTGTGACTTTCGTCTTTTATCTTCCTGATTAAGATTAATTTCGGATCTCTCGACCAACCTTCGACTTTTATTCTCTCTTCTTTATTTTGAATATATACGATTTTTCGCCATCGTCTAATTGTAACTGCCGGACGATCAACTTTATTTTTATAGCAATCTTACTACTTGTTGTATAACAGTCTGATGTTTTATCCATTGTACTTATTATAGCACCCTTCTAATGTTAATTTTGTTAATACTTTCACCATCGTAACTCATCACATTGTATATTTTTTAAACCATCACTGTTATTTTTAATGTTATTTTACTTCAAACCTCTTCAAGATTTTTAAAATTCATTTCATTATCACATGTTAATTAGATGCTTATTTTCAATCTAAGGTTAAGACAATGGCTGATGATGCCTTCATACAGGGCGAAACATGTACCACTATTAGTTAACAGGTCTATGTAAATCATCCAAGACTAGACTTTGTATTGATTAGGTGGTCTATTTAACAAATAACTTACTGTTATTATTTCAATCAAATATCATCAATACGGACCGAAAATGATATTTATTACATGTAACGTCATCAGTAGACGAATAAGTTTGAGTGGTGTCTTTAAAAGTAGGAAAGATTGCTGTATGAAGATAAAGTTGGAATTCAAGAGGACAAACTGGGGCAAATATTTGTTCATACAAAGGGGAGTTAGGGATTGGAATAACTTACCAAGTGAGATGTTCAATAAATTTCCAATTTCTTTGCAATCATTTAAGAAAAGACTAGGAAAACAACAGATAGGGAATCTGCCACCTGGGCGACTGCCCTAAATGCAGATCAGTAGTGTGTCTGAATACTGTCTAAGTAATAAAACAGATAATGCAAGCCTTGATTTCAGAGAATTAGATTATAAGTATTTCTGCCAATACAGTATATACAAATAATATCATTTTGCAATAGTGACTCTTTAAGTGGTCACTTCTGTTTTTAAACAGGGTAGTTAAAACCACTCTCAGATTAAAACTTAAAAATACAGCAAAATCTTTGATACTTAACAGAGTTACAATGTACATTTGCATTGTTAACACATTGCAGACCGGGTGCCCTTCACCCCATGCACAGCCCTGTTCCCGGCCACTTTTTAACTACCTCCAAACTGGAGTGCATGCATTCAAATAAACTGTCACTAGCCTTTGAAGGACTACTGTGTTTTTTTCTGGTGGCCTTCCTGAATAGTCGTTGAAATGTAGGTAGGTAAGTATTTGTTGAAATCTATTTTGGCTCATAGTTTTCGGAAATATGGGGTTTTCTATTAGGGGATCAGTTGGCCAGTAATCTTTCAGACATGATTTCTTCATCTGCCCTATCAATATACACAAAGCAATATTTTTTAATTTCCCTGTTATTGACATTAGTCCACTTTAGTGTTTTAGGGGATACGTTATGAGAATGTGAATTCTGCTCATAGTATAAGTTTTTCTGCTCAATTACATACTGAGAAAAATCCTCACCAAACATAAGTCCTGCTACTTGTCCTGTCATTAGGCCATAATTTTATACTAGGAGCACCTTCAAAATCTTCTAGCCTAGGTTCACTGTTGTCCATAACCCAGTTGTCAGGAAACACTACATTATTTACAATATTTAGAATATTTGCACCCATGACACAATTATCAGACTCGTTCTGCACCACATGAGTTCCACACCATGAAGATAAGGCTATATCCTCATCATCACTTGAAAAATTTCCGTTAGAAGATATTTCATCATCGAACTCTGAATATTCAGCATCACTTGGACATTCAGAGCCTGTATCAGCACATAATTCGCAAATAATTTCATCCCTGTCTAAACACATGCGATCCCTGGGCGCTGCCATCTTGCATGGCTCTTCAAACTTTGTAAACATGTTGTCAGGAAATGCAAATAAAAGATATGATATGAAGAATAATCTAAAAGAAATGCGATTATCGATTGTGTAGAACCATATATAACAGAGTTCTATCACCCTTGATAGTTCCAAAGACAGCACTAAACTTCAGTGTACTGCGAACTTGGGACCGGTCCGCAAGACTCGGCCAGGCAAACACGAGTTTTCTCGGGACCACTCCGCATTGTGTTAACACCACCTGCCTACCTACCTATTTACTCTGGATTGGTCATAACTGGCTAGAAACTGCCAGGAGCTGAATCTGGACCTCTTAGATTAGAGGAACAAAGTGTAAAAGGCATGTCCTCAAATCAGAAAGAGAATAACGTAGAGCAGAGGTCAATTAAAATGAATAAGGTTTATTAACTTAAGCTTAGCAAGAAAAGATTAAGATATGGTCATAGAACAAACAAAATGGGGAAACACAGGGAGTTGAATACTCGCATATATAGCTCGTGAAGATAATATCAACTGCAATCGAGTCGTTTGACTCATCAAACTGGATCTCATAAAATTTTACACTGTCGCAACAGAGGTATCATGAAAAGTGATACAATTATATTCAATCATTACCAGACAGTGGTAATTAAAACGTGATCCAAAGTATTTCTTTCTTAGAGACCAGATGTCATAAAGAGGTGAAAGTAACAGCTTTCCCACAAGAAAAATATTATCATGGCTCCCCAGATGAAGTCAAGGTTTCTATAAAAAGAAACATGGCTCCCAACAATCTTCATAGAGACTGTATCCCCAGAAATCAAAAACGCCGGTGAAGCAATGCTGGCAGAAAAGAAAACAAATATGGAACACAAGGAGGTTAAAAATGAGTTGCCATAGTTATAGAAACAAATAAACATGAGTCAAATGAAACAAGTAAAATGAGAGTAAAATTCTGAAATAAGCATGTAAATTGGCTGAGCAAGCTGGAAACAAAGGTGAGATAAAATAAGAATAGTTAAAAGCAAATATCCATAAGAAAAAAAAAAAAAAAAAAAAAAAAAAAAAAAAAAAACCAACACACGCACGCACGCACACCAAATATGGGAAGCAGACTGAATAAATAATATAATATCAAGACACGTTATGATAAGAATCATAACAGCATGACAAGCATCAGTCGATGGCTCATGAGCTTGATCTGAGAGCACAGATCAGATATCTGGGTCGTCGCAAATAGGCCTTGCTTACCCAGTCAACACCATAACCAAAATAACTTACATGCCACAATCATAGAGCTGTACACATATCTTTCAATATGAAAAGTAACAAAGAAAAAAAGGCTCTCTCCTTAGAAAAAAAAAAAAAAAAGAAGAAAAGATATGCCATGGAATGGTCTACAGAATGAATATTCTTGTATGTGGGAGATATAAATGACTGGTTACATGGTTTAATTACCTGGTAACACACAAGTGAGACCATTAGTTTATCAGCAACTTGACTTGGTCTAAATCTTGGCTTCTCTTTGCCACTTCTTTTGGCCAGCTGGTCCCAAAGTCTAGTCCACATATCAACTCGATATGGTACCAAACGCTGCTGAGGAGACAGTAACATCATTGCAGTATTCCATAAGGCTTCATGAGCTAGGGACATGGTTAGACGATTCACCTATGGAAAACAAAATTGTCCAGAGGTTACTACACAATGACATTTAAAAATTAATTATGTAATTTATTTCCCATGCACTATCTGTAATTGAAAGAACATTCCAAACCCACGGATTATTATACAATGGACTCACGGTAGAAAAGGGATGTATACACATTCATGCTTGAGGGATAAGGCTGAGGTAAGGGAGTACGAGTCATCACAAAATATGCATCCCCATAAATGGCTGGAGGGACTAGGCACAGATTATGGAGAAGGCACCATCGCAGAAGACACATATTTTCCCTAAGAACTCTGAGTTCACTAACACAATCTAATTCCACAATAACTTCATCACCACTTGATTTTAAAAACTGCTCCCAATATTGCTCAAATCAAGATCACTTTCATCTAGAAGTCTCGCTAATTACTTTTCATGCTCCTCAAATAATGCCATGTTGCTAAGCATTGTCTGTTTACAAACTACACCAGAGGACTAAACCTAAGAGTGAACTTGATTATTTTCAGTCATTCATGACCAAGGGTTATTGATGGAAATTGTGTGTGAAACTAACTGGTATACCAATGTAAACATTCACAAAGTTATGCCCCTAAAGGGTCTAAATGGTAATTTCCACTTCATTTATTTTCATCCACAGAGGAGAAGTAAAGACTGCAGTTTTCACTGACTAAGAAATGAAGGGACAACGGCATGAGATCGTGTTTTTTGTAATGCATGTACAAGAAATCCTGGATTGAATCCTGGCAAGTGTTTTGAGAAGTTCCACATAAAGCACAATTACCGATGAAAATGTGACTGTATGAGATGATTTCATGATTAAAAATGCTGAGTATTGTATTATACAGTACTTGTACTATATTTATCTTGTATTTGTTTATATGATTTTTATAAATATGCTGCCTTTATGTTTGTGCAGTTACTTACCCCTCTGTAAGCAGACTTTTAAACTAAACTGGAGAGGCAAGCGTGTTCAGAATGAAATGGAGGACTAAGGGTTGAGAGATGTCTTGTTTTATTTTACATGATCCCTCTCACCATCTTACCAGGCATAACATTATATCTTTGTTGCTTAAAAAAATAAAAAATACAAACATAAAAACCATGCAAGGTTAGATCACAGTTTTCATTGATCACAAATCTGTATGAGAAAATCTAACTTAGGATGACTGGCAATAAACAATCATGACTACCCATTTGTAAAGCCTAAACTACAAGTAGGTTAAGTAAAAATTATTAATATAATGTTCAGCTAATGTAATTTCCAACATGTATTGTAAGTTTAGTTCTATGTAGAAATTACTTACTTTAATCTCCAACTCTGAGGCTGGCGAAACAGTAGTGAGAGGCAAAAGTGCTACCAATGGCTGAGCATCTGAAGTGAGATTTCTTTGTGCTGAAGCATAAGCACCGCCTATCATAACCTCTTGCAGTATCTGAGGAACACTAAGATCCATTGGGTGTTCTGCTATTGACATCAGGAGCTGTAATTCATGAAAATTATAAACTAAAATTTGTCATCATTTTAAAGAGGGGGGGGAAGTAGGATTTGATAACAATAAAATTAGTGTCTACTAAGTTCAATACAATGTGAAACACATGATACACGTCTATAATTTTGCTCCACTAAGGAGTTCACATTACGTTTTGTGAAAATTCCAGATTATGGAGTAAAGTTATATAAATTGGAAACCTAATAAAGTATTTCTAGCTATTTTTATATACTGTACCAGAAACCCTGGTCCATCAGATTTTAGAAGCATTTCAAACTTACAAGTGGTTCATGGTGTGGGTTAATGTAGTCACATCCTAGTTCGTGAACTATGGGCAACGGCTGAGTGGCCTAGTAAGTGGTCCTGAGAGTTGGGATACCAGTTGCTATGGAATGGGAGTGGGCATCTCGGACATATTCTGAGTCATGGCCCTCCTTGTGCTCAGGCGGCTAGGACTATACAATTCATCGGTGGTCCATAACCCATTAGAGGAGAGATCCTCACTTGGACTATGTGCAAGAAGGGTAGCATCCTGCTTCATGAATTTACCGAGCTCAGAACATTTTAAGCAAGCCTCGGACCTATGGGAGTAACGGAGTCCCACTCCCATTTGACAGGCAACGGACTCCTTGGAAACAACTTGGCGAATGAAATGGAATTCGGTGGGGAGCTACCAATATTAATGGGGCTTATGGAAGAAAGAAAGTAGAACTGGCTGAGTCAGCAAACAGGATGCATCTGGATGTGCTAGGAGTAAGTGATATTCGGGTAAGGGGAGATAACGAGGAAGAGATAGGAGATTATAAAGTGTATTTGACGGGTGTTAGAAAGGGAAGGGCAGAGTCTGGGGTAGGGCTCTTTATCAGGAATACCATTGCATGCAACATAGTTTCTGTTAGGCACGTAAATGAGCGAATGCTGTGGGTAGATTTGTCAGTTGGAGGAATTAGGACTAGAACTGTCTCCGTGTATTTACCATGTGAGGGTGCAGATGAGGATGAAGTTGATAAGTTTTATGAAACATTGAGTGAAGTCGTGGTCAGGGTCAACAGCAAGGATAGAATAGTGCTAATGGGTGATTTCAATGCGAGAGTTAGGAATAGAACTGAAGGATACGAAAGGGTGATTGGTAAATGTGGGGATGATATGGAAGCTAATAGGAATGGGAAGCGTTTGCTGGACTTCTGTGCTAGTATGCGTTTAGCAGTTATGAATACATTCTTCAAGCATAAGGCTATTCACTGCTATACATGGGAGGCTAGGGGTACCTGATCCACAATAGACTATATATTAACTGACTTCAAATTCAGGAAATCTGTTAGGAATGTACGAGTTTTCCAGGGATTTTTCGATGATACAGACCACTATCTGATCTGTAGTGAACTAAGTATCTCTAGGCCTAGGGTGGAGAAAGTGAAATTTGTCTGCAAACAAATAAGGGTAGAAAATCTCCAGATAATGAAATTAGACAGAAGTACATGGATATGATTAGTGAGAAGTTTCGAACAGTGGACAGTAAGGAGGCTCAGGATGTAGAAAGAGAATGGGTGGCATACAGGGTTGCTGTAATAGAAACAGCAAGGGAATGGCTAGGAACAACTGTGTATAAAAATGGGAAAAGGCGAACATCTTGATGGAATGATGAAGTGAGAGCAGCTTGTAAACGTAAAAAGAAGGCTTATCAGAAATGGCTCCAAACAAAGGCTGAGGCAGACAGGGATTTGTATGTAGATGAAAGAAACACAGCGAAACAAATAGTTGTTGAATCCAAAAAGAAGTCGTGGGAAGATTTTGGTAATAATCTGGAAAGACTAGGTCAAGCAGGAGGGGAACCTTTCTAGACAGTAATAAAGACTCTTAGGAAGGAAGGGAAAAAGGAAATGAACAGTGTTTTGAGTAATTCAGGTAAACTCATAATAGATTCCAGGGAATCACTGGAGAGGTGGAGGGAATATTTTGAACATCTTCTCAATGTAAAAGGAAATCTTCCTGGTGGTGTTGCGAACAGCCAAGCCCATGGGGAGGAGGAAAATGATGTTGGTGAAATTATGCTTGAGGAAGTGAAAAGGATGGTAAATAAACTCCACTGTCATAAAGCAGCAGGAATAGATGAAATTAGACCTGAAATGGTGAAGTATAGTGGGAAGGCAGGGATGAAATTGCTTCATAGAGTAGTAAGATTAGCATGGAGTGTAGGTAAGGTACCTACAGATTAGACAAAAGCAGTAATTGCACCTATCTATAAGCATGGGAACAGGAAGGATTGCAAACAACTATCGAGGTATCTCATTGATTAGTATACCAGGCAAAGTATTCACTGGCATCTTGGAAGGGAGGGTGCGATCAGTAGTTGAGAGGAAGTTGGATGAAAACCAGTGTGGTTTCAGACCACAGAGAGGCTGTCAGGATCAAATTTTCAGTATGCGCCAGGTAATTGAAAAATGCCACGAGAGGAATAGGCAGTTGTGTTTATGTTTCTTAGATTTAGAGAAAGCATATGACAGGGTACGAAGGGAAAAGATGTTTGCTATACTGGGGGACTATGGAATTAAAGGTAGATTATTAAAATCAATCAAAGGCATTTATGTTGACAATTGGGCTTCAGTAAGAATTGATGGTAGAATGAGTTCTTGGTTCAGGGTACTTACAGGGGTTAGACATGGCTGTAATCTTTCGCCTTTGCTGTTTGTAGTTTACATGGATCATCTGCTGAAAGATATAAAATGGCAGGGAGGGATTCAGTTAGGTGGAAATGTAGTAAGCAGCCTGGCCTATGCTGACGACTTGGTCTTAATGGCAGATTGTGCCGAAAGCCTGCAGTCTAATATCTGGGAACTTGAAAATAGCTGCAAGGAGTATGGTATGAAAATTAGCCTCTCGAAGACTAAATTGATGTCAGAAGGTAAGAAATTCAACAGAATTGAATGTCAGATCGGTGATACAAAGCTAGAACAGGTCGATAATTTCAAGTATTTAGGTTGTGTGTTCTCCCAGGATGGTAATATAGTAAGTGAGATTGAATCAAGGTGTCGTAAAGCTAATGCAGTGAGTTCGCAGTTGCGATCAACTGTATTCTGTAAGAAGGAAGTCAGCTCCCGGACGAAACTATCTTTACATCGGTCTGTTTTCAGACCAACTTTGCTTTACGGGAGCGAAAGCTGGGTGGACTCAGGATATCTTATTAATAAGTTAGAAGTAACAGACACGAAAGTAGTAATAATGATTGCTAGTACAAACAGGTGGGAACAATGGCAGGAGGGTACTTGGAATGAGGAGATAAAGGCTAATTTAGGAATGAACCCGATGGATGAAGCTGTACGCATAAACCGGCTTCGGTGGTGGGGTCATGTGAGGCGAATGGCGGAGGATAGGTTACCTAAGAGAATAATGGACTCTGTTATGGAGGGTAAGAGAAGTAGAGGTAGACCAAGACGATGATGGTTAGTCTCAGCTTCTAACGATTTAAATATAAGAGGTATAGAACTAAATGAGGCCACAACACTAGTTGCAAATTGAGGATTGTGGTGACATTTAGTAAATTCGGTGACGTTTGGTAAATTCGCAGAGGCTTGCAGACTGAACGCTGAAAGGCATAACAGTCTATAATGATAATGTATGTATGTATGTAATGTATGTATGTCAAACTTACAAATACGTACAGCATGCAATCAGGCAGCCAGCAACAGTGAACATGTGGCGAGTGACACAGGAACAAGCTCCAGCTACTCAAATCTAAGTTGCGTCACTCGTCGAACATTCCATTCCTACTTGTGTTAGTTTGCATTCTAACGTTATATGTAAATGTAAGGGTGTGTGTGAACAGGACTAATTTCACGCGTCAAGCACTCTACTTCTAACATCCAGTTGAAGTGATTGTTATTTAACTCAGTGTAAATAATATTTTTACCCTATCTAGCAGTGTTAATTTTTATAAATAAATTCTCCAAACAATAATAATTATTAAATTAATGTCATAACAATAATAATTATTAAATTATCATAATGCTCCACCTTTTTCAATACTATAATATATAATATTACTAGCAAGATACCCGTGCTTCGCTACGGTATTATACTGAAATTTATAATTGAATGCTTATTGTTTTAGATATATAATCCGCTGAAATTCGCGATCTAACTCGTTTTCTGCGAGAATCCACCAAAATTCCCGATCTGACTCGTTTTTTATTAGATTACGGCACGTTTCCTACCATTTTTTCAATCTTCCTTTCCAGCAATCGATTTCGTACTTCCCGGGCTAGGCTCAGGTATTCCTTCTGGTCAGTTGGGTCCGTAAATCTTTGTCATCTTTTCCTATAATCATTTTTAATATGGATAAAATCCTTCAGGAGATCCGGCGTGGTGTCTTATTGGGTGCCTTGGCGGCACTGAACCCGCGGTCGGACTGCATTCTTAGTCATTACCCGTCCAGGAGCCGTTTCCAGCACGGTCCGCACATTTGACAACGGTCCGGAACATTATTATTATTATTATTATTATTATTATTATTATTACTATTATATGTTGCTGAAATGGCTGATGAAAGGGAAAACCGGAGTATCCGGAGAAAAACCTGTCCCGCCCCCGTTTTGTCCAGCACGAATGTCACATGGAGTGACCGGGATTTGAACCACGGAACCCAGCTGTGAGAATCCGGCGCGCTGCCGCCTGAGCAACGAAGGATCCCTATAAGTACATTAAGGACAGTAAAATCAATTGGTCTCACCTCCTTCTACACCCCATCGCCGTTAAGTTTATTTACCGCCACCCCCCCCAAAAAAAAATTAAAAGGGCTTGTTTCTTTATGCTTAAAGGAGATTCCAAACACCAATGTTCACGTCTATTACCTTCAGTTTTGAGATATAAGTATCCCCATAAAAATAATTTACTTTTTTCACTTCATTTCACACTACCCCCCCCCCCCCAAGTGAATTTTCCTGCAAAATATACTTGTTTCTTTAATAGTAAACGATCTTCTAAATACCAATTATCACGACTCTAACTTCATCAGTTTTTGATTTATGTGTCCTCATGAAAGGAATTCAACTCCTTTACACTCTCGCTCTCCAAGATGTATCCCCCCCCCCCAAATGCGTTTTCCTTTGTTTTAAAGGAGATCCAAATACGAATTTTCACGTCTGTAACAACTTTAGTTTTTATTAGATGTATGTATTCTCATACAATTAAGTCAATTAATTTTTCAATTCTTTCACCCCCCCGTTCATTGGATTTTCCGAGTATACGTGTTTCTTTACTTTTAAAGCAGATTGCAAATATCAAATTTCACGTCTGTACGTCTGTAACATCTTCATTTTTGAGATATCAGTAGTCTAATTAAAAGAATTCAACACCATTTTCAGTCACTTTTACCCCCCCTCCTCCCAAGTGGTATTTCCGAAAACTAAAAATACACGTTTATTTATGTTTAATAGAGATAAAAAATACCATTTTTCACTTCTGTAACATGTTAAGTTTTTTTAGATATACTGTAAAAATTCTCATTTTAAAATTTCACCCCTTTTTAGTTCCCCTTAAGTGGAGTTTCCAAAAACAAATCAGCTATGTTTCTTTACATTTACAGGAGATTCCAAACACCCACGTTTTACGCCTGTAACATTTTATGTTTCCAAGATATTCTGTAGATATCGTCTTTCAAAAAATTCACCCCAATTTGCCACTCCTGTTTAACCGCCATTAATTGGATTTTCCAAAAACTAAAAAATACGTGTTTCTTTATTTTTAAAGGAGATCCCCTATACAAATTTTCAGTTCTGTAATATCTTTTGTTTCTGAGATATATGTATCCTCATTAAAGGCATTCAACCCATTTTTCACCCTTTTACACCCCTCCTATTTGGATTTACAGGAAACAAAAAAAATACGTGTTCCTTTATTTTAAAGGAGATTCTAACTACCAATTTTTACAGCTGTAAATTTTAAAGTTTTAAGATGTAGACACACTCATTTTAAAAAATTCACCCCCTCCCCTTTCATCCCCAATATTTGGATTTTCCATAAACGAAAAAATACGTGTTTCTTTACTTTTAAATAGATCCCAAATACCAAATTTCTGGTCTGTAATATCTTCAGGTTCTGAAATATAAGTAGCCTCATTAAAGGCATTCAACCCATTATTCACACTTTTACACCCTTCCTATTGGGATTTTCCGAAAACAAAAGAATACATCTTTCTTTATTTTTAATGGAGATTCGAAATACCAATTTTTACATCTATAAACTTTAAAAGTTTTGAGATATAGATACACTCATTTTTAAAAATCACACCCTTTTCACCCCCTCCCCATTAATTGGATTTTCCAAAAACACAAAAATACGTGTTTCTTTATTTTTAAAGGAGATCCCAAATACCAATTTTCAGGTCTGTAATATCTTCAGGTTCTGAAATATAAGTAGACTCATGAAAGGCAATGGACCCCTTTTTCAAACTTTTCCACCCTTCCTATTAGGATTTTCCGAAAACAAAATATACGTGTTTCTTTAATTTTAAAGGAGATTCTAAATACCAATTTTCACATCTATAACCTTTAAAAGTTTTGAGTTATAGATACACCCACTTTAAAATCTTACCCCTTTTCACCCCCCCTAATTGGACTTTCCAGAAACAAAAAAATATATATGTTTCTTTATTTTTAAAGGAGATCCCAAATACCAATTTTCAGGTCTGTAATATCTTCAGTTTCTGAGATATAAGTAGCATCATTAAAGGCATTCAACCCCTTTTTCACCCCTTATCACTCCTATTGCGATTTTCCGAAAACCAAAAATACGTGTTTCTTTATTTTTAATGGAGGTTGTAAATACCAATTTTTACATCTGCAAACTGTAAAAGTTTGGAGATAGAGATTCACTCATTTTAAAAATTCACCCCCTTTTCACCCTCCCATTAACTGGATTTTCCAAAAACAAAAAAATACGTGTTTCTTTATTTTTAAAAGAGATCAAAAGTACCAATTTTCAGGTCTGTAATATCTTCAGTTTCTGAGATATAAGTACCGGTATCCTGATTAAAGGCATTCAACCCATTTTTCCCCATTTTCACCCTTTTTAACCCCTCCTATTGGGATTTTCTGAAAACAAAAAAATACGTGTTTCCTTATTTTTAAAGAAGATTCTAAATACTAATTTTTCCATCTGTAAACTTTTAAAGTTTTGAGATATAGAAACACTCATTTTAAAATTTCATCCCCCCTTTTCACCCCCTTAGCGAAGGAATATCCAAAAATCCTCTCTTAGCGAGCACCTACATCTTAATATCAATATATCCCCAAAATTTCATTTCTTTATGTCCAGTAGTTTTGGCTCGGCGATGATGAATCAGTCAGTCAGTCAGTCAGTCAGGACAAGTTATTTTATGCCATTACTAAACTAGGGACTAGTTTCGGCCTTGGCTGGCCATCTTCAGCCTTAATGTAATAGATCTAATACCTAAACAAATGTACAAACACACAATTGACATGAAAACTGATGTACAAACACACAATTAACATTAAAATTTGGGATGAACTGTGTGTAAAATCTGAAAAATAAATTAGGCTCTAAATTCTTAGCATCTGGAGTATGCTCATCATCCAGACTCTTTCTTGTATTAATATTCATAGACCTGTTACTTCCATCACTGCTAATCATTACAATTACAGCTGGAAAACAGGAACTGGTAAATGTTGATTCTGTAGTCAGATCATCGATCACCAAATCTACTTGAGTGGTGTTAACAGTATGTAAGCCACTGGATGCCACTGTAAATAACCACCAGCTGACGCAGAACTGCTAGATGGTGTTTCCACATCGACCAACGTAAATAAAATTATATGTTCCCGTAGTGCTTGTTAAAATCATACTGAAATGCTGTTGGACATTGTCAGGACAGCACATGAAGATATGGGCAAAACTGACACATTCTTAATTTGTGGCTGGTATAAATTCGCAATTCATTGCAGTGACCATGAACTTAACCTGAATAAATGATAGATAAAATTAGATAAAATTAATGAATAGAAGTAGAGAGAGAGAGAGAGAGAGAGAGAGCGTGTTAATCCAAACAATTGTAAATACAGGGTCTTTATTTATGTTTGGCAGGGACTTTATCGCTCGAAATTGGCCGCCGATGACAGGCCGCTACCGGCCGTTGGCGCATGTGGTTTCCGGCATTTCTGCAGTTGCTGAGAGCTGAGCTCCGAGACAGTAGGGTGTTCAATGAAGCTACTGCGTAATGTATGAAGTAATGTATAATGTTTTATTGTGATTGTGTATAGTGCTGTAATGAATGTGAAATATTCGTTACGTAAACGTGTATGTATGCACAATACTTACATTAAGTGCAGGAAATTGTGCGCTAGGACAAGACAAAAGTTTCGAGCGAAATTTCCAGGGAGACCCATTCCTATCAATCAGACAATAAAACAACTGGCCAAGAGATTCAAACCTACAGGTTCAGTAAACAATAAAAATTGATGTAAAGGTCGTTATCTCCTTACTGAAGCAGTGTTTGGTACAAGGATCATAAGTAAAAATCTGTGCCTCCCCTCATAGCCCAGATTTAACAGCATGTGATTTTTATTTGTGAGGAGTGTTAAAAAATGTAGTTTATGGGAACAACCCTCACACACTAGATGAACTTTAAGAGCTGCAATTGCATCCATCAATGCTGAAGAACTTGGTAGAGTAACCAAAAACTTTGTTAGGAGATGCCAATAAGGTTGGGGAGCGCATGGGGAACGTTTTCAGCATAAACTGTAAAAATGGTGAGTAAAATGCATGATAAATGCATGCTAATGCATGATAATGATTTTGAGCATAAACTGTAACTATGGTGAATTAAAATGCATGGCAATGATTTTGAGCACCGTATTCTGCCGTACATACACATGCGTGGTAGCCGGCAACTGAACCGTCACTGGCAGCCAAGTTCGAGCGAGAAAGTCCTTGCCAAGCATAAATAAAGACCCTGTAGAATCAAAGTGATCCTGGAATATATAGTCCTCTCCGTGTAAGGACGTACCCTAAGGGTGCAACCTTACCCTTTCTCCCCTGTAATATTAAGATATTGATTTATAGTTACTTTTCTTGCTGTTGGGTCTTTTTCAGTGTCGGTAACCATACAGTTTAGGGACCCTACTTGCCGATACGACGTCTTACATTTACCGTTAATCTGGCACGTTGGCAACGTTCAATCACTGCTCTAGCGTGAAGTGCGTGTTGCCACCGCATCGCCGTTAAAGTCACTAGTGATACATTTGCGAGAATATTTAAAGCATAATTTCTTTTTCTGTGGGACTGTAAATCTATTTGGCTAATACCAGGTAAGTAGGATTGTGGCATGTTCGGATAATGCATTTAATAACATAGTTTGTGTGAAATGATGAAAGTGCTCAAATACGTCAGTCTCATGTCTAGATCTACCGGTACATGAAATAACTCTTGCGGGACGAAATTTTGGCAGTAGAACTTATAACATTATTATTTTCAAATCCGCTGTGAACTTGAAAGCTGACCTAAATTCCGTTCAGGGAGCTTGGCACATTAGTATTCCTATATGTTTCCTGATAAGCTTGAAGATATAACCAGCCTGCAGGCTGAAAATATGCCCAATAATCTCTCTCCTTACTGGTTACCGGTATTGAAGAGAGAAGGAAATATTCGCGCAAAAGAAAGGGAAGTCATTGGATGTCTGGAACTTTCGAAAATCACACTGCAAAGACTTATTAAATAAATTGCATCGTTTAACACGCCCCTCTTTTCAAGAATACGGTTATAGTACGCCTACTGTATATCAAAATAAAGAAAGATAATTTAAGTGAGAAAGTGTGTTTATTTCCTTAATTCCTCATTGAGGAGATATTCATAATTATCTTGATTTATTTCATCTTATCTTTTATCATTTACTAGGGTAGGGAAACATTCATTATCGGAGTTTACATTGAGGTTAGTTTGTTATGGTTATGTCTGATGATTTTAATATGTAACCAGGCAGGTTGGCAGCAGTGATCAGCCATTACAAAAAAAAGAAAAGAAGAGCATCGGGCGGCGATATTTACTTTCTGGGGTATTTCCTTATGTGGCAATTACTATAGTAGGACTCGATGAGTGTTAGCATCCTCAATTCTCCAAACATTTAGACAACTAATTATCTTTGTTTTTCGTGTGCTTAATTTCACAAGTGCAAGTTATGTTGGGAAGTGTGCGGACTCGATTCCATTAACACCCGGCCGCAAAAATCTTGTTTGTGTTCTTTAATTTTTGTCTCAAGTCAAGAGACCAGTGTAGTTCACTTTAAAGGTGTGTCTCATGTTTGATTCCATTGACATTCAATATGGAATATCAGAATTTCTTTAATCCCTTCATGGGAACAGTGAAAATCAGTTATAAATTGCACCTCATTACTTGTCGGTGCTACAAGTCCAGAGGACTTATACATGTGCTTGCTCCATTATTCCAAGTGAGCGAAACCTCCAGCTTGAACTCTGAGACCTTCCAGAACTTCAAGACCGTCCAGAGCAGCCCTCGAGGGGTTGGTATATGTGGTTCCATGGTGCTGAGAACTGTTGCATGGTGAGGATGGGAGGAGCAGTCGTTTGACGTAGGACATTGCCAGCAGCAGGATGGAAGGACATTTCGCTCAACTAGTCTCCAATTGTACTGAGCTGACATAATCCTGACTTTGTTTAATAGATCAGCAGTTTAAAAGGACATGACCTTCATTTGGAGTAAAACCCTCTCACTCTCTGTACCCACTCCAATTTAATGTGCCATACACACCCTGCGTTCGATCTTGTGCTCTTCAAGTCTATGGTATGGACATTTCCTGGTTCAATATATTTTTGGTAGGAATAAATGAAGGAATTAAATATCTTCATTGAGATTTGTTTTCTTGATATGCAAGCTGAGTCTGGTAAAATTATGCTTCAACCAATACACTTTAAATGTGTAAGAATTCAGATACCTGTTGTAGGCAGTCTATTAACCAGTAAGGTTGGTGCAGACCAAGAAGTCATACAAAGAGAAGCTAACAAGTGTGTGGGGATGGTGATTATTGTTTTAAGGCAAAGTGCAATTGAAACACACCCTGAATTAACCCTAATAAGGAGAAAAAATAAAGAGGTCTATTCCTTCAAAAAATGAAGGTATCAGGAAAAGAAAGGAAAGGATCACTTAGGGCTTGACGCTGAAAAGACTCCCAAGCCTTAAAAACCTAAAACTGTCAGGGTCAGAGGAGAACAAGATTTGACCATGGGAGGTCCAAAAGGAAATATAAGAGAAGAGCCAGGCACAAGAAAGCAAAATCAATGCCAGACTCAGCTAGGGCACCATGCTCCTAAATCAAAAACCCTACAGAGGCTCCCCTTTTGGTTGCCTCTTATCATAGGCAGAGGATACTATAGATGTATTCCATGTCCCCACTCATATGAATGTGCTTTATTTGCTTGCCAGGAGATCACGTACGATAGTCTGGCAGTCAAACTGCTAATGTTCAGTTCAGTAATGGAATTTTAATCCATGTACTTGTGCAGGAATAAGCTGACTATTTAAAAAAATGGAGACTCTGCCCTAATATGACAATATCTGAAGTAAGGTGCTTCCATCTGAGTAACAAGTTCGCAAACAGGGAACTATCTGTTGTCTTTAATGATATACAGCTTCCCCACAATAAACACCCTAAATATTTGGGTGTGACACTGGACAGGTCCTTGACCTATCAACAACACCTTTTTTAGACTTCAGCTAAACTAGGAGCAAGAAACAACATCCTGTGTAAACTGACGGCCAATTCTTGGGGTGCTCAAGCAAATGTACTCCGGACGACTGCACTTAGCTTAGTTTATTCTGTGGCTGAATACTGTGCATCAGCTTGACGTCCAGTTAAAGCAGACTATGAGATTGATATCTGGGACCATTAAATCCACTCCTGTTTACTAGTTACCAAGTCTCTGTGATATTGCTCCTCCACATCTTAGGAGACAAAACAGCTTAATCCAAGAATATAAACAAACTGTGTCCAACCCACTGTTACCAATCAATGTTGATATTTCAGATCATATGATATTACATCACCAAATAGCTTCAAGAAACCTGCCAATATCAGCAGGACTGATTCACTCAGTAAAAAAAACTTCAAGCTACAACAGAAATGGAATGAAGAATGGTCCACCAACGCACCTCCGCAATGGCAACGAGTCGAATAGCATAATAAAAGGTCCCCGGGATTCCAGCTACGCCGTCAGTTGTAGGCCTGGTTAAACCGGATAAACACTAATCATGGACGCTGTGCTGTCTTGGCATATAAATGGGTCGGAAATCATCAGCTGCTTGTGACTGTGGGAATGACAGTAAGACAATCTACCACATCTACCCAGGCGAGAGACAAGATTTCACTGATGCGACACCTGATGTAGTTGAATGGCTCAAGAACCTGGACTGTAATTTATGAGGGCTACTGGAAAGTGTCCATCATGAACTTATTTTTCTTTTCTTTGTTTATTCCTCATTTTTGTGTGCTTTATGTAAGTCATACACTAAATAAATAACGAAATACTCACATGGAAGATTAACAAGTCTAACATCTCCAATCTTATATGAGAAAAGATGCTCGTAAGAAACCATGAAGTAACAATGTACAAGTAATTCTGTTGCCAATCTCGCATGCAGCTTAGAACCACACTCTTTACAAAGGAGAGAACAAAAAATATGAGTTGTAATGGGAGTAAAATAATGTACGGTCAAAAATATTTGGCATAATGTGCATACACAAACAGGACAGTAGTTCAAAGGAAGAATAGTGAGATTGAACTTTGAGCAGATGATAGTTCAAATTTATGGTGGGATGGTAGATCCCAACAATATATACACTAGTGTCCAAAAGTTAAGCATAAGTTACGAGTAAGCAAGGCAACAGGAAATAGACCACAAATGGCACGACATATGCACCTACCAAACTTACGTGTTCGTAAGGTTGTTCCCTGCTTTGACTAATGGCGTAACCGCAAGGTAAACACAGCCAGTGCCTACAGTCGTGTTTGCCCTATTATAGTGTGTGGAGTGTAGCCTCATGGTGAACGTGACAACATAATGGCACAACGACGCCATTTGGACCCCATTTTGGAGGGTAGAATACTCGGCCACCTGGAAGCAGGCCAGACACAGACCGAAGTCACCATATCCTTGAATGTGCCACAAAGTGTCATCTCCAGGCTTTGGAGACACAGGAGATGTTAGTCATAGGCCAGTACCAGGTCGACCAAGGATAACCATCCCACAGCAGGACCAATATCTGGCCTTAACCGCCCGACGAAATTGGAGTGGATCTGCAAGACAATTGTCGGCGGAGCTTGCAGCCGTCTCAGCGGTTGCCATTTCCTGGAAAACTGTGTACTGGAGGCTCAGAACTGCAGGGCTGTTTGCCCGACGTCCAGCAGTGTGCGTACTGCTTACTTCAGCACAGAGCACTGTGGAGCCGTCAACATCGAAACTGGACCATGAATGAATGGAGGCATGTGCTCTTCACAGATGGATCCTGCTTCAATTTACAGAACAATTCCCATCACATATTAATCTGGAGAGAACCAGGCAGCCAATACAACCACAGGAACATCGTGGAACGGGACTAGTATGGTGGTGGTGGTGGTGGTGGTGGCGTTGTGGTGTGGGTGACATCATGTTGAATGGCCGTATGGACCTGCACATCTTCATGGGTGGTCAGAGGAACACTGTTAACGCTTGGAGATATGGAGATACAGGGATGAGGTACTGAGACCACATGCTCAACTCTTCAGAGGTGTGGTTGGTCCAGACTTCCTCTTAATAGACGATAATGCCCGACCGCACTGCGCTGTTCTGGTGGATGAATTTCTGGCTGGGGAAGACGTTCATCGCATTGACTGGCCAGCAAGGTCTGTGGATCTGAATCCTATAGAACATGCCTGGGATGCATTGGGGAGGCGAACTGCATCCCTTCAGCCTCCACCAAGGACCCTCCAAGACCTTCACATTGCCCTTTCGGAGGAATGGGATTGACTGCCACAAGAGCTCTTGGACCATCTGATAGAGAGCGTGCCATGTCGCTGCGAAGCATGTGTGGCTGTTAGGGGTAACCATACACCCTATTAACAGCATATTTTGTTGTGGAAGACATTGCCAAGTATTGTTAGTTGTTGTCAAAGGTGTACCTTGGCTATCAGAACCTTTCTGACACTGTTTTATTGGACAAGTTGTGTGAGATATGGTGTGTGATTCAGCTTCTGTTTGTTCAGCAATCCGTCTGACATTCCTATCAGGCGGTATGGTCTCATTTAGTGATTATGCTTAACTTTTGGACACTAGTGTATATCTTTTCAAATAAAAGTTAGTTTTATATCAGTATGCGAGAAAATTCCTAAAACAAAGGGCAAAGCCCTGATTATCCATACAATGCCGCAAAAGGGTAAAAAAAGAGTGGCCTCTAGTGTAAGATTCATATATTTACTTAAAATAAATAAATAAAATGGGACACTTTCAATTTGAGTAGACCAACAGAAATTTATTGCTTTTCTCATCTAACAAACATTAGCAAAGAGGAAAAAGAAAACAAAACATAAATCTTAAAACCGAGCATTAAACAACACTAAAGCAAAAGGCTAACTTTTTCCTATGAATCTATACTTCTCAGATGTATGTATTTTTTCAGTTAAATAATGATTATATAATACAGAGTTCTGAAATTCCATACAGTCTTATTAAAAAGGACTTTAACAGTATAGTGTTCACAGTTTATAGAGGTAACATATTCTTCTCTGCTTGCCCACAAGGAGTTCATCTGTGAAAACAGCCTTTCAGTACTAGCATTTGTACCAAGAATGCTGCAGCAGAAGTCAACAAACTTTCTTGAATTATTTAAGAATTAATTTACTCCAACACTGCCAAAAAAACTGATACCAAGTTTCTCTGGTAAATTTTATTTTTATATCTTCTTTCTCCATAATTCCATTTTGAAGATCGTCACTTCACCAAATAGTGGATTTGATTTCAAAGCAGAGCACTTTTCTACCCAGTGAACCGTGCTTAGTTATTTCCACATCGTTGAGATGCTAGTGCCACTGTTCTCATAAAATGACAATGTTGCCAACTGATCAGGAATTTTTTATGAACGAGACATTTTTTTATTTTTTATTTCATACATTAATTGTTATGTATGTTCATGGTCAACACACACATCTACAAAATACAAGACAATTTTGCACCCCCTAAAAATTACCAGGTTGCTGGGACACAATTTCAAAATATGGGACGATTCTGTAAAACCTGCAACATATTATATGAATCCTATTCTAGTGTGCAATTACAAATGTCACAAACTACATCGGCTATTTATTTATGAAGTAATTTCCCTTATTACTCCAGAATCAATATTATGCTTCTTGAGAGATGGCTCTAATCTCTTCTGGACTTCTGAATTGATGGACCCAAGCCAATCTTTCACTATGTCACAGAGAGTCATATTTTAACTGGATGATGGATGCTTCACCAGCTATTCCCCTGATCATTCTAAAAATTCTTCTGTCTAAATAAAATGTATCCACCAAGCCACTGTTTTTGGTGAAGCAGAAATCTTTGCAATCTGGAATTTGCCTTTCTTTCTGTCAATACTCTGGAGAGTTTGGCAAAGTTGACTCTATTGTACCAGTTGGACTAACTATCATTCCTCAACTGTAATTGTCATAATAAGAAATGCAGAGAAGAAACTGGCAAACGTCTTCTGACCCAATGCTCTGACATTAACCCTAGAACTGCTGCAGGTTAATCTGTCAAATGCTGCAGTTATATTTGTTAATACAGGCAATGAAAATAAAATCATGCCTGTAATCACATTATAATCCTATAAGAATTATTATTATTATTATTATTATTATTATTATTATTATTATTATTATTATTATTATTATTATTATTATTATTATTATAACAATATCTACTACACAGGCTTGCAACAGCTGTACCGAGCGATGTATAATTTTATGTTGTCACTGTATTTCAGCAGTAGTGTCCGAGCCACGGTGAATGAGCAAATATGGCAACAGTGGAAGGAAGCCCATAAGGCCTGTAGTCTTTTTTTAACTCTGGACGCTCTATAGCTTTCTTCTTCTCCATAACTGAATGACCTGCAAACCACTATGCATAAGTACTATACATATTGCTTACAACATGTTTAAAGTTGTCATAGGAATGTCCAGCATCTGAGCAATTTGCACACTTTTCTTGTGTGGATTAGCATCTGTTTTCTCAATAAACTTTAACTTTTCATCATTTGTAAACTGTCTAGCTTTCTTCTTCTCCATAACTGAATGTCCAGCAAACCAATATGTATAAGTACAGAAGGCCTAATTTATGTACATTGTTACACAATTCATTTACAAACATAAAATTAAGCACCAACACATCAGCTGTATATGTACATACAGTAGGTCTAATTTACGTATGTTGTTACACACTTATGAACGTAAGATAAAGCATCAACACACCACACGAGCTATTGTTGCGCGATCCAGACAAACACATGCCCACATCAAAGACTGGCTTGAGTCTGTCGCTCCCTGCAGCTGACGCTGACACGCTAGGACAAATCCTCACCCAGGCCAGTCGTTGCTGGCACATAGTGTGTGCAATGTGGTCAGCAATGCTAATTTAAATTTCTTACGGTGGGAATTATGAACGTACTAAAGAGTGGCGTAAATGTTCTATCCAGGTTTTTTTAACATGTATTTGGACTGGGATTTTGGATTAATGATGTAATAACCAGGCAAATGTGCTAGAGAGGGACATCTTAACCAGTTTTGACTGTAAATCCCTGTGTACCTCAAACTTGCTTCATAAATCTTATTGTCTCTTCCTTTCTTTTTTTTTTTTTTTTTACAAATATTTTATTTGCTTTTGAGTCTGGTTGGTGTTGCGTGGTATAGGATGGAGAAGACTGTATAGCCAGCGGCTTAACACTGGGTGTTGGACGCCAGTAAATAACCAAACTCTCTACTGGATCCAATGGCTTTAGGTGGAGGAAATGCTACTGAAATCTAGCATGCAGTGTCTATTCTTCAGGTTAGGGGCAGCTACAAAAAGGGTCTGGCAGTTAGGTATAAAATGCGTTTGGGTGTGGTGAGCCCATCATAATAATAACCTATATGAAGCATCAAAATGGATCAGGACAAGGTGAGGGTGAGAATCCACAGTCTGACAAGAGAACACCCTGGACAAGGTGTCACAAGAAGAAGAAATAGGAAGCTAGGTAGGAAGATAGGCATATACACAAAGCAAAAGCAAAGTCATCTCCGGACAGGCCATGAAGGTCCTTGGAGGCACTTGATGGGGTAGAGTGGTTAGTTCTATGCCCAGCTGCCTTTGCCCCCAGGAATTAACCTGGTACTCATTTTTGGTGTAGGCTGAGTGAACCTCAGGGCCATATGCACCTCCAGAAGTGGAAATCTCATTTCTTAAATTTTACGACTTCCTGACAATTCGAACCCACATCCTTCCGGGCGAACTGCCTTTGCCGCCTCGGCCAGGCAGCCCCTACATACACAAAGGGTTAACACAATAACAGATTAGTGTGGGTAGAGAGAGCAACAGAATGAAAAGACAAGGGGCAAACAGGCAAATGCAAATGGACAAGGATAAACTCCACTCCTTCACATACAATCTCCTTTTGTACTTTTCTCAGGACCCCTTTCCCCTGCCAAGTGATGGAATACAGGGGATTTTATTAAATACAAATGATGAATATTTCTTATTACATTACACATGATTAAATTATGAGATTTGCCTTGTTTATAGAATATATTAGAAATGTTCAACCTCACACCCAACTATGAGTTCATGAACATCTGACATTTCAACAAATTTAACTGGTACAATTCATCCTGTGTTACTGTTTTTATGGATCCTAAGTGATGAAAATCACCTACAGTTTGGTCTGGTGATCATGGAGGTTTTAACCCTGTAATGATGAACCATCCCTCAAATTTAGCATGAATAAATTGAGGAATGAGTGTGAGTGCAGTGCAAAGATTTGCAATATACTGTGATAACATTCC
The DNA here is from genome assembly GCF_040414725.1 of Anabrus simplex. NCBI lineage: Eukaryota > Metazoa > Arthropoda > Insecta > Orthoptera > Tettigoniidae > Anabrus > Anabrus simplex. The sequence continues at coordinate 30,819,964 of NC_090269.1, forward strand.
CTCATACATCTGCAATAAAGAAAATACAGTTGAACCTGCTTTATGCGTAACGCTATTCTGCGTAATTCGTATTTGTACGTAATTTCCTTTAGGCCCCGGCAAAATGTAATTTACAGGTGGGTTAATTAAACCTTATTTATACATAATCCGTTTATATGTAATTCGCTGTTATACATATTAACTGTCAGTGAAATATAACTGAGTTTTGCGTAATTGTAATGAGCACATGCTTGTTAAAAAGAAACTACTGTATTTATGAACTTTTCACTTTGTCGGCGTAGACGGAAGTAGAGTGGTCTGGTTTTGGTGCTGAGGCAGAGCACAAAGAGTTTTGCCGAGCGACATGATTGACACTTACTTATTGGTGGCTTAACAAAGGTCAATCGATTGAGTCCCCTTCGCTCTCTATCTCGCTCCTCCTCTACCTTTCTACCTTCGTTGTTTTTGATCTTCACAATGCCGCCACAGATTAAGTTACATTACAAGCAAAGTGGGCGGTTTCGGTGTGGAAACAAAAGAAAATACAGTAAATTTGTTTGAATATGAGAATTTCTTTTGTGGGAAAAACAGAGAAGTAAAATGTCTACGGTGCCGGTATGTAGTGTTTACTGTTGGACAGTAGTTTTGTCATTCAGTTGCTTTTGATTAGCCATGGAGAACAGAAAAAGGAAAAGTTATACCCTACATGAAAAAGTAAAATTTATACGAGAAGTGGATGCTAATCCACACAAAACAAAAAGTGAAATTGCCTCAGACTTAGGGATTGCTTATACAATGCTATGTATGGTCATCAGTAAAATAAATGCTATTTTGGGTGAGTTCTTAAAACTCGGTTCAAAATCAGCAAAGCGCAGCTGTCAGCAAGAAGGAAGGTACGTAGATTTGGAAAAAGCACTTTTCACATGGTTCCAGCAAAAGCGGACTGCAGCTCTACCAATTAGTGGCGACATGCTGAAGGCACAGGTGATAGATTTAGCTAAAAAGATAAGTATCACTGCTGATTTCAAGGCTTCATCAGGATGGTTGCAAGGATTTAAAGATTGTCATGGAATCACAGGGAGAACAATTTGCGGTGACTCAAAAGCTGTGGACGACGTCGCAGTGCAACACTGGAAAGAAGAGGTTCTGCCGGGTATCGTAAGTGATTATCAGCCTCCAAACATTTACAACTGTGATGAGACCGGCCTATTCTACAATCTCCTTCCCAGTAAAACATTAGCTGAAAACGGTGACTCATGCCATGGAGGGAAGAAAAGTAAAATTTGTGTAACAGTACTTCTCGCCACCACTGCAGATGGATCTGACGAACTTCCTCCACTTGTGACAGGAAAATCGAAGAATCTGAGGTGTTTTAAGGGTGCGAAAACAAAACCTACGGAATATGAATCCAACAGAAATTCTTGGATGACTATACTTCTAATGGAACAGTGGTTGAAAAAACTGGACATTAAAATGAAAAAGAAACAGAAGAAGATCCTTCTTCTTATGGATCGATGTGCAGCACATCCACCTCAAATCGTTCTGAAGAATGTCCGAGTGGAATTTTTCCCTCCTAACTGTACCAGTGTTCTACAACCGCTTGATTTGGGCATCATTGCAAATTTCAGTGTGCATTATAGAAAAATGCTGGTTCAACATTTGACAACACTGAGTGATGCAGGAAATGAACCTCTCTCCATTAATTTGCTACAAGCTATGGACTTTATTTCGACTGCCTGGAAGCAGGTGTCATCCTCCACAATCAGCAACTGTTTCTGCAAATTTGTGATACTTTGACAATACGGGCTCTAATATGAAATTTATAACGTGTTTCTGCAAAGCTGGTGTCTTACTAGAAGAGGCTGCCTTCAATGCTGATTATGGGGACGAAGTTTTGCCTGGCAATGAGCTAACGCTACCGGAGGGTGTAGAATTTGATACTTTTGTGTATATTGATGATAATCTGGCTGTATGTGGAGAACTACTGGATGAAGACATTATTGCTGATGTATGTCAACAACGCGGTGGAGATCGACCAGCTACAAGCGATAGTGACAGTGATGGAGATGGAGATAATGACTTGAATCTTGAAACACCTCAACTGAGTGAAGTGTTAAATGCAATCAATGTGTGTAGGCATTACATCAGTGCAAAAAGTTGTAGTGAAAATGCTTTGAATTCATTACTAAGTTTGCAAAAGGAGGTTTATACTCTTAATGCAAGAAAAGTGAAACAAGCCAAACTATCTGATTTCTTTAAGGCTGGACCAAGTTCAAAATAATATTTTCTGGCTTAATGTATTTATTTTTTGCAAGAATTTACACATGCAGGTCTATTCCATTGGCTTTTCAGTAAATGTATTTATTATTTGCAAGGATTTACACATGTAGGTCTATTCCATTGGTTTTTCAGTAAATATGTGATGTATTGCATAAGTCTGATTTAGTAATTCTCAGTTACAAGTAGATGTTTCTCTTCCCTTTGATATACATATAAGTCAGGTTCAACTGTAAATATGTAAGCTGAGCAGACCTTGCTGTTCCTGCTATGGGAGTACATTATGTAAGCTTATAGATTTAAGAAACTGTGAAAAGTTGCCTAGAAGCTTCTAGTTAGTAACACCTTATCAAGCCTATTTTGACTGACAGAACTGAGAGTGGAGAGTGTGCATATCTCATTATTATAGTTGCAACTATAGGTAGATAATTGCTGTTGTGCTCTTTCTGGCAACTGTTCTAAGACAGAGATGATTCAAGAGCTATTTAAGAGCAGGCTGTGAAGATCACAGGAAGCTCTTCTGGACTCTGCTCCTTCATGCAATAGAGTTTATGACTGGTTTGGAGAATTTAACTAAGAATAGCTCTCAAAGGTTGAGTTTAAAGGACCCAGAACGAAATTGGAAGTCAGCGGTCTACGTCTTCCTAAATGACAATTCCTGCTGCTGCTGCTGCTGCTGGTGGTGGTGGTGGTGGTGGTGGTGATTTTTGTTGTAAAGTGAAATACAACTCGTAATACAAATCAGAGGAAAAATTTGAAGAGGTGTGATCTTTCAAAGAATGAATGTATTAGCAAAAGATAGGAAAGGGCCATGAAGAGTGTGAAAATGACTTACTCCCTAAGCCTCACAAACCTAATACCATTGGGATTGGAAGAGAACAAGAGTTGACCAAGACAGGTTGGATAGCCTGACACAAGCAATGTCAGATTCAGGATTCCCATGGTCATCAACCTACACTCCCAACATGAGAGCCTCTTTCAACCACCTCTTCTGACAGACAGGGATATCATGAATGTATTTTACTGGCCCCTTCCACAGGGGAAATAATGATTCCTCTGCCAGAATCAATTAACCCTAGAACTGCGGACCATCTTTCTGAGAGACAGTGTCGTTCTTCTGCCATAGATGTAAAACCGGACACCAGATGGTACTAATATAGATACCAGCTGAATATTGATACTTTTATCTTCATTTTTTATAGTCTTTGATAAACAAGCAACGGTCTGGAGAAGTTTATTTAGCTGCTGAAGTGAAAGTACTTTCATGTGATCTTTTTAAGATGGCAGTCCGCTTTGTTGACGATTCTGAAATCAAGCGCTTGCGGTACTCCTACCCTTCTTGGTAAGTACTAGTTTGATTTTATTTCATTCTTTCTGTGTTTCGGTATTTTCCTGTTTAATGCAATTTTCAATGTTTTAATTTCAACGTGTGTGAGTTTTGCATAGATTCCTGTTATTTTTAATTTCAATTCTTTCACCTGCATTTTTGATAGACAACACATTGTAAGTTTACATTATCCTACGATGTTAAACCTTGTGATTTCACTTACTTAAGTATACTGATTATGTCTTGATTTTGGTTTCGTGGATCTGTATCTTTGTTCAAGTCTATTTAAATATCCTTGGTTTTAATATGTTAAGCATCTGCTAATCTGCAATTCTTTTATTTGTTTATTTGAAGTTGTATTTTGTTAATTTTAATAATATTACCAGTTTTGAGGTGGATGATCGTGTTCCTTTTCTTCCCCATAACATCATACCTTCCTACCTGGCGAGCCTAACATGTCCTCGGACACTCCCGGCACTAAAAGCCATACGCCATTTCATTTCATACCTTCCTGCGGACCTCAATAGGGCTCCTGCACATTCCATATTCCTGTCCTTCGTCGTCGTTTATTAGGCCTGTAACTTTTCCTTCACATATGGTTTGATTTTGCGTATTTATTATCCACCGTAGTATTTCCATGTTTTGATGTGTAACCACCACCACTGTGTTATTTTACTATTTCCCTATTCATATGTTAAGCGTCAGTATTATTATTTTCATATTATTATTATTTTTATTTGTGTAGGCGTTATTTTCTCGAACACAGCAACATTGCTGGCAGAGCGTGGTTGTGGAATAAGGGAAGGTTCACAATAACCATTCTCAGCTAAATTTTGTAAAATTTTTAGATCTTAAGTTTGAATAAATTACCAACATGTTTCTTTTATAGGTTGTAATTGTTATGTGTATATTCTTAATTCCTGTTTTTGTTTTTCATGATTCTTGCTCGAGTTCTACACACCACATGTTTTTCGTTCCACAATGTGCAGTCTGTGTTACTGTGTTTCACCTTGTAACGGCTGGAGTCACTATCTGTAACAATTTTTTTTTTTTTGTTTTGTTGTTAATTTTAATAAATTTTCTTGTATGGCAAGGTTTTGTTTGACCACGTGTTTTCTAAAGTTATATCTTCACATTGCATGTGCCGTGTTCACATTCCGAAAGTCTTCTTTAATAAATTTCAATATGTCTGATCATTTAAAGTTTTCTTCTATACGTGTGTTTTGATCTTAACATCTGTATGATTCCCGATTGCTTTAAACTATATCGTGAAATCATGCTAAGTACTGTACTTCCTTTGCAATTGCAAGTAATCAGCTACATTTTCCGTATCAAAATTTAATCACTAAATTTTACACTATTGAGAATCTTCCACCGTTTTGATACTTTATTTTGCCTTTTGGCAAATTTTTTTATTTATATGTTAACAGTACATGTTTCGTTCCTTGTTTACTGTACTTCCTTGTCGGACTGCATGTTATCTTTGAACAGCTGGTGTGCGTATGTGTTGACGACAGATGATTGCTTGACCTACCCCGAGATTACGAGCGCTCAATTCCATCTTATAAAAGTTACTCATGTCGTGATCTTCTTGTTCTCCTTCCAGATGACATAAATTGTAGTGTGTGTGTTACAATGATAATTGTGTTCTGGTCAAGTTTTAGCATGGAGTCTCTTTTGTTTTTCTGAAATATCTTTTTTCGTAAATTTTCGGATATAATTTTGAGGTTAATGTTCGTAAATTTTTGTCTATTTCTTCAAGTGTTTTTCTGTCTATAAATATCGTATTTCGGCAAATTCTTTTCAAAATTTCATTTCTTGTCGCCTGTTGTGTTTTATTTGGCATTATTCTTTGTGTGTGATCTTCAAAAATTAATTTTTATGTTGTATTTTAGCTCGGTATGTATTTAAATTTCCCGTCATATGGTGTTGTTTTTGGTCTTTTGCTGTATCTGGGTTTGTTTCTGAGTAGGTATGGAACTATTTGGAGTGATTCCCAGCCAGTTGCTAAATTTGCCAATCAGATTACAGAGTATGGGATCTCTTAATCAAAGTGAAAATTTCCTAGTGTGTCTTACTGAGCGTTTCCATCATGTACGTGTCTGTTCCTTTGTCACGTACATTTATTTCCTGTGTGTTCCTATACTTGCTAGGAAGGGTGCTACATTGACTGTGATAGTCTTGTAGGGTGAAACGTGCTCACTATATTAATAGTCCAGCGTTCGCTGAGGCCATTTTGGCAAATTTGTCGGGTTATAGATCTGCACTGGTGCTCGTGACATGTTTGAAATCTGGTACGTCTGGTATGAGATTCCCTTAATCTTTTTCTTGGTATTAGGTGGCTAGATGGAAAATGATGTCCCTTGTTACAGTGAATTTTTACTAGGAAGATTTTCTACAAATGTTCGTTTCGGTGTCATTATGCTGAGCTATTAATTTCGGTTAAATTCATAGTTGGTTTGCAGGTCATCAAGATTTCAGTTTTGGTTATTTTAAGTTTGTCACTAGTGAAATTCTGGAGGTGTCATGATTTAGCTAAGCCAGTCAATTAATTTTCCTGCTTGTTTTGTTTTATTCGATTTTCTCGATTTAAAAATTTTTTTTTTTGTTACTGGTTTCGTGTCTTCTAAATTTATTTACACAGTTTGCAGAAGTATGGGATCCTGTCGACTGAGTAAGCTTCAAAATTGGGTAACCATGCTGTATCTGTCCTATTTTGTAAATATTGTGTGTCTGTCTTGGGTGCCTTAGGAAGGCATTGGCATTTGTACTAAGACTTAGGGCTTAAGGTGCTGAGAAGCCATTCCTCTTCTGGGAGTACAATATTGGCCCTAAGAGTCTCATTGTCGTGTGATATAGTCAAGGGTACTTGAGGTCATCTTTTGTCCTTTTACTTTGTGGGTACTACTTGATGTGTCATCGTACGGGTGTTTGTGTGAGTGTGTTCTTGTGATTTCGTGTGATGGAGTCAGTATTGAGGTCATTTGTGCCTTTTACCATTGGTTGGTTATGCTGATTCAGGGATCATCGCATTTGTGTCTTGTGTGTTTTGGTGATGTCGTATGTCAGAGGACAGATGAACTTGGTAGTTTTGTGTCTCGTGCTGTTATCTGATAATCTCTTGTATGAAGGTGTTACTTGTGCCTTTTTATTGTTTATATCAGTGAGTTGGATTTCCGTATGCACACTCTTGAATTATTTTCATTATTTCATGGGGATTTTCTGTTCGTCGGTACAGTAAAGTACTTTAATGTGATTTCAATTCTGTGTTCCTGACTTAATTGCGTCTTAATTTGACTGGTGTGACACGTAATACGTAATGTGAGTTTATCTGTGTTAAAAATTTTATGAGTACATGACATGGTAAAGGAATTCATTGAATATGGTTGCAAGCTAACGTAATTAAGTAGTTATTTCTCTGTTTTGAGTTCCCTTGCAAAATCCTAAATTTTTCCTTTTATTTGTTTTGTTTATTTTGCTTAAAGTTGGGTGATTAAGAATGTACACAGTAACTTAATTTAGTAGTTATAAGGGATTTATTTAGTTATAAGCAAAATTTATTTTAAAAGCCTGGCCGGCAATTTCATGGATTTTATAGTTTAAGAATATTAGTTGTAATAAGGATGGTCATTGTAACCATGCTAGGTGTAATTGAATATAATGTGTTTTGGGGTAAGATTAGAATTTTATTAATGTGCATAAGTAGGGATTTTTGGTAAAGTTTTGGTACTAGGGTAAACTCAGGCGGATTTTCCTTTAGTATATGAATATTTTCCTAAATGTGAAATAGCACGTGCCAATGGGGCTGCGGTATCCCAGAACTATGGGAGGGGACCTCCCTAAGGAGTTTGTTATTTGTTACAAAAAAATGCAATAAAAACCCATCCTTGAAACTCAACCTTTAGTTCTTCGATAGTTCAGGCCAGTGGCCTTATTTCTTGTGTTAGACGTTTCTGCTGTGCCTGCTTATGTTCCAGTGATCGCAATATTATGGGCCCCGTTCAATGTATGGTGTCTGTTTGGAGCATGCAATGTACCTATTGGCCACTAATATCCTATAGTGAAATGGGAAGGTGTTTCTGATGGTGGCATTCGGCAGTGCTGCACCAGCATCCTTCACCAGTTGTGGGCCAGTTCACTAAGCTGGTGAGCTGTGCTGAGGTTGCAAGAGAACAAAGGTGTGACTGCAAAATTGATGGAGATAGTTGGCATCGGCCGCGGCAAGCGCCTTCATTTGACAGTGATACCGACGCTTTATTTGTGATTGTTTTTACCTATATAGACATTCCTGAAGAGAACGAAGATAAAAATTTGTGGTGTGGTGCAATTGTGGTGTTGCTAGAGTCTCCAAATCTCCATTAAAGCCTCCCTTTAATTTCATTTAGAATTGTTTTTCGAGATGAGCTTGACTTTGGGAGGAGGAGAATGTGATCTGTGGTGGGACGGAGAACTGGAACTAAGCATTGTGTGTTGTGAACAGTAATTATTGACTTTGGAAATATAAATTACTATTTACCCTTTATCCGAAAATCATTGATTGTAGTTGTACTGGGAGGTACACCTCAACTCCGCATATTCAAAAGAAGCGCTTTAAAGAACTCTATCTACCAAACAAAATGTGAAACAGTTACTGTATAAAGTTGGGACATTAATCAGAAGATGTCACTACTGAACAACTGAAAAGATTGTCATGGGATTTATTTTGTTTTGAATTCGTTGTGTTTATAGGTTTTCTGAAGTAAATTAACTTTCATTTAAAAAAATATATTTCAAGGTTTGCAACACTTAATTCTCTTCTCTTCTGGCCGATAAAAAATTTTCTGTAATCATCATCATCATCATCATCATCATCATCATCGGTTTGCCCTTCCAGCGAGCCGGGTAGGGTGTTTGAAAACGAGCGTCTTCCAAAGTTGCCTATTCAAAAACATTTCGTTGTCCAAGACAGATTCCCAATTCCATCCTCTTCTCTCCACGTCTTCCCTCAGTTGGTCCATCCATCTTCTTCTTGGTCTTCCAGCTGGTCTTCTACCTGTTATTCTCTTTTCCAAATAAGCACATGGTAACCTTGTGCTATTCATTCGTTTAACATGCCCAAACCATTTAAGTCTAGATGACCTAAGTCTTTCCTCCATCGATTCATTTAGACCTAGGTTAGATCGGATCTCATCATTTTTCACATGATCAAGTCGGGTCTTTTGGAGGGCAGTTCTAAGAAATTTCATTTGACAGGCTTGAATCCTACTATAATCCTTTGATGTTAGTGTGCAGGTTTCCAGAGAATATGTAAGGATAGTTCATATCAATGTACAGGGTCATTTTTGTTCTTTGTGGGACTTTCTGATCCCATAGTAGGTGTCTAACGATGCTGTAAAAGTTAGAGCCTTTGGTTACTCTGTTTGTTATTTCTATCTCAGCTCTGTTATTACTAGCGATTACGCTTCCTAAATAACTGAATTGGTGTACTACTTCAACTTGGTGGTCCTGTATTTTTAGGTTGCATTCTGTATAATGTCTGCTGATTTTTAATGCTACTGTTTTTGATGGGTTCAATTTCATTCCATAATCATCAAACTTCTTACACCATGCATTCAGATTATTTTGCACTCCCTCCTCTGTTTCATCCCATATTGCCACATCATCTGCAAACACCAGAGCCTGAAGATCTTTATTACCTTTTCCTTTTAGTTCCTTTAAAATGGTATCCATAACTGATATGAATAGAAGTGGTGACAAGGCACTTCCCTGTTGTACTCCTTTGGTTGTGTTGAACCATTCAGAGTGACCATCTCCAATTCTGACACAGCTTTTACAATTACTATATAGCATTTGGATCTTCCTAATAAGGTACTCCGGTACACCAAGTTTTCTAAGACTTTTCCAAATAGTTGATCTAGGAACATTATCATACGCCTTTTCAAGGTCCATAAACACAATAATTAGGTCTTTTCCTCTTTCCCAGTGTTTCTCTGCCAACATCCTCAAAGGAAATATCAGATCTGTTGTGCTTCTTCCAGTCCTAAAACCATGTTGTTCCTCTTCTAAGATAGGCTCTAGTATATCCCTTACTCTGGCTTCAATGATCTTCTCCATAATTTTAAGGCCGTGTGATAGGAGGGTAATGCCTCTGTAATTTTCACTTTTCCTTCTACTACCTTTCTTAAAGATAGGAACTATCACCCCTTTTGTCCAATCTTCAGGTATTTCATTATCCTTCCATATTGTTCTGAGAGCTCTATACAGCCACTGTATTCCTGGTGGACCGGCAGCTTTAATCATGTCAGCTGTAATTTCATCAGCTCCTGCTGACTTACCACTTCTCATCCTGTGGAGAGCTTGCTCTACTTCTGTCCATGTAATTGGGATATCTTCCTCTATTGTTTTCTGTCCTACATCCTCAACAGAGATCTCTTTAGGGCCATTTAAGAGCTTGTCAAAATACTGCCCCATTGTATCCGTGATATCTTTCATATTGCGAACTATATTCCCATCTGCTGTCTCCAGAGCTGTAATTGCTTCTTTATCTGATCTTTTACTTTTAACTATTCCATATATCATTTTCATATTCCCTTTACTGTCTTCTTCCAGTTTAGTTGTAAATTCTTTCCAACTTTTCTCTTTTTCTTCCCGTACAATTCTCTTGACTTCCAGCTTTCTGTATCTAAATTCCTTTGCTATCTCTTCCAATTTATTGTTGTCTATTTGGTCACTGTTGATTCTTCTGTCAGACTTAGCCACATCAAGAAGTTTTTTGGCTTTATTCCTTTTCATTATGGCTTCTTTCACTTTATCATTCCACCAAGATGTTCTTTTCTCTCTCACTCTTCTGCTTGTTCTTCCACATATTTTATCTGCACTACCAACCAGACTTTCCTTAAAATCATTCCATTCTTCATTACCTTTCTTTGTGTCTGTTATTGGTATTTTAGCTCTGATTTCCTCTTGAAACTGCTGTTTGACTTCCACATCTTTCAATTTCCAGTCTTTAATTCGTGGTTTTTTCTTCTTGTCTACTTTAATGATAGGTTTGGTGACTTTTAGGTCTGCAATGAGGAGTCTATGGTCACTATCAAGGCTCTCACTAGGTATCACTTTTACATCATGCACCTTTTCTCCACTTGACCTATCTGTGATGATAAGGTCTATCACTGATCTATACTGACCGTCCCAACTGTATCTCGTTATCTTGTGGCTATCCCGTTTCTGAAACCACGAGTTCTTCACCAGAAGTTGGTTTCGTGTACATAGATCAAGCAGAAGTTCACCCTCCTCATTTCTATTACCAAATCCATATGGACCAATAATGCCTTCATAACCTGACCTATCAGTTCCTACCTGGGCATTAAAATCCCCAATTATCATTATGTTCTCTTCATCAATGATGTCCTCTAGTTTTTCTAGGAAGCTTGCTTTTTGGTCATCGCTACAACCCTGCTGGGGAGCATAAACTTGGATTACAATTTGAGTTTCTCCATTTAGGTATATTTTAGCTTTGATTAATCTCTCATTGATGAAGGAGACATCTGTTACACCATCAATGTCTTTATGGAGTATAAAACCAACTCCATTCCTCGCCACTGCAGGATTACCACTCCAGTATAATTTATATCCGTCCTCTAACATTCTTGTGTTGCAACCTTTCCATTTGGTTTCACTTAGCCCTAGGATGTGAATATGTCTACGGTTCATTAAATCCGTGATTTCGTTGCATTTTCCTGTTAGAGTCATAACGTTTAAGGTTCCAATCCGAAGCTTGTTTCTATGATCGGGTCTTCTCGTGCATCTTGAATGAACATCGGACATGACGTCGTCATTAGTTCCAAGAGTACTTGAAGTACTGTCAACATTCAGAATATGTTTCTTTCCGAGGCTCGTTTTCATTTTGAAAGCAACTGCATTGTACTCCTGTACTGACTTGCTAGGCCTAACGTACTAGAGGATTTTCTTTCAGGGTGGTCTCCCTTAGCCTTTGGCAGTCCCCTGCCTCACTGCAAGGCAGCAGCTGATGAATTTATGTGTTATTTCCCACACAAAGGTCTCATCTTATCCAATCTTCTAAGGGAAAACTCCTCTGCTCGCAGCTATTGGTTTTCCCTTAGTTTGCCTGGTTTGGTATCGACCGCCAGACCCTCGGCCAGACAGTCGCAGGTAGTACCGTCTACTGTCGCATACAATAGCAGAATATATTCTGACCTGACACCAACTATCTCAAAAAGCAAGGATGCCTCTTCCGCCAGTTCCGCCGTACCAATGATCTTCATCTCCGCCTTCACTGCCGTTGAGGTCTTCACCCGTAACCCTGAGCTGGGACCCTTACCAGATGATACACACCGGGTCAGTGTGCTCTGGGACTCACATAGGCAGGGGCGCCACTCCCTGGGTAGGGCTGCCTCCGCAGAGGGTCCCTACCTGCTACCTCTGTAGCAGGTAGGGACATAATAATGTTGGGTTTTCCAATTTATTTATCTCTATTGCTATTTTGTACCTGATTACCAGTACCTGAAAATATTGTTTGTTAAGTTTGAGATTCTAAAAGAAATATAACCTTTAATAATTATTATTTTCAGTCTATTACAGGCTCCTTGTTGGTTTTTGGGTGTAACTTTTGATTTTGCCAATAAAAATGAGAGGGTGTGTCTGGATTCAGTCCAGAATCCTCTTGAACCTTCCCTTTGGGTATATAATTTGCGGCTTTTCAAGTTTCCTTGTCTCACTGATCGTCGAAGTTCTGAGTATGTATGTTGAGACAGGAGGCGGGGTGCCTCATTCTTCGGCAGGCAGAACACCAGCCCAGGTAATGGCCATCAAACTTCTATCTTTGTAGCTGTCTCCACAAAGTTATCCAAGGGGAAGGTTCTAAACTTTAACTATGTAACCATCTCAGTCTGAAATATAATAGCCTTCTTTTCTAATGTAAACATAAAAGTCTTTAACTGTAAATGGGGGATAGAGAGTGTGTTACCCTCTCTAGTTCCCCTTCAATTTAATTGGAGGTGACTGTGATTTTGTAACCTTTTCTCTTTTCTATAAAGTGTTAAATTAACCTTCATTCAAGTCACCTCAGTAGCGTAGGATTAGCCCATGTATCATCAGGCCGAGAGCCCAATAAGGATTTTATACTTAATTTTCTAGGAGCACAAGTGTAAGCCTTCATTCATTTTGTGTTTGGGCCACTAATTTAACCTGTTCTTTTTACACGAAGGCCCAGTAGGTTGGGTACTAGTTAACCCTGTGTAAAATAATAACTGGTAGGTTGGACCTAGAGAGGCCAGAAACTGTATGATTTTGTGCAATGTTGCCTTGAGTAGGCTGTAAGAAATTGGGAGTGCAGTCTCCATGATTAATGTTGGAGAGCATGTGAGCTCTTTTCTGAAATTTTTGTAACATTGAGGGGTACCTCTGGAGGTCTATAGATTTGTAATCTTAGGAGCAAAGTGCTCTTGTTTTGGGAGTTTTCTCCTTGTCTATGTAAACACTAATTGGCGATATTGTAAAGTCGAAAATTAGGGCTTTAAGCCCAAATCTGGTAAATTCCCTAATGTTGGGTTTTCCAATTTTTTAATCCATATTGCTATTTTGTACCTGATTACCAGTACCTGAAAATATTGTTTGTTAAGTTTGAGATTCTAAAAGAAATATAACCTTTATTTAAAGTTTTAAATTAATTTTTGATATCGTAGTTAGACCCATTTAAGCCCACACCTTCTTTCATCTCTATGTTCCACAGATACACCGGAACAAGTGGTAGCAGAGCCCCTTTGGATGGCTAAATGTAGGATTCGCGCCAAACTCTAAGAATGTTCTTTGTTGCTGGGAATTTTTCCAAATTATTAACTTTCTGTCAACATGTCAGGTCCTTGCGAAGTCCTCGCTCCCGGGTACTGGCGCAAGGAGGAATTGATTTATGAGTTACTTATTAGGAAGGTCCAATCTGGAGGCACGGTTGTGGCAGATATTGCCTATTTGTATCCCAGTCTTTGGGGAAAAAGAAATTGATGAGGCTCTATCCACTATCTCAGACAATACCACCAAGCTAGCATCTGTAGTGAGTTTTATTGAAGTAAGCGATCCATCTGCTAACCAACTTAAGAGAGTACAGGCTAGACTGTTACATTTTTATAACAGAGCTAGGGACGTATTGCCTCTCAAATTAAAAGAGGATCATGCAAAGGAGGCTAGTAATTTCGTTGAACATCTATCAGATATGTCAAACAGAGTTAGTCAATTGTTCACTTGGGCAGCTGCTCCCAAATCCGACCAAGTATCTGTGATAAATTTGGCTACTGAGGAGGATTCTTATAAAGCTGTAGAAAGTAGGAAATCCATGGCAACTCAACAAATTTCTGCCCCATTGGAAACTGAGTCTGATCATCCCAGACAAAATCCATATTTCTTTTTGAACAATGATGTGTTAGAGACCTTTCAACCATCTATGCCGTCACCAATTATGTCACCTGGCTTCAGTAGTCTGCTTTCATCCATTGGCTATGTTGCTGATGGGCATTTCCAAATTTTCAGTAAACTCTACGAATGAAGTAATTTCAATTCTCAGGTTCTTAGTTGAATTTCAAGACCATGTGTTAGTGTTCTCCCTATCACATTCCCAAATATTCAAATCATGTATCCATATTCCATAGGCATCCTATCGGACAAAATAGTCAAAGCTATAGAAGACAGATCATCCATAGAAAATTTCCATGCCCACCTGGCAAATTCCATTCCGGCCAGAGCCATGTCATCGTTGATACAAAAGTTTTATTTCAGAGTGCAGTGATTGGATGAGAATCTTGCAGACTTCATCCAAGACTTTAATTTTACACCAGAGTGTTTGCACTCCATTTTTCTGAAGACCAAATAGTGCAAACTATAGTCGAAGGTATCTCTCCGCCCTATAGGTCTTTCCTATGTTTTGCGTCTTGTCCTCAGACCTTTTCAGAGTTAGAGGCTATGGTGGTATCAGCCGAAGGAGTAAGGTATGCTGACACCTTATGAGTCTCTAAGGAGCCCCATCCTTCTAATAGTTCTCGGCCTCCTCCTCGCCGAACTTTCACCACCCGCAAATGTTATGCTTGTGGTTCAATGGAACATTTGCATAATAAAAGCCCATTGATAAAATCAAGTGGGGAAAAAGAATGGAGCAGGGTCACCTGAAGGTTGTTTTAAATGTGGCTAGTTTAATCACCTCGCCAAGAATTGCACTAATGTCAATAGCACACCCTCCTGCTCAACTTCTGGTGCAACTCTGATCATAGAAAATGACTAGTGTCATCGGCTGAGTTAGTATGTTCATCTTCTTGAGGCTCAGCCCCTGTTGAACCCAGTAAAATTCTGGTAAGGGTGAGGTTAATTCTAATCTATCATTTTAAGGCCCCAAAGAATGCCTCAGAATTGCGGGAGAGACCCCCGAATGCGTGCCATTCCTTAAAATTGAAGTGAATAATGAACCCGTAACTGCTCTATTAGACTCAGGGAGTGTGATTTCCATCATTTTGGCTGAATGGTATTCTAAATTAAAAACCGTTTGTAAGTTTCAGGACTACTGTTCCTCTTCTGTTAAATGTGTTTCGGCTAACTCATCTCCATTAGATATTTTAGGTTTCATTTTTGTTAAAATTTGTATTGCAAAGTTTACTTGGAAAGTGAAGTTATTTTGTTGCTAAACACTTGTCTTGCCCTGTAATATTGGGGACCGATTTCATGTCTTATACGGTCTGGTGCTCGACATTCAGAGCAAGTCGTGCAACTTCAAATTTGCTAATACTTGTAAGATTCCTCTTTTAAAATGAAAATCTGCATCATGTTCTTCTATTTTGCCTACCCAGGATGAGATGTTGTTAGATCTTAGACATCTACCTGAGGAGCAGGCTGAAAGTATTTGTAAATTGTGTCAGTCCTTTCCTGATGTATTTTCTGATACTCTTGGTGGTACTGACCTTATCGAGTACAATATTGAGGTTAAGGATTCGATTCCAGTTAGGTTTCTGCCTTATAGACTGTCCCCACCTAAAATGAAGGCTCTTAAGGAAATCATCGATCAAATGTTGAAGGATGGTATAATTCGACCTTCTAAGTCGGCGTATTCATCGCCCATTTTTCTTATACCGAAACCGCAAGGTGGTTCCGGGCCTGTGATTGATTACAGGGCTTTGAACCATAAAGTGGAGTTACAATCTGTGCCCCTTCCTGATCTTCACTCTTGTGTTTGATGGTTTTGGAAAGCCAAGTTCTTTACCATCCTAGATCTTAATCAGGTGTACAACCAGATAACTCTAGCTGAAGAATCGAAACATCTAACAGCTTTTGCCATGGATTGGAACTTGTATGAGTACAACCGTGTGCCTTTCGGGCTCCCCACGGGGGCATCTGTTCTTACTAGATTGCTAGATAGGGTTTTCTCGGACATCAAATTTGAATACCTGTATCACTACCTCAATGTCTGACTCGTTTACTGGCCTTCAGTTCAGAGGGTTCTGGGTTCGATTCCCGGCCGGGTCGGGGGTTTTAATCTTAATTGGTTAATTCCAACGGCACGGGGGCTGGGTGTATGTGTTGTCTTCATCATCATTTCATCCTAATGATGATGCGCAGGTTGCCTACGGGAGTCAAATAGAAAGACCTGCACCTGGTGAGCCGAACCCGTCCTGGAATATCCCGGCACTAAAAGCCATACTACCTCGATGATATTGTTGTATTTTCTCAGACCTTTGAAGAACACCTAGATCATCTAAAGGAAGTACTCAATCGCCTTCATAAGGCTGGGTTGACTGTGAAGTTATCTAAAGTAGCTCTTGCTAAACTGTCTATGTCATTCTTAGGGCATATTTTGTAGCCCAATGGTGTTTCCATCGATCATTCCAGAACACAGGCCATCCGTGATTTCAAACCTCCTAAGGACATTTTTTTTTTTTTTTTGCTAGTTGTTTTACGTCGCACCGACACAGATAGGTCTTACGGCGACGATGGGACAGGAAAGGTCTAGGAGTGGGAAGGAAGCGGCCGTGGCCTTAATTAAGGTACAGCCCCAGCATTTGCCTGGCGTGAAAATGGGAAACCACGGAAAACCATTTTCAGGGCTGCCGACAGTGGGGTTCGAACCTACTATCTCCCGAATACTGGATACTGGCCGCACTTAAGCGACTGCAGCTATCGAGCTCGGTCCTAAGGACATCAAAGGCATTGCCAGGTTTATAGGCATGATGAATTTCTTCAGGAAATTTATACCTAACTTCGACAACAGAGAGGCATCCTTAAATTTACTCCATAGGAAAGGTGTCAAATTTGAATGGGGGCCATCTCAGCAAGCCGCTTTTGAAGATCTGAAATTAGCTCTTTGTAACACCCCTGTATTAGCTATGCCAGATTTCTCAAATAAATTCAGTGTCCAAACAGACGCCTTGTCATCGGCGGCTGCTGCCATCCTTCTTCAGGAAATGGAACTCGGAAGGCGACCTATTGCCTGTGTCTCTAGGACATTATCGGCTCAAGCGGCCAAATATTCCATTTATGAATTTGAGGGTTTGGCAGTTTTGTTTGCACTAGAGAAGTTACGCCTCTATCTAGAACATCTCAAATTCAACCTAGAAACGGATAACCAAGCCTTAAGTTGGGTATTAGCTAGGCCGCATCGTAGAGGTCGTATAGCCCGCTGGGCCATCAAGATTTCTGCCTTCCAATTTGATGTGAGGCATATTAGAGGATCTGAAAATGTAACTGCGGATGGACTAAGCCGCATGTTTTCCCCTGAAGTGGAGACCGCTGAACAGGAAGATAGTTCTTCTCTTCCCACGCCCATACCTTTGGGTATTAATGCTATTCTAACTGATGCCCCTATGTTATTTTGGGATATTGAAAAATACCAACGTGAAGATCCTGTGCTGGCTCCTATAATGGAAACCCTTTCTTCTGGGGATCATGTGGTCCCTTATGTGTTGAGAAATGGGATTTTGTGTTACCCTTCGAGGCATGATCAAAATACGAAAGTAGTAGTTCCAGCTGTGCTTGTACCTATGATCTTGAAGTACTATCATGAGACCCAATTAGGGGGCATTTAGGCATCTTCAAAACTCGGGAAAAGATCCAAGAGATGTTTATTTGGAAAGGTATGGACGGTGAAATTAGAGAATTGGTAAAAGTTTGTAAATCGCTTTGTAAGCCCCCCTTGTCCACTAAGGTAGGGCTATTGTCATCTCATCAAGCGTCGCCCCCCCATGGAACGTTTATATATAGACTACGTCGGACCTTTCCCACAATCAAAGTGGAACACAAATAAATTTATTCTGATGTGTGTAGATGGTTTCACTAGATTTTCATGGTTGTTTCTGACTAAGCTGGCAACCGCTCAGTCTACAATATCTTGTTTGAATACTATTTTTGATTCCTTTGGTGCTTGTCAATATATAGTTTCTGATAATGCTAAGGCATTCACATCTAACTTATTCAGCTAATTCTGTTTTGACCTGTCTATCTCACACGTAACCACTTCTGCTTATTACCCTCAACCACCTCTGGCTGAGTGGGTCAATCGTAATCTCCGTTCTGCATTAATTGCATTTCATCATGAAGATCATTCCAGCTGGGATACATCCCTGCATTGATTGGCTTTTGCTTTAAATTCGGCAGTTCATGAGTCACACAAGTTCATTCCAGCTTCTCTCATGTTTAAGTTTATTCCTAACACGCTGCTCTCTAATTTCTGGTCACTTAATGATGTGTTACCAGAGACAATAGACCCCGATAATATTAGAGATCTATGGAAGAAGGCTAAAAACAACCATGAGGAGGTTAGAGAAAGATATGATCGTGGACGGAGGCCCACCAATTTAAAAGTCGGAAGATCAGGTCATGGTAAAAAAATTTGTTCCTTCGGGTAAGCTTGCCCCCAGATTCCATGGGCCGTGCATAATTTTAGATTTTCTAACCCCGGTTACATTATCGGTCAGAAACCCAGCCACAGAGGATATTTAGGGTTCACCTCTCTCAGGTGAAACCTGTGTAAATTCATTACTGATTTTCCATTAACCCCTAAATCGTGGGATGAGTCGTAGGTTATTTTTCTTTTAAGAGAAGTAATAAAATTCTTTAATGATAATATGGAGGCCTTCTGCCCTGCTTCTGTATGTAAATCATATGTAAAATGAACTGTGCAACCTTCCCCTCTGAGTATTACTGTTGTCCATTACCTTGTGGCCATTACCAAGCCCCCGTCTCCTTCATCCATGCATGGCTGATACACACTATCCATCAACACCGCCCACCCCTCTGCCTCCAACAAACAAAAATTGTACTCGCATGCTCCAGCAAAACAATCTCTGTCGCCCAGATATTATTGTTGCAGTACCCCCTCAGCACTCGGCGGCTGTGTCTCAACATCTGGCGAGCGATATCAGAGGGGGGAATGGGGCCACTCCACTCTAGGGACGACTCCTTCTGAACGCCGCACAGGAGCTCCATCCTTTCGGCAAGGGCTGAGGTGTGGTAACTCTACTGCCAACCCATCTGGAGACTGCACATCTACATCTGATCTGCGGTGACCATCACCATGACTACCCCTCTCATAGTTGTGGGAGAGGTGTATCTGAGGGCACTGGGAGGGTCCGGGCGACCTCACCTGGGTATCGGCAGCGGTGGCAGGTCTTGCCGTCAAACCCAACTGGCATATACAAGAATTCTACGATGGCCAAAAGACTCCAAATATGGTTTTCCAAACTAATTTTCAAACAAATCTTCTTCTCTCAAATTTCTTCTGTGTCACCCCAAGGAAGGACCTTTTGGGGGGGGGGGTCTGTACCGGGAGGTACACCTCAACTCCGCACATTCAAAAGAAGCACCTTAAAGAACTCTATCTATCAAACTAAACGTGAAACAGCTACTGTATGAAGTTGGGACATTAATCAGAAGATGTCACTACTGAATAACAGAAGTTTGTCATTTCTAAGTTTCCTAAATTGGTGGGATTTATTTTGTTTTGATTTGGTGTACATCAAGAAGTTTGAACTTTTTTCCATAGATGTCTCTACAAAAACTGAGGTCACGCACTCTGGTGCAAGGTGGAATAATTTGTTATTGAAAGAAATTTTGTGTTTATAGGTTTTCTCAAGTAAATTAACTTTCATTTAAAAAAATATATATTTCAAGGTTTGCAACACTTGATTCTCTTCCCACCAGCTTTTGTGCCTGGCCAATCAAAATTTGTCTGTAATTATTTTCAGCCTTTTACAGCAATTTTTCCCTAGTCAGATTTAACTCCGAAATTTTATTAGTAACTATAATTATATTATTAGGATTATTATATTCTATAAACATGAGTCTAGTGAGTTATTTACAGCTTTATACAAAAGTGTAACATCTCATTTTGCCAGATATACAAGATTTCTGGTCAAAATAATTTGTTTGTCATGTGCCTTTGTTCAGTGAAATTTTCAATAGGAAACATTTTTTACAAATATTTTGGATACTTCATTTAGAAAACACTCAAAATCACGGTACCAGTCTTATAACCAGAACTCAAAAAGTCAGTAATTTTCTAAAATATGTTGACAGTAAATGTAGGGAATATTTCATACCTGGGCCAAACTTGTCAGTTGATGAATCTGTTATTGGTTTCAAGGGAAGGATATCCTTTATAACCTACAGCCCCAAGAAACTAAGAAAGTAGGGGCTCTCTTTGTGGATACATTGTATCCTTTGTGCCTTACCACCGAAACTTGACAACTTGCAATGCTGGAGTTCACTCCAACTTCATCTTCACTTGACAGTTCTCTAAACTCTTTGTCTAATTCGAATAAACAATCATCGCCACTGCTGTCTAAATAAACATGCATAGGTATTTCTTCTTCATTCATATTTGCAGCTTTTATATCGCAAATTCAACTGAGACAATTTGCATTCACAGATAAACAAGCCTAGTACAACACGTGTGCAACACTACTCAATGTAAACACAGCTGACAGGCCGTGGCTGCGAGTAAACCATGGCGATACACGGCTACATATATCTCGTATTATTTCCATGGACATAAAAGAATGGCTTCCTTTGTGCCCAAAAATTTGCTCTAGAAACTCCAGGAATATTGATTGACTTCAATCAGGTCAAGTAACTTTTATAAATAACTTCTTAAGTAGAACGAAACATAATGTCGAGGTGACCTCAACGTTGGACCACTTACAATAAAACATGATGTCGAGGTAACCTCAACGTTGGACCTGAAAAGGTTAAGCAACCAATCACGGTTTTTTATATTTATTTGATTGTCCAATAAGAATTGGAGGTGTGTCAGGGTCTTGGCCCAGAGTTTTCTGGAACTTTCCTTTTTACTATAAAAGCCATGGGCTGGTAAGCCATGTTGTCTTTGTGATTGATCCAGTCTAGAATGTGTTTGTAACGGAGGCAGGGGCCGCTTCATCCATCTCCAGGAGGTCCACCAGCTCAAGGTAATGACAGATTCCAATTAATATGTGATAGTCTTTCGAAGCTAGTTCGAGGGGAAGGTTTCAAATCTTTAGTAATGTAACTGTTATTTTCTCAAATGTAAATTTCAAACTTGAAATGCACATTTAAAACTAGTTGATAGAACTTAACCAAAATCAGGTAAAAGAGAGTGAGGTCCCTCTTATATTTCCTCTCAACTTGATATTGAGGTGACTACGATTTTGTAACCTTTAAAACTATCTTATAATTTCTGTAATTTAAATATTTTTCTCTATCTAGGTCACCTCTGTCGTATAGGCTTAGCCTCTGTAACATCGGGCCATAAGCCCAGGTAGGGTTTTAAGCATTTCACGTAAATTTCAAGGAGTGTAAGTGTTTGTCTGCTATTCATTTTTATTTTCGGCCAGTAACTTTAACCGTTTGTTTTTACCAAAGGCCAGGTAGAATGGGTACTTGTTACTCCGTTACAGTTAACTCATTCATTTCATTTTTAGGTAATTAGACTGTTGAGCAGTTAAGACAGTGAATACTGTTTGTTTTGTTAAATGTAGGTTGTGCCTTTGATAGACCTAGAACTTGTAAATTTTGAGAATAACCTCTTGAAGTGTAAACTTGCAGAGCAAAGACCCTCCTCCACTGATGTGAAATTTGGGAGATCCGCCTCCTTGACTGTTGGTTAAAAGGAGCAAGAGTGCTCATGTAAAATTTGTAATTAGGGAGCTTCAAGCTCAGGTTGTTAATTGGATATTAGTTGATTATTTTGATTGTCCTAACATTGTTCTGTACCTGATTTATTACTTTTTGCTTAGCAAAGTGTAAAGTTTAAAATAGAAAAGAAAAACAAAACACATAAGGAAGAAATATAGCTCAAATTTTAAAGTTTTAAATTAATCTTCTGACTCTTCTATGTCCACCCATTCAGGCCCGCTCCTTCCTTGACCTCTGCATTCCACACAATCCCTGGAATAATAATAATAATAATAATAATAATAATAATAATAATAATAATAATAATAATAATAATAATAATAATAATAATAATAATAAATAATGTATTCTATTAGTTATCAAGTCCATGTTACATCCAATGATTCTACGCATTTATATACACACTTTTTGCACACCATTTACGGCACCAGGACCGCCTCCATCTGGTCCATCATTCTTTGTAAGTCCTCCTTCCACAACTCGTTATCCACGTTGCCTCGTCTGAAATCGATTAGCACACTCTTACACGTTCTTTTTAGTATGATGGTCTGTAGATAGGCCTGTAGCTGCTTGCTCACTTCCAATTTGTCCATGTGCTTCTTGAACAAGTTGGTGACTAGCCCGTCCCACGTTATTACCACAGGGACCATCGTCACCTTGGCTCCATTGTACATAAGTGAGAGTTCGTTGGCTAGCATCACGTACTTTCTTCCTTTAGTGGTTTCAGTCTGTTTTAGGATATTTTTGTTTGTGATTCCAACTTCAATTAATAGGATTTCATTCCTTACAAGGTCATGTATCATCAGATCCGGTTTGTTGTGTTCAATGCGAAGCTCAGTCTGTATGATGATGTCTGACTTTATTCTAATCCGCTGATTGGATATGACAATTTCTACTTTATAGTTCTTTATTTTCTTAGAATTGTCTGTCTGTCTGTTAGATCATCAGCCCAGAGGCTGGTCGGATCCTCAAATAGCACCACCAAAGGCTATGCAGTTATAGGGAAACTGCAAAAACCAATGGCAGAACCCAAATGAGGCGTACTAGGCAAGATGAGGAGTGAGGTAGTTTGCCATTGCTTTCCTCACTGGACCAGACGGTGCTACTGCAACACGACTGATCCTATGAGCAACACCTTTCATAACACTCAGGCACTAGTTATGCCCCAAATGTCATTACTCAGCACCGCCCATACCCCAGCAGCTTCCATATTGTCACAGCCATGGTTGAGACTGGGACTCCAGTGGTAGCTACGCTTTGCTCTGGACTGTGCCAAGAGACGGATACAAAAATACTGCATCCATCAAGAAATGGCAACAGGCGGTTCTTAGAATTATTCAGCCCATATATATATTTTTTTAATGAACATGAAATGCAAGCATCTGACAATGTCATTGTGGCGTTTCTTGTAGTCCAAATTAAGCATTCGTCCACATTGTGTTGCCAGATGGTCTAGTGCCTTACTGCCCTGGTTGCAGTGTGGGCACATCTGGAATATACTCCCATGACTAAAGAAGATGTTTCTGTCTTGTATCTTACAGAACATTCCTTCTTCCTGTGGAGATATATTCCCCCTCATTAGCCATAACGATGACTGTTTTATGTCTACAAATTTCTCCTGTTGTTCACGAAACAATGTGGAATGCATTGACTTAGTCATGATTCGATCCATTCGCATCTCTTTTTGTTTCTGCTTAACTACTTTTACCGTTACATCGTTTCCTTCCTCAATTAGGTATTTCCGTTTCAAATGTTCTTCAATCAGTCCAAGATGGGTTGCATTTCTTCTCTCACTTTCTGTGATAAATTTCGTTCTTGTGTTTGTTGATAAATATTTACATAGTTCAAGTAAAATCAATTCGGCCTTCTCAGAAACATTTTGTAGTCCTCTTCCTAACTCATGTCTTTTCAGGTACAGTCGTTCCATATTACCTGCTGTTCTGACAATATTATGCTTCTCAAGATTCCTCTCACCTTCAGATCAATGTTGTTAAATTCTTCATGCTTGTACGGGATCAGACCAATATAATAGTTAATAGTTGACAACGCATACTCGTTTATTGCTGCAAACAGGTTTCTCGCGTTCAACTTTGTTTGGCATACATTTGTTACCCGTGATTCGATCTTGTAGGCAATGATAACTTTATTCTTGGGTTTAATTACATTTCTCGAGTCTTCTAATATTCCTAGGTATTTGTATCCTTCCACGTCATTTACCTTCTCTCCAAAGATATGGTTCAAATTGATATTGTTCGCTGACTTTTGCTGACTGATTGTAAAACCCATGTTGTTGAGACATTGATTCGTCCACTGGCTTAGCTCCTTCAATAATAATAATAATAATAATAATAATAATAATAATAATAATAATAATAATAATAATAATATAAATGCCCGATTTTATCCAATCATTAATGAAATTACAATTATGAAATTTCATTTCACCATAACGTTTCTAAGGATATCAGTCCACTGATGGTATCACTCGAAATAGAGCAAGAGTTTGAACATGTAGGGATGCGAACTTAATACTAATAACATAAATAATAACATGTGTGTCCAGAACCCAAAATGATTATGTCTTGCTTATTATATCTGAGAAAGTTCCATGATCGCTGCTGCTTTAAGAGAGCGCAGTGCTGAGTTTATTCGCCCTCAGAAACATTTCACTATTAAGGCAAATACTGTGTGGTTATAACACAGGAAGCCCCATTAAGGATGAATGACGAGAAATCTCTATCTTGGTGATGTATCCTACAGCTCACTTCAGATAAATTTACTTGTAACTGATAACATAAAATACAGAATGCCGAATGACCTATTCATATGAGAACACGAAAACACACAAGCACAGATAGACAAATACAGTAAAATGTAAATATAATTTTAAAATAAATCCCTCTACTGTACTTACATTATCAGCAATGTAGAGATTTCAAGACAGAGGTGGAACATTCATCTCTTCCATTTACACACTGCTTGAGGAATCTTCGCCTTAAGAGTCACCAAGGTTTGATGTCGTCCTGAATTTCATCAGCCTTCCACATATCGTGTTCAGTTTTCTTAACGTGATTCACATAATTCCTCCAGTTATCAGGTGTGACACACGCTAAAACTTCCTCAATTAATATTTGCATTTCTTTCACTTTGAAGTCCATATTATGTATGCTCACATAACATTTCACCTGAACCCATACGAGTTCAGTAGGGTTTAATTTGCAGTGGTGGGGGCAGCCAAAGAGCTGTATGTCCTCTTTCTAAAGCAAATTCATCTATCTTATACTTATCGTATTTTCGGTTTTCCAAAGCCATAATGTCCATTAAGTCCTTTTTCAACTTTTCAGCTTTGTATTTAATATGATGTTCCCTCATCTATTATTGCATAGCACATTTCTTCTAGCTTCTTGTCAGTATAGGCTCCTACTTTCTGCTCTGATAAGAAGCATTGTCAATAACAATAATGGAATTTGGAAACAAGTTTGGAATTTTTTTTCTAAAAAGTATGTTTCGTAACACACTTCATCCATGTGCGTCGGCAGTATTTTTCTTACACAAAATGACATATTCAGTGTTAGGCACAAACTTGTTTTTGTGTTTTCGTTACCTGCGTGAACAATAGCAAATCGCAGCCCACGAGCGGTAGGAGTTTTCAACCCAATTGAAAGCCCTGCAAGAAAAGCTTGTCTTGGCGCTGTAAAGTGTTTTATCTTTCCACTCTTTAGCAACAGTTATTCCAGTGTTAGCCCAACTTTCGTCTGTATAAACAATGTTCTGGCCTTCTTCTCTGTATTTTTTAATTTGTTGGAGGTACTTATGACGCCCTTTCTATTAACAATGCTCTATTTCCCCTTCTCTCGTACACAAAGTTAATTTCCCTGAGAATAATACACAACATAGATTTCTTAAAATCGGGTAGTTCGGGGTTACTGTTTACAGAAGTGAGGATTGTGTTCAGAGATGGCGGTTCATTTCTAAGATAGAATTCATGAACAATGCGCCGTATTCCACTTCTGACAAAATCATCATATCTAATGAGTCTGGAATTACTGCGAATCAACCTTTTCCTTTCCCGCTTCTTGCCGGGACTCTAGAGTGGCCCTTTGCTGGCTTTTGAAGACGGACGACCTCAAAATTCCTAAAGCCTTCGTGGCTTCATGTACTACCCAGCTTACACTTTGTCCTGGATGCTTTGTTTTCAAATACGAGATGTATTAAGCACCACATGCCGTTACTTTCTCCTGAGAATCCGGCTCCATGGCTAAATGGTTATCATGATGGCCTTTGGTCACAGGGATCCTGGGTTTGATTCCCGGCAGGGTCGGGAATTTTAACCAACATTGGTTAATTTTGCTGGCACGGGGGCTGGATGTATGTGTCGTCTTCATCATCATTTCATCCTCATCATGACGCACAGGTCGCTTACGGGTGTCAAATCAAAAGACCTGCACCTGGTGAGCCAAATTTGTCCTTGGACACTCTCAGTACTAAAAGCCATACACCATTTCATTTCATTTCTCCTGGAAACTTCACCACTTCTCCTTTTCACATGTTCAGCCATAACTTAAAAATATTACTCGCTGACTGATTACATAAAATACTAAACAGACAAAAACAATATACACGATACACACAACCAAAACAATGCAACACATGAAAAATGAAACAATATATTTATAAGGAAACACTATGCACCCCAGAAAGACGATCACATTAGTCTGCCAAATATCTTCCTTACATAAGCAATCACTGTAATAAGTGGGACAGATGCAAAACGAGAAACATGCCGTGCTGACCTCACCAATGATAAGTCTCATTAATTAAGCTAAGTTATTATACGTGTTGACTACTGTGCACACTTCCGCACTATACGCTGAAATGTGGCGCGCAATGTGACAAGTATGGCCGGCTGTTTCATGTAGTGAGTCACATATGTAATATTTAAAAGGATAAACTCAAAGATGTCAAAATGATTTTACGTCTTCTTGTGAATAATATGGTACAACCAATGCTTGTTTCATAAGAAAAATAATACATTTTGATAGGAATTCATTATAATTCCTATATACTACCAATAAGACCTGCAGTCTTTTCTTAACTCTGGATGCTCTATAGACAGTTTACAAATGATGGAAAATTAAAGTTTATTGAGAAAGCACATGCTAATCCACACAAGAAAAGTGTGCAAATCGCCCATATGTTGGACATTCCTACAACAATACCGTAAGCAATGTGTATAGTTCGTGTCTATAAGAACATTTTTCCTTGATGGTTTACTATGGTGGTGTTCTTAAAATAATTTTTTTCTTTATTTATTTTATTAGTTATAATTGTAAACACTTGTTTCTTTTTTACATCGTAATTATTTTTATGTTCAAGCCTATCCTTAAATTTAACAGTGCAATTGTTTTTTGTTTTTTTAGCATGTTCCCCCTTTATGACGGTTTTTATTTTTCAGTCCACACAAAAATGTCCTAACTAGTTTTGGCTGCAGTAACTTTCCAGGAAATATTTGCTAAAAGAGCAGAGTACCAATCTATTAAAACACACTGGTCGCTCCAGCTATCGGTAAAAATTATTGTGAAGGCTACAACAATGAACAGTTCGATGATATAATCATGCACACAAAATAAGACTTACCTCACCAACAGTTTCCGTGTCTCCCTGATGCACAAGGAAGTAATGGAGAATAGCAATTCGGTTGTCTAGGGAATGGTCTTGCTTGAAGGTATCCACTAACTGTTGAGTTGTAACTATCAGTGGAACTAGATCAAATGATGGCATATCCAGTGTCATGGCATTTCCATGATGTAATATTGGCACAAGATGTGTGTACTGATAAGGTGTACAACCCATTAGAATGTGACAGCAAGGTTCATGATTAAGGCCTATATCTAATAGATGGGTAAACAACCCAGGAGCATATACAACCATGTGTTGATCTGAAAGAAAGAGAGAGGTGATTTTATAAACTTCATATATATATATATATATATATATATATATATATTTATTTATTTATTCAGAGAATAAACACTTCACCCATAAGGAGGTTGCCCATGATGACAAAGTATACTAAATACATTTATGACTATATAAATGATGTCTCAGTATGGATAATGAATCTTTCAAGGCTTTGAGGACCACATTTTTCGTCAACGACTCGGATAGTTTGAATCTTGAGCAGAATTCTTTGAAGAACTTAAGAATTGTTCCTCTTGCACCGATCATGAGGCCTATAACCTCAATGTTATCCAGTCCATATTCACGTTGGTAGAAGGAGATAGTTGGTTTGTACGTGCTTTCCTTTTCCTCATGTACTTCACTGGGCTGGTTAGCGTGCAATTCAAACCGAACCGTAGGTTCAATAATATATCCATTGTTGTTATTTTTGAAGGCTATCATATCAATCCTACGGATACTGCCATTCTTTGAATATTCATGCACCTCTTTGTGCATTATGTAACCAGCGTCCCGCAATGACTGAGCGATGGAGCTTCGTATTGCATGGTGTCTAGTAAGTTGCAGGGTTTTGCCGTAGGGACAGTATCCCAGGACATGAGAAAGGTTTTCTATCTCGTTGTGGCAATGCCGACAATAGTTATTGTCCTGGGACCTGCCTGGCACGGCTCAAACGGCTGCGATGTTAGTGGTCATCTTTAGAGCATCACATCAGTCACTGCATGACAGGCCATCATGGTGTGTTATCCAACTGTTCGCTGAATGGTTTTCTTTAAATAAGATAACACCTTATCCCTTTTGAGTCGGCCCCGTGGTGTAGGGGTAGCATGCCTGCCTCTTACCTAGAGGCCCCGGGTTCGATTCCCGGCCAGGTCAGGGATTTTTACTTGGACCTGAGGGCTGGTTCGAGGTCCATTCACCCTATGTGATTAGAATTGAGGAGCTACCTGACGGTGAGATAGCAGCCCCGGTCTAGAAAGCTAAGAATAACTGCCAAGAGGATTTGTCGTGCTGACCATACAACACCTCGTAATCTGCAGGCCTTCCGGCTAAGCAGCGGTCGCTTGGTAGGTCAAGGCCCTTCAAGGGGTGTAGTACCATGGGGTTATGTTTTGGTTTTTCCCTTTTGAGGAAGCTGACACCATTTGTGAAATTCCTGATCTCTCAGCGATTGTCTTATCATTTTTGGAATTTAATAAGCTGACGCAAGGTGAAATGTGCAAGGATTTGTAGGCATTTGTTACTCTCTTCAGAGAGATGTCTACTTCCCAAAATGTAAGGGTTGCTATTCATTTGTAGGGTAACAAGGGTGCTAATCTGTTGCAGGACAGCTTCCCACAGTGATCAGAAAAGTCCCAGACCTTTGAACTTCCGGTGTGTGTATCATACTATCAGGTGTGCCAGCAGGAAGCTGGAGGATTTCTTTCAGCATGCATTTTATCATTTTGTTGCTGTCCTTCTGAAATTTCAGAGGAATACAGTTCAGTGCAACTGTCTGAAATGGATGCATTAACCCACCAGATTTAAATTTTAAAAAATAAAAAAGACTCTCTGATGAGAGATAATTACCAATCTGGACTATTGCTGACTGCACTCTGCCCAACAATGTTTTGTTTAATGAAAGTGGAATTGAGGAGTAACCCCTATTAGTGAAGGTATTCAGATTGTTCCATCCAGTTTTTTGTATATCTAATGATAAACTTGACTGAAATTAGCATTACCAGTACAGAAAATAACTACTCATGCAGAATGCAGCTCTCCTTCTAGTCTCCTGTAGATCTACAACTTACTGTTATTATACTGCGTGGAAAGAAAGACACTTGTCATCAGTTACAGCTTAGGTGCATGGGCCCTTTTGTCATATAACCTAGGTAGCAAAGAGCTAATTCACTGCGATCATTTCATACATAATTACAGTGTTTCATCTAAGGATAACATCACCAAACATCCAAGCATGGAAAATATGGACTATGAGTCACAGATTAAAGACCAGCACATAAATACTGCAAACTACTGGTAGAACACGAAATTCACAGTCTGTGGCAACAACAGAATACTGAAGGACTGAAAAATATTACTATTATAAAACTAAAATTATAATTTACCTCCATGCAGAACAAATGTTGGCTTCATTGTTCGTGCCTGTGACCATAATATGCCAGGGATGATGCAATGTATAACACAACCATGATGTAAGAGGGTGACAGAATACGCAAAATGAACTGTATTTGAAGCATCAACAGGTCCTCCAACTTCAGACATTGGTGGTTTAACAGGCTGAAAAGTCAAAATCATAACTTTTTGTAGCAACATATTTCCCCCCAAGGAAATAAGAATGTAAATACCATTAGAGGATGTCATTATATCCTTTATTACTACATAACATTGTTTTTGTAATTTCATAATTTCATTTTAATATTTATTTATTTATTTATTTATTTATTTATTTATTTATTTATTTATTGAATTAATAATATGATTAGGTTATTACTCACTTTCTGGCAAGTGCTTAAGGAAATGACAGTACCAAGTCATCTTATACAATTATACAATTAATAAAATCATTGTATACCAATAACAAGGCATACATTAGGATCGATGGGAAGTTAACAGAGCCCTTTAAGGTTGGAAAAGGTGTTGGACAGGGATAAATTTTGTCAACCTGTGCTACGCAGACTGACAGGTTCGGTGAAGAAGCAGACCTTAAATTAAACCTAGCCAAGTGTGACTTATAAAAAATATAGATCCCAAGGAAGAAATAGTCTACTTAGGAGTTTGCATTTCCAATGAGGGAAATAATGAAGGTGAAATTTAAAGAAAAATAAGTATGGCTAAGAATGTACTGTTTGGTCTAAAAAACATATGGAGAGATCATCGTATTACCAAGGAAACAAAGAACTTTGGTATTTCCTATCACATCTATGGCTCTTAGTCCTGGACTATATATAAAAATATTGCTTGCAATAGGAGAATCGAATCCTTCAAGATGATGTTCTATCGAAGAATGCTACATACAGAAGTAGTAAGAAGAATGAATGACTACATTCTGAAGGCACTAAGGATTGCCCCTAATACATGCCTACTCTCAAATATCCAATGAAATTTTTCGGCCATATCATCTGGTGAGATGGCATTGAGAAGCATATCATCCAGGGTAAAGTTGATGGAAAACTGCTGAGGGGACATGCCCCGAACCAGTACAACTAGATGGCTTGTTAGATATTCCTGGATATAATATCTTTTAGAATTTTCAGACTTTGAGTCTTTTAAGTTGCTTATGTGAGTATAAAGTTTAATTATCTATTTTACAATTATATTTTCCGTAACTGAGTTTTCCAAAGCTCATTTCTATTCAAATTAATTTTTGTAATTGAGACCTGTGGAGAATCTCTTTCAAAGAAATGTTTACTGTATGATGTAAAATATTATTGTAGAATATTTTATTTGTATTCCCTTTATCTTCCTAACCTGTATGGTGTAAAATATTATTGTAGAATATTTTATTTGTATTCCCTTTATCTACCTAAGTAACTACTAGATTGTAAATTATTATTATTCAGTGATATTTGGTAATGTTCTGGAAATGTTGTGATGCGGACTTTTGGAACAGGGTGCATTGGCCCCCATCGATTCTAGAAGCATGTCTTTACTAATTCTGGAAGATGGAAGGTTCACGATTAGGGTTTGCCATGTTCTGGTTCATGTTTGTGGGTTACTGTAGTCACGTCCTAGTTCGTGAGCCATGGGCAACGGCTGAGTGGCCTAGTAAGTGGCCCTGAGAGTCGGGATACCAGTTGCTATGGAATGGGAGT
Source organism: Anabrus simplex (assembly GCF_040414725.1). Lineage (NCBI taxonomy): Eukaryota > Metazoa > Arthropoda > Insecta > Orthoptera > Tettigoniidae > Anabrus > Anabrus simplex. The sequence continues at coordinate 30,851,452 of NC_090269.1, forward strand.
GGGCATCTCGGACATATTCTGAGTCATGGCCCTCCTTGTGCTCAGGCGGCTAGGACGATACAATTCACCGGTGGTCCATAACCCGTTAGAGGAGAGATCCTCACTTGGACTATGTGCAAGTAGGGTAGCATCCTGCTTCATGAATTTACCAAGCTCACAACATTTTAAGCAAGTCTCGGACCTATGGGAGTAATGGAGTCCCACTCCCATTTGACAGGCGAGGGACTCCTTGGAAACGGCGAACGAAATGGAATTCGATGGGGAGCTATCAATATTAATGGGGCTTATGGAAGAAAGAAGGTAGAACTGGCTGAGTCAGCAAAGATGCATCTGGATGTGCTAGGAGTAAGTGATATTCGGGTAAGGGGAGATAACGAGGAAGAGATAGGAGATTATAAAGTGTACTTGACGGGTGTTAGAAAAGGAAGGGCAGAGTCTGGGGTAGGGCTCTTTATCAGGAATACCATTGCACGCAACGTACTTTCTGTTAGGCACGTAAATGAGCGAATGATGTGGGTAGATTTGTCAGTTGGAGGAATTAGGACAAGAATTGTGCCCGTGTATTCATCATGTGAGGGTGCAGATTAGGATGAAGTTGACAAGTTTTATGAAGCACTGAGTGACATCGTGGTCAGGGTCGACAGCAAGGATAGAATAGTGCTAATGGGCAATTTCAATGCGAGAGTTGGGAACAGAACTGAAGGATACGAAAGGGTGATTGGTAAATGTGGGGAAGATATGGAAGCTAATGTGAATGGGAAGCGTTTGCTGGACTTCTGTGCTAGTATGGGTTTAGCTGTTATGAATACGTTCTTCAAGCACAAGGCTATTCACTGCTATACATGGGAGGGTAGGGGTACCAGATCCATAATAGACTACCGTATATCTTAACAGACGTTGAATTCAGGAAATCTGTTAGGAATGTACGAGTTTTTAGTGGATTTTTCGATGATACAGACCACTATCTGATCTGTAGTGAAATAAGTATCTCTAGGCCTAGGGTAGAGAAAGTGAAATCTGTCTGCAAAACGAATAAGGGTAGAAAATCTCCAGGATGAGGAAATTAGAAGTACATGGATATGATTAGTGAGAAGTTTCGAACAGTAGACAGTAAGCAGGTTCAGGATATAGAAAGTGAATGGGTGGCATACAGGGATGCTGGAGTAGAAACAGCAAGGGAATGCCTAGGAACAACTGTGTGTAAAGATGGGAAAAGGCGAACATCTTGGTGGAATGATGAAGTGAGAGCAGCTTGTAAACATAAAAAGAAGGCTTATCAGAAATGGCTCCAAACAAGGGCCGAGGCAGACAGGGATTTGTACGTAGATGAAAGAAACAAATAGTTGTTGAATCCAAAAAGAAGTCATGGGAAGATTTTGGTAATAACCTGGAAAGGCTAGATCAAGAAGCAGGGAAACCTTTCTGGACAGTAATAAAGAATCTTAGCAAGGGAGGGAAAAAGGAAATGAACAGTGTTTTGAGTAATTCAGGTGAACTCATAATAGATCCCAGGGAATCACTGGAGAAGAGGAGGGAATATTCTGAACATCTTCTCAACATAAAAGGAAATCATCCTAGTGGTGTTGCGAACAGCCAAGCTCATGGGAAGGAGGAAAATGATGGTGAAATTATGCTTGAGGAAGTGGAAAGGATGGTAAATAAACTCCATTGTCATAAGGCAGCTGGAATAGATGAAATTAGACCTGAAATGGTGAAGTATAGTGAGAAGGCAGGGATGAAATGGCTTCATAGAGTAGTAAAATTAGCGTGAAGTGTTGGTAAGGTACCTTCAGATTGGACAAAAGCAGTAATTGCACCTATCTATAAGCAAGGGAACAGGAAGGATTGCAACAACTCTCGAGGTATCTCATTGATTAGTATACCAGGCAAAGTATTCACTGGCATCTTGGAAGGGAGGGTGCGATCATCGTTGAGAGGAAATTGGATGAAAACCAGTGTGGTTTCAGACCACAGAGAGGCTGTCAGGATCAGATTTTCAGTATGCGCCAGGTAATTGAAAAATGCTATGAGAGGAATAGGCAGTTGTATTTATGTTTCGTAGATCTAGAGAGAGCATATGACAGGGTACCGACCGAAAAGATGTTCACTATACTGGGGGTATGAGTATGGTATGAAAATTAGCCTCTCAAAGACTAAATTGATGTCAGTAGGTAAGAAATTCAACAGAATTGAATGTCAGATTGGTGATACAAAGCTAGACCAAGTCGATAATTTCAAGTATTTAGGTTGTGTGTTCTCCCAGGATGGTAATATAGTAAGTGAGATTGAATCAAGATGTAGTAAAGCTAATGCAGTGAGCTCGCAGTTGCGATCAGCAGTATTCTGTAAGAAGGAAGTCAGCTCCCAGATGAAACTACCTTTACATCGGTCTGTTTTCAGACCAACTTTGCTTTACAGGAGCGAAAGCTGGGTGGACTCAGGATATCTTATTCACTAAAAAGGTGTGGTTATTGTTGTAAATGTGTTCTGCAAAAGCTGAATATCTGTTGTACTTCATTGCCTTGAAATGTTCTTGATATCTTTGATTTAAGGTTCGCCTAGGTCTTCTTATATAAAACATTTTACAGGGATCGAAAAGGACATGAAATTCATTTTTAAGGGTAATTATGGATTTGAATTAAATACACATGAAAACATTCAGATATTTTTGGTGCAGACAAGGGATCCAGATAAAATTTTTAATGAAACAGTCACAAGCAACATTTTGTTTACAATCTTGAGTTGACGTAACATCAGGTGCTTCCACCGTAACCTTGAGGTGACGTAACATCATGTGCTTGCAACGCGTTTTTGTACTTAAAGCTGAACGTTTGTTAGTCCTCGACCAACAGCCTGAGCACGAGGAAAAGCCAGCCCTTCCTATGGTATGTCCATACCTTTTACAACAACATTGTAAGTTTATATGTATTATTTACATACTTTTACATAGGTTTTTCTTTTTCTTATTTACAGTTGATGTCAACAGGGCTACATTTCAAACTCATTTTAACTAATTTTGATGACACACTCATGTGGAATTAAATTTAAATTCTAACACATGATGGACCATAGTGTCTGAAAACCAGTTATGTTTTAAAAAAGTGTGTGCTGATACAATTGTATATAATTAATAATAATAAAAAATTAACTACATCAGCACTGTTAATAAGAAATGGCTTTGATATTTTATAATGATTATAATTTCTTTATAATGTTTATTTTGGAAAATAATATCTTGGAATCAAGGGATCACCGTTGAATTTTCTGGAAACCCACAACCTTCGTATCCCAATAGCCCTGGGAGGTTTCCCAGACCCACTCCACATTCCTTTATTATAGTCGTCACATTGCCCAACCTGATGTTTATTTGTTTGTATTGGCGCAGTTCATCCAAGGTTTTATTGTGTGCTAAGGTTTTAAGTGCCGTGTAATTTGATTTTTTTCCCCTTTTCTTAACTGTGTATCGTGTAACCACTGGAAAACGGTTACAGTAATTATATACTACATGTGTTATGTTAAGCTTTGTCAAATTGGCAGTCTTAAAATATGTAGCATTGCTTCGAGGACCACGCGTACACAAATAAATAATAAATAGAATAGTAATATTAAAAATAATAATAAATGTTGATATAAAAATAATACTCAACCTGAAAAATAATATTGACATAAAATGTGAATCAAGGAAATAGTTGTAAATAATACAGACACTTAATAATATGAATAAGGAAATAGTAAAATGACGCAGTGGCGGTGAATACACATCAGAGCATGGAAACGTAACGAGTATCTTTCAATACTCAAAATTAAATCAAATACAAGGGAACACTTACAGGCCTAAAAATGACAACTAAGAGAGGAGAGTGGAAGGTGCTGGAAGCGCTATGAGGTCCATGGGAAGATATGGCGTTATGGAGGAGAAAAGATTTACAATACACCCAACAGACAAATAATTATTGAGAAAATGAACATACAATTATAAATGAACAAATAAATGAACTGCGGAATAAATGATACTTGAGACACAAAACAAAGATGTGTAAGGGAAACAATTAAGCTCTTCGGTCACTAACAGAGATTCACATTAAAGTTAAATTTACGGAATGAAAGGAGGCAACCTCGAAAGAATAAAAAATTTAATTACGCTATTCAAGAAAGAGTGTTACAGTTACTTACAATTACAACTAGAGTTAGAAAAGAAGGTCTGCCTCCGAAAACAACACTTTGCAGACTAGCATAATGGCTAAGTCATACAAATGCTCTATTTTGGAAAACGCAAAACGTGTCCACCCGGTGTAGTGATCCGAATTCAAAGACGCGGACAAATTAACTCGCACACGCGAGGAGCCACAAACAGGAAATCAAGTGATTACAAATAACCAATAGCAACACTCCAGTTTGCCACATTCACCAATTAAAAATCCTAATATACTGGCCAATAAAAATACTTGTACTTTGGCCAATGACAATGATCTAGAATAATCCTTTCTGATGAATTTGCATCTTAGTTGATATTACAAAATGACAGGAAAGGGCCACTTACACGTGGCACACGCTGCCTCACAAGTCATGTATAACAATTCCACATTCCTTTGTATACTTTACAGAATAATACAATTTAAATCAGGAAATGTAAAAGAACATAAATCTTCTTCATAGTCCATTTCTTTATAGGCCTAAATATTTAATAATTTTTAAATAAGAAAGCTACATACAATAATTAGCTTTGCATAAATTATTCAGTTTTTAAATGTTTTTATTTATCCAAAATGATGATAATACAAAATTAAATGATAACAAGGCCTTCTGTTGCTTCAGTGATTTCTGTTCATTGCTGTTCAACAACGGCCAGCCACAAAATAAAGGAAGCAATAAATAATAACCTGACATGCAGTGTTAACCACTGTCCCCCTTATTATGGTCCTTTAGCTATTTTTGTTTATTCACGTTATGTTATTACCGAATAAATACATCTTTAGTTTAATGTCAAACATTCAGTGACATTATCTAAATGTTACATTTTTAAACCATACAACGTAATCACAACATATTTATATGCATATTAGAGTGAATATTTACTGGTAGTTGTCAGAAGAGGGTGAAGGAAGACTGGATGTCAACAAGCTTAGGATTAGTAAGTAGTGTATGCCTTGGCTGCCTGGTTAGCGATTCGTTCGAATAGGGTAGCTCACAGCTGATGAATGAAGCATGTCTGAAGACATTCTGTTTTGTTGAGAACTACTTGTCAGACTTTGAAAATAACACCTCTGAATTTATAATGTCCATACTCTAATGCTAGATGTAAAAAATATTGTGTTCTATTTACAAAACCAAATTTAGTATTGTTATTTCGGCAGATATCGGCACTCTGGGAAAATACATCAAGTTCGATTATGAGCCTCTTGTAATATTACTACAAGTGGAAACAGATTTTCAATACCTTTAATGGTTTAGGAGTTATTTGGGAAGAATATTTTAGCTGAAATCTCTACACATTAGAGGATATATTGTGCAATTTTATATTATAGGGGAGAAGGGGAGTTTCATAATATTTTAATAATCATGCCAACATTTTCAGACTTCTATTAATTACATCTATATTAAGTCATATATTTTTATTTGATTTCTTTTTGGTTTTGAAAATCTTCCTGCAACATTTGAAATTGGCCATGATGATAAAGAATACCAAACATAAAACTTTTGAGTACTGTTATGGCAAACATGTTTATGAAGGCTTAAGTGGGACCATATATTTACAAAAGTCAACAAAAGAAATTAGGGACAGAAGGATAGGTATTTGGAAAAGAATATATATTAGGAACAGGACAGACACAGAAACAGGCCAGTGTGGGAAGAAGAGACAAGGATAAACATGAAAACACAAAAGGACAAAGACAATCTCCACATCATCTTCACATAGTTGGGCTTTCTCTTCATCAATCCCATTCATTTTCTTTTTTTCAGCCTCCCAGTCTCGTCAAGAAAGAGGGAAGTGTAGGATAAAAAGAAAGCCAGATAAATAATATAGGAAAAGTGATAAGACAAAAATATAAGGTTTATGCAGGTGGTAGAATATTAAGAACATCACAAAAATATAGAAGAAGAAAAGAAGTCCAATGGACACCCTATTAATTGGCCTGTTCAGGACTGGACCAGATAATGGCCACTTAGACTGATAATATTAAAATATGGACCTGTCCAGGAATTTATAGTACTATAATTAAAGATGTTTTAATTAATAGTTTGAAACATAAATTGACCTAAATTGGTATCCACTCTTGTAAGTGCTAAGCCATATGAAGCAAGTTGCATCTTGTCTGCAAGCAGGGTGGAGTGGGAGGCAGTGCAGACGCTCACAACTATGGGAAACCAAAAGCAACATTAATTGCCTGGTTGGACAGTTAACCGGCGGCTGGTTAAGCGGGCATCCACTGTCATGAAAAGGATCAAACAAGTGATGTAATAAATCACACAAAGAACGATGGGAACTTGTACTTAAGAATATATATGGGAACTGGGAACAAGACAAAGAAGAGACAAGGGCAAATTTGAAAACACAAAAGGACAAGGACAATCTCTGCATCTTCATGCACTATTGTCTTCACACAGATCAATTGATCCCAGTTCTCCTGCATCCAATTCTTCTCAGCCCCTGACAAGACAGCACCTAATAAACCTAATAAATTCTGGCTAGGGTAGCTACCAGCTGTGTTCATATTACTACTAGCATTTGTTTAAGGAGGAAATGGAATACTATTAGAAGATGAGGTTCAAACTAACTTACTCCCAAAACAAAAAACAGTAATCCTGGTTGGTTTTATGCAAAACATATGTTTCTCTCCATTCATGCTAATGCTAAGCTGTGGCTGAACAGTTAAAGCTTCCATAAAGGATATGTTATCATCACTAGACGAGTAATAAGCAGTCTCAGGCCTATCTGGGCTCATACATGTGTCTGCCAGCTAAGCTAGACTTGCACTGTGCAACAGCACTGCAGAACTAGGCTGGGCTTGTTAAGCCGCGAGGGCCACATCAAGGCAACTCGGCTAACAGGGCTTGGTTTCCTTTGCAGGCTGGACTTGCTAGGGCTGGCGTACCGGCCAGGCTGGCTGAGTGGCCAATTACTGGCGTACTGCTTCACTAACAACTTGCACCTTTCCCTTCTGAGTTAAACAGAAGAGACATTAGGTATTGTTTTGAAAGTACAGGGTGTTTCAAAAACAATATACGTATTACAAAGTATTATTTTTTCAAAACTATCGATCACCGGGCGAGTTGGCCGTGCGCGTAGAGGCACGTGGCTGTGAGCTTGCATCCGGGAGATAGTAGGTTCGAATCCCACTATCGGCAGCCCTGAAGATGGTTTTCCGTGGTTTCCCATTTTCACACCAGGCAAATGCTGGGGCTGTACCTTAATTAAGGCCACGGCCGCTTCCTTCTAACTCCTAGGCCTTTCCTATCCCATCGTCGCCATAAGACCTATCTGTGTCGGTGCGACATAAAGCCCCTAGAAAAAAAAAAAAAACTATTGATCGCTGTGCCACGGCTCGGTTATTGGAGGAACAAATACATTGTCTAATTTATACTCATTGCCGTGATGTCAGATGTCTTCTGTTTTGCTTGGTTACCATCACTTTGATGTAAAATGGTTGCAAAGCAGCAGAATCATTTTGTGTTCTCGAGTTTGCAAAGTGTAATTCTGTGATTACAGTGCAAAGACATTTCAGGTTGAGGTACCAAATTGATCCTCCGAATGGATGGAATATTCTCAAATGGTATCAACTGTTTGTAGACACAGGATGTGTATGTAAAGGAAAGAGTCTTGACCACCCTAGTATTTCTGAAGAAACTGGCACACGAATTCAAACCACTTTCCAACGTAGTCATACAAAATCAACTCATTGTTCCAGTCAGGAGTTAGAACAGCCTACAACAACAATTTGGTGTGTTTTCAGATGTCAGTTGGTTAAAAGCCATACAAGTTACAGCTGTTATCAGCTCTGCGTCCTAATGACAAACATAAACGTGTGGAATTTTGTAACAAGATTCATAATGCTATTGACAATGATAACACATTTGCAAAACGCATCGTGTTCAGTGATGAAGCAACTCTCCTTGTTAGTGGGCAGGTAAACAAACCCAATGTTAGAATTTGGGATCTACAGAACCCACATGTATGAACATGTACGAGATTCACCCAAAGTCAGTGTGTTTTGTGCGATATTGCACTCAACTGTTTATGGTCCATTCTCCTTTGATGGAAACATGGTTAACGGTCAGCAGTATCTTGCTATGTTACAAAACTGGTTGTTTCCAATGTTGCACAAGGACAACTTCATTTTTCAAGAAGACCCAAATGCGTGAATATCTGAATGAAACTACTGAACCGTTGGATTGGTTGTCAAGGAGCTGGCAACTTAGCACTTCTCAGCTGGGCTCCACGGTTGCTGGATTTGACGCCCTGTGACTTCTTCCTGTGTGGTTTCATTAAGGATAATGTTTATGTACTACCACAACTACGGAACCTAGAAGAGTTGAAGAACCCGATCTATACTGCCATAACTTCAGTGACGAAGGCCATGTTTATCCAAGCATGGGAGGAATTTGAGTATCGATGTGATATTGTTTGTGTCACTGGTGGAGGATATATTGAACTTCTGTAATCTAAACTTGAGAGATTTGGAAATATGTGTGCCAAGTTTCATAGTTGTATTTCTTACAGTTTAATAAATATATTCTTTTGAAATATGTATATTCTTATTGAAACATCCTGTAATGTAGTTGTAACAATCAATATTTATCACCACCGTAATTTCAGGATAGTGTTCTACCTCCTCATCCGCATCCAGTACTAGATGATGAAACCAAAGGAGCACGTTTTATAATGTTGGACTGATATCTCCTTCTAAACCATCCGTGACTTCTTTGAATGGTTCTAGGAAGTAAATCAAGTCAGGCATGAGTTCTTTACTGATGCTTCCAGTTTATTTCTCACTTTTTCTACTTTCTCTCTTTTGCCTGCAGTTGCAGCCGATAGGAGCTCAATCATTTTCCCGTATTGGTTATGTATAGATTTTACCATGATTAGCTTGTTATTCCATCTTGTTTCTATATCCTGATATAGAGTATGCTCAATGCGACAGCTTTCTGTGTTTCCTTAATTACGTATTCTTCATCCTGCGCCTGAGAATTAAGAAGATCATCCTGGTATGTGTGCCACAAAACTGTATTTAAACAACGCCCTACACAAAGTATTCACATAAAGCCCTTGTGAACCGTTATGACCTTCCTAATATTCGCACCTTGATCTGTTGCAAACGTAATCCTTTGTAAATCTGGCAGCCAAATTCCTAACGCAGCACACTATGGTAAATTCTTTCATGATGTTTTCACCATACTTCAGAGTATTAGGGAAGAGGCAAGTTAAAAGAACTGTTTTTTTATTGCCCACTCATTAATGTAGTGAACCATAAGGGAAATAAAATGATTTTTTAAAATCATTCATCCACATGTCTGTAGTTGCAGCACAAGAATAACACTGCATTGTGTCATGAACGTCTGGTATTACAGAGCAATGAATATCATTGGCCACTTCATGAATTCATTGGGAAACAGTTGTCCGGTGCGGTAGCAACTCAAGACGCATTTACTTTACTGAAGTCACTTCCTACATTAATTCTTGTTCAACCATTTGAAACCCTGTACCTGACACAACATTGAAAGGATTCACGTTTCTTCTTCTTCCAGTCCCTATCTGATCTGGATGTCAGCAACCATCTTGGCTGTGACTTCTCTGTTGTGAGCTGCTTGGAGTAATTCTGGCGATGTCTTGTGAGTCTAGTCTCTGAGGTTTTTTAGCCAGAAGATTCGTCTCCTGATAACACCTCTCTTTCCAGGTATCTTTCCTTGCAGGATTTCTTGCAGTAGATGGTACCTCCTCTGTTTCTCATGATAAGACCGGCACTATTTTTTTGAATGCATTTGATTTATTTATTTATTTATTTATTTATTTATTTACTTATTTATTTATTTATTTATTTACTTATTTTAATCTCGACTTCACTTAAAATATCTATGTTCAACGAGCATCTAACCGCACTGAACTGAAGACAGGTGTTCTGGATTCGTCGCTAATGTGGCCTAAGATCTTTGAGCTCGTCATGTAATAATAATAATAATAATAATTGTTACCGGGTTTTGGTGGTAGGTAGAGGTGTAAGAAAGTGCGGGCGTGAATGGGTCTCAAACTACGGAATCAAAGTTAATGTAAAAGTTAACAAGGTTATATTTCCTTTTCAATATTAAGTAATAACAAAGAACAGGTACTTAGTAGCCGAAACACAATTTGAAATGTACAATTACAGGGATTACAGAGTTTGGGCTTCGAGCCCTGAGTTCACAATTTTTGAGCAACTAGCCCAACTTTCCGATATACAAATTTTAACAAAGGGGCAGAAGACCCCAATCAAACCCTGGAGCCCTTGCTCCAAATTACACAGTAAAGCCTCCTCGAGGCATACAACACTCCGTTTCCAAAAGAGCCACACGCTCTTTAATTTAAGCCTCTCCTAGGCCACACCAAACTCCACCTTCAAGTTGTCCTCAACGGACATAAACACAGGGGTAAAATACCCAATCTACTGAGGTCTATTAAATGAAAAGCAGGTTAATTAAATGACCTCTAAAACAATTTGAGAGGAGGCGAACTTGCACTCCTAATACACTTGGTTTTTAAGACCTACTTTGGCTCTTAGGCCACTGATGCAAGGGCTAATCCCATACTACAGAGGTGACGTAATAGCAATTTACATTACATTACGGAAGAATTGGTTGAGAGAATAAGTTCACCTCAAGACGATGTGAGTGGGAGCTCGAGAGGGTTAAGCACTCTCTATCCCGATATGTCGTTTTAAAATAGAATAGATACCAGTTGTTTTTACATTTTAGGAAGAGGTTACATGGTTGAACGCTTAGAACCCGCCCCGAAAGTTAAACTGCTGAGCAAGAAAAGAAAGAATTTATTAATCGGCCATTACCTTATTGTTGACCGCCGCCGAGGAAAGAGGCGCTTCCCGCCTCCTGCTATGTACTTAATACACTGAAAGATGGAACAGAAGTGGCCCGGAGACCCTAAAATCAGCAGTTTATATACTCTCGCGGAAGTTTCTAGGCGTTAGGGGAATGAAAACACCCGCCCACAATGTTTTTATTGGATAGGACCCCGCAACAGATACAAGTTGGGGGAAGATACACCAGATTGGTCAGAAATTACTAAAAGAAATTCGGGATTGGATAAATCTTAAACAAGGGGAAAAAGAGGGGTATACAGCCAACTTAAACAGAAAGAAATTTAACAAGAAACAAACTTTTGAAATAAAAATTTCTCCAACAAAATAGTTCTTTGACTCCGCACTAGGGTGCGCTATTGTTGATCTTCAGTAGTGTCCTCTAGAAGAGAAAGTTCACACTTCTTACTTCAAGCGAAACAAAAACACATCAAAAGTGACACAGTTCAAAAACTCAAAATTTTCCACGTGGTGACATCTTCTGAGAAAGTAGAGAATTAATAGAATAGATAAAGTTCAACCTTCCTCCAGAAGAGGAGTTTCAACTGGCGCAACTTTTAAATAAACGGTGTAGAGGTGTACCGCCCGGTACAGACCTCCCCCCCCAAAAGTTCCTCCAGGGGTGACACATGAAATCAGTTTGAAACAAAGTCCAAGTAATGATGTTGATACGAAGATAGATAGCAGAAGCATTTACAAGATTTCTTAATTCAGTTTCAAAATGTTGTTGTTGCAGGTGCATGAAAGTCTTTAAGTTTGTAGAATTTGAATTTCTGAAGATAAACTTTTAATACTTAGAAGTGAAGAAAAATTTTTTTTTGCACGGTCCACCAAATATTGCTGTTGAATTCCCAAAGGTAGTTATCTCTTATAGTAACTGTCCATGTAGTTGATGTTGATGAAGTTGGATGGCCGGACCGGCCGTTGCAGCTTGCGTCCAAAAGGAGGCCGCTCGGACCCCTCAAGTACCCTGAGATACCGCTCGCCCGCACTATGAGGGGAGCAGAGGTGTAGAAGCACGCCGCGCCCGCGGTGAACATATACAGGCTGCGGGCAAGTAGCAGGTCGTGCGCCGCACGCCAGCCTTGGCCGGGAGGAGAGCTCCGGCTCGCCGTGCACATGTCGTCCTCGCTGGAGAGGAGGGGGCCCATCCCCCTCCCCAGTCGCTGCACGGCGCTGCGCGGCTGCGGGGGCGCTGAAACATTAAAGCTAGGCGGCAGAATTGTGTTGGACTATCATCTTCTTTGAGGGTACAGGCTTGTGGAGAGGTTGAGGGGCCAGCGGCGTGTAGATATCCATGGCATTTACTATTATGAAGCCACAGTGTAAGGTGGAGCAGGAGACGGGAGCGTGGTAATGGCCGTGGCAAGAACAGGATGGCAGTTTAACGGATCGGGGTGGGTTTTACAAAAGGCTTACATCTAAAACCAAAATATTATAGAAGGGGCAGAATGCCTTAAAAGTGAAACTCAAAAAAAAATATAACCTTCATATCCTTTCAGAATAATATGAAGCAAGTTAACACAGAAATTACACCGGTTTCACCTGGGACAGGTGAACTCTAAATATCCTCTCGGTGGCTGGATTACTTAGCAATAAGGTAACCGGCGTAAGAAAATCGAGAATGATACAAGGCCCATGAAATCTGGGGGCAAGCTTGCCCGCGGGAACAAAATTTTTGACCATAACCTGGTCACCTACCTTCAAAGTGGTGGGTCTCCGTCCACGATCATACCTTTCCCTAACCTTTTCATGAGATACTTTAAGATTAGCTTTAGCCTTCTTCCAAAGATCTTTAATGTTGTCCGGATCTATTGTCTCGGGCAGAATGTCATTCAGAGACCAGAGGTTAGAGAGCGGCGTGTTGGGAACGAACTTAAACATCAAAGAAGCTGGAGTAAATTTGTGTGATTCATGAACCGCCGAATTCAAAGCAAAAGCTAACCAATGCAGGGACGTGTCCCACCTGGAAGGATCTTCATGATGATAGGTGATAAGTGCGGACCTGAGATTACGATTAACCCGTTCAGCCAGAGATGGTTGAGGGTAATAAGCAGAAGTGGTTACATGAGAGATGGACAAGTCAAAACAGAATTTACGAAAAAGATTTGATGTGAACGCCTTAGCATTATCAGATACAATATATTGGCACGGACCAAAATAAGCAAAAATAGAATTTAGACAGGTAATAGTTGACTGAGCGGTAGCCAGCTTAGTCGGAAATAACCAGGAAAATCTTGTAAAACCATCTACACACACAAAGATGAACTTGTTGGCATTACCCTTTGACTGGGGGAAGGGTCCCACATAATCAATATACAGGCGTTCCATGGGGCGCGACGCTTGATGAGAAGACAAAAGGACTACTTTAGTGGACATGGTGGGTTTACTGATCAAACAAGATTTACAAGCTTTTACAAGTTCCCGAATTTCACCGTCCATACCTTTCCATATGAACATTTCACGAATCTTTTCACGAGTTTTAAAGATTCCAAGATGCCCCCCCAATGGGGTCTCATGATAGTATTTGAAGATCATAGGTACAAGAACCGCTGGAACAACAACTTTCATCAACTTATCATGCCTCGAAGGGCAACATAGAACACCATTCCTCAGAACATAAGGGACAGCATGTTCCCCAGAAGAAAGGGTTTCCATTATCGGAGCCAGCGTCGGATCTTCACGTTGGTATTTCTCAATATCCCTAAAAAGCATGGGAGCATCTGTTAAGATGGCATTAACACCAGATAGTATGGACTCGGAAGGTGATGAACTGTCGACCGGTTCGTGGGTCTCTACGTCGTTATGAAACATACGGCTGAGTCCATCAGCAACAACATTTTCGGTACCTCTGATATGTCTAACATCAAACTGGAAGGCGGAAATACGAATAGCCCAGCGGGCTATACGACCAGTACGACGCGGCCTACCTAAGACCCAGCTTAAGGCTTGATTATCTGTCTCCAGGTCGAATTTAACGTGTTCCAGATAGAGACGGAACTTTTCTAAGGCAAATAAGACTGCCAAACCTTCGAGCTCATAGATGGAATACTTGGCTTCTTGAGCCGACAATGTCCTAGACGCATAGGCGATGGGTCGCCTCCCTAGTTCAGTCTCTTGAAGAAGGACTGCAGCTACTGCTGACGACGACGCGTCGGTTTGGACGATGAATTTCTTCGAGAAATCAGGCATAGCAAGTACAGGGGCATTACAAAGAGCTAATTTAAGGTCTTCAAAAGCGGCTTGTTGAGAAGGTCCCCACTCGAATTTGATGCCTTTCCTACGAAGAAGGTTTAAGGGCGCCGCTCTATTAGCAAAGTTAGGAATGAACTTTCTGAAGAAATTCACCATACCAATGAACCTGGCGATACCTTTAATGTCCTTGGGAGGTTTAAAATCACGGATGGCCTGTGTTCTAGAATGATCAACTGCTACACCATCGGGTGACACAATATGCCCTAGGAAAGACATAGAGGGCTTAGCGAAGGCAACCTTGGACAACTTAACAGTTAACCCAGCCTTACGAAGGCGATCGAGAACTTCTCGCAGATGATCTAGGTGTTCTTCAAAGGTCTCTGAAAATACTACGACATCATCTAAGTAGTGATATAAGTACTCGAATTTGATGTCGGAGAAGACCCTATCTAGTAGCCTAGTGAGCACAGCTGCCCCCGTGGGGAGCCCGAAAGGCACGCGGTTGTATTCGTATAAATTCCAGTCCGTGGCAAACGCTGTAAGGTGTTTAGACTCTTCGGCAAGGGGAATTTGATTATAGGCCTGATTTAAGTCCAAGATGGTGAAGAACTTGGCCTTACGAAACCATGAAAAACAATAATGAAGGTCGGGAAGGGGCACAGATTGTAACACCACCTTCCGATTGAGAGCCCTGTAATCAATGACAGGCCTGAAACCTCCTTGGGGTTTTGGTACTAGAAAAATAGGCGAAGAATACGCTGACTTAGAGGGCCTAATAATACCGTCCTTCAACATCTGATCGATGATTTCCTTCAGAGCCTTCATTTTAGGTGGAGATAGCCTATACGGTGGAAAACGGACAGGAATCGAATCCGTAACCTCAATTTTGTATTCAATAAGGTCAGTGACACCAAGAGTATCAGAGAACACCTCGGGAAACGACTGACACAGTTTGCGAATACTATCAGCCTGCTCCTCAGGTAGATGTCTAAGGTCTAACAACATCTCATCCTGGATAGGCGAAATAGAAGAACATGACACAGAATTACACTTTAATAGTGGGATTTTACAACTAGAAGCAAATTTGAATGTGCACGACCTAGACTGCAGATCGAGCACAAGACCAGTGTGAGAAATAAAGTCAGCTCCCAATATAATGGGGCAAGACAATTGCTTGGCCACAAACAATTTAACTTTCCATGTAAACTTAAAAACACGAATTTTGACCAGTAAGGAACCTAGAATTTCTAATGGAGATGAATTAGCCGAAACGTATTGAACAGGAGAAGAGACATAGTCAGGAAGTTTACAAACCGTTTTCAATTTAGAATACCATTCAGCCGCAATAATCGAACAAACACTACCTGAATCTAAGAGAGCTGTTATAGGCTCGTTATTTACCTCAATCTTAAGAAAAGGAACAGGTGCGGGGGTATCCGCCGCAATCCTAAGACATTCTTTAGGGCATTCAAAAGATGAACTTGAAGGCTGATCGTTCTCTGCATTTACAATCTGTTTACTAGGGGCTGAGTCTCGGGAAGATGGATTAGTCGACTCAGCCGAAGCCACTAGTCACTTTTTATTATTGGCATAGGTGGAATTTGCACCAGAAGTTGAGCAGGAGGGGGTGCTATTTGAGTTTGGGCAATTCTTGGCGATATGTGAGAAGGCCCCACATTTAAAACAGCCTTGTGCTGAACCAGCTCCATTATTTGCCCTACTACTTTTGACTAATGGACATTTATCGCGAAGATGGTCAGGCGACCCGCAAGCATAACATTTACGGGGCGTGACTGGTCGGCGAGGTGGAGGCCGAGTGTTACTAAAGGAAGGCGGGGGTTCTTTCGCTACACGCAAAGAATCGGCGTATCTAACTCCTTCCGCTGAGACGGCCAACGCTTCAAGTTCAGAGAAAGTTTGCGGGCACGCCGCAAAACACAAGTATGACCTATAAGATGGTGAAATGCCTTCCACAATAGCTTGTACAATTTGATCCTCAGGGAAGTGAAGAGCAAACACCCTGGTATAAAACTTAATATCTTGGATGAAGTCTGCCAGGTTTTCATCCAAGCGCTGTACCCGATAATAGTATTTCTGAATAAGAGATGACCTCGCGCGGGCAGGAATAAAATTTGCAAGCAGATGTGCATGGAAATCTTCGATAGATGACTGTTCAGCTATGGCTCTTACTATTTTATCTGAGAGAACACCAATAGCATAAGGATAGATTATTTGTAAAATTTGACAAGGGGAAAGCGAAAATACGAGGGCATGATCCTGAAATTCAACTAAAAACCTTAAGAAAGAAATAACTTCACTGGTGGTGTTGACCGAAAACTTAGAGATACCTCTTAGCAACATTGCCAATGGATGAGGCAAGCTGCTAAACCCGGGTGACATAGTAGGTAAAGGTTTCAATGGCAAGGAAGTCAATTCAGAACGGATGTTACTCAATGATGCACGACGTTCAGATTCGTTGTCCAATGGGGCAGGGATAGTTTGAGCAGCAACGGTTATCCTATTAACTTCTCCCTTGGGAGGCGCTTCCTCACTACCTGGATTCACTATGGTGGGTTGATCAGATTTGGGAGGAACTTCCCCAGTTAACAATTGAGTGACCTTACTAGATAATTCGGAAATATTTTCCAGGAGCGTACTAGCTTCCTTCCTCTGAACATCATTCAGTTTTAGAGACAACAGATCGTTAACCCTATTCGAAAAATGATATAGCCTGCCTTGCACACGCTTAATTTGATTTGGAGACGGATCATTTTCATCAAAAAAACTAACTACAGAAGCTAGCCCAGTAATATTCTCCGTGATCGTGGAAAGAGAGTCGTCAATTTCTTTCTCTCCCAAATTGGGGATGGAAATGGGCAAATCAAGGGACTCTCTAAGCTTGTTAGTGTCTACTGCAACCGTGCCTCCAGATTGTACATTTCTAATAGTCAATTCATAGATCAACTCCTCCTTGCGCAAATAGTTAAGAAGGAGAACATCGCGAGGGCCGGGCATGATGACAGAACAACTTGGAAAAAATCAAAAAATTCCAGCAACTGAGAAAATGGTTAGAGTTCGGAACAAACAATGTTTAGCCGTCAAAAGGGGCTAAATTGAGACCCATTCAACCACGCTCTGCTACCACTTGTTACCGGGTTTTGGTGGTAGGTAGAGGTGTAAGAAAGTGCGGGCGTGAATGGGTCTCAAACTACGGAATCAAAGTTAATGTAAAAGTTAACAAGGTTATATTTCCTTTTCAATATTAAGTAATAACAAAGAACAGGTACTTAGTAGCCGAAACACAATTTGAAATGTACAATTACAGGGATTACAGAGTTTGGGCTTCGAGCCCTGAGTTCACAATTTTTGAGCAACTAGCCCAACTTTCCGATATACAAATTTTAACAAAGGGGCAGAAGACCCCAATCAAACCCTGGAGCCCTTGCTCCAAATTACACAGTAAAGCCTCCTCGAGGCATACAACACTCCGTTTCCAAAAGAGCCACACGCTCTTTAATTTAAGCCTCTCCTAGGCCACACCAAACTCCACCTTCAAGTTGTCCTCAACGGACATAAACACAGGGGTAAAATACCCAATCTACTGAGGTCTATTAAATGAAAAGCAGGTTAATTAAATGACCTCTAAAACAATTTGAGAGGAGGCGAACTTGCACTCCTAATACACTTGGTTTTTAAGACCTACTTTGGCTCTTAGGCCACTGATGCAAGGGCTAATCCCATACTACAGAGGTGACGTAATAGCAATTTACATTACATTACGGAAGAATTGGTTGAGAGAATAAGTTCACCTCAAGACGATGTGAGTGGGAGCTCGAGAGGGTTAAGCACTCTCTATCCCGATATGTCGTTTTAAAATAGAATAGATACCAGTAGTTTTTACATTTTAGGAAGAGGTTACATGGTTGAACGCTTAGAACCCGCCCCGAAAGTTAAACTGCTGAGCAAGAAAAGAAAGAATTTATTAATCGGCCATTACCTTATTGTTGACCGCCGCCGAGGAAAGAGGCGCTTCCCGCCTCCTGCTATGTACTTAATACACTGAAAGATGGAACAGAAGTGGCCCGGAGACCCTAAAATCAGCAGTTTATATACTCTCGCGGAAGTTTCTAGGCGTTAGGGGAATGAAAACACCCGCCCACAATGTTTTTATTGGATAGGACCCCGCAACAGATACAAGTTGGGGGAAGATACACCAGATTGGTCAGAAATTACTAAAAGAAATTCGGGATTGGATAAATCTTAAACAAGGGGAAAAAGAGGGGTATACAGCCAACTTAAACAGAAAGAAATTTAACAAGAAACAAACTTTTGAAATAAAAATTTCTCCAACAAAATAGTTCTTTGACTCCGCACTAGGGTGCGCTATTGTTGATCTTCAGTAGTGTCCTCTAGAAGAGAAAGTTCACACTTCTTACTTCAAGCGAAACAAAAACACATCAAAAGTGACACAGTTCAAAAACTCAAAATTTTCCACGTGGTGACATCTTCTGAGAAAGTAGAGAATTAATAGAATAGATAAAGTTCAACCTTCCTCCAGAAGAGGAGTTTCAACTGGCGCAACTTTTAAATAAACGGTGTAGAGGTGTACCGCCCGGTACAATAATAATAATAATAATAATAATAATAACAATAATAATTGTACCGGGCGGTACACCTCCGTGCCGCTAATTCAAACATTGCGCCAGTTGAAACTCCTCTACTGGAGGAAGCCTGAACTTTAACAGCCATGTTAATTCTAAAGTTTCTCAGAAGATGTCGCTATTGTAAATTTTGAAGAGTTCTGAACTGTGTCTTTTTCGATTTATATTTGTTTTCTCTGTAGTGAGAAGTGTGAACATTCTCTTCTAGATGGCACTACTGAAGAACTACAATTGTGCACCCTGGTGCGAAGTGAAGGAACTGTTTTCTGAGAAATTTTGTGTTCGTAAGTTTGTTCTTTGTTAAATTTCTTTCAGTCATTTTTTGGGTTGGCAGTATAACCCCTCTCTTTCCGCTTGTTTTGAATTTAGCCAATCCCGAATTTCTCTAATTAATTTTTGACCAATAACGTATGTCTTCTCCGATATGGATATGTTGCTTGATCCTAGCCAATAAAATTGAGGGGGGTGTGGGTTCTCATTCTTGAAAGGTCTCGAATGTTCCATGAGGGTATTTAAACTGCTGATTTTCTGGTCTCCGGGCCACTTCAGTAACATCTTTCCTAGTGTGATTATGTAGCAGGGGGCGGGAAGCGCCTCTTCCTTCAGGCAGCAGTTCTTCCATAAGGTAATGGCCTTTTAATAACTTCATTTCTTGCTAGCTCAGCAGTTTAACCCTCGGGGCAGGTTCAAAACTTTTATCATGTAACCTTCCTTTAAAATGTAAAAGACACTTGGTATAAATTCCGTCTCTTTAACTACAAATTGGGATAGAGAGTGCCTAACCCTCTCGAGCTCCCTCTCATATTGTTTTTGAGGTGACTACGTTTTCATAACCGTTTTTCTTCGCTTCATAATGTAATAAATTTTCCTATCGTGTCACCTCCGTAGTATGGGATTAGCCCTTGCATAAGCGGCCTAAGAGCCAAATAGGTTTTAAAAAGGTGTATTAGGAGTGCAAGTTACGCCTCCACTCAAGTTGGTATTTTGGGGCCATGTTATTGTCCTGTTTCTTTAGTGAATAGGCCTCAGTAGGTTGGGTATTTTTTACCCCTGTTCTTGTGTGCCTGGAGGGCAGCTTGAAGGTAGAGTTTGGTGTGGCCTTTGAATAGGCTTGAACTTTGAAAGCGGGTTGCTCTTTCTTAAATTGTATTTTCTGTGTGCCTCGAGCAGGCTTAACTGGGTAATTGGGAGCAAATGCTCCTTGGTATGATTGGGGTTTTCTGCCCCTTTGTTGAACCTTGTGTATAAGTAAAGTTGGGCTCATTGCTCAGGGATTGTGAATCTGGGGCTCGAAGCCCAAAATCCATTAATAAACTGTAATTGTACATTCTTAACTTGTTGATATATAACTGAGTTCCTGTTATACTTGTTATTTCTTGATCTCGAAAAGAAAATATAACCTTTGTTAAATTTTAAATTAATTTTAATTTCGTTGTTGAGACCTATTCCACCCAGCACCTTCTTTCACCTCTAACTACCACGGATAATTCCGTAACAAGTGGTAGCAGAGCGTGGTTGAATGGGTCTCAATTTAGCCCCTTTTGACGGCTAAACATTGCTTTGCTTTCGAACTCTAACAATTTTCTCTGTCGCTGGACTTTTCTTTCTAATTTTTCAAAACTTTTAATTTTTTTGTCATCATGTCCGGCTCTCGCGAAGTCCTCCACCCCGGCTACTTGCGCAAGGAGGAATTAATTTATGAATTAACCATTAGAAATGTTCAATCTGGAGGCACGGTTGTGATAGACACTAAAAAGCTAAAAGATTCCCTTGATTTACCTATTACCATCCCGACTTTGGGAGAAAAAGACATTGACGACGCTCTCTCCACGATCAATGATAATACTACTGAGCTGGCAACTGTAGTTAGTTTTTTTTAAGTAAGTGATCCATCTCCTAATCAACTCAAAAGAGTACAGGCTAGGTTGTACCATTTTTATAATAGGGTGTGTGATCTATTGTCTCTGAAGTTAAATGACCTTCAGGGTAAGGAAGCTAATGCCCTTGCCGAAAACTTGTCTAAAATGTCTAGCAAAGTTAGCCATTTGTTATCTGGATCTGCTATTCCTAAAGTCGACCAGCCTATGGTAGTAAATATTGTAAATGTGGAGGATTCCTCTAAAGAGGAAGGAAGTAGTACTGAGGCGACTACACAACGAACATCTGCCCCATTAGGAACCGAGTCCGATCGTCGCACGTCCATTCCACCCTTTGTGTTAAATAGGACACCTTCGGAATCTGCTTCTCCGCCACTTAGGCCCCCTTCTACTATGTCACCTGGTTTCAGCAGTTTACCCCATCCATTAGCTATGTTACTTAGAGGTATTTCCAAGTTTTCTGTTAACTCCACTACTGATGTTATTGCTTTCTTAAGGTTTTTAGTTGAATTCCAAGATCATGCCCTTGTTTTTTCTCTGTCTCCGTGTCAAACCCTTCAGATAATTTACCCTTATTCCATTGGTGTCCTCTCAACAAAATAGTTAGGGCAATTGCGGAACAGTCATCCATAGAAGACTTCCATGCCCATCTGTTGGCAAATTTTATCCCCGCCCGAGCTAGGTCATCGCTCATTCAAAAGTACTACTACCGAGTACAACGGTTGGATGAAAATTTAGCAGTCTTCATCCAAGACATTAAGTTTTACACTAGGGTATTTGCCCTTCATTTTCCCGAAGATCAAATTGTTCAGGCCATAGTGGAAGGTATTTCTCCATCATACCGCTCATACTTGTGTTTTGCGTCGCGTCCGCAAACTTTTGCCAAGTTAGAGGCTATGGCTGTCTCAGCCGAAGGAGTTAGATACGCCGATACACTGCGTGTCGCGAAAGAACCCCCTCCATCCTCTAGTAGTTTTCGGCCTCATCCTCGCCGATCCATCACACCCCGTAAATGTTACGCTTGCGGGTCGCCTGACCATCTTCGCAATAAATGTCCATTGATCAAATCTAGTAGGACTAATAATGGAGCAGGTTCATCCCAAGGCTGCTTTAAATGCGGTGCGTTCTCCCATATTGCCAAGAACTGCCCTAATGCTAACAGCACCCCCTCCTGCTCAACTTCGGGTGCAACCTCCACCAACAATCATAAGTGACTAGTGGCCTCGGCTGAGTCGGCTAACCCATTTTCCCGAGGCTCAGCCCCAAGTAAACATATCGAAATTTCAGGGAAAACTCAGCCTTCAAATTTATCTTTTGAAGGTCCCAAAGAATGTCTTAGGATTGCGGCGGATACCCCCGCACCTGTGCCTTTTCTCAAAATTGAATTAAATAATGAACCTGTAACAGCTCTATTAGATTCTGACAGTGTTTGTTCTATTATTTCGGCTGAATGGTACTCCAAATTGAAAACTGTTTGTAGTCTTCCTGATTTTTGTTCGACTTTGGTTCAATATGTTTCCGCAAATTCCTCTCCATTAGAAACTTTAGGTTTTCTGTATGCCAAAATTCGTATATCTAAATTTACTTGGAAATTTAAACTGTTTGTGGCCAAGCACTTGTCTTGCCCCATTATATTGGGAGCTGATTTCATTTCTCACACCGGTCTAGTGCTCGACCTTCAGAGCAAGTCGTGCTCTTTCAAATTCGATAGTAATTCCAAAATCCCTTTGTTAAAATGTAGTTCTGTAACATGTTCATCTGTTTCGCCTACCCAGGATGAGATGTTGTTAGATCTTAGACATCTACCTGAGGAGCAGGCTGATAGTATTCGTAAGCTGTGTCAGTCGTTTCCAGAGGTGTTCTCGGATACCCTTGGTGTTACTGACCTTATTGAATACAAAATTGAGGTCACGGATTCGATTCCTGTCCGTTTTCCACCTTATAGGCTATCTCCACCGAAAATGAAGGCATTGAAAGAAATCATCGATCAAATGTTAAAGGATGGTATTATTCGCCCCTCTAAGTCGGCGTATTCTTCGCCTATTTTTCTAGTCCTGAAACCCCAAGGTGGCTTCAGGCCTGTGATTGATTATAGGGCTCTCAATCGGAAGGTGGTGTTACAATCTGTGCCCCTTCCAGACCTTCACTCTTGTTTTTCATGGTTTCGGAAGGCTAAGTTCTTTACCATCTTGGATCTGAATCAGGCCTATAATCAAATTCCTCTGGCTGAAGAATCTAAACATCTTACAGCGTTTGCCACGGATTGGAATTTGTATGAATACAACCGCGTGCCTTTCGGGCTCCCCACGGGAGCAGCTGTACTCACTAGACTGCTAGACAGGGTCTTCTCTGACATCAAGTTTGAGTACTTGTACCACTATCTTGATGAAGTCGTCGTATTTTCGGAGACCTTCGAAGAACACCTAGATCATCTGCGAGAAGTCCTCAATCGCCTCCGTAAGGCTGGGTTAACTGTGAAGTTGTCCAAGGTTGCCTTCGCTGAGCCCTCCATGTCATTCCGAGGGCATATTGTGCCGCCTGATGGTGTTGCAGTCGATCACTCTGGAACACAGGCCATCCATGATTTCAAGCCTCCCAAGGACATCAAAGGTATTGCTAGGTTCATTGGTATGGTGAATTTCTTCAGGAAATTTATTCCAAATTTCGCCAATAGAGCGGCGCCCTTGAACTTACTTCGTAGGAAAGGCGTCAAATTTGAGTGGGGACCTTCTCAACAAGCCGCTTTTGAAGATCTCAAATTAGCTCTGTGTAATGCCCCTGTTCTGGCTATGCCCGATTTCTCCAAGAAATTCATCGTCCAAACCGACGCGTCGTCGTCGGCGGTAGCTGCAGTCCTTCTTCAAGAGACTGAACTAGGGAGACGACCCATCGCCTATGCATCTAGGACTCTATCGGCTCAAGAAGCCAAATATTCCATCTATGAGCTTGAAGGTTTGGCAGTCTTATTTGCTTTAGAAAAGTTCCGTCTCAATCTGGAACATGTCAAATTTGACTTGGAGACCGATAACCAAGCCTTAAGATGTACAATATTATAGGTTAGGATCCACCTTTCAATACTCCGTAATAAGATGGTAAAAAGTAGTTACAACCTGTTTAATGGGACCGGTTTCAACACATTTTAAGTGTCATCATCAGCCAATTTGCGAAGATCTTACAACAACTAGCACATTGAATACAGGCAAAAAATTAACATTGTATCATAACGTAGCAATTCAGTAAATGTTCAAAACACAATAATCACAGTCAAGAGAGTAAACAGAACATCACTATCTTGCGCCGAAAACAAATATAGCTGAAGTTCATAAGCAGGTCAAATATTCGCTTATGTAAAGTCGTTGCTAGGCAGGTCTTGTAGGCATTTGTTTCTCCGGCCGAAGAGCAAAAGGTGACGTGAATGAAGTCCTAGGAAAACAGCGTAGGATTTAATTTCGTCAAATTTCAAAGTGGATATATAGGTTTTATAAAATAATTTAAAACGTTAAAAAAGAATAAAGCCAAATAAAAAATATATTTAAAAAATAGGAAGAAATAATGAAAGAAATACGAGGTTCAACTCGAAACAACTTGCCGTAGTAATTGATAAAGAAATGATAAATAGAGAAAGGGGGGACGTTAATTAGAGGGTGGTGATGGTGGTGGTGGTGGTGGTGGTTATTGTTATTAGAGGAAATACAATTGGGCAACAATCCTTAATATAATACTAATTCGAAGAAAAAAGAAAAAGAACCGACACTTCGAAAAATGAAGATATCGGTTAAAGGAAGACAAGGGCCACGAAGGGCGTGAAAATGAAAGACTCCCTAGCCCTCGCAAACCTAATAGCATCGGGGTCGGAAAAGAACAAGAATTGACCAAGGGAGGTCGGACAGGATAGATGAAAGTGAGGAGCCTGGCACAAGTAAGTGGAAGCAATGCCAGGACTCAGCTAAGGGCCCCGTGGTCGCCAACCCACGCTCTGAAGTTCAGAGCCCCTGGGGGATGGAGGATGGGAAGGAAAGAAAAAATGGAAGGGATCCGATACTTCGAAAAATGAAGATATCAGCCAAAGGAAGACAAGGGCCACGAAGGGCGTGAAAATGAAAGACTCCCTAGCCCTCGGAAAACTAATAGCGTCGGGGTCGGAAAGGAACAAGAGTTGACCAAGGGAGGTCGGACAGGATAGATGAAAGTGAGGAGCCTGGCACAAGTAAGTGGAAGCAATGCCAGGACTCAGCTAAGGGCCCCCGTGGTCGTCAACCTACGTTCCGAAGTTCAGAGCCCCTGGGGGATGGAGGGTGGGAAGGAAAGAAAAAATGGAAGGGATCCGATACTTCGAAAAATGAAGATATCAGCCAAAAGAAGACAAGGGCCAACGAAGGGCGTGAAAATGAAAGACTCCCTAGCCCTTCGGAAACCTAAAAGCGTCGGGGTCGGAAAGGAACAAGAGTTGACCAAGGGAGGTCGGACAGGATAGATGAAAGTGAGGAGCCTGGCACAAGTAAGTGGAAGCAATGCCAGGACTCAGCTAAGGACCCCCGTGGTCGCCAACCCACGTTCCGAAGTTCAGAACCTCTGGGGGATGGAGGGTGGGAAGGAAAGAAAAATGGAAGGGATCCGATACTTCGAAAAAATGAAGATATCAGCCAAAAGAAGATAAGGGCCACGAAGGGCGTGAAAATGAAAAACTCCCTAGCCCTCGGAAACCTAAAAGCGTCGGGGTCGGAAAGGAACAAGAGTTGACCAAGGGAGGTCGGACAGGATAGATGAAAGTGAGGAGCCTGGCACAAGTAAGTGGAAGCAATGCCAGGACTCGGCTAAGGGCCCCGTGGTCGCCAACCCACGCTCCGAAGTTCAGAGCCCCTTGGGTGAGAAGGGGGAGAACTGAGGAGGATTAAGGGGGGTGTTGCGGAAGGGGGAAGTGGCATGAGAGGGTATTGTGTAAATTGTGAAAGATTGATTCCTTATTTGTTGACTTCAGGGTATTTAAAAAGGAGATGAGAAAATCGAAAAGGGGATTGGGTTTCTCAGAAATATCATTCAGATTAAGATTTGGATTGAAAAACTGGTCAAGGTGTATAAAACAGTTTTCGGTGATGTCTAGGAGAGGGCCTTTATTTAGAGTGCTGAGAATTTCAATATCCTGGTTTATTGTAGTGAAAGCATGTTTTGTGTCATGTATGTGTTGTCCCACTGCCGAAAATCTGTTGTGCTTTATTGCATTAACGTGTTCAAAGTACCTAATTTTGAAGTTGCGACCAGTTTGACCTATGTATGAAGAATTACAGTTGTGGCACTTAAAACGGTATACGCCTGATTTAGAAAAGACACTTGTTCTATTTAAGGAGTGGGAATTATGTAATAATTCAAGGTTTCTATTATTAGTTCGAAAAGAAATCATAGTATTATGTTTTTTGAAGACATTAGCTATACTATAGGTATTTGCATTGAATGTGAATGTGGTGTAAGCAGCTGGTTTGGGAATATCTTTTAAGAGTGTTGTGTTAGGGCGGTGTCTAAATTTGTTAATGATTTGTTCAATAAAATAAGAATTATAACCGTTAAATTTGGCAATAGAGCGGATGATGTTTAGTTCTTTATTTAAGTTATCCTTTGATAGCGGAATTTTGAAGGCGCGGTTAACCATACTGTTGTATGAAGCACGTTTATGTGACTGTGGGTGAAAAGAGTCTTGTTTTATGGTATTAGCTGTATGTGTGGGTTTTCTGTAAATCATATATGATAATGAGGAAGGTAATCTGTTTATTGTTATGTCTAGAAAATTAATAGATTTGTTTGATTCTGTTTCAAGAGTGAATTTAATATGTGGATCAATTTTATTGAGGCTATTAAGAGTAGAAGCTGCATTGAAAACTCTATCATCCAGTATAACAAATGTGTCATCCACATATCTAGCCCAAAATAATACATGTTTAAAGTCGTCATTGTTATCAATGAAATTGTGTTCTAAAAAGTCTAGGTATATTTCTGCAAGGATCCCCGAGGCTGGAGAGCCCATAGCTAAACCATCTTGTTGATAAATTGTATTGTCGAAGATGAAGAAGTTGTTAGTAACTACTAATTTTAAGAGGGTCATAAAATCATTAATTTCAAGTTTGCTTAAGCAACTATATGTATTTAAGTTATTTTCAATAATAGGAAATAATTTTCTGATATTAATACTGGGATACATATTGACAATATCGAAAGAGTGTAGAGAGTGGTGTGGTTGGATTTTGAAGTTATTTAATTTATCAACTAGTTCTATGGTGTTTTTTACAGACTTATTCGATAAAAATTTGTAATTATTCTTAAGAAATTTATGAATGAATTGTGCTAATTTGTAAAGTGGGCTGGGTCTGTAATTAATAATTGGTCGAATAGGGACGTCAGTTTTATGAATTTTAGGGAGAGATTTAGCGGTTGGTAGGCCTGGATTCATGCTTAATAATTTTGTTTTTTCATGTTCAGTAAATAAGAAAGAAGAGTTCTTAAGGGTTTGTTTTAGAAGACGTTGAATTTGTTGGGTAGGATCTTTATTTGTTATAGAAAAGGAATTATTCCACTTACTTGTGCCAGGCTCCTCACTTTCATCTATCCTGTCCGACCTCCCTTGGTCAACTCTTGTTCCTTTCCGACCCCGACGCTTTTAGGTTTCCGAGGGCTAGGGAGTTTTTCATTTTCACGCCCTTCGTGGCCCTTGTCTTCTTTTGGCTGATATCTTCATTTTTTCGAAGTATCAGATCCCTTCCATTTTTCTTTCCTTCCCACCCTCCATCCCCCAGAGGTTCTGAACTTCGGAACGTGGGTTGGCGACCACGGGGGTCCTTAGCTGAGTCCTGGCATTGCTTCCACTTACTTGTGCCAGGCTCCTCACTTTCATCTATCCTGTCCGACCTCCCTTGGTCAACTCTTGTTCCTTTCCGACCCCGACGCTTTTAGGTTTCCGAAGGGCTAGGGAGTCTTTCATTTTCACGCCCTTCGTTGGCCCTTGTCTTCTTTTGGCTGATATCTTCATTTTTCGAAGTATCGGATCCCTTCCATTTTTTCTTTCCTTCCCACCCTCCATCCCCCAGGGGCTCTGAACTTCGGAACGTAGGTTGACGACCACGGGGGCCCTTAGCTGAGTCCTGGCATTGCTTCCACTTACTTGTGCCAGGCTCCTCACTTTCATCTATCCTGTCCGACCTCCCTTGGTCAACTCTTGTTCCTTTCCGACCCCGACGCTATTAGTTTTCCGAGGGCTAGGGAGTCTTTCATTTTCACGCCCTTCGTGGCCCTTGTCTTCCTTTGGCTGATATCTTCATTTTTCGAAGTATCGGATCCCTTCCATTTTTTCTTTCCTTCCCATCCTCCATCCCCCAGGGGCTCTGAACTTCAGAGCGTGGGTTGGCGACCACGGGGCCCTTAGCTGAGTCCTGGCATTGCTTCCACTTACTTGTGCCAGGCTCCTCACTTTCATCTATCCTGTCCGACCTCCCTTGGTCAATTCTTGTTCTTTTCCGACCCCGATGCTATTAGGTTTGCGAGGGCTAGGGAGTCTTTCATTTTCACGCCCTTCGTGGCCCTTGTCTTCCTTTAACCGATATCTTCATTTTTCGAAGTGTCGGTTCTTTTTCTTTTTTCTTCGAATTAGTATTATATTAAGGATTGTTGCCCAATTGTATTTCCTCTAATAACAATAACCACCACCACCACCACCACCATCACCACCCTCTAATTAACGTCCCCCCTTTCTCTATTTATCATTTCTTTATCAATTACTACGGCAAGTTGTTTCGAGTTGAACCTCGTATTTCTTTCATTATTTCTTCCTATTTTTTAAATATATTTTTTATTTGGCTTTATTCTTTTTTAACGTTTTAAATTATTTTATAAAACCTATATATCCACTTTGAAATTTGACGAAATTAAATCCTACACTGTTTTCCTAGGACTTCATTCACGTCACCTTTTGCTCTTCGGCCGGAGAAACAAATGCCTACAAGACCTGCCTAGCAACGACTTTACATAAGCGAATATTTGACCTGCTTATGAACTTCAGCTATATTTGTTTTCGGCGCAAGATAGTGATGTTCTGTTTACTCTCTTGACTGTGATTATTGTGTTTTGAACATTTACTGAATTGCTACGTTATGATACAATGTTAATTTTTTGCCTGTATTTAATGTGCTAGTTGTTGTAAGATCTTCGCAAATTGGCTGATGATGACACTTAAAATGTGTTGAAACCGGTCCCATTAAACAGGTTGTAACTACTTTTTACCATCTTATTACGGAGTATTGAAAGGTGGATCCTAACCTATAATATTGTACATCTTATTTCTCTATTCAATACGGAACAATAATGAACTTTTTAACTTTAAACCAAGCCTTAAGTTGGGTTTTAGGTAGGCCGCGTCGTACTGGTCGTATAGCCCGGTGGGCCATCCGAATTTCGGCCTTCCAATTTGATGTTAGGCATATCAGAGGTTCTGAAAACGTGGTTGCTGACGGACTAAGCCGTATGTTTTCTAATGATGTAGAGACTCCTGATCTGGATGATAGTTCTTCACCTCCCGTGTCCATACTATCTGAGGTTAATGCCATCTTAACAGATGCTCCCATGCTCTTTAGGGATATTGAGAAATATCAACGTGAAGATCCAACGCTGGCTCCGATCACAGAAACCCTTTCTTCTGGGGAACATGTCGTCCCTTATGTATTGAGGAATAGTGTTTTATGTTGCCCGTCGAGGCATGATAAAAAAATGAAAGTTGTAGTTCCATCTGTTCTTGTACCAATGATCTTCAAGTACTATCATGAGACCCCATTAGGGCGGCATTTTGGCATCTTTAAAACCCGTGAAAAGATTCGTGAAATGTTCATCTGGAAGGGTATGGACGGAGAAATCCGTGAACTGGTAAAATCTTGTAAATCATGTTGGGTTAGTAAACCCACCATGTCCACTAAACAAGGGCTTTTGTCTTCTCATCAAGCGTCGAGCCCCATGGAACGTCTCTACATCGATTACGTAGGACCCTTCCCCCAGTCAAAGGGGAATGCCAACAAGTTCATCCTTGTATGTGTAGATGGTTTTACTAGATTTTCTTGATTATTCCCGACTAAGCTGGCTACCGCTCAGTCCACCATTACTTGTTTAAATTCCATTTTTGCTTCTTTTGGTCCGTGTCAATATATTGTGTCTGATAATGCTAAAGCTTTCACATCCAATCTCTTTCGTAAATTCTGTTTTGATCTGTCCATATCTCATGTGACTACTTCGGCTTATTATCCTCAACCATCTCTAGCTGAACGGGTCAATCATAATCTGAGGTCGGCCCTTATTGCCTATCATCACGACAATCATTCTAGGTGGGACACATCCCTGCATTCTAGGTGGGACACATCCCTGCATTGGTTAGCTTTTGCTTTGAATTCGGCGGTTCATGAATGTCATAAGTTTACTCCAGCTTCTTTGATGTTCAAATTTGTTCCCAACACGCCGCTCTCTAACCTTTCGTCTCTTAGTGACATTCTACCTGAGACAATAGATCCAGATAATATTAAAGATCTTTGGAAGAAGGCTAAAGCCAATCTTAAAGTGTCTCATGAAAAGGTTAGGGAAAGATATGATCGTGGACGGAGACCCACCAAATTGAAGGTAGGTGACCAGGTGATGGTCAAGAATTTTGTTCCCGCGGGCAAGCTTGCCCCCAGATTTCATGGGCCGTGTATAATTGTAGATTTTCTTACGCCGGTCACGTTGTTATTAAGCAATCCAGCCACCGAGAGGATATTTAGGGTTCACCTGTCCCAGGTGAAACCTGTGTAATTTCCACCCTAACTTAGCTCGTTTTTATTTTTTGTTACATTTTGAAAGAAATCTGAAGGTTATATTTTTGGTTTCATTTTGAGGCCTTCTGCCCTTGGAATTATGTTCTTTGTTTCATAATGTTCATTGTACAACCTCCCCCGACCAGTTAAACTGCTATCCTGTCCTTGCCATGGCCATTACCACGCTCCCGTCTCCTGCTCAACCACACCAGTGGCTAATTAAAATGAAATAAATATTTCCAGGCTGCTGGCCCCTCAGCTCCACCACAAGTATTGTACCCGAAAATCATTATGGTCCAACAAAGTCTGCCGCCGAGATCTTAATGTTTCAGTGCCCCCACAGACGCGCGGCGCCGTGCCGCTACTGGAGTAGAGCACGGGCCCCATCTACTTCAGTGAGGTCAACCAGGGTACGGCGAGCCAGAGCCCTCCTCCCGACCAAGGCTGATGTGCGGCGCACCACCTGCAACTTGCCCGCGATCTGTAAACGTTCGCCGCGTGTGCGGCGTGCTTCAGCACCACTACCCCTCTCATGGTGCGGGAGAGCGGTATCTCAGGGTACTTGAGGGGTCCGAGCGGCCTCCTCTGGACACAAGCAGCGGCGGCTGGTCTGGCCGTCAAACTTAATCAACATTTAATGCACTTAATCAGCTACATGGACATTTCATATCAACAATTACTACATTTTTGGATTCAACTGTAATATTTGGTGGACTTAGAAAATTTTTTTTCCCTTTCAAGAATTAAAAGTTTTTCCTTCTGAATTCAACTACTACAAGCATAAAGACATTACATCAAAAGTTACTACAAAGTATTTTTGAAACTGGATCCAACCAATTTGAGAAAACTTGTTTGTAAATCCTTCTGCAATTAATTTCTATACCTACATCATAACTTGGACCATGTTTTAAAACAAAATTTGGTGTTCTTCTGTGTTACCCCTTGGAGGGACCTTTGGGGGGGGAAGGGAGGGAGGTCTGTACCGGGCGGTACACGTCCGCGCCGCTAATTCAAACATTGCGCCAGTTGAAACTCCTCTACTGGAGGAAGCCTGAACTTTAACAACCATGTTAATTCTAAAGTTTCTCAGAAGATGTCGCTATTGTAAATTTTGAAGAGTTCTGACCTGTGTCTTTTTCGATTTATATTTGTTTTCTCTGTAGTGAGAAGTGTGAACATTCTCTTCTAGATGGCACTACTGAAGAACTACAATTGTGCACCCTGGTGCGAAGTGAAGGAACTGTTTTTTGAGAAGTTTTGTGTTCGTAAGTTTGTTCTTTGTTAAATTTCTTTCAGTCATTTTTTGGGTTGGCAGTATAACCCTTCTCTTTCCGCTTGTTTTGAATTTAGCCAATCCCGAATTTCTCTAATTAAATCTTGACCAATAGCGTATGTCTTCTCCGATATGGATATGTTGCTTGATCCTAGCCAATAAAATTGAGGGGGGTGTGGGTTCTCATTCTTGAAAGGTCTCGAATGTTCCACGAGGGTATTTAAACTGCTGATTTTCTGGGTCTCTGGGCCACTTCAGTAACATCTTTCCTAGTGTGATTATGTAGCAGGGGGCGGGAAGCGCCTCTTCCTTCAGGCAGCAGTTCTTCCATAAGGTAATGGCCTTTTAATAACTTCATTTCTTGCTAGCTCAGCAGTTTAACCCTCGGGGCAGGTTCAAAACTTTTATCATGTAACCTTCCTTTAAAATGTAAAAGACACTTGGTATAAATTCCGTCTCTTTAACTACAAATTGGGATAGAGAGTGCCTAACCCTCTCGAGCTCCCTCTCATATTGTTTTTGAGGTGACTACGTTTTCATAACCGTTTTTCTTCGCTTCATAATGTAATAAATTTTCCTATCGTGTCACCTCCGTAGTATGGGATTAGCCCTTGCATAAGCGGCCTAAGTGCCAAATAGGTTTTAAAAAGGTGTATTAGGAGTGCAAGTTACGCCTCCACTCAAGTTGGTATTTTGGGGCCATGTTATTGTCCTGTTTCTTTAGTGAATAGGCCTCAGTAGGTTGGGTATTTTTACCCCTGTTCTTGTGTGCCTGGAGGGCAGCTTGAAGGTAGAGTTTGGTGTGGCCTTTGAATAGGCTTGAACTTTGAAAGCGGGTTGCTCTTTCTTAAATTGTATTTTCTGTGTGCCTCGAGCAGGCTTAACTGGGTAATTGGGAGCAAATGCTCCTTGGTATGATTGGGGTTTTCTGCCCCTTTGTTGAACCTTGTGTATAAGTAAAGTTGGGCTCATTGCTCAGGGATTGTGAATCTGGGGCTCGAAGCCCAAAATCCATTAATAAACTGTAATTGTACATTCTTAACTTGTTGATATATAACTGAGTTCCTGTTATACTTGTTATTTCTTGATCTCGAAAAGAAAATATAACCTTTGTTAAATTTTAAATTAATTTTAATTTCGTTGTTGAGACCTATTCCACCCAGCACCTTCTTTCACCTCTAACTACCACAGATAATTCCGTAACAATAATAATAATAATAATAATAATAATAATAATAATAATAATAATAATAATAATAATAATAATAATAATAATGTTATTGGCTTTGGTCCCAGGAATCAACCTGAGGAGCCCTTATGGCTCCGGGAAAGTGAGAGTGAAATGCGTCATTGCATGTCATCTGCAGCTATAACATATTGGATTCAGCAAGAGAATCCAACTTAGTCTCTTTCACTCCAACTCCGACACGTAACCTACAAGAGGTGTCCATGTTAAGCCGAGTAACACAGTGGAAAGTTGGGTCACCAATCCCAGCGGGAAATTGGGTCGGCGAGCCGATCAGTGTTGGGGGTTCCAAGGCTCACAACCTTGGCAGTGCCTTGGTCAGTGTGAAATATCACAGGCCCCCATATACCGTTTTTGAACTGAAAACATGGCGGAAAATTCAGGAGAAACAATTAACCCAGGTGGTAACCAATCCTCTGTTGTCTCGCA
The DNA here is from genome assembly GCF_040414725.1 of Anabrus simplex. Taxonomy (NCBI): domain Eukaryota; kingdom Metazoa; phylum Arthropoda; class Insecta; order Orthoptera; family Tettigoniidae; genus Anabrus; species Anabrus simplex. Next base: position 30,885,008 of record NC_090269.1, read on the forward strand.
CGACGCATGTAGGCATTTGGATCAATCAAACAATCAATACTGATCTGCATTTAGGGCAATTGCCGAGGTGAGAGATTCCTTATCTATTGTTTTACTAGCCTTTTCTTAAATGATTTAAAAGAAATTGGAAATTTAATGAACATCTCCTTGGTAAGTTATTCCACCTCCCCTGCGAACCATGTGACCTTGCCGCGGTGGGGAGTCTTGCGTGTTCCAATGAAGCAGATAGCCAAGCCGCAGGTGTGCAACCATATCGGATGGGTATCTGTTGAGAGACCAGACTAAGAAAGGGTTCATCGAAAGGGGGGTAGCAGCCTTTCGGAAGTTGCAAGGGCGGCAGTCTAGATGATTGACTGATATGGCCTTGTAATAATACTCAACATGGCTTAGTTGTGTTGATACTGCTACACGGCTGAAAGCAACGGGGAAACTACAGCCGTAACTAACTCCCGATGACAATGGAGAAAGGCTGGTAGAGCTGTGCAAGGCGTTCAACCTAGTTATGAAGTCAATTGCCTCAAACGCCTTCCTAAGAAACAGAAAACATGGATATCCCCAAATCCCGATCTCAATGAATTCCAAATTGACCATGTTGCTATTTCTCATAAACCTCAGAGAGAAATCCAGAATGTTAAAGTCTTAAGAAGCGCGAATCTTGACTCTGATCACTATACCTCAAAGATAAAAATGAAGCTTATTCCAAGACTCATCAAGAGATTTCAGGGAAGAAAGATCAACAGGTTTGATGTGGAGAAATTAAGGACTCAAAGAGAATTCAGTCAGAAACTTGAATCACTTGAGCCACAGAATTGGGAACAACTCAAAGAAGCCATAGTTGAAACGGCAAAAGAAACCATCCCACTTACAAATTCGAGGAACCATCCTTGGTGGACCAATGAATGTGATGATGCCATAAACCAAAGGCAACTTGCCTGGCTGCAATGGAACAAATTGAAGAACAAAGAAAACAGAGAGAGGTTCCTGATTGTGAGAAAGCAGGCTGACAAAACCATATGCAGGGTAAAACAAGCATTCTACAAAAATCATCTGGCACAGATAGACCAAGATCAAAAAGAACAACACTTATGACTTCTACAAAACCTTCAAGCAAAATCTCAGTAAATACAGACAACCCAGTCTTCACTTTAGGAATTACAATGGGAAAGTTGCTTACAGTGACAAAGACAACTGTAAGATCCTGGCAAAATACTTTGAGTCTCTCCTCAACTGTGAGGCTCCAACATCAAAATCTTCCTTGCAAGAAAATATGCCTGTTAATCCAGACTCAAGTCCACCAGCCAGAGAAGAAATCAGGCAGATCATTCAATCACTTAAGAAGAATAAAGCACCAGGTGAGGAGTGAATAGTTGCTAAGCTTTAGAAGTATGCAGGTGATAAAGCAGTTGACAAGCTTACGGATATCATCCGGGAGATTTGGGAAACAGAGAAACTGCCAAGTGACTGGACATCGGCCCCGATTCAACCCCTGCACAAGAAAGGTGACAAAGTGGACGTTAACGACTTTCTTGGCATATCACTCCCCTCTATAACATAAAGATTCTCACAAAAGCACTTCAAATGAGAGATGAGGCACAGCTAGATCAGCAACTGCGAGAATACCAAGGAGGGTTTAGGAAAGAGCGATCTTGTGTTGAGCAAATCATGAATCTAAAATCAATTCTATTGTACATGAATCTGAGAAGTAAGAAATTTGTAGTGACCTTCGCTGACTTCAAGAAGGCTTACGACTTGCTGGATCGAATTACCCTGATCCAGGTTCTACCCTGTTGGACATGACCTCCAATGTGAAATTCAAGGAAGAGATTTCTGAGTCCTTCAAAATACAGACAGGGGTAAGGCAGGGAGATGGGCTCTCACCTCTGCTATTCAACTGTGTTCTCAAGAAAATTACTCACGAGTGGCGTAAATAATTGTGTAGGGAAGGTGTAGAGAATTGGGTTAGACTAGGTTTTAAGAACAAGTACCTGACAATCGACTGTTTAGCCTTCGCAGATGACCTTGCAATTCTCTCTTATTCACTTGACACGGCCACACAACAAATCAATCAACTACAGATGCAAGCAGCAAAGGCAGACCTTCAGATTTTGTTTGAGAAAACACAGTTCATAACAAACATCAAGTCAGCACCCAGAGAACTTAAGGTGAACGAAGGAAGAAAAAAGAAGGCAGAGAAATTCAAATACCTGGGTGAGTGGATAGAGCCCAACATTCGTGAAAAGGAAGCTTTTGTGTCAAGGATCAACAAAATGGAAATGGCTTACCATCTAACCAAAGACACCTACAATAAACGATCGATGTCCTTCAAGGGTAAACTCAGGCACTATTATACTGTTATTCGACCGGAGGCGCTATATGCATCAGATTGCCTTGCGATGAATAAAAAAGGTATTAAGAAAGGCCTGGCGGAACAACTGGAAGTCAAAGAGAGGAAGATTTTAAGAAAGATCTTGGGCCCGGTCAAAGAACAAGGAGAGCACAGAAGAAGACACAATGATGAACTGTATCTACACGTGGAGAAGATAACGGGACACCATACGCAAAAAGAGAATCTCTTTCTATGGCTACTTGACATGAATGAGCTCCGGAAGATTGTCCAATCGTTCTCTGCCTACTTTGCAGGAAAGAAAACCAAAGGGTTCTGGTTTACAGAGGTGGAAAAAGACCTACAAGAACTGAGGATCTCACAAGCGGACATCTTCGAACGAGACTCTTTGAAGAAGAAACTTGTACAGAGTTTTCAGCCAAAAACCAAAATGAAAACCAGCAAGAAGTGGACCGAAGAATGGAGGGATGCTCACCAAAGAAGAATGTGGGAATACTGGGCAAATGTGAAAGATAGTAGGAGAAAGCAGTTGAAATAGTGTGGTCTATAGAAGACAGAAATGAGAATTTAAAGAAAAGTTATTGGCTTAACATCCCACCAACTACTCTTTTACGGTTTTTGGAGGCGCCGAGGTGCCGGAATTTAGTCCCGCAGGAGTTCTTTTACGTGCCAGTAAATCTACCAACACGAGGCTGACATATTTGACCACCTTCAAATACTACCGGACCGAACCAGAATCGAACTTGTCAAGTTGGGGTCAGAAGGCCAGCGCCTCAACCGCCTGAGCTACTCAGCCTGGCGAGCTCGTCATGACTTGACCTTGTGGACCGCTGGGCTTGCTCACTTCCCAGCGTTAACACTAAGAATTTTGTGCTGGCCAGCTGGCAACACCATCACATCGTGTTTAGGCTGGTGCCTGGAGACATGGGCAATTTCCTTGGCTTGAGCTGGGCTTGTTCTCTTATCTAACCACCACTACACTTACTTTGATTTTTGTAATTATCATGTTCTTTATTTTTATATGTTAATGTTTAATTTTTAATATAGCTTTTAATATGGCAAACATACCATAACTGACAAAAAGCTGAGTACCTTTCAACACCTATATTCATGTAAATATAATCATACTAACCTGATACAGATAATGATGACAGATGCACACAACACCCCTAGGATCACTGACAACTTGTAAATCAAGAGAGCAGTCATGTACACGGAGAGGAATAGGATCATCTTCATAGGCTCCACATGGCATTCCCATTGCCTTTGGTAACTGGGGTAGATTTAATGGAATATTCAGCTAGAATGAAATTAATTAATTAAATACAGTATATATAGGTCAACTGTACATCCTAAAATAACAACAAAGAAGAAGAATATTCTTTAATGCCATTAACATCACTTAAACAAATGTTGATAAGGTATTTAAAGGCACATATCTAAGTTTGCAATCATATTTCCATAACAAACTGCATATTTTACTCTCTTTTGTCGTAGTGAACAGATTGCAGTCAATTGAGAACAGAAGTAACAGATGAATACCTAAATGTCTCATGTGGTATTACTGCACACTGCAGTTCACAGGAAACACTAAAGCTTGGAAAGGGATATTGACAAAGTATGAAGGGACTAGCACAACTTACTATCTATAAAGTAATTGGAAATTCTAAATGGACTATTAATATATCTTATGAATAAAAGTTACACTTTCCAGGTTTCATACAGCATTAGAATGGAATCAAAACAAAACCACACTCAGTGCAGTTCTGGCTTGGGAGTTGTACTCTGACATTTATGGATCTACATACTCCTGAGAAAGCTACATACAACTGTCCTAAACAAATCACCATCAACAGCATCATATGTCCTTCCTCCATATGAACACTGTGGAGAGGTTTGGAATATAATCCAGATTTTTGGCACACATTCTAGTAATTAGAAATTGTATACCACCACCTCCCCTACAGTGCCAGCCAACATTCTGATGGTAAAAATATTTTTAATGAACAGGACTCGAACTGGCAAACCATGGTGTCAGACCATATACACTTGATGCGTTAATGACCATGATTACCAGGTGGGCTGCTGCATTCCATGCTTATTGACAGAGATAAGTGGAAGAAAATGATTAATTCATTTTACTGAAAGCATTTTTCACTAAATAGTTCAAGTATGATGGCCTTCATTGCATTATTCTTGTAGCCCATATCTGGTACCAGGTTAACTCTCGAACATTGCCATTTTCTCCATATACAGTATTAGTGGACGGCAACATAAGTCACGATGTACATAGTTCAACCTCACACCGATATGGCTGTGTACCTACGGTATCATGGCGAATGTGACAATAACTTCACTGATAGAAACATTTTTCTTTTAAAAATAACTACAAAAGTCGTGGTCATGAGAGGTTCACTGTATTCTTTTGTAAAGAGGACATAACAATCTATGACTGGTACAAATTTCAGTGGTTGAAACCTTATTTTCTCAATATCAATGTGAATGACAGGCAAAATTAAGAATTTTATATATACAGATAGGCAACCAAGTTCAGTGATGCATTTTCCAAGTACTTGTGTTCCTTAATGATGCTGATGTGGTAACAATAAAAACTCTTCACCCAAAATGAATATATCAGATGTGCCTTGATCATGGTTTGCACATTTTTGCTGAAACTTCTAAGAGGGGAGAGGCTCTTCTACTTCTAATTAAACAAAAGTTTTGGTGAAGTTCCAGTACAAGTATACAGGGTGAATTACTTAAAACTTGCACCCCAAATATTTCTGAAGTGGAAGATGCTATTGATGTGCTGTTTTCACAGAAATGATGTGTAACGAATGGCTCATAATTACAGCCCATATAAAAATTTTAATAATTATTAGAATGTGTATTTATTTCAGAAATATTTAGCAACACTGCCTCACAAAGCCCATTCAAATTTCCCCACAAAGCAATCTTTGACTAACTTCAGCAGCTGATAAAATGATGACTGTACATGATATTGAATTATTTTTTCAAATTATTTGCAAGTATGAGCAACCCTCTAATGCTCATATCCCTGATTAATGGTGATTCTAATCACTATATATAAAACTAGAGCTAGACTTCAATAATGTATTATGCACTCACACATAGTGTTTAACAAATGGAGATATTGATATACATCAAGATACACAATAATGACTGTACAAGAAAACTAAAACAAACTCCTTAATTCAGACTACAGAAGGTCGTTTGGGATCTCTGGGGACGATCATTGAAGGATAATTAGCGTATATAAAGCCATGTCTCCATCAAGGATCATGCTCAATTGGAAAGCCAGCATTTCAAGCTATAGCCCGACAACGCAATTTCCATAGCATCCTATTGCAGTCAATCTTATCCCACTCCTTCTGACACCTTTCCCAGAGGCCACTGATAGTGCGTGGACGTCTATTTCCCAAGGCCCATTTTAGGAGTCCAAATGCATAGAAGTCCATGGGAAACCCATCGGATGCCTTCACCAGAATGTCAGTAAAAGGAATTGCACAGATTCCAGTTTCCATCTCCATTGTCTCTAAAAAGAGACGAGTCAAACGAGAGGTGTAGCTGGATGCTTTATCTTGATGTACCCATACCTGATTTTTCGCCCTCCCATACAGTGCTGGGATATCTGTGTTGTAAATGGGTGTTAAAACATCTTGCTGATAGTTCACCTTCACATTATTAGTGACACTGCAAATGGTTATCTTGCTATTGTAGCATTATCCAGCGATGATCATGAAACCCTATGGAAAACTTTCCTGGCATTCTTTATACAATGTTTGATAATATTTTTTGTCTCTAGGGTGGTAGTAAATTGAGCGGGGTTTGTTACAATCACTAAGGTACACATATGCTTCATCTAATGACACTACATTTTTCCATCTATCCCCTGCCAAATAGCCCTCATACAGCTTTCTTGCATTAGTGTGACATTCTGAAATGTGACGAGGCAACAGCTTGTGAACTCGGCGCTTATGCCACTTTTCTAATAGCAGGTCCTTGTTGATTGTGTTAACTTTTCAAACAGACATCCCCAACTTATGTGCAATAGTCCTTTGGGGGGCAGGATTACCATCTGAGACGAGGGCCTCCACTTTCCTCACCACTTCTGGTGTACGACTGGTGGCTGGTCATGGATTTGTACACAACAGTAGGCCATGCACCACGTGCTGCAACGAAAGGTTAACTTCGTGGGCACTGTATTGAACTGTAAATCTCCACCAGCTGCAAATTAAGAACGTGCCAGTTATTTAACCATATCTTTGTGTGCCGTCCTTGATTCAACCATTGACAATGTCCAATAGAGGAACATATCATGATAGATCTTAAAAAAGCATTTGACCTGGTTGACCACAAAATACTTCTGAACAAGTTAAAATTAGCAGGAATTAGAGGTCTAGCACACAAATGGTTCCAAAATTATTTATCAAATCGAACACAATATGTGATGATTAACGATACTAAAAGTTTTAAGCAGCAGACAAAAACGGGAATACCGCAGGGCTCAGTACTAGGTCCAATTCTATTTCTGATTTATATTAATGACATACAATCTCTAACACTAAAGGGGAAATGTAAAGTATTTGCTGATGATATCTTAATAACTTACAAAGGACTATGTGAAACGCGAATTATGGAAGACATAAATTGTGACTTGGACAAGTTATCGGACTGGGCTTTATCTAAAAAAATGATCATAAATGTGACTAAAACAAAATACCTAATCTTTCATAAAACAGCCCATAAGATAACAGCGGCTAACACTGTTATCCTAAAGGACCAAGTAATAGAGCGAGTCAACTCAGCTAAGTATCTTGGTATAATATTAGACTCAACACTTTCCTGGAAAAGCCATACTGATTATGTAATCAGCAAAATTACCCCTTTGATTGGAATAATGCACAGATTAAGATACAGTAATTTTTCTCATCAACAATTGAAGTGTATATACACTGACTGACAGTGACAATGCAACACAAAGGAGGAGTGGTTCGAAAGGGATGAAAGTTGGGGAAAAAACAGAGACGGCACGGATGAATAATTGATGTTTATTTCAAACCGATATGCAGGTTACACAATGCGCACGGCATCGACTCAGTAGGATGTAGGACCACCGCGAGCGGCGATGCACGCAGAAACACGTCGAGGTACACAGTCAATAAGAGTGCGGATGGTGTCCTGAGGGATGGTTCTCCATTCTCTGTCAACCATTTGCCACAGTTGGTCGTCCGTACGAGGCTGGGGCAGAGTTTGCAAACGGCGTCCAATGAGATCCCACACGTGTTCGATTGGTGAGAGATCCGGAGAGTAAACTGGCCACGGAAGCATCTGTACACCTCGTAGACCCTGTTGGGAGATGCGAGCAGTGTGTGGGCGGGCATTATCCTGCTGAAACAGAGCATTGGGCAGCCCCTGAAGGTACGGGAGTGCCACCGGCCGCAGCACATGCTGCACGTAGCGGTGGGCATTTAACGTGCCTTGAATACGCACTAGAGGTGACGTGGAATCATACGCAATAGCGCCCCAAACCATGATGCCGCGTTGTCTAGCTGTAGAGCGCTACACAGTTACTGCCGGATTTGACCTTTCTCCACGCCGACGCCACACTCGTCTGGGGTGACTATCACTGACAGAACAGAAGCGTGACTCATCGGAGAGCACGACGTTCCACCATATCCTCATCCAAGTCGCTCTAGCCCGGCACCATGCCAGGCGTGCACGTCTATGCTGTGGAGTCAATGGTAGTCTTCTGAGCGGACGCCGGGAATGCAGGCCTCCTTCAACCAATCGACGGGAAATTGTTCTGGTCAATATTGGAACAGCCAGGGTGTCTTGCACATGCTGAAGAATGGCAGTTGACGTGGCATGCGGGGCTGCCACCGCTTGGCAGCGGATGCGCCGATCCTCGCGTGCTGACGTCACTCGGGCTGCGCCTGGACCCCTCGCACGTGCCACATGTCCCTGCGCCTACCATCTTCGCCACAGGCGCTGCACCGTGGACACATCCCTATGGGTATCGGCTGCGATTTGACGAAGCGACCAACCTGCCCTTCTCAGCCCGATCACCATACCCCTCGTAAAGTCGTCTGTCTGCTGGAAATGCCTCCGTTGAGGGCGGCCTGGCATTCTTAGCTATACATGTGTCCTGTGGCACACGACAACACGTTCTACAATGACTGTCGGCTGAGAAATCACGGTACGAAGTGGGCCATTCGCCAACGCCGTGTCCCATTTATCGTTCACTACGTGCGCAGCACAGCGGCGCATTTCACATCATGAGCATACCTCAGTGACGTCAGTCTACCCTGCAATTGGCATAAAGTTCTGACCACTCCTTCTTGGTGTTGCATTTGCTCTGTCAGTCAGTGTATTATGCAATGATCCACCCACATCTAACATACGCAAGCTTTATTTGGGGAAGATGTAGGAAAGATTACATTAATAATTTGGAAATCCTACAAAAAAGAGCCATCAAAATCATGTATGGATTCCCCTTCCTCAAACCATCACATGAAGTTTTTTCAGAGTCAAATATTCTGCCATTCCATAAACAAATTGCATTTTCATCAGCAGTCTTTATGTATAAGCTAGACAGGAAATTAACCCATTCTACTGTTAACTTCTCCCATTTTAGTGAAATTCATGGATATGAAACTAGAGGATCATTAAGGATATATCCCTCTCATTCTAATTCAGTAAAGTACGGAGTGAAAGGCATAGAATCATCAATGTTTAGGGAATATAATGTGTTGCCTCCTGTTATATAAAGAACTGTAAATCGGTTATATGTTTTAAGAAAAAACTGAAGGAATATTACTCTTTTACAGATATCTTAATATAATCTCTATATAACTTGCTTTAATTAATACAATAATATATATATTGTCCATATTTAGTATATTACAGCCATGCAATATCTGAATATACTTCTGAAAAATTATGATCCTAACATGTAAAAAAAAAAAGTACTTGTCACTTTACAGAAAAGCCATTGTATATGAAATGTAATTATTGTGTTGCCTTAAAAAAGTATGTACTGTATTGTCCCTATCACGAGCCAGAGGCTCATGGGACCTTTTGTCACCAATAAATAAATAAATAAATAAATAAAAATATTTTAACAACAAGCACTAACGGAACATCTTAACATGATGCAACGCATTTTAGAGCCTGATTTTAATTTTGTCATATTTTATATGTTGTGCACATAGTTCATCCCAGATGTTTTTAACACTTTTTAATGTAATTTGTGTATGTTTGTAAATTTGTTTTAGTAATTGGATGTGTCTGTACCCAATCAATCAATCAATCAATCAATCAATCAATCAATCAATCAATCAATCAATCAATCAATCAATCAATCAATCAATCAATCAATCAATCAATCAATCAATCAATCAATCAATCAATCAATCAATACTGATCTGCATTTAGGGCAGTCACCCAGGTGGCAGATTCCCTATCTGTTGTTTTCCTAGCCTTTTCCTAAATGATTTCAAAGAAATTGGAAATTTATTGAATGTCTCCCTTGGTAAGTTATTCCAATCCCTAACTCTCCTTCCTATAAATGAATATTTGCCCCAATTTGTCCTCTTGAATTCCAACTTTATCTTCATATTGTGAACTTTCCTACTTTTATAAACGCCACTCAAACTTATTCGTCTACTAATGTCATTCCACGCCATCTCTCCGCTGACAGCTTGGAACATACCACTTAGTATTGCATTAGTTTTGCATTAAGGCTGATCATTGCCATCCAAGGTCGAAACTAGTTCCTAGATGTAATGTAATCATTGCATAATACAGTATTGAAAAGGTGGACCATTATGATTGTGATTATTATTGTGATCACAATTCAATACGGATTACAACCATGAAGTTTATGTCCTATGAGCATGTTAATTGGTTGCCTGGACAGATGAGTTGAGGTACCAGTTGGTGCACGTCGATAGTAGGGTACGAATGCATTGCCAAGAACATGTGGCAATGGATACCCCTTGCCAGTTGGTACAGTTCAGGACAGTGGTGGTGGTGGTATTCTCAAATAGGGACTGTTTATATATATGATGAAAAGGGACTCCCAGAACATTTGCCATCGCCCCTTTCTGGAGTACTATACTGGAACCTGCCACAAGATCATGTCCACCTATTTGTTCGCCTCCAGCACTCTGTAAGAACCCTGTACTTGTAACAAGACAAGGCACCGACTCATCACTCCTGAATTGTGGCCAATTGGTTTGGTGAACACTTCACAGACATGAGGATGATTCCCAGGTCCCCATGTTCAACCGACCTTAATCCTTCCTCGTCCCAACACTTCCAGAGTCTTGTGGGGTCCATGACACACCACATCGCCACCACCCAGGTAAAAGAAGAGTCTTCAGGCAACTATCTGGATATTTACAAATGAGAGAGAGGAGGGGGGGGGGTAGGTATTTTCTTTTGAATGGTGCTATACATATCAGGTGTCATAAAACATCCTAACGTATTCCACAAATCAAATAGTTAATTTCATTTAAGTTAATTTGTTTTTGCACAATGTAGTGAATATTTTTGATATTCTTAAATGGATATTTTACTATTCAATAGCACATGCAAATCTTGGATATAGTCATCACAATCAAAGTGAAGCTTTTACCACTGTTTCATGAGGTAGATCATCATGAAATTGCAGACAGGATAAAGTAGGTGAAAGTTCACCATCATGACCTTCTTCCTGCTCTTCTCCTTCAACAATTAGCTGTTGTTTGCGATAGTGGATGTAGTATACAGCTTGGTGAACAGGATCCCACTGGGCCCAAGTGAAAGATCGCACTAATGATTCACAACTCATTTTGCCTTCAAGAACCTGAAAAATTCATGCGATTAAACATGGCTACTTGTGCTACTTGTTAAGAAATTATTTGTACATGAGTTTTAGTAAGTCAAATTAAATACTTTCAGAAAAAATATGAATGCATTACTGTACTTATATATTCAAAGACTATTTTCCAACACACTATTAACATAAAACTTATGACATACATATTCTTACTTCCATGAACTTTTGTTTTCTTTAAAAAACGAACAATGTAGTGAAATGGCCATTTGTCATGTGTTTTATCAATTACTGTATGATGTGTTATGAGCTGTTTGGTTGCCTGGGAAGTTCTGATTGGTTTTGACAGGTTTTGACAGGTCTGTCCCAGAGTGTAGACATACTGTTAAAAATGATATATACCGAGCAAGTGGTCGCATGGTTTTGATCGCATAGCTGTCAGCTTGCATTTGGGAGATAGTAGGTTTGAATTCCACTGTCGACAGCCCTGATGATGGTTTTCTGTGGTTTCCCATTTTCACACCAGGCAAATGCTGGCGCTGTACCTTAAATAAGGCCACGGCTGCTTCCTTCTCACTCCTAACCCTTTCCTACCCCAAAGTCACCATGAGACAACTTGTAAAAATAAAATAAAAAAGTGATATAGGGTAATCTGCAGTAAGAGGACATCTGACAATGCCTCTCTGTAACATTAATCACAATCAATAGAAACTATTCTAATAAAGTTTTGAATATGCACAATAAAGGTTGCATTTTTTTCATGTGCCCTTCTTCTTATGAATGATTATCCATTTAACATCAGGAGGGAAATTATCAAATATTGTATGGTGCTGAAACATGGTCCGCAACTAACTTCTAATCTGTCATAGGTAATAAATTTCATATTATTCCATACTGAAGAGCAATATAATGTAAAACAAGAGCTAAGAGGTTTCCACCTATTCAATACTATTTATTGTAATCTAAAAATAATACATATATTTGAAACTTGTTTTGGTCTTGCTAGAGACCATCATCAGTCAGAATCATTAAAGTTAAGGCAAGACATGAATTATATTAGATAAAATTTATGAAGCAAGCATGTGTTGTTGATATTTGGTGCAAGACAAATAAAGAGCTGAATGATAAACACCCATCACACATCACGATCACACGTCTTGAATAAGTTCTCAAAGTTTTCATCCAATTTGAAGAATGCACTTCACAAAAGACCAAGTCAAACACTTAAAATACTAGCACTTGAAGAATCTTCCTGAATTCAGCTCAGCTGAAACAATTGTGAACAGAATATTTACATATACACTTGTTTCAGCTGAAATGAATTCAGGATTTACTGTAACTCATAGTAAAAATTTTTGAAATATTTGAGGTGTGAATTTGTGTATGACAGTGTTGTAATATTAAGCTAGTAGTAAGTTCAATCCATAGTGCTAAGCACTGGAAATACTTAAGTTGTGTGTGATTTGTATATGATGATGTAACAACAAGAGTGCAACAAGCAATTCTTCAAGTGCTAGTATTTTAAGTGTTTGACCTGGTCTTCTGTGAAGTGCATTCTTCAAATAGGAAGAATATCAACAACATACGCTTGCTTCATAAATTTTATCTATTACTAGCTGTAGTACCCAGCCTTGCACGGATAGTTTTTGAATGTTTACCTTTAAGATTTGTGTTACCAGTTAATTATGTGTGAAGTAAACTTTATAGAATTCCATTTAAAGATATTGATTGATATTGTACGACCTATTATGTAGTTTTAGAGTTATTTAAATGTGTATGATTTCAAGTTTTAGATTATTTAATTTTCAAGTAAAAATGTGTCCTTATGGAAGCTCGAATTGACTGGGAAGTATATGATCCTTTAAAAAAAATAGCAAGTGATAACTTTGTGTTTACCCGTTGAGCTATAGATATGATATTCACGATTTCAACTGTCACCAAACAGCCCTGCAACGCCAAAAGCAGTGGATTCAACTCTAATCTCGGTCATATTAGACTATTTACTTTTAAGACCCGTCTCTATGGAGGCTGAACGTAGATTTAAGCGGTATCCAGAGCATCACAATTTGTCTCAGCGACACATTAACAATGGATTCAACATTAATATTGGTTATTTTCCATTATTTTTATATGTCATCTCCTCCCATTCCCCACCCCCAGGGGGGTTGGTATGTTTTATCTCCATAGAATTTTTTTCCAGATGGTAAGTCATATGTGTACCAAGTTTTGTTGAGAGCTATTCTGGAACATACCTACATACATAAATAATCTTGGTTTTTTACATTCATTTTCACCCCTTCTCAACCTCCGTACTGACTGCGGCTGAAGTATGACTTAACCATCCAGAATGTCACAGTTCAACTTAGCGACCTCGCAAACAATGTATTCGACATTTATATCAGTCATTTTAGTTTATTTTTATACTTCACCCACGGGGTGAGTTGGCCATGCAGTTAGGGGCGCGCAGCTGTGAGCTTGCATCCGGAAGATAGTGGGTTCAAGCCCCACTCTCGGCAGCCCTGAAGATGGTTTTCCATGGTTTCACCATTTTCCCACTAGGCAAATACTGGGGCTGTACCTTAATTAAGGCCATGCTGCTTCCTTCCCACTCCTAGGCCGTTCTTAGCCCATCATCGCCATATGAACTATCTGTGTCGGTGCGACATACAAAAAATTGTAAAGAAAAAACCCACCAATTTCACCCGCACTCCTAAGAGTGTTTTACCCAAACAGTATGTTTTTCAGATAGTAATTTATATGAGTAACAATTCTGTATGAGGGTTATGCTGGAAGTAACACACATACATCTGTAATTTTGGTCATTTTGGACATTTTCTTTTCCACCCCTTCTCATCTCCATGCTGATGGGGGGCTGAACATGGACTTCAACTGCATCCGGAGTGTCATTATTCACCTCAACGAACCCTGCCCCTGAGGGTGCTAGGAGTATTTTACCCCCACAGAAATTTCTTCCAGATAGCAAGTCATATGTGCACCGAGTTTGGTTGAGAGGCATGCTAGAACATACACACATACGTCCGTAAACTCAGTCACACTGGACATTTCCTTTCCTTCATCTGTTCTCACCCCTCTGCTGACTGGGGCATCCAGAGTGTCACAGTTCATCTCAACGACCCGAAGAACTATGGATTTGACACAAATATTGGTTGTTCTGATTATTTTTACATTTCACCTCTACCCCAGGGGTCTATGGGTCTCTTGCCCCCACAGTATTTTTTTCCAGATAGTAAGCCATACTTTTATCAATTTTGGTTTATAGCTACACCGGAACAAACATACATTCATAATCTCGGTTATTTTGGGCATTTTATTTTGTCATCCTTTCTCTCCTCTATGTCAAAGGTGGCTAAACTTGGACTTAATAAAATTCGGAGTGACATTATTCATCTCAGCGACCCCAAAAACTTTGGATTGGATGCTATTTTCAATTATTTTTATATCTCACTAACCCCCTCACCCACTATCCCAAAGGGGACTGAACTTGGACTTTAAAAATATCTGGAGTGTCACTGCTCATCTCAACAACCCAAAAACTGTGGATTCGATACTATTTTCAATTTTTTATCTCTCCCTCATCCCCAATCCCTAAGCGATAAAAAGTCCAGTGTGTCAATATTCATCTCAGCGACCCCGAAAACTATGGATTCAACACTATTTTCCATTATTTTTACGTCTCACTGCCCCCTCACTGTGGATTCAACACTATTTTTGACAATTTTTAAATCTCACTTACCCCAACGCTCCCCACCATAAAGGGGGTTGAACTTCGCCTTTAAAAATTCCAGAGTGGCACTATTTATCTCAGCGACTCTAAAAACTGTGGATTCAACACTATTTTCAATTATTTTTATACCTCACGCCCCTCTTCACCCCCACTACCACAAAGATGGCTGAACTTGGACTTTTAAAAATCCAGATTGTCACTATTCATCTTAGCGACCCCAAAAATATGGATTCAACACTATTTTTGATTATTCTTATATCTCACTCTCCCCTCACCCCCCACCCAAAAGGGGGATGAACTTGGACTTAAAAAATCCAGATTGTCACTGCTCATCTCAGTGACCCCAAAAAGTACGGATTCGACACCATTTTTTATTATTTTTATATCTCATTCCCCCATCGCCCCCCCACCCCCACCACAAAGGTGGCTGAACTTGGACTTCAAAATATCCGAAATGTCACTATTCATCTCAGCGACCCCGAAAAGTATGGATTCAATACTATTTATGATTATTTTTATATCCTCGCCCCCTCCCCCTAAGGGTGCTTGGGGTGTCTTACTCCCATGCAGTTTTTCTCCTGTTACTAAGTCATAAGTGTACCAAATTTGGTTGAAATCGCTCCAGTGGTTTAGGAGATGTAATACATACACACATACATAACGGGTACGAGGAAATGTTCTCCGCAGTGCCTACCTGCTGCTGAGTGAGGGAGCATCAGCAGTTTAGTTGGCAGCACGGTGTCATATCTGTCACCCTCGCTCACCGAGAAGCCAAGGTCAACAGGATAGCAGTACAGGGAAGGCCACCACAGCTGTGGGCTGTCGAAATCGTCAGTGTGTATTGCGTTAAGCAAGCATTCATATAGATTATTTGAAGAGTGCAACAGGATACAAGCAGTAATGTTTACTACTGAAGAGAGAGCTTTTATGGTGGAATACACTTTTTGCGAATGCGATCGTTTCACAGAAAATGTAAAACTAAAATTTGAGATTCAGTTTCCTAATTCAAAGTGTCCAAACCAGGATACCGTTTGGGATTTGATAAGTAAATTTTGTGTGACTGGCTCAGTTCATGATGTACAGGGAACAGGCAGGCCTACAGTTTTAACAGACAAAAACGGATTGATGAACTTAAAGTGAACTTTATTAATTATGTGCAGTCTATTATGCAAGACACTTTAGTGAAAGTCTTCGACAATATGTGTAGATGTGTTGAAGCCTGACTTTGAACACAAGGACAACACTTCCAGCATCTGTTATGAATTGATGTGGTGAGTACAAAGTTTACTGTTTTATGTTTGTTTGTTTGTTTTGATATAAGCGGCAGCAGCCATGCTGCCAACTTAACTGCTGATGCCACCTCACGCAGCAGCACATAGGCGCTGCGGAGAACATTTCCTGGCACCCTGAACATACAATGACATATATATATATATATATAAAATAACATGTTTTGACTGAGTGACTGACTGACTGACTGACTGACTGACTGACTGACTGACTGACTGATTCATCATTGCCGAGCCAAAACTATTGGACATAAAGAAATGGCATTTTGGGGATACATTTATATTACAATGTAGGTGCTCATTAAGGAGGATTTTTTTAATATTCTGTCACTAAGGGGAAAAGGGGGGTGAATTTTTAAAATGAGTGTATCTGTATCTCAAAAACTTAACAGTTTAAAGACACGAAAACTGTTATATGGAATCTCCTTTAAAAATAAGGAAACACATATCTTTCTGTTTTCAGAAAATCCTCTTAAGAGGGATGAAAAAAGGTGAAAAAGAGGTTGAAAACCTTTTATGAGGATACTTATATCTCAAAAACTGAAGATGTTACAGTCATGAAAATTGGTATTTGTAATCTCCTTTAAAAATAAAGAAACAGGTATTTTTTGGTTTTTGGAAAATCTACACGAGGAGGGGAGGTGAACAGGAGTGACAAAGGGGGTGAAATTTTTAAAATAAGTATATCTACAGTGTATCTCAAAAATGTAACATGTTACAGATGTGAAAATTGGTATTTGGAATCTCCTGTAAAAGTAAAGGAACATGCATAATTTGTTTTCTGAAAATCTGCTTAAGCGGAAGTGTTAAAGGGAATGAATTTTAAAATGAACATATCTACAATATATCTCAAAAACTTAACATACTGCAGAAATATTGGGGCAAATATTCATTTATAGGAAGGGGAGTTAGGGATTAGCATAACTTACCAAGGGAGATGTTTAATAAATTTCCAATTTCTTCGCAATCATTTAAGAAAAGGCTAGGAAAACAACAGATAGGGAATCTGCCACCTGGGCGACTACCCTAAATGCAGATCAGTAGTGATTGTTTGATTGATATAAATTGATATTTTTAATCTCCTTCAAAAACAGAGTAACACGTATTTTGTTCTCGGAAAAACATTTAAGGGGATGTTGTAAAAAGGGCCGAAAAATGGGTTGAATTATTTTTATGAGGATAAAATGAAATGGCGTATGCCTTTTATTTAGAACCGGGAGTGTCTGAGGACATGTTCGGCTCGCCAGATGCAGGTCTTTTGATTTGACACCCGCAGGCGACCCGTACATCGTGATGAGGATGAAATGATGATGAAGACAACACATACACCCAGCCCCCGTGTCAGCTAAATTAACCAATCATGGTTAAAATTCCCAACCCTGCCAAAAATCGAACCCGGGACCCCTGTGACCAAAGGCCAGCACGCTAACCACTTAGCCATGGAGCCAGACATTTTTTACATCACAAAAACTGAAGATGTTACAGACATGAACATTTGTATTTGGAATCTCCTTTAAAAATAAAGAAACATGTATTCTTTTATGTCCAGAAAAAAATCCAATTAAGGAAGAGGGGTAAATGAATTGAGAAATTAGTTGAATTCTTTCTACGAGGATACTTATATCTCAAAAACGAAGGATGTTTCAGATGTGAAGACTGGTATTTGGAATCTCCTTTAAACACATATTTGGGGGGAGAATCAACTTATGGGGGTGTAATTATTATTGCCATTTGTTTTACGTCACACCGACACAGATAGGTCTTATGGCGACGATGGGACAGGAAAGGCCTAGGAATGGGAAGGAAGTGGCCGTGGCCTTAATTAAGGTGAATATTGCCTGGTGTGAAAATGGAAAACCACAGAAAACCATCTTCAGGGCTGCCGATAGTGGGGTTCGAACCCATTATGTTGTGTGTCATTCGCCTGGGAGCTCCGCAACCCGCTTCCGCATGGATTCTTCTCGATGCTACGAGGTGTGGACAGCAGCACGCTGATGTATTGTATGTGACGTCAGTCAGTGTGTAAAAATTGGGGCGATGTCTT
Organism: Anabrus simplex; assembly: GCF_040414725.1. NCBI lineage: Eukaryota > Metazoa > Arthropoda > Insecta > Orthoptera > Tettigoniidae > Anabrus > Anabrus simplex. The sequence goes on from NC_090269.1 coordinate 30,903,272, forward strand.
CACCACTCCAGGCATTCAGTTGTGTCCAGCGATCAGACTACACCGTATGTCAGACACGGAGGCACCCTCTTAAAAACGTGTACTGAACAGGTGGACTAATTCTGGTCGGGAGGTTTCACCTCAGGACATGTACGCCTCAAGATACCTACCTCCCGTATAACTGACATACACCTGTCTAGCATTCTGCTAACACGAACTTTGCTCCAAGTTCCCTTTAAATCTCTCAAACTTCAGATAGCCATCTGCTATCGCGAGCATTCGCTCCTCTGGACATCTTATCTCATCAAGATAGATCTCTTTGTACATATAAAACTCAGACTGTATAAATGTATATATTTCTTTCGACAACAGTCAACTAGCTTATGTGTTATCTACCATGTACAGTATTCCAAGCAGCAAGTCTAAATTCCTTTCATTTTTGTACATTCTGTATGAAAGAATGTAAAATAATAAAATGTTGTGTTTTGTATATCATGATTCTTGTATACAAAACACTATCTCCTGGATGCGAGCTCACAGCTGCGCGCTCCTAACCGCACGGCCAACACGCCCAGTAGGGGGGGGTGTAAAAGGAGTTGAATTCTTTCTATGAGGATAGAAATGAGAAGTGGACTTAAAACAATACACCCCTAAGGGGTTTTGACTGGGGGTGAGAATAACAGAATGTTTGGAAGAAATTTAACCCCTCAGAGAGTTAAATGTGGGTTAAGATCTGAATATAAATACATTCATTCATTCCTCCAAAACAGTTTAATGTACGAAGACAAAATTCCAAACAGAGGTATATGTTTTAAATCCTAGGTGGGAAATAGGAAATATTTTTAAACATTCCACCCCTAAAGTGTTAAACAAGGTTTGCTCCATAAAAGAAATTATTCATCCCTCCAAAACCGTTTGACAAAATTGTAATTTTATGAGAAGGGTCTTCTTTTATGTCCTACGTGTAAAATGTTGTGTGTTTCAAAATATTTCTCCCTGAAGGGGTTTAGATGGTGGTTGACTCTCAAAAACACAATATCCATTCTTCCAAAACCGTCTCATGCACAAGTTTAATTTTTTCTATGAAGGTGGTCCTCTATATCTTAGATGCTAATAAATATTTAAAAACATCCACCCCTTAAAAAAAGAATTCATTTCTCCATTACAGTTCGACGTACAAAATCAAAATTTCACAGGCTGGTTGCTTTTACATCTTAGATGTTAAATAAGATAGGGTTTTAAATATTCAAATTCTTCCGTATGGAGTTCAAATTAGTGTTAGATTAGAAAATAAATAATCATTCCCCAAAACCATTTGATGTACGAACTAAGGGTGTATTTTACAGGCTCAGCTGACAGTGGACTCTCCAAAATGTAAAACTTTGAATAATAACTTTCAGTTTAAAACCGTAGTAAAGCATGGGTATCTTGCAAGTTTATATATACCGGTATAGATACAGGTTCATGTCTTGCCTTAACTTTAATAATTCTGATTGATGATGGTCTCTAGCAAGACTGAAACTGGTTTCACCACATATATGTAACTTTCTTTTTTTTTTTTTAGGTTACAATAAATAGTACTGAATGGGGAGAAAAGGTTTAGCTCTTGTTTTACATTCTAATCTGTCAGCAAACAGTAGAAAGAAGCTTACTCAGTGTTTCTCTGAAGGATCATTTCTGTAACACTATCATTAGACTAGATCAGTTGTTGCAAGAAATACATTTCATTTTTAGTCCGTACTGACAACAATACTGAAGTTCAGTCAAAGAGTTCACCTTTTCAATACGAGTTAATATTCAGAAAAGAATACAGTTACCAAATAATCTACAAACATGTTTCATCCCTATGAGGGACATCTTTAGCCATGTGAAGATTAGTTACAAGATATCCAACTAATTAAAGATACATAAAAAATTTGCTAAAGATACCAAAATAAGCATGCACTTATTGAAAAACACTAAAGAAGGCTGTATGCCCATTATTGGATCCAACTGTATTGGAATGTGGTCTAAAAGGAGTATAATCACTTATAGTAGTGTGATAACGAAGTAAAGTTAGAACAATTAAACAACAACAACAACAAGCAATTCCATGAAAAGAAAAAATTACAAGAAATACTACTAGTTTAACATTCTAAATCCAGCATCATCATATACAATTTACAGTACTTAATACTATGGCTTACAATACTACAGATTGAGCTTACTACTAGCTTAACATTACAACACCGTTATATACAAATTCACACGTACCTTAAGTATTTCAAAATTTTAAACTTTGACTTACAGTAGACTGAACGGTCCAATTACTATTATCTTAGCATTGTAAATACAGGACATTCATATACAAATTCACACATACCTTAAATAATTCAGATGCATTTTTTTAAAATGCTATTTTTTCGGGGCGTCGACCTAAGAAGATCTTTTGCCCCTACTTTGCACCATACGTTGTGAACCTGCGTGTATTTGGAAATGGTGGAAGTGTAAAGTGTTAAATGTGATGAAAGGAACATTAAGGATGACACAAACACCCAGTCCCCAGGCCAGGGATATTAATCATTTACAATCAAAACCCCCTGACCCGGCCGGGAATCGAACCCGGGGCCACCTGGTGACAGGCGGACGCGTTGCCCCCTACAATGCGGGGCCGGACATTCAGATGCCTTAATTCTACAATTTACAGTGGGTTGAGCATTGAATTAAAACCTAACACCATCACATAGAAATTTACACACAATTTACAGAATGCTTGAGTCTATTCTTGAAGCATCTTACATTTTTGGGAAAAGCCTTGAAGACAGCTGCAGGCAATGCATTCCAATAATCAATTCCCCAATTTACAAACGAATATTTACCATAGTTAGTTTTCTGCAATCTTTACATTTTGCGGATGATCTGTCCTTCTTATGTAACATGGCTTTTTTAGTCGACTGTTCAACTCTCCCCAAGCTGGCTTATTCGTGTAGGCATTATACATGGCACATGACCATGTCCATTTCCTTCTAGTCCCCAGTGTGTCCCACCCAAGTTTTTCTATCATACTTATCACACTACTTCTAGGGTTGAAATTGTTAAGCACAAATCTTGCAGCCTTTTGTTGTACCATCTCAAGTTCTTTAACAAGTCCTGTCTGGTATGGATCCCATACAGCTGCTCCATATTCCAGGACTAGCCTAATGAGCGACATATAGCCCTCTGCATTCACCTGGGAACTGCTGCCCTTTAGCACCCTCATCACGAAGTTTAAGGACTTGTATGCTTTAGAAATTACTCTTCCTATGTGGGTGTCCCATTTTATATATCTCTTTACGTAGATTCCTAGGTACTTGCATGAGTCACTCTCTACAAGAACGTCCGATCCAAGACAATATTGAAAGTCCCCTTGCCTATGCTTCTTTCCCATTCTTATGAGACTGCATTTTTGAGAATTTATTTTCATTTTGTTATTGAGTGCCCACTTATGGAATATCAGATTGGCTTGTAATAACAAGTGTCCTTGAAATACATGAATCTAGTTGAGGTAACACATGAGTAAAATAATTCCTTGGATATTCAAGCATTGATCATTTTTAGAGCTTTTTGAAAATACGGGAACTCCTCTCTAATTTGAGACTGAAGTGAGTCTCATGTAAACATTGGAATAATGAAGCACAAACAGTGTGGAAAACTTGAATATCAAGAGAAGGCATGAAAAAGGCTTTAGAGAAGGAGCTCCCCTACTGGTCCTATTGTATGAGCGTGTGTGCTAACTTGGCTGAGAGGAGGTTGCTGACTGTTTGCAGAAAACTTTAGTGCTGGGGTCATGTACAGAAAATGGAGAAGGATAGGCTACCTAGGAGAAGAATGGGCTTGGTCATGGAGGGTAAGAGAATACAGGGAGACCAAGGTGATGATGTTTAGACTCAGTTTATAATTAATTAATAGTAAGAGGTGTGGTACTAAACGAGACCAAAGAGTTAGTTACAAATAGGGGATTGTGGAGTCACTACTAATTTTCAACTAAAATTAACTCATAAAAAAAAAAACCTGTCACATAAAATTTAATATTTTGAGATATTTTACAAAAGACAAACAATATTTTCTTCCATTATTCTACAAGCAGTGATGTCATTGACAACATTTTAAAATGGTAACCTATTCTTTTTATCTTCTCCTGAAAGGTACTTATTTTCTTTAGTTGCATGCAAAATTTGATTTGTTTCATACAAGAGGTTTGGTTGCTATGGGAGTGGTTTAATTCTTGGCTTGTGTATCACATTTTGCGTGAAGAAAAAAGTTTTATTCATGGTAACAGTCTAAAATTAAATGTTTTTAGAAGAAACAAGAAGAACTGAAATTCTGATATTAATAGGAGTTGGTGTCAAAAGATGTTTACAGCAAGAAGTATGCCTACTTTTCTATGAAATTCATCCAAATCAGCAAACTATTTCACAGGCAACCATTAAGAGAAACAAAATTCAAAGAATATAGTCATCTCAGAGATATAAAACGGTCTGAAAGACCATCCACAGACCAAGATGTGCAACTTGATAATTTACGAACAGTTCAAGAAAAACTACATTTTTCTCTCAAAGATTTAGAAGCTGCATTTGATATCACGAAAGCAAGTCCCTGTAGAATATTGCATAAATATTAAAAACACCACCCTTATAAAGCAAAACCCTTGCAGGATTCGATGGAGCAGAATTTTGGGTCCTTATTTCTTTATTAAAGAAACTATTTAAAATAGTTTATGTTGGGTCCACTTTGTCAATACACTTTTAATGATTGAAAATTATTTATTCTATCATACATATTCCAGGAACAATATGCATTCCCTTCAAGACATTTGCAGGTGACAGCTGTTTGGAATCTAATGTGAACTTCAAAATTGATTGAATATCTCCTTTGGTAAGTTATTACAATCCCTAATTCCTCTTCCTATAAACAATACCATCCCTTCATAATTTGCATCCAAATTTTGAAAATCCAGACTTTCCAAATGATTCCATCTGATATCGATTAAATTGTGCTCCCCTTCATTACGTTGTCCATGTTCAAGAACATCTGGGAGACATTTTTTGCAAATACCTAGCTGGATTAGAAGAAGATGATTTCTAGAGTGACCTGCAAGATCACCAGATCTCTCTCAACTTGATTACTTTTTATGAGGATGTTTGAAATGTAGTCTCTTTGTTATGAACCCTAATAATACAGAAGAGTTGTAAATGAGGATCAGGACGGACGGACAGACGAAAGGACGGACGGACGGAGGTCTGGGATGAGGTGATAAGAAATTATATGGCAGGATGCCCTTCCTGTTGCCAACCTCAGTTGAGATGCTAGTGAAGATAAAATGAATGAGGGTAAATTCAACTGGGTAATGAGGTGGAAGGAATCAGCTGTAGCATATGAATAGGAACTGTCCCGGCATTTGCCTGGAAGTGAAGCTCGGAAACCACAGAAAAAACTTCTCAGGACAGGCAACAGCGGGGTTCAAACACAGTCATCTCCCAAATGCAAAGCTTGGCTCTATAGCTGTAGCGCATTAGCACGCGTGGCCACTCCGCTAAGTAATGCAGGTATATATCAATCAATTAACCACTGATCTGCATTTAGAGCTATCATCCAACTGGCAAATTCTCTACCTGTTGCTTACCTAGACTTTTCTTAAATGATTCCAATGAAGTTGCAAATTTATCAAATATCTCCCTTGGTAATTAATTATAATCCCTAATTCCTCTTCCTATGCTCAAATGTGTCCTCTTGAATTCCAATCCTTCTTTAAGACATAAAAGAAAGTCATGATCTTGCTCAATTATTTAGTCATTCACAGTAGAAGCCAATATATCACAAGTGCTGCTAAAGCCTTCCCTGCTTGCCACTCTGCAAAGACTGAATTTATTTCTCTTCCTGGCCTTTCTCTCAGTTATCTTGGATCGGCACTAATGTGTATGGTAACTTAGCCTTTATCTCCACATTTTTAGTACCTTCCTGCCAATGCTTCCATTGTGTACCAGCAATCATTCTTGCTAATTTTATATCTCTGTTACTTTTAATTTATGAATAAGATATCCTGAAGCCACCCAGCTTTCACTCCCATACAACAAAGTCAGTCTGAAAAGAGTTTTGTCCAGTGGTAGCAATTAGGGGAGTGACTGCTGCCGCTGCCGCTGCCCCCCACCCCCCTTCCTACTTGATAGAGAAAACATTAAATCTTTATTCCATTTCAGCTCCCTGAAAGTAGATTTTTCTTTTTTTTGAAAGCAATTTGTACAAGCCACATTGTCTTATCAGCAAATACTTTCCTTCAATTTCTACAATTATTGACAACATTCTTAGTGGAAAAACGCAATAAATGTTGTTCATCATGATTAACTGATTTGTACAGCGGCACAGCAAGTAGTGGAGACTCACGCAACAGCGTGTAGCAAGTGCTGTGATGAAGGGTAGCAGGGGCATACTTTTAGCAAGGTCATGGACACTGAGGTATGATTCCCCTACTTACTGTGCACATTCATCAGTCTTGCAGTCTTTTTAGAGTCTGATAGTTTGTTAGTGTGTAGTCACATACGAAATGATTTTTAAATTGTATAATCATGCCATTCTTCTATTTAATTGTAATACATGTGGAATAATTGTTCTTTTGATTTTTTTGTACAGTATTGAATCAAAATCTCACAAAGCTATTATTGCCACATTTAAGTTGGTATGCTGTCATCCTTTACCTCTCTGTCGAAATTCGCTCAGAGAGCATAAACAAAACTTACTATTTTGTAGCTATTTTTTTCAGTTTTGATGTATAACTCGCCCTCAGCTACTATATCCCACACACCCAGGTACTTTTTATTGTCTATACATTTTTGTGCCACCACCTAATTTCTAACTCTCAATTGCTGCTACTGGTTTCATCCAGAACTCACATCCTTACAGAATACTGTTGCTTGTAAATGTGAGCCCACTGTATTAGTTTTGCTGCAACTTGATTCATTTTCAGTGCAGTACCATCCTGGGAAAATACACATCCTGAGTACCTGAAATGATTCACCCGTTCCTGTTTTGTATTCAATCCTCTTAGGTTTCTTCCCTACTGACATCACCAGAGCCTTAGAAATGCTAACCTTCATATATACACGCTGCACCTATTTTCAAGCACCAAGCTATTAGATTGCAGGCTTTCAGCATTCAGCTATACTTGGGGACAAAACATGACGGCCTCAGTTCCTGGAAGCGAGCTGGAAGCCAGCAGTCAATCACACCCTGCACCCTGCTGAGTTAACGAGTTCTAGGTGATCCTTATTTGGTGTTTCCACACTCTCTTCAGTCTTTACCCTTTCTTCATGTTGAGTGCAGTAGACGATTTGGCAACCCCAGCTACAGTAGACGTAGTAAATCCTATAAGCCACTATTAGACACCGGGCTGCTGCTGGAGAGTAACGGTGTGAGGGGAAATCGTCATGATTTGTCCCCAAGTACATTATGCCAAGTTGTTGGCATAGACTGACTGTTCTCCACTGAATTTAACATACTTATTCATACCTGCCAACTTTCACAAAGAGAAATCCAGAAGATCCTAAAGCGGAAATTTTTTAACAACACGCGCATGCGCCATAAATTCTTGAGACATGGTGAAAAAGGGGGAGATTACAAACAAAACTAATACAAGTGAAATACATGTTATGATCAACCCTAAAATTAAATACATAAAGTTACATCTTGATGAGTGCTCATCTGATTTCACTTAACACTGGGAACAGTTCACACAGTACATGAACAGTGTTGGAATTACCAGGCTCAGCTTTTAGGATCGTAAATGATGTTAAGCGAGTAGTTAATGCACACTGAACACTAACAAGCACCTCATCTTTAAGGAACCCAACAGCTTCTTCAGGCATCTTCTTAATGATAGCCATCTTGTGCAAATATATTTCAGTATCTTCTTCACTTTCTTGTTGTGTAGCTCTTGGAATTTCTTAAGGCATTCCTTCCTCTTACAACTCTTTTCTAAATACGGTAACAGAAGATGTCGACTAATAGTTCATCAACTTAAACAGTAAAACTGCTTGCACCTTCCTCAGCAGCCAAGTTAATCAAATGGTATGAGCAACCCAATACGAAGACAGATGACTGTACTTTCTTTAAAACAGCAATAACTCAATTCTTCTTTCCAATCATGACTGGAGCATTGTTGGAACAGAACGCTACACAATTCTGAATTGGTATTTTGTAACACACTAACTGTGAAATTACCAATATTATGTCCTGTTGAATCAGTCACCAAGGCTGGGACAGACAACACTGAGCTATCTTTTCCTGCTTTGCCATAAAACAGGTGACAACAACAGGGTAAAGCTTAAGCATTACTATTTTATTGCTTCCATCCGTAGCTAAAGAAAATGGTTCATGTTGCATGTAACCAACGAGTTCACTTCTTGAATCCGTAGCCATTTCTTTCAAAATGTGTGTGGTTTTTGTACGACCATAGCTAAATTTTTTTGCAAGTTCTGAACCTGGAAACATTTTCCTAAATAGAACACCAGTATGATTGGCAGCAGCTAACAGGATATTAGTTCAATAACAACATGTGAAGAATGACTCTCTTATTTTTTATTTAACCTCAATTAAAAGTCCGGATCACAAGTCAAATACTCCTAACCTAACCTTACATGAAAACATTTTTTTTTTTTTAATAAGAAATTATTACCTCGTTTCAAGTCACACACTTCACGGAACTGTAATATACACTCAACTTCCAGCTTGTTGCAAAATGTTACGTTAAGTTTACTTCAAGGTTCCCGTTACCGTTGTCGTGAACTACTGTGAACTAACGTGTGGAACATGGAATCTGAGCCCTTAGTAAGAATCGATATAAGTGATTTTTTAAAATCTTGTCATGTCATGAAGTGTATATTCAAGTGGAAGTGAAACAGCTGACCATGATATATTTGTAGTATAGGCAATACAAGACTATTAAGGTACATTACTTATAGGATTTTCATCATGATGACAAAGGGAGCAAATAAAGCAAGGCATAAATCCTCCAAGTGATAGATTCTTGTGAATGTGAAATGTACACCAGTTACTATCTAACACATAACCTCAAGTAGGCCTATATCTTTCAAATGTTCGTAAATTGTTCCATACTTCCCCCTTTGGTGTTCGCCTTTCTGGTTTCTATGTTCACTCTGAGGAGTGGCAGTATATTAAGGGACAACCGTACTAAAGAAAAGACAAGTCACCGAGCGAGTGGCTGTGCGGTTTAATTCACGTAGCTGTCAGCTTGCACTCGGGAGATAGTGGGTTTTAATTCCATTATCAGCAGCCCTGCTTCCTTCCTACTCCTAGCCCTTTCCTATCCCACTGTTGCCATAATACCTGTGTCAATGTGATGTAAAAAAAATTGTATTTTTTTAAGACAGTCAGATGCTTTACTTCGATAACGCAATGTCTTATTGGCGGTAGTGAGTGACCTGCTAAAGTTGCTATTTAGTGAGTAGCTTGTGAGCTTAATGAAAATCGTAAGGAATGTTGTTAAGAACAATAGAAGTTCTAAAAACCGTAACATAGCAGTTGCTTTGTCACGGTTGATAATTTCGCAGTCAGGTGATCACGTTTACATTTGGTTTCAGATGTTTTAAAAATATGTCTTCACTAAAAACGAATTAAAAGTAAAGAACTGATGGTGAGCTGCTGTCAATATTCACTTTCGAATTGCCACAAAAATGTTCATATCTTCTATAAATTTCAAATTTGTTTATCGTACAGTTTCGAATCGTAGCTTTGAAGAATGTACGTTACTTTCTTAAAATCAAAGTTAAGCTCGGCAGTTCCTAACCTACTTATGTTTGGAAAGGATTAGCATTTTTTGACTGCAAGCTCTTAAAAGGATATTACTCTTGTTAACCTGCCAGTGGTCGCTATATGAGCAAAATGTTCAATGGCATTGAAAATCATCTACTCTTTTATACAGCATGTAGTTTCGAACCTGAGCCCTGTTGTACCTTCGTACTGCAGTTTTGAGAGAAGGATGAATGCATTGAAATGCACATCTGTGACCTTGAGAAGGAACAGGGAGGAAGGAATTATCAGTGACCATCAACGGTGAGTATTTTGCTTCATGCGTGACCAGTTACGTCGGTGCTAATTTCTGTGTGTGTTATAGTTTCGCTATTGTTGTATGTTGTTTCATAGTTGAAACAGTTCATTGCATATTATTGTACTTGTTTGTTGTGTAATTAGTGCACGACGATCGCTTCAAGTCGCAACATTTTAGCTTGGTTTGATGAAATTCCTAGTGATCAACTTGAGGGCGAAAACAGTGACTCGGAATGTGAAAGTGAACACAGTGAATATAATATGGATTCTGAACAGTCCGAGCCAGAAGAAGGTGCTGATGGAATCGTACGTGGAGAGCAATCTGTAGCTGGCGAACATATGTCGGAGGAAAATGAGAATTTCATGTTTAGTGACAATGTTTATATAGGGAAAGATAAGGTGACAAAGTGGGGCAGACACCCACCAAGAAGAAATCGACGCTCATGTACTTGTGCTGAAAATATAGTCATCCTCCTTGTGTAAGGGGTATTTTTTCAGATACAGTTATGACCATTTGAGATTTATTACTATTTGTAACTTTATTTGTAATTTTTAGTGTTCTTTATAACCATTTGAGATTTATTCTCATGTTCATTTAATGTGTTAATACATTTACGCTTGAAATCGATTGGTATTTATTATGAAAACATGTCACATCATACCGTGAGCATTTTGCTCAACATGCGACCACTCGCGGGTTAAAATGCTAGCGACTACCTTCAACATTTCACTTACAATCCAAAGGCAAGTACTGTGACCATTATTTCAATAACAGGATTCTTCTTCTTTTGCTACCACTTTTTCTCACACCTGTGGGGTCGCGGGTGTGAACTGTGTCGCACATGTGAATTTGGCCCTGTTGTACAGCCGGATGCCCTTCCTGACGCCAACCCTATATGGAGGGATGTAATCACTATTGCGCGTTTCTGTGGTGGTTGGTAGTGTGGTATGTTGTCTGAATATGATGAGGAGAGTGTTGGGACGGACACATACACCCAGTCCCCGAGCCAGAAAAATTAATTAGAAGCAATTAAAATCCCCGACCCGGCCGGGAATCGAATCCGGGACCCTCTGAACCGAAGGCCAGTACGCTGACCATTCAGCCAACGAGTCAGAAATTTCAATAACAAGATGTCCCAGAAAAATTGTATCATCATCAACATCATCATCATGATCATCATTTCTTCGCTCCAGCAAGCAGGTGCGGTTGTGTACGAGCCTCCTCCAGTTTGTCCTATCCACCCACAGATGCTGCTCATATATGCAATGCCAGTTCACATCTCTAATTTCAAGGTCCTTCAATATCTGTTTTTTCCAAACATCACAAGGTCTTCCTCTTGGTCTCTTCCCAGGAACAATGTGGTCAAAGTATGTTCGAGGAGTCCTATGAGGTTCCATTCTTTTCATGTGACCATACCATTGCAATCTCTTCACTTCTAGAGTCTCCAGCATGTTTCTTTCCAATCCAAGCTGTTGCCGAGTACCACATTCCTTATTTTATCCATTTTTGTTTTTTGTAGACAAGAACAGAAGAACTTCATTTCTGTTGCCTGAAGACAACTCTTTGTTGGACCAGCAAGTAATGCTGCTTCCAGGCCATATGTCAATATACAGACTAGATATATTTTGTACAAGCTGATCTTGGAAACTAACGGAAATGTTACGTCCCAAAGTATTTGACGTACAGCGTGATAGAATTTGGAAGCTTTCTGTATTCTGTTGCTAATCTCTTGATGTATGGTACTGTCTGATGACAGAACACTACCTAAATACTGGAAGTTGTCTACTATATCCATCTCCTCATCTCCAATTCTTAGATGAACAGTTGGAGAGTTTCTACTCATCACCAAGCCAACTGTCTTCGTTTTGCTGATTTTGAGACCTAAGGTTGTAAAAGCTTCATGCCAGAGATCTAGTCTAGTTTGTACTTCCACTTCTGTCTCACCCCATACCATTACATCATCAGCAAAAACCAGGGCATTAGTTGTATATTTACGTATATGTGAAACTCAAATGCTAAAATACACACTCATTCAGAGCATGACATCATCCTGGTTTGTTCTTGAATGAGCATGTGCCCATACCTTTTTCAACACCAACTGCCCATGTATGATATCGAAATTTGTCAAGGACCGCAGAATAATATAGCGCTCCAGTACATATAGTGAGTACAAAAGTACCAATGTTTATATTTAATTCAGTAGAATTTTATATTGTTCCACTTTCTGTATAAATAACAGAAAAGGTGAAGAATAAGTGAGTTATAATCAATGAGAAACTCATTTATGGTAGCATTTCCACAAGCAATACTTATCGAAGGATATACTGTATACTCTTCTCACAATCTGAAGGCCTTAGTTTCACATTACACCACTTTAATCTTTTTTCACTCCAGCAAAGCGAGAGTAGATGCGTAGGCTTGGAGATGAGTGCCTAAGACACATGGACGGAACAAGTCATTAGGATCAACCAGTGTCTTTTAGTGTGTAATAATGTGTCCTTGTTCCATTTTTGTCTTTCAATTATGGGTGAAGATGTCTCCATGGGGATGAAACATATTCCAATAACATTATTCTATTAAAGTACCATAATGCTTTACCTTCTAACTGATTGCTCCTGACATCTGGTAACTCTCTAGTAACTATAGACACAAAAGACAGCCGTCAGATATCAAGACCGTTAAACTTCTCCAGTAGTCTACCATAGCGAAGCACAGAAAAGCCGAACAACACACGACTGCTAGAGCAGTCTACCGGAGTGAAAAGGTTAACTAAATGGGAGACAAAATATTCTTTCCATAGCTAATAAACTGGATATATATTAGAAAGACACCAAAAAATTTACATTAAATCTTTATTAAATGAGGAGGGAGAAGAGTAACTTCACAGGTGATACAATAGGGATAGAAATGTGGAGATTTGTGCTAAACAGAAGGCAGGACAGTTTTTGCACATGAGTTGGTAAAGGAATCAATACATTCTTTGATGGGTAATCTTTATTACTGTAAGGCAAGCAAAGGCAAAGGAGATAATTTTGCAGAAACTTGTACAATGACAAAGAAGAATGAGAGTCGAATACAGGCAGCCGAAATGAAGTTCTTGAGAAGTATGATACAGAAGAGTAGAAATGACAAAATAACGAATGAGAAAATCTGGGAAGAAATTGGAGTGGAAAAAATTAATGATAGAATAGAGAAGAGCCGATTGGTTTGGGCACATAAAATGAATGAGTGATGAAAGAATGCCGAAAAAAGTGATGGAAATGAAAATGCAAGGAAGGAGAGGCCATGGATGATCAGGACTGAGATGGAAGGACACAATCCAACGCAGCATTAGAGAAAGAAACCTGGACTGGGACACAGTGTTGGAGGAGGAGTGGTGGAAAGACCAAAGAAAGTGGAGAGGAACCATATTTGCCCCTACCCAACGAGCTAGAATAACATAGAGGGGCTGTAAGCCTGTCATCAGCGCTCCCTGCTTGAAGCAAGTTGATAAGGGGCAGCCATGTTAACGGTTGTCAAAACAAAGCGAATTGGCGCGAGAGCATATGTTGAGGTGACAGGGAGATCGTGCATGCCAATTTAATTCCCTAAGTTTTAAGAAGTGAAAACTTAGATTCTCGCTTTCAAGAATGCCAGCCGTAAGCTCAGCGTATGGTTGTTCTAATCGGAGTAATAAAACCAAGGATATATCGTACTTTCAGTAAGTATGACTGAATTATAGCCGAGATTCCTTTTTGTAATTTCTGTTTGTAATTAAATCCATTTTATTGTTTACTTAGCGAAAGTACGGATAGCCACGGTAATTATTTGTCAAATTTTGTTTCAGATTTCGTTTAAAGAACAAGGAATCAACGGAACAATGCGTTGTGAGGGCGAAAAGAGATAAATGGTATCCCACTCAATTCAGTTGCTTATGCTCTGTACATTTCCAGCCCTATTTAATTTTCATTCACATTTACAAATAAAGGAAATGGAGCGTCCACCACCAAGAAAACGTAACCACAAAAAATCACTTATTTCGTTCGAACGTACACCAAGTATAATAAATACAGTATTTTACTGCTATTTTTGAAATGTATACAGCCTTTATTGTACAGTAGATGTCTGTTGCCACACTTCATAATGGACAACTTTCAAGCTTACCTTTCAGCTAGTAATCCCAGTATGATATGGTAATGGGAGAAACATGATATCCCCCCTATATTATAATAAATAATTACACTAAACGATTATTGTGGTAAAGTATTCATGGGCCGCCTCTGTGGTGTACTGGTTAGCGTGAGCAGCTGCCACCCCTGGAAGCCCGGGTTCAATTTCCGGCTCCGCCACGAAATTTGAAAAGGGGCACGAGGGCTGGAACGGGATTCTATCAGCCTGGGGAGGTCAACTGAGTAGAAGTGGATTCGACTCCCACCTCAGCCATCCTCGAAGTGATTTTCCATGGTTTCCCACTTCTCATCCAGGAAAATGCCGGGATGGTCCCTAACTTAAGGCCACAGCCGCTTCCTTTCCCCCCCACAAGGCTCCTGTTCAGCATAGCAGGTGCAGCCCTCGCTCACATTTGTATCCCCTGACCCAATGTCTCACGCTCCAGAACACTGTCCTTGAGGTGGTAGAGGTGGATCCATCGCTGAGTCCGTGGGAAAAACCAACCCGGGAGGGTAAACAGATTAAGAAAGGAACTCAGTACTCATGAGGATCCAATAATTTTAAAAATATGAACAGAATGAGGTTGTAATCTATTGTAGGTCCCTATGATTTTAAGGCTTCCTGTCATAAATATTTATGTCCATCGTTTTTATTCTAATTTACGCTTAACCACAACAGTCAAGCAGGGTAACGCTCTTGTTCCGATTTCGAGGCCTATTCGCATGTCACTGTGCGATGATTTCGAACTACCCTACAATCAACTTATCGTGATGTTGGCCTCGTGCCGCAATATGATGAAGTGGCGGTATTCGCTTTAATGCTTCAAGCTATCGGCAACGGTCTTTAATTCTCCCCCAGTGATTCTAAAATGCATATTTTCTACACTTTTCGTCATTTAAAGACCATGCCCCCTTGCTTGTGTGACAACAGGAAACATGGCGGACTTTCGTTCTATTGGCTTCACCCAGGCAGCGCTTCCGCCTCTCTATGTTATTCTAGCTCGTTGCCCCTACCCAAGAGAGAGAGAGAGAGAGAGAGAGAGAGCGAGACACACACACAGTTGGCCAGCAGGCGCACCCAGCTTAACTGCCTCCCGTTGACTCATCACTTCCTGTTACAAAGCGCAGCGACAGCACGGGAATGCTTCGCAGTTCAGGTCCGTTGATCTGTCGCTCCAACTGTTCTCGAGTTGTGAAGTGTTACTTCGGGGTATAATTCTCATAATGCCTCCACATGTGTACACAGTAGAGAAAAGGGTATTTATGTACAATAATTATGTGAAAAAAGAGACTTGCAGGGAAGTTGTTAGGCGATTTGTAACACAATTTCCAGGTGTACGCCCTCCACATAGAGAGACCGTGTGGAAACTCGTAAACAAATAGAGAGGAACTGGTTCTTTACTCGATAAGAAGTGACATGTTAAAAAATATGTACTTAATGAGGAAAACATAAATGAAATCACAGAAAGATTAGAACATACGCCTACAAAATCCCTATGATGACTTGGACAAGAAGCTGGGGTTTCAAAGAGTTCAGCATGGCAGGCTACAAAAATGTTAAAATTGAAACCATACAACCAACATCTCCTGTCATAAAGTACAAGCTTATTTTCTTAATTCTTATTTTCTTATTTTCTTAATTTTGTCTCATGTGAGCAAAGTGTTGTCCTTGTTACTATGCCACGAGTGATGATCAATGGGAGGCAGATAAGCTGGGCGCGCCTGCCAGCCAACGAATGACAGAAACTCACTGTACATACATACATACATACACTGACTGACAGAGCAAATGCAACACCAAGAAGGAGTGGTTCGAAAGGGATGAAAGTTGGGGAAAAAACAGAGACGGCACGGACGAATAATTGATGTTTATTTCAAACCGATATGCAGGTTACACAATGCGCACGGCATCGACTCAGTAGGATGTAGGACCACCGCGAGCGGCGATGCACGCAGAAACACGTCGAGGTACAGAGTCAATAAGAGTGCGGATGGTGTCCTGAGGGATGGTTCTCCATTCTCTGTCAACCATTTGCCACAGTTGGTCGTCCGTACGAGGCTGGGGCAGAGTTTGCAAACGGCGTCCAATGAGATCCCACACGTGTTCGATTGGTGAGAGATCCGGAGAGTACGCTGGCCACGGAAGCATCTGTACACCTCGTAGAGCCTGTTGGGAGATGCGAGCAGTGTGTGGGCGGGCATTATCCTGCTGAAACAGAGCATTGGGCAGCCCCTGAAGGTACGGGAGTGCCACCGGCCGCAGCACATGCTGCACGTAGCGGTGGGCATTTAACGTGCCTTGAATACGCACTAGAGGTGACGTGGAATCATACGCAATAGCGCCCCAAACCATGATGCCGCGTTGTCTAGCGGTAGGGCGCTCCACAGTTACGGCCGGATTTGACCTTTCTCCATGCCGACGCCACACTCGTCTGCGGTGACTATCACTGA
The DNA here is from genome assembly GCF_040414725.1 of Anabrus simplex. Classification (NCBI taxonomy): domain Eukaryota; kingdom Metazoa; phylum Arthropoda; class Insecta; order Orthoptera; family Tettigoniidae; genus Anabrus; species Anabrus simplex. The sequence continues at coordinate 30,919,928 of NC_090269.1, forward strand.
CAGAACAGAAGCGTGACTCATCGGAGAACACGACGTTCCGCCATTCCCTCATCCAAGTCGCTCTAGCCCGGCACCATGCCAGGCGTGCACGTCTATGCTGTGGAGTCAATGGTAGTCTTCTGAGCGGACGCCGGGAGTGCAGGCCTCCTTCAACCAATCGACGGGAAATTGTTCTGGTCGATATTGGAACAGCCAGGGTGTCTTGCACATGCTGAAGAATGGCGGTTGACGTGGCGTGCGGGGCTGCCACCGCTTGGCGGCGGATGCGCCGATCCTCGCGTGCTGACGTCACTCGGGCTGCGCCTGGACCCCTCGCACGTGCCACATGTCCCTGCGCCAACCATCTTCGCCACAGGCGCTGCACCGTGGACACATCCCTATGGGTATCGGCTGCAATTTGACGAAGCGACCAACCTGCCCTTCTCAGCCCGATCACCATACCTCTCGTAAAGTCGTCTGTCTGCTGGAAATGCCTCCGTTGACGGCGGCCTGGCATTCTTAGCTATACACGTGTCCTGTGGCACACGACAACACGTTCTACAATGACTGTCGGCTGAGAAATCACGGTACGAAGTGGGCAATTCGCCAACGCCGTGTCCCATTTATCGTTCGCTATGTGCGCAGCACAGCGGCTCATTTCACATCATGAGCATACCTCAGTGACGTCAGTCTACCCTGCAATTGGCATAAAGTTCTGACCACTCCTTCTTGGTGTTGCCTTTGCTCTGTCAGTCAGTGTACATGCATACATTGCAATACAAACATACATATATACATGCAGGTTTGTTGAGTCAAAATGTTCTTGTAACTGGAATGACGTATGCAGATCAGGGTATTGCAGCTTCGTTGGAGATTCTTGGTGAGAAGGCACTAAGAGAGGATATGGATGTCCTGTTACAGAACACAACTTATTTTTGTATGGTCTAGAATGATAATGTGTGCAACAAAATATACATGGGTGAATGGGAGGCAGCTGGTGGAGTAGATCTGGCGTAGATGACATGTGCATCATGGCATAGCAACAGACCAGTCAAATAATGTCCAACATTGAAGGCACTGGTAGAAGTTTTTGACAGGATGGCAGAATGAAATAAGAACCGAGTGTATAACGGCATGACATTAGCAGGGAGCAGTTGAAAAGAGCTAAAAGCTTTAAGTACCTGGGAAGTGTAATTGAAGAAAATGGAGGAAACAAGATGGAAATCAATGAAAGAGGAAGGTGTGCAAATGGATTCTTTAAGAGTGTGGGAAGATTGATATGGAACAGAGATGTACCACAGATATGTAAAGGAATTATCTACCAGACTTATCTTGTGCCAATTTTGACATATGGATCAGAAACATGGGTGATGAAGTAGAAGGATAAAAGTAGAATACAAGCAGTGGTGATGAAGTTTCAGAGGTGTTGAATAGGTTTAACAAGAATGGACAGAGTAAGAAATGAGAGTTCAGGAAATGGTAAATGAGGTACCCCTAGAGGAAAAGATAGAAAAATCAAAGCAGCAGTGATATGGACATGTTAAGAGAATGGGAGAAGAGAGGATACGAAGAAAAATGTTAGAAATGGCGCTGAAGGGAAGGAGACCTAGAGGAAGACTGAGTGACGGATGGTTGAAAGGTGTAAAGAAGAACATCGAGCAAGAGGGAACTGGACGACAGTTAGAGAAGAGAAGTGGTGGATGGACAAAAAATGATGGAGAGGCTTATGTTCCAAGCAGACCCAGCCTGTTGTTGTAAACTGCTCCAGATGATGATGATGATGATTATGATAATGATGATGGCAGAAAGAACCTTAGGGATAGAGGATGTCCATTTATCCTCACATGGTCAACCTACAAGAAAAGGAGAGTTTAACTTAGTGGAAGTCTTCCTTAGTGTTACTCTTGGACTGTGACTTTGATGGATCTACCTGTCTACATTCATTATGATGATTATGATGATTCATTATGATGATGATGATGATGATGCTGATGACCTTTGATGTTAGGCCCTTTTAAACAACAAGCTTCATCATCACTATCTACTGTTTTCTGTGTTGAAATTGTTGATGGTTGGTAGATTTATTATGGGTCTTTTGATACTACCTATACCTCAGTCCGGCTGCATGGCTAAATGGTTAGTGTGCTGGCCTTTGGTCACAGGGGTCCCGGGTTCGATTCCCGGCAGGGCCGGGAATGTTAACCATTATTGGTTAATTTCACTGGCACGGGGGCTGGGTGTATGTGTCGTCTTCATCATCATTTCATCCTCATCACGACGCATAGGTCGCCTACAGGCGTCAAATCAAAAGACCTGCATCTGGCGAGCCAAACTTGTCCTCGAACACTCCCGGCACTAAAAGCTATACGCCATTTCATTTCACCTATACCTCCAAACGGCTTGCCAGTCACCAAAACATTACCTTACTTTTGCCCCCCTCCCCCATTTGATGACAACCTAATATTTACATTTTGATTCTTATTCGTTATATGCTCTTTTGTATACTTTCTTATATAAGTTATCCTTACTCTCTCCATTTTACATATTCAGCTTGATTTATCGCATTTAATCTACATTAGTTTGACAATCATGTTATATTGTAAATGTGCAAATGCTAGAATAGAGATTATTTTAATTAACTTACCCATCCATTATCACATTCTTTCAAGCAAGTTTGGTATAATGCAATAGCTGAAATGGAAAAATTAAAATTTGTTAGTAATTTTAGATGTTTAGTAGCAGTAACTACATTGTGAAAAGTACATTTCCATGCAAAGTTAATGAGGACTGGGAACCAGAGATATGAAAGTAGTTACTAATCACCATAGAAGGGACACTATACAATGAATTAGAATATAACACTTGAAATAATGTAGCAGAATAACTAAAAATGTTAGTATGTAAGCAAGACGTATATCTTTCTCCATCAATCAATAAAGACTCTGACAGTGACTTTAATAGTGTCAATGCCATCTGTTGAAAGTTGCAAAAGAGTCAGATGAGTCATAGACATAGACAGGAAGTGTGTCATCATTTGCAGCAATCAGTGAACCAAGGTATCTGAATTGACCAACTTTATTTAAATCATGGACTGTGACTTTGATGGATCCACCCATCCACATTCATTATCTACTGTTTTCTGTGTTTAGCCATAGTCGATTTTGCAAACATCCGGCACCCCATTTCTATATGTTTTCCTCAAAACTGTGGTGTTCTTCATTAATAGTTGTCAGCATACAGAAGCATCTGGGTGGGGAAAGGACGCAAAAGTCTGACAGGACTTTGTACAATACTCCTAAAGTTGTAAAAATGAAGGTGAGTCCAGTGAATGTATACTTCGGGCACACCACGAGATCAGAACACAAGTCAGATCAGCTCGTAATAAACCCGGTCAAATACCTTTTCCAGATCTTTGATGGCAATGTGAATCGGCTTGTCTTCTCTCAACGCTTCTCTATGTAGATTCTGGTATCATGAATGGCATCTGTTGTTCAGTTTACTTTACAAAACCACACTGGCTAATTGTAGCTCAGTTGCAACAATGTGGACAGGGCTAACAACGAAGAAAACAACAGCGCTGATGAATTGTTGAGGAGTATGAAAACAGGTTTGTACCTTTAACCCTCCACGTGCTGATCATTTCACTCTTAAGTGCTGAGCATTCTTAAGGCAGCGTGCAGATACATTTAAAAAAAAAATTATAATAAATATAAATTTGTAACTACATATGCCATATTATATATCAATTTATTCAGGAAGAATTGGAGAATAAGATAATAGTACAATGTTGTACTTACAAGTATCCAGTAAAAGTATAATGGATGTTTAGTCCTATTTAAAAAAAAACTAATCAATAGATATTCCAAATTTTGAAGTTGGTCACAAGCACTACATTATCTGAAATTAAATTCCAAAATATACAAAATGTGCCAAATTTCATTACAAGCACAATGATATATAACAATAAAAACGAAAATGAATAATAAAAAAAGTGACGGGTAAAAAGACTCGGAGAGAGTCTGTTGTGGTGGGTCATTAGGTCTAGATGTGCCTGATAGGGTTAGCATGTTTGGATTGTCTGCATCACTACTTGACACATCACTATAGTCCCGGGTATCTAAATAAGGGTCATATTCTTCCCTACTTCCAGAAGAAAAGTCATCTAATGATAAATCGTCACGAAAATCTTCTACATTACCAATGTCATCTTCACTTTCATCACTCCCAAGCTCCTACAATGCTTCTCTAATTGCACTTGAACCACTCAGTTCACTCGTGTTTATGTTGTATTAATCACTAAAATAAACCAATTAAGATAGAGTACATCAGGCACCTCATAAATTGGCTAGCAAACAATAATCTTCAAACGCTCGAAGCAACTGGACAGTTTGAGTAGACGTAAACAAAGACCAGTTCAAAACTGATAAGATCGCCGCTTACTGCTTTCCTTCCCCAACTAAAAACCTACTTGCACTGCCTACCAGATAAAGAATTTCATTTTGCAGTGAGAATATTCGTGCAGTCAATTGTTATACTGATTTTACGAATCGTCTCACTGCGAGACGATAGCACTTGAGCCGGATCCGAATCGTCTCGTAGCGAGACAATAGCACTTTGAGGGTTAAAGGTGGTAAAGAATGGTAAAGATCCACTATAATATAACAGAGAAGTAAGGAGAGTAAGAAGGAGGTGCAGGTTGGAAAGAATAGAGTTAGAAACGGTTGTGGAAGTAAGGAGAAATTTAAAGAACTTACTAGGAAATTGAATCTAGCAAAGAAGTCAGCTAAGGATAACATGATGGCAATCATAATGGGCAGTCATACACATTTTAGTGAAAAAATGGAAGAGTATGTATAGGTACTTTAAGACAAAAACAGGTTCCAAGAAGGACATTCCAGGAATCATAAATGAACAAGGGAAGTGTGTATGCGAGTATCTTCAAAAGGCAGAAGTATTCAGTTAGCAGTTGGTTACAAGGATAATGTCCAGGTAGGGGAGGTGACTAATACTAAAGAAGTATTAAAATTTACCTATGATAACAATGACATTTACAGTAAGATACAAAAGTTGAAAAATAGAAAAGCGGCTGGAATTGATAAGATTTCTAGGGATATACTAAAGACAATGGATGGGGATATAATTAAAGCTGTACAAATTGTACTTCAGGCTTGCCTGCCCCAAGCTGCTCTGCAACAAGCAAAGCAGCTTAGCTTGAGCGTCAGCGAAGCAAGAGTGCACGCGTACTGAGGGCGCTAGTCATAGCAAACCAAAACCTGGGTTTCCCTAAGCCTGACAGGTTGCCTGGGACCCGTTTGGACTGCCGGACTTGACCAATAATGAGGTTTATAACATGTTATATGATAGCCAACCAGGCAAGATGTAGATTCAATAAGTTTGACAAGAGTGAACGTGAAATTTGCTGTCGATGCGACGTGAATGTGCCATTATATGTTAGTGTAGTTTCGTATTGCGTTGAGTGCAGCTCTGCTGTAGTTAGAGGTGCAACCAGCAGGAAAATGAACAAATCAACTGTAAAGGAAATCGAAGAAAAATTAAAAAGTGTTGAATTTATTCTAGCAATAAAACAGGGATCAAGTCTAGCATGGGAAAAATTTTCATGTGTTTATGAACAGGTATCATATAAGCCAGTAGGTTACTCGTAATGCAACTTTTGCAAAAAGCTACTCAGCACCCATTCGGAGACCTCAAGTATGTTGCGACATGTCTGCAAATTTGACCCAAATTTTCCACAATCTAAAAATATTTTGAAAGAGGACAAGGACTTGGTGACTGACAAGTGCATGGAAATGTGTGCCAAGGACTTGAGACCATTTACAACTATTGAGGGTGTTTGTTTTGTTTTGAGTCATCAGTCCATAGACTGGTTTGATGCAGCTCTCCATGCCACCCTATCCTGTGCTAACCTTTTCATTTCTACGTAACTATTGCATCCTACATCTGCTCTAATCTGTTTGTCATATTCATACCTTGGTCTACCCCTACCGTTCTTGCCACCTACACTTCCTTCAAAAACCAACTGAACAAGTCCTGGGTGTCTTAAGATGTGTCCTATCATTCTATCTCTTCTTCTCGTCAAATTTAGCCAAATCGATCTCCTCTCACCAATTCGATTCAGTATCTCTTCATTCGTGATTCGATCTATCCATCTCACCTTCAGCATTCTTCTGTAACACCACATTTCAAAAGCTTCTATTCTCTTTCTTTCTGAGCTAGTTATCGTCCATGTTTCACTTCCATACAATGCCACGCTCCACACAAAAGTCTTCAAAAACATCTTTCTAATTCCGATATCAATGTTTGAAGTGAGCAAATTTCTTTTCTTAAGAAAGCTCTTCCTTGCTTGTGCTAGTCTGCATTTTATGTCCTCCTTACTTCTGCCATCGTTGGTTATTTTACTACCCAAATAACAATATTCATCTACTTCCTTTAAGACTTCGTTTCCTAATCTAATATTTCCTACATCACCTGCCTTCGTTCGACTGCACTCCATTACTTTTGTTTTGGACTTATTTATTTTCATCTTGTACTCCTTACCTAAGACTTCATCCATACCATTCAGCAACTTCTCGAGATCTTCTGCAGTCTCAGATAAAATAACAATATCATCGGCAAATCTCAAGGTTTTGATTTCCTCTCCTTGGACTGTGATTCCCTTTCCAAATTTCTCTTTGATTTCCTTTACTGCCTGTTCTATGTAAACATTGAAAAGGAGAGGGGACAAACTGCAGCCTTGCCTCACTCCTTTCTGGATTGCTGCTTCTTTTTCAAAGCCCTCGATTCTTATCACTGCAGACTGATTTTTATACAGGTTGTAGATAATTCTTCGTTCTCGGTATCTGATCCCTATCATCTTCAGAATCATAAATAGCCTGGTCCAATCAACATTATCGAATGCCTTTTCTAGATCTACGAATGCCATGTACGCGGGCTTGTCCTTCTTGATTCGATCCTCTAAGATCAGACGTAAAGTCAGGATTGCTTCACGTGTTCCTACATTTCTTCTGAAGCCGAACTGATCTTCCCCCAACTCAGCTTCAACTTGTTTTTCCATTCTTCTGTAAATAATACGTGTTAAAATTTTGCAGGCATGAGATACTAAACTAATAGTGCGGTAGTTTTCACACCTGTCAGCACCGGCTTTCTTGGGAATAGGTATAACAACATTCTGCCGAAAATCGGATGGGACTTCTCCTGTCTCATACATCTTGCACACTAAATGAAATAACCTTACCATGCTGGTTTCTCCTAAGGCAGTCAGTAATTCAGAGGGAATATCATCAATTCCAGGTGCCTTGTTCCTATTTAGGTCACTCACAGCTCTGTCAAACTCTGACATCAAAATTGGGTCTCCCATTTCATCAGCATCAACAGCCTCTTCATGTTCCAGAACAAAATTATCTCCATCGTTACCTTGATACAACTGTTGGATATGCTCCTGCCATCTTTCTGCTTTGTCTTCTTTCCCTAGAAGTGGCTTTCCATCTGAGCTCTTAATATTCATGCACCTAGATTTCCTTTCTCCAAAGGTTTCCTTGATTTTTCTGTATGCAGCATCTACCTTTCCCAGGACCATACAGCCTTCGACATCCTTGCACTTCTCCTTCAGCCATTCTTCCTTAGCTACCTTGCACTTTCTATCCACTTCATTCTTTAATCGCCTGTATTTTTTTCTGTCCTCTTCATTTCTAGCATTCTTGTATTTTCGTCGTTCATCAATCAGGTCTAGTATCTCCTGAGTTATCCACTGATTCTTAGTTGATCTCTTCTTCCTTCCTAACATTTCTTCAGCAGCCCTACTGACTTCATTTTTCATGACTCTCCACTCTTCCTCTACTGTGTTTCCTTCGGCCTTTTCATTTAGTCCTTGTGCAACATGTTCCTTGAAACAATCCATCACATTCTTTTCTTTCAACTTGTCTAGATCCCATCTTTTTGCATTCTTTCCTTTCTTCAATTTCTTCAATTTCAGATGGCATTTCATGACCAACAAGTTGTGGTCAGAGTCCACGTCTGCTCCTGGGAAAGTTTTGCAATCATACACCTGGTTTCTGAATCTCTGCCTAATCATAATGAAGTCTATTTGATACCTTCCAGTGTCTCCAGGTCTCGTCCACGTATAAAGCCGCCGTTTGTGGTGTTTGAACCAAGTATTGGCGAGGACTAAATTATGGTCAGTGCAGAATTCAACCAGCCGACTTCCTCTTTCGTTCCTTTGTCCCAATCCAAATTCTCCTACTGTGCTACCTTCTCTTCCTTGGCCTACCACTGCGTTCCAGTCTCCCATCACAATTAGATTTTCGTCACCTTTGACATATTGTATTAAATCTTCTATCTCCTCATATATTCTTTCAATTTCTTCATCATCCGCTGAACTAGTAGGCATATAGACCTGCACTATTGTGGTGGGCATTGGTTTGGTGTCTATCTTGGCGACAATAATTCTTTCACTATGCTGGTCGTAGTAGCTTATCCGCTGCCCTATTTTCTTATTCATTATTAAACCAACTCCTGCATTACCCCTGTTTGATTTCGTGTTGATAATTCGGTAGTCGCCTGACCAAAAATCCTGTTCTTCCTGCCAACGTACTTCACTTATACCAACTACATCTAACTTTAGCCTATCCATCTCCCTTTTCAGATTCTCTAACCTACCACAACGATTCAAACTTCTAACATTCCACGCTCCGACTCGCAGAATGTCAGTATCCATCTTCCTGATGATCGCCCCCTCTCGTGTAGTCCCCACCCGGAGATCCGAATGGGGGACTAGTTTACCTCCGGAATATTTTACCCGGGAGGAAGCCATCATCAGTACATCATTCATACAGAGAGAGCTGCATGTCCTCGGGAGGTGGTTACGGCTGTAGTTTCCCGTTGCTTTCAGCCGTGTAGCAGTATCAACACAGCTAAGCCATATTGAGTATTATTACAAGGCCATATCAGTCAATCATATAGACTGCCGCCCTTGCAACTACCGAAAGGATTTTTTAATTTAGGCCAAACGCTGATAGAAATGGACAAAAAGTATGGCTCGGTGGATATTAAAAGTGTTATACCCTCTCGAGTCACAGTTGCTAGGAAGGTACAAACTTTTGCGGACAAAGTGTGGAGTAAAACGCTTCCCGATATAGTACATGCTATTAAATATGGTATCTGTGCGAGTACCACTGACCTGTGGACAGATAATTACAAGGATGTGCACTATATGTCTGTCACAATGCACTATACAAATGCAGATTGGTCTCTCAATAAGTATGTATTAATGTGTTCGGCCTTCCCTGACTGTCCAAAAACTGGTGAATATATTTGCAGTGAATTGGAAGATTGTTTGAAGGGACACGCCGTTTCTCATGAAGATATTTGCAAAATTACATTTGTAACAGACCAGGGAAGCAATATTGTTAAGGCCCTCAGCATGGTTGTTAGGATGAAAGTAACGCGAGTGGTCGCACGTTGAGCAAAATGCTCACAGTTTGACATGACGTATTTACATAATAAATACCAACCGATTTCAAGTGCAAATGTATTAACACATTAAATGAACATGAGAATAAATTTCAAATGGTTACAAAGAACACTCAAAATTAAAATAATAAAAGTAATAAATTCCAAATTGTTATAATTGTATCTGGAAAAACAATTCCCAACTTTCTAAAACAGTATGTGTGTCTTTTGCAATGCCCTTTATACAAGAAGGATGAGTCACTATATTTTCAGCACAACTACATGAGCGCGGATTTCTTCTTGGTGAGCACTTTGCCACCTTTCCCTATATGAACATTGTCACTAAACATGAAATTCGCATTTACCACCAACATACAGGTATGTTGTACGCCAGCTACAGATTGCTACCCAGGTACGGTTCCATGAGCATGTTCTTGTGTCTCAGACTGTTCAGTATCCATTTTATGTTCACTTGTTCACTTTCACAGTCCAAGTCACTGTTCTTGCCCTCGAGTTGATCACTAGGAATTTCATCAAACCAAGCTACAATGTCATGACATCGTCACGCACTAATAACGCAACACATTAATACAATAAGTTGCAAAGAACTGTTTCAACTATGAAAACATTATTCAACAATACCAAAACTACCACACACACAGAAATTAGGGCCAACGTGACGGGTCGCGCGTGAAGCACAATGATCACTGTTGACGGTCACTGATAATTCCTCCCTCCCTGTCCCTTCTCAAGGACACAGGTGTGCATTTCAATGCATCCGTCCTTCTCTCAAAACTGCAGTGCAAAGGCTCAAGTTCAAAATTACATGCTGTATAAAAGAGCAGATGTTTTCCAATGACCATAAGCATTTTGCTCATATAGTGACCACTGGTGGGTTAACTATGTGAAGAGATCTGTAAACTTTATTTACAAACCATTTATGTGATTACCCCAATGAAGATCTTTCCTTACATGAACACCTACATACTTACAGTGATCCCCATACAAAACTTTCACCCCATCAAAGCAGTAATTAAAACTGAGATGACATTTCCTCTTTGAGAAACTCACAAATTGACATTTCATCCCATTCATCATCATACCAATGCATGCTGCCCATCTCACAACATTGTCGAGGTCTTTTTGCAGTTGCTCACAATCCTGTAACTTATTTATTACTCTATACAGTATAACATCATCAGCAAAAAGCCTTGTCTCTGATTCCAGCTCTTTACTCATCTATATATTAAAAAAAGCTGGCCCAGTGGTGTAGGGGTAGTGTACCTGCCTCTTACCCGGAGGCCCTGGGTTTGACTCCCGGCCAGGTCAGGGATTTTTACCTGGACCTGAGGGCTGGTTCGAGGTCCACTCACCCTACGTGATTAGAATTGAGGAGCTATCTGACAGTGAGATAGAGGCCCCGGTCTAGAAAGCCAAGAATAACGGCCGAGAGGATTCGTCATGTTGACCACACAACACCTCGTAATCTGCAGGCCTTCGGGCTGAGCAGCGGTCGCTTGGTAGGCCATGGGGTTTGGTATATATAAAAAAGAACATGTCCTGACTGACTGACTGACTGACTGACCCATTCTTCATCGTCGAGCCAAAACTACTGGATATAAAGAAATGAAATTTTGAGGATACATTTATATTACAATGTAGGTGCTCGCTAAGTGAGGATTTTTGGATATTCCATCGCTAAGGGGGTGAAGAGGGGGGTGAATTTTTAAAATGAGTGTATCTAAGTTATATCTCAAAACTTTAAAAGTTTATAAATGTGAAAATTGGTTTCTAGAATCTCCTTTAAAAATAAAGAAACACGTTTTTGTTTTGTTTTAGGAAAATCCCACCAGGAGGAGTGAAAGGGTGAAAAAGGGGTTGAATGCCTTTAATGAGGATACTTATATCTCACAAACTGCAGATATTACAGACCTGAAAATTGGTATTTGGAATCTCCTTTAAAAATAAAGAAACTTTTTTTTTTTTGAAAATCCAATTAATGGGGGTTAAACAGGAGTGACAAATGGAATGAATTTTTAGAAAGACTATATCTACAGTATATCTCAGAAATATAAAATGTTACAGTTTTAAAAATTGGTATTTGGAACCTCCTGTAAAAGTAAAGAAACACAGGTGATTTGTTATCGAAAACTCCACTTAAGGGGAACTAAAAAGGGAGTGAACTTTAAAATGAGCATGTCTACAGTATATCTCAAAAATTTACCATGTTACAGAAGTGAAAATTGGTATTTTTTTATCTCTATTAAAAATAAAGTAACATCATTTTTTTGTTTACGGAAAAACCACTTGGGGGTATAAATGACTGAAAATGGGGTTGAATTCTTTTTATTAGGATGCTGATATCTCAAAAACTGAAGATGTTACAGGCATGAAATTTGGTATTTGGAATCTGCTTTAAAAGTAAAGAAACATGTATTCCTTTGATTTCGGAAAATCCAATGAAGAAGGGGGGAGGAGGGCGTGAAAGAATTGAAAAATGAATTTAATTAACTGTATAAGGATACTTACATCTAATAAAGTGTTACAGACATGAAAATTGGTATTTGGATCTCCTTTAAAAACAAAGAAAACTGCATTTTGGGGGGAAAATCATCTTGGGGGCGGGGGGGAGTGAAAAGGAGTTGAATTCCTTTTATGAGGACACATGTCTCAAAAACTGAAGATGTTACAGTCATGATAATTGGTATTTAGAAGATCCTTTACTAATAAAGAAACAAGTAAGTTATTTTTTCCTGGAAAATTCACTTAGGGGGGAGGGGGGCGCAGAGTGTGAAAGGAAGTGAAAAAAAAGTGAATTCTTTTTATGGGGATACTTATATCTCAAAACTGAAGGTAACAGACGTGAACATTGGTATTTGGAATCTCCTTTAAACATAAAGAAACACTCCTTCTTCTTTTGGGGAGGGGGGAATCAACTTAACGGTGGTGGGGTGAAAAAGGAGTTGAGACCAATTGATTTTTACTGTTCATAATGTACTTGATTCTGATCACAAACCAATCATTTTTAATTTTTCCTGGGTTCATTTTAGAGCCATCTTTTCCTTTGGAGAACTTAAAGTTAGATTACAGTAGATTCTCCTGGCATATATATAAAAATTTGAATACATTTGAAATAAACGATAGGAATGACATTGACCGTGCAATTGTTCACCTCCATAATAAGGTCAATAATGTACGGATGTATATAATTCGTATCGCCAGAAATCCCGTGCACTTGCCTATGTGCGATAATGGTGCTGGTCACATTGTCAGCAATGACAATGGCAGTAGATGTAATTAATCGCCAAGTAGCAGTCTTGCATCTTGCTGCGAGGTCCAGAACATCAATAATAATAATAATAATAATAATAATAATAATAATAATAATAATAATAATAATAATAATAATAATAATAATAATAATAATAACAACCCAAATTCAACTAATATCACCCACCCTAATAATAATAATTATTATAATGTTCTGGACTGTCATCAAAATGTGCGGACCACGCTGGAAACGGGTCCTGGCTGGATAATGACTACAAATGCAGTCTGGCCGCGGGTTCAGTACCGCCAAGGCACCCAAGACAACACTACGCCGGACCTCCTCAAGAATTTGATCCATATTAAAATGCTTATGTGAAAGGATGGCAAAGATTTAGGGACCCAACTGATCGGGCGGAATACCTGGAGCTAGCCCAGGAAGTACGAAATCGATTGCTAGAAAGAAAGATTGAAAAAGGGAGAAACTTTGCCATCAGATCGTGAATTTTGGCGGATTATATTCAATTTATAAATTCAATTATAAATTTCAGTATAATACCGTAGTGAAGCACAGGTATCTTGCTAGTATCATTTATATCAGAAAACATAAACGTCCCTTCTTCATGATTACAGGATCAGATAATGCTTCACCTACTCTAATTCTCTGAGTTCTATTTTCTTTTCTTTTTTTTTTTTTTTTTTGCTAGGGGCTTTACGTCGCACCGACACAGATAGGTCATATGGCGACGATGGGATAGGAAAGGCCTAGGAGTTGGAAGGAAGCGGCCTTGGCCTTAATTAAGGTACAGCCCCAGCATTTGCCTGGTGTGAAAATGGGAAACCACGGAAAACCATCTTCAGGGCTGCCGATAGTGGGATTCGAACCTACTATCTCCCGGATGCAAGTGTTCTATTTTCTAGAAATATAGCCATCCATTCAGTCACTCTTTTGTCTAGTCTAATTGCACCCATTTTTGTCAGTAGTCTTCCATGATCAACCCTATCAAACGCCTCAGATAGGTCAGAATTGACAATTTTAACCATAATGGTTCAATTTTGTCTGTATTGACTTACATTCAACCTATAAAACATTTTTCCACCTTGTCAATACTTCACATTTTATTATATTACCTCCTGTACATGTTTTGAGAGCTCAATCTCGTACGACCATGCGAGTCATTTTTAACTGTCAAGTTCCTTTAAATTGAACAACCATCAAAACAACATAATTTAGATACATTTTTACAAAAAAGACAATAACTCAGATGACTAGTGAATATTTTATTACTTACTTCAGTTTCAGCTGGTATAAAATTTGTCAAAATTAAAACAAAATTACACTTGTCCGAACCAAACAAACATGTCCTTGCTCCTATGCTTGCTTACATTGACCTTACGAGGACAGCTGCTACTTGGATGCTATGCTGCCGGGATGTTTTAATGATTTCAAGATTTTATGTATAATTTGTTTTATTGAAGACTGTATTGTACAAATAGGTCAAGTCCAAGGATTTTTGTTTGATGTCTTGCACCGCTGAGGAAGGAAGCAGTTGAGCTCTCGGAGCATGTACGGGAGGTCATATAATAAAATATGAAGTACTGAGAAGGCGGAAAAGTGTTTTATAGATTGATTTTAGATAGTTCAATTGTGATACAGTCCATCTGAATGCCTGAATTTAAAACATCTGCTATATCTTGCTGGAATTCTACAAGTTGAGCTTCAGTGGAATAACTTTTCCTAAGCCCAAACTGCCTTCTACCACACCTGTTGTAATTTTGCAAACACATGCAACATATGTCAAGTTCACATAAAGCAAATAATTACAGGCCAGTGAACATGACATGATGTAAGTGCATTGTTGGTTTATAGAATGTTTGAAGAGAGAAAAACTGTATTTATGCATATCTCATGCACTTTTTTTTTTTTTTACTATATGCAGTATTCAAAATACGGGTGTGCATAAGATTCTCTCTATTAAAAAAAGTATTTAAAATAGTTTATGTTGGGTCCACCTTGTCAATATACTTTTAATGACTGAAAATTATTTATTCTATCATACATGTTTCAGGAACAATATGCATGATTAGACAAGTCATTGCAGTATCAAATAAAATACCTATTATGGTCAAGTTTATCAACAGTAAGATTCAATAGTGCATTCAATGTTGCCATGTTAGCGGATTTTCCGCTAAATTTGGTGAATTAGAAGACTGCCGGCGGAGAAATATATCATTTAGCAGACAGCAGATTTCTTTGGCAGAATTTTATATTTATTATAGCGGAATTTAGCGTTTTATCCATTTTACTATTTAAAAAAAAAAAATCTACTCCAGTCTGTGTCCGAGCCATTCCGTATTTCTTGTCAGGAGCTAGCAGTCATACAAGGAAAACATGTTATTTGGATTTGATGTTATGAGATCATGGTATCATAAATTTGTAATGCGTGGGGAAACGGTACCTATCCCTTAGTTGACGAATGACGACAGATAATGAAACTGTGAGGCTATGAAGGAAGATCGTTTAATGAACTGGCCTGTTCTGTGTGAGGCCCTTGATGTAGGGGATTCACCTAGTTTACACCCGGCACCAAAACGCCTACAAGTTTTAGCTCGCCGCCTCGCAGGCTGGGGGTTAACTTCAGTAAGTCGCTGTGAGTGTGCTTAACAGTAATGGGTTCGTGTCTCGTAGTGTATAATTATTGTTGTATAAGGAAGTGTTCAGAGTGTAGCTTATCTTGAATCGTGGTGTTAGGTTTGAATATTTTTGTTATTACAATTGTACCATATTTCATTACCATGTCTAAACAGAAGGACAACAAGTATACGCAGAAGTTTAGGAAAAATTGGCTAAACCACGAATCGCTAAAGGAGTGGCTAATTGAGGTGCTTGCTGATTCCCTTAGCTGTAATGCACGGTGCAAGTATGGTCAGTGAACTATGAACCCTAAACTGTCGGATTTGCTTCTCCATTCCAAAAGCAAAAAAACATCTATTTGCCGCTGAACCTTTTTTATCCGAGCGACAAATGAAGTTATCATATAACATTATCAGACACAGTAACAAATGCACGGCAGCTGAAGCAGCACTAGCCTTATTTAGTGTAAATCACTTAGCGATAAGATCTGTGGATCACCTTTCTGAACTCACAAAAAAAGTATTTTAAGGGAGCGGAACACGCATCGAGTTTGCGTTTACTTCGAAAAAAGTGCAGTGGTATTATAAAAAATATCCTTTTCCCTCACTTTAAGGACGAACTAAAAACTGACATTGGTTACAGCCATTTCAGTGTTTTTTTAGATGAATCCGCTAACATAAGTGTGTCAAAGCTGCTCGCCGTGTGTATATAGTTTATTTCTCGAAAACACAAAGCCACATTGTTTCCACTTTCCTGGGTATAGAAGAACTTAAACAGGGTAACACTATGGCAACTGTAGCAGGGCTGAAGTATGTGCTTTCGGATTTAGGATTAGATATCCAGAAAATACAAGGAATTGGAACCGACAATGCATCAGTTATGGTAGGCGTCAAAAACAGTGTGCATAAAAAACTGAAAGAAGAAGTAAGTCATCGTGCTTTCATCCCGTGTGTCTGTCACTCTATGCAGTTGGCCATATCTACAGTTGCAGGGAAGGCTTTGCCTAGAAATGTAGAATTCCTGCTGCCAGAGATGTACTCCTGGTTTTCCAAATCATCATTATGCCAGCTGTCGTACACACTTTTGTATAAAGGGCACTAGGAAAGTTTTGCAATATGCAAAAACGGTTGGCTGGACACCCCTGTTATGGTGAGGGATGCAAAGAGGGGTGAAAACTGGTCTAGAAGACAGCAAGGCATGACCTTCACACCAGCTGTTACCAAACAGTGGGATTGAAAGCAAGTTAAGATGCCAGTGTGGTCTAAAGGTGAATATCGCGCAATTATCCGCTACAATGTTGCTCGTGGATTAACTGTTGACCAGTGCCTAGAGGAAATGACTCCTGTGCTGGGGAAAAGACTGTCCACATCGGACAACAATTTCCCGCTGGTACAAAGAGTTCCAGAGGGGAAATTTTGGGGTTGAAGATGATCCTCTTTCTGGGCGACCATCTGAATCAGTGACTGAGAAAAACATTGAAGTTGTGAGGAAAATGTTGCAGCAAGAGAGGCGGTTGACATATCGGCAGGTAGAAGAGACCCTCCATATCCCTGCACCAGCTATTCATTCAATTCTACACGACCATCTCCATGTTAGAAAGGTTTGTTCCCTTTGGGTGCCCCATTCACTTTCAGAGGAACAAAGGGCACATCGAGTGAAATGGTGCCGAGAAATGCTAAAACAGTTTGAAAATGATACTTCGCATAACGTCAATAGCATCGTTACAGGTGACGAAACTTGGCTTTATTTTTATGATGTCCCAACAAAATTCCACAAGGTGTGGCTGTTTGAAGATGAGGGTACTTCTGTGACTGTGCGAAAGTCAGTGAAGAAAAGGATGATTGCAGTATTCTTCATTAAACAGGGCATCCTGATTTGGGTTGTGCTAGAAACACAAAGGACAGTTACTGCGAAGTGGTACAGTGAGACTTGTCTGCCTCAGGTCATCCAGGCTCTCAAGCAGCTCCATCCAAGGTCACGGCTCAACACTTGGCTCTTGTATTACGACAATACTCCAGCACATCGTACTAATGTAACAAAGGATTTTCTTGCCAGATCAGGGTCGACTGTGCTTGATCACCCTCCATACAGTCCTGATCTTGCCCCATGTGACTTTGCACTCTTCCCAGAAGTGAAGATGAAGCTGAAAGGGCGGCGTTTTGCATCCGACGAGGAGCTTCTGCCAGCACGGGATCAAGAGTGTGAAAATGTAAAGTGGCAGAGTTGGTTCAGTGACTGGTTTCGACGTATGGAGAAGTGTATTGAGTGTGGTGGAAATTATTTTGAAAAAGTCTAAAGCGTTCACTCACATTGCAAAACTTTCCTAGTGCCCTTTGTACAATATGATCAATGAAGGAGTTGATCCTCTTAAGATTGTTCATAAGGCTAACACGAGATGGATGTCGAATGAAAAGGGATGGATGACTGAAACTTTAATGCTTGACTGGCTCCGAAATATACGAGAACAAAATTCAAGAGACTCATTTTCACCAAATTAAATCAAACGACAATACTTACCATGGAAAAGAAGAGCAGCTGACGAGAACAGTTTTTTTAATTAAGACGGAAGATCGACATGAAAAATGACTTTTTTGAAAACGAACAACTAGGAAACACACACACATTACAGATGAACAACTAACAAATTTTCAGCATCTATTTAAGTGAATAGGAAACTGTTCTAAATTAGGTTAGAACATAAGAAGACCCATCTTCTCTTCTAATTTCCTGGCCCCACTCAATCCTCCTCACATATTTTAATTATTTTTATCTTTTAAATTAATACTGTTTTAAGCATAACAAGGTATTTTTTATAGATGTTTTTTGAGAAGAAGAAAATTCTCTGTAATTTCATCTGTGCAATGTAATGTAGTTGAAGATGTTCCTAAGGAATGAAACATATCCTACAAATAATTAATTTGCTTAAAGCAAATATATAGTATCAAACAGGTGGAAATTTACTTTTATTGATTTAATGTACCTTGATTTTTTTAATGTAACATATGGGAACTTCGACCTGGTGGGCTATCCAAACTACCATCAATGTCTTGTCTTGATGAATTTCACGGTCATCTCACCGACGATGTAAAAAAGAAGATCCATAGCCTAGCCAGTGATCTTGTTATTATTCCTGGAGGAATGACTTCTGTGTTACACCCACCCTCCACGTTAGTATAAATAAATTTTTCAATGGTTGCAGGAACAGTACAAAAAATGGTTTCACGAATCAAACCGTGAACCAACACCGACAAGAAAAATGATCACAAGTTATGAATTTCATTATGGTCCGTATTGACAATTGATCACTATCAAAGGGTAGGAAGGGTCCACCTATTCAATACTATTAGTTTGTACATTGTCTTATGTTATTCGGACTTCATCAATGGTTTAAATTATATCAGTGTTTACACAGAAAAGGATACCAACTCCCAGATCAACTCAAAAACAATAGCTGCTGTAGAAACGACAAAATAGTCTGACATCAACCACAACATTTTTGATGTGTTATTTAGTTTAAAGTGTACTGTAGATATGTTATTCAGACTTCATCAATGGTTTAAATTAAGACTATAAATTGTGTCATATCAGTGTTTATATCATTATTGGTTATATGAGTGCTTATGTCTTCCAATTGGAGCGTGGCTGAGATGACCCAATATACATGGGGTCGAAACTAGTCCCAGTTTTATAAGACAATATACAAACAACAGTAATAGTATTGAATAGGTGGACCCTTCCTACCCTTTGGTAAAGAAAAATTATGTACATTATTGCACACGGGGTTTCGGCTACCTGGAAATACATCAAAGCTACAACAATCGCAAAATCCTTCAAGAAATGGTGCATTTCAAATACTCTGGATGGCAGTGAAGATGATGTGCTCTGGAATGACACCGAGAATAATGAGGAAAGAGGAAATTAATCTGTTTCTGATGTAGACTCTTCCGAGGATACCAGTAATGATGACATTAGTGAATAATGATGAGTAACGCCTGTAATTTACGGTATGTTTGTTTGCATGTTATGAAGGTAATCACGTTAGGCGTTCTTTTTTAAAAAAATGACTCGCTTAACAATAGGCCTCTTAAAAATTGTTGTTTTGATAGTTCATGCAGTTTTCTCCCTAGGACCTTTTTGATGGGTGCACCGCCCTGCCGCTTTTACAGGCCGGCCGGCTGACATAACTTAGGTAATTGCTAGTTACATAATATTCATACATACAGTAGAGTCTCGTTAATCCGTACTAATTGGGACCGGAGTCTGTTCGGATTACGAAATTTTCGGATTAACCAGAAGATATTTTCTAATAATACTGTTATTGCTTTTACGTCCCGCTAACTACTTTTCCAGTTTCCGGAGATGCCTAGGTGCCGGGATTTTCTCCCGGAGGAGTTCTTTTACGTGCCAGTAAATATACTTACACGAGACTGACGTATTTGAGCACCTTCAAATACCACCGGATTGAGCCAGGATCGAACCTGCCAAGTTGGGGT
Source organism: Anabrus simplex (assembly GCF_040414725.1). Classification (NCBI taxonomy): domain Eukaryota; kingdom Metazoa; phylum Arthropoda; class Insecta; order Orthoptera; family Tettigoniidae; genus Anabrus; species Anabrus simplex. The sequence goes on from NC_090269.1 coordinate 30,939,767, forward strand.
CAGAAGGCTAGCGCCTCAACCGTCTGAGGAAAAAAATAGTTTCTACAATACAGTACAGTACATACTGTAATTTAAAATGTCCATTCTTCAGCAGTTACATTAATAAAATACTACCGAGCTCGATAGCTGCAGTCGCTTAAGTGCGGCCAGTATCCAGTATTCGGGAGATAGTAGGTTCGAACCCCACTGTCGGCAGCCCTGAAAATGGTTTTCCGTGGTTTCCCATTTTCACACCAGGCAAGGCTGTACCTTAATTAAGGCCACGGCCGCTTCCTTCCCACTCCTAGCCCTTTCCTGTCCCATCGTCACCGTAAGACCTATCTGTGTCGGTGCGACGTAAAAAAAAAGAAATTAGCAAAAAAATAAATAAAATACTGCATAAAATTACAGTAGGGTAGTAACGAACCCGTAGAGGAGAAAAAGAAGATGAAAATTACATTAGCAAGTGGATGGAAGCTGACTGTCATCAATGACACACAGACCAAGAAATTGTAGCTATGGTGGAGAAAGAATCTGGAGTTGATGAGGAACAGGGTGACGACGAAGAAGACCACAATGAACAACTAGTGTCACATTCAGATGCCACGGCCACCTTAGAACTTGCCGTACGCTACTTCGAGCAAGACTCCGCTGCTATGCCCACTGATGTGATGTTTATGAGACGTTGGTTTAACACTGCATCTTCGAGTAGGTTCCAATCACTATGGCAAAAGAAACTACCAGACTTTGTAAAGATAAACGACCAGTAATTGATGGTTTATGATGTGTAATTATGTATACATTCAGTTATTCTAGTAAAATATGACTAATAAAATGCAAGTAAATCTTCATTCTATAATATGTTCTTTCATTTCAAGAAGGAGATTTTTTAAATTGAATATTTCAGTTTGGATTAACCGGACTTTCAGATTAACGGAGTTCAGATTAATGGGACTCTAGCATATTTGAATCACTGGGTGCTCCAAATTAAAATGTACATACTGTAAAACTGTTTATGTACATGATAAATCTTTGTTCTTATCAGCATAATTGCCTCAATTACATCGGAGGCTAAATGTTTAGCTTGACTGTTACGTAGTGAAGTGTTAGAGCAGTGTCTGCTATTTGTTTTACATAGCACCGGCACAGATATGGTGAAAATAATAATTGTATGGCCTCAGCTACCGTGTGCAGACATTTCGATTTGACGCCATCTGGCTGTCTGCTCGTCAATTTCGACGTTCCGTTTTACTCTAGGTCCGCTAGATGGCAGACAGAGTAAACCGGATCTCTCTTGGGCGTCTATGGCTGAGATTTCATTAATTTTGTCGGGTAAATACCAAATGTATCACCAGAGATCTTTTACATGGCCTAGGAATGAGAAGGAAGCAGCCATGGCCTTAATGAAGGTACAGCCCCAGCATTTGCCTGGTATGAAAATGGGAAACCACGGAAAACCATCTTCAGGGCTGCCGACAGTGGGATTCGAACCCACTATTTCCCGGATGCAAGCTAACAGCCGCATGCCCCTAAACGCACAGCCAACTCGCCCGGTAACAGTGTCTGGATTAACGTGGAATCCCATGCAAGCATTTGATTCTGCATGACGTCACAAACCTGTATGGCACTCCACAACAACCGAATGGTAAGCTCTGGTGTTACATGATTATGAACGAGCAGTATTCAAACCCCACTTAATTAACGCCACGGCCACTTCCTTCCCACTCCTATTCCCATCACACTGTTGCCATAAGACCTATTTGTGTCGGTGTGACGTAAAGGAAATTGTAAAAAAACAAACAAAACAAAAAAAACAAAAATACAAAGAGGCAGAAGAACACCAGAAGTTCAAAATACTCTGTTATGTCTTGTCCACGATAACATTAAAAGAGTTATATTTTGCAGTTAATGTTTACCAGTCTGATATTGTTATTACCCTGAGAGGAATAAACTGAAATTTTAGTATATTAATTTTTTATGTAGTATTCCCCGCCTTGCTACTCATCCCTGCTACCCAGCTGACGAAAATTTCTAGGGAAAACACTGGTACATGTATACATCCATTGTTGTGTAAAAATAAATTTGCCCTACCAGTGATGCGCCAATAAAATCCTTTTTATGATTTTAATTTTTAAAATTGGGGTGCGCATTACATTTGATGGCACATTAGATTCACGTAAATTAGAAGCATTACTTGAGGTTAGTGCCATTGAAATGAAATGGCGTATGGTTTTTAGTGCCGGGAGTGTCCGAGGACATGTTCGGCTCGCCAGGTGCAGGTCTTTCGATTTGATACCCGTAGGCGACCTGTGTGTCGTGATGAGGAAGAAATTATGATGAAGACGACACATACAGCCAGCCCCCGTGGCAGCAAAATTAACCAATGATGGTTAAAATTCCCGACCCTGCCGGGAATCGAACCCAGGACCCCTGAAACCAAAGGCCAGCACGCTAACCATTTAGCCATCGAGCCGGACGATATATTCCTTCTGAAGCCACCTAAATGCTAACATTATAATCATTATTTGTCTCAGTTATGATGTAGGGCTCCAAAAAGGGTGAACTTCGTTCTACATTTCTATAAGATTTAACAGACTTTTCAATACACTAAGGACTACAAAATCAATTTTATTTTTCAGCTCATTTTTCTCATGATTTATTTTTAAAAGACAACATTTTAACACACGAAACTTTTATCACTTAAGAATGTAAGAATTATGATGTAACATTCTGATTGTTTGGATACCATGTACATTTCGTCCCTTCATATTGTCTAATGTAGCTGAAGATGGCCAAAGGCCAAAACAGGTCATAGTTATGCAATGATTTTTTAACATAAAAATTGTAAATAAATGTAGTTGTACCAACTAGGTGGACAAATATATTAGCATATTTCTATTCCAATAGTTAACATGTTGACTGCCATGAGGATTACCAGTGTTTCTCTGAACAATTTCACTTGGGTGTTATGAGGATTACAGTGGATCCTCATTCTGGTAGCATGTCCAGGCACAGCAGAAATGATCCGTAACTATTGTATGGCAAACAGGAAATGCTGAATGATAGACTGGTACAGGATAACCATCAGGTGGACAGTTCAAAATATTATGATTTTTGTGACTTAAGATCATTGGTGATCCTCATGGCACATACAAAAAAGAGATATTTCAGCAGCATGATAAGGACAAGGCCGTACCCACGAATTTTCTTCGGAGGGGGTTGGAATTTGGTGGGGATGGGGGGTACTTCCGAAAACAAAAACTATAGTAACATTTAACTTATATTCTTTTTTAAACTTTTAAATGGGTTTACAGAAAGAAAAGTTTGAAATAGTTTTAGAGCAGTACCTTTTACAACTCAAGGGGTGAAGTGGACAGTAAATTCATAGCAGAACACGCTTTAACATGTGCGCATTGAGACGCAAAGATTTCTGTTATTTGTTTTAAAATGGAGGTAACAATATGTTTCACTGTAAGTATTAAAAGTATTTAGAGGTTTGATTCATTTTAAAAAAATCTTCTAGTGGCTCGATAGCATTAAAATATTTCTATATGTTTGCTGAAATTAATTTTTATGGTGCAAAATGTATTAAGAACTTAATAAAAACAATCTGTAATATCTCACCAAAATTTAAATTTCCATTTATGCTTTCAGTAAATTTGTTAACTATATTCATACTAACTAACCCCATGGCACGAACAGCCCTTGAAGGGCCTTGGCCTACCAAGCGATCGCTGTTCAGCCCGAAGGCCTGCAGATTACGAGGTGTTGTGTGGTCAGCACGACGATTACTCTTGGCCATTATTCTTGGCTTTATCGACCAGGGCCACTATCTCACCTTCAGATAGCTCCTCAATTCTAATGGCTAACTATATTCTTACTGAAACACTTGAAGATGCCACGGATTTTATTGATTAAATTCACTTGTTTATTTGACATATATTTGTTTTTATAATATTTCTAATTTACTGTAGGCTATTTCAAAACCTATTATGAACAAATGTGTACTTCTGCTTTGAGGTAGTCACCCCCTTGTGTTTCATTATCACTGTTATTGACAGTGGTAGACTGCACTATTGGGAAATAATGCCATAACACATCAGGCTATTCATAAAATTGCCAATGTGTACAGCACTAACTACAAATAGTGCTGTATTGTTTCAGCGATTCAAAATATTTCCTAAAATTCTAAGCGGAATTATCTTACATAAATCAGTTTTCATGTTAATCTTCAGTTAATGCTGTATTTCACCAGAAACTACATCAAATGGAGCTCCTAGTGGTGGCATTATCTCAAAAACATATTTTTTTGAGTTAGTGCTGTACAGTTCTGGGGCAGCGATATGCTGTTTAAATTTGTTAAGTTCACTTTTATTTCGGAGGAGGTTTGAACCCCTCTAACCCTTCCAGGGTACGGCCATGCATAAGGATCACTGGTGAACACAAATATTTGCTTATTTCTGATAAGTATACACCATTTGTATCATGAACATGTTATTCATAACAAGAGACTATTTTCTAATTGTGGCACCTGAGGAATAGTATCACTATTTGTATATTGGCACCCAATGTAATAAAGAACTGTCTCACCATATTGACACGGTTTCACATATCCATTAACAAAGTTTTGGGTATTATAAGGTTTGAAGAATACTCTTACATTCATGATGAATAAGAAGAAGAAATTTCTCAGTAGATGATTGTTCTTTCTTTCTATACAGGAACTGAATCATTATTTGCCGTGATTTCTCATTGGTAAGATTTTGAGGTTCTTGCTGATTGTTGATATCTGTTTCCACAATGAAGGCATTATACACTTCAATGCACTGATCATCAGGTGTACTCTTCTCAACACTGCTAGGTGGAGTAGATAATCGTTCTTTTGTCACAAAACCTGAAAATACATTGAAGATAGTTACTCAGACTTATGACATAAAAATCAAAAAGCAAGCAAGCTTGTAGTTTCTTATGACTGTTGATACTGTGATTTTGGCCACAGGACTCAAAAATCAGATAGCAGTTTAGGGATAAAGACTAATGGAAGGTAATGAATGGGACTGATTTGTGTTCAGCATAAGAAGTTGTAGATGTCTCATATTTTTATCTAATTTTTTACTAATGAGAATTTCAGTAAAGAAGAATACAAGTTTCTAATGATAACAAGAATATGAATACAACAGACGAACAACAGCTATATATTAAGATGAAAGCTAAGTATAACATGGCCCAGAAACTAGAGACTTGACTCCTCTTGATCTCCACAGAGAGGATTCATGTAGCCTATGTAATATCAAACAAAATACTACCATAACCCTCTGGAAAAGTTCTTTGAATTAAAAAAAAAAAAATTTTTTACGTCGCACCAAGAAAGATAGGTCTTATGGTGACGATGGGATAGGAAAGGCCTAGGAGTGGGAAGGAAGTGGCCGTGGCTTTAATTAAGGTACAGTTCCAGCATTTGGCTGGTGTTAAAATGGGAAACCACAGAAAACCATCTTCAGGGCTGCCGACAGTGGAGTTCGAACCCACTATCTTACGGATGCATGCTCACAGCTGGAGGCCCCTAACTGCACGACCAACTTGCCCGGTTACCAAATGTACGGTAAAACATTATTTAGATAGACATTTCGAGTTCCAGTATTTTAATTTAGGTTGTTTTTGAATTTCACTGATGTCTCATTATCCTCGGCGTAACTCTCGTCCGTTAAGAAATCAATTATTTTTAATATCTTTAGCATCATATTTATCTACCATAGAAATGAATCCATATTAATTTTAATAAAAGATCACTATTGTACATTAGACAGGCCTATATATTATACTACTTTCTTTCTTAATTCACTTACCATCCAGGGTTGGTTTTTCCCTTGGACTCAGCAAGGTATCCCACCTCTACCACTTCAAGGGCAGTGTCCTGGAGCTTGAGACTTTGGATTGGGGGATACAACTGGTGAGAAGGACCAGTGCCTCTCCCACGCGGCCTCACCTCCTATGCTGAACAAGGGCATTAGCTGGCCATACACGGACAGATTTTTTCGCAGGCCTCGCCTTTGGGGCCAGATTTAACAGGCCGCCTGATAGGCGACCTTCAGAGACCCGGCCTGCTGCTCGCCATCAACTGTGACACCAAGTCTGTCGTGTTGTGCAACATGATCTGTCAACATTCCAGACCCTCCCGTTAATAGAATGATCCCTTTGTTCTCGGCAGGCCAAGCCTCATCGGCTGGCCTTTCAAACTAGTTTGAAATCCTTGCCGGTCAGGTCTGCCGTACTTAGAACTGTGCGATGAACATCGAAGCAGACAGTGTCCAGAGGAAAAAAAAAAAAAAAATGCTGTTGCGGCTGTTGGAATATGCATTTTGCTATATGTTAAATCATGCAAACAGAAAAATCGATTGAAGTGCATGAAATCATGAATAGGAGAGCGAGACAGCTTTAGTCACATGAGTCTGATACAACACCTGAGAGAAAATGTACCAGACGATTACAAGAATTATTCGCGAATGGACCACAGCAATTATGATATGCTGTTAGGTAAGCATGTACCAGGTGAGTTGGCCATGCAGTCAGGGGCACACGGCTGTGAGCTTGCATCTGGGAGATAGTGGGCTCGTATCCCACTGTCGGCAGCCCTGAAGATGGTTTTCCGTGATTTCCCATTTTCACACCAGGCGAATGCTGGGTCTGTACCTTAATTAAGACCACGGCCACTTCCTTCCAACTCTTAGCCCTTTCTTATCCTATCGTCGCCATAAGATCTGTGTCGGTATGTCGGTGCGACGTAAAGCAACTAGTAAAAAAAAAAAAAAAGTAAGCATGAATGGATTTTTCTCGTTATTACGTTAAATGTTTCATCTGTCTCAGTCTCATCCTTGGCTTTGACAGTATGAAAGTGACTGAGGTATGAGCGATGCTAGTAATACCATTCTTTATGCAGCCAGTCCCTGTTATGAATGGTATGAAAATATCACTCATAGGGTCAGCTGGTGCGTGCATTTCAGTGGGCTTGGCAGACTGATTTGCGAGCAACTTCTGGCTCGGTGAGGAAAGCAACGGGGAGCTACCTCACTCCTCATTTCCCTAGTATGCTTCTTCAGTGATGCCTAGGCTATTTATGACAGCTGTTGGCATAGCTGTGGAGGATCAAACCAGTCTCCGGACTGAATACCCAACATACATAATGACTTGTTTACCGGGCGAATTAGCCGTGCGGTTAGGGGCGCGCAGCTGTGAGCTTGCATCTGGGAGATAGTGGGTTTGAATCCCACTGTCGGCAGCCCTGAAGATGGTTTTCCGTGGTTTCCCATTTTCACACCAGGCAAATGCTGGGGCTGTACCCTAATTAAGGCCACGGCCACTTCTTTCCAACTCCTAGCCCATCCCTATCCCATCGTAAAGCCGCTAGTAAAAAGATGACTTCTTTTGCGTAGCTATTACTGGAGAACAGTCTAGTTGAAAGCGTATTTACTGTGGATATTGTAGTTTCTAAGCTGAAGGAGGAGGAAAGGAGGATACTGAAGAACGCTTGATTGCGACACTGCGACACCTCATGTTTTAATTGGCAGAGACACGGCCATTCTTTGTACATTTCAATAAATTTCTCTAGCAGTGCCTTTGTCCACATTATGCTTTCCTTACAAGAGGCTAGATCTGTGAGGCGAGGTCTTTCCGCTGAGGTGCTGACAACAGGTCTCACCTGTAGCAGATAACACCTCGAACTGATCTCGCTCACTAACGAGCAGGCCTACCCTGTCAGAACGCATCACAAAAGGCCCCGTCTGTCACAATTCCTTTCCGTATATGGCCAGCTATTGTGTGGGGGCAGGGAAGATTGGAAGGGATAGGCAAGGAAGAGGGAAGGAAGCGCCTGTAGCCTTAAGTTAGGTACCATCCGGTAGAGATGGGAGTTACATATCGTAACATGATACTGTATCCTAATCCATAACAGTAAGCTGTTCCAGAAATATTATGTTCCTCCGGAGACCCTAATACAAAAGTAACTGTCTCAGCGAAACCAAAGGAAGGGTAGGGAGTTTTTGATTGGCTAACGGGTATTAGGGAGCATAGCAGCTCGCTTTAAGCGTGCACTCCTGCGCAGGCACGAGCAATACTTTTGTAACAGCTTAGTGGCAATATTGATATTCTTATCCTGTTACTTGCTGGTCGGTTACAGTAATTTTTAAGTTATTTGAAGTGCTTGGTATTAGGCTTATTGCTGGTAAACATACAGTAGCTTAGTTCCTCGGAACAGTTAAGCGTGATCTTCCCATCTTGCATCTCGAGTTTCACTCCGTGTTCTGGACAATGAATGAGTGGATGTAATATTAAATCTGATACGATTTATGTGGACAAAACTCAATTGCAGGAAAACGGTTTCTTAGAAATGCGTTGAAATAAGGTACCCTCTAATAATAATAATAATAATAATAATAATAATAATAATAATAATAATAATAATAATAATAATAATAATACATTTTTTAAATTAAAAATTCTACCGGTTCATACAGTTCTGATAATGTATACAGTACACAAATATAAGTCCTGAAAAGCTATCCCAAGTTCCATCACGTGAATCTGTGCATCCTGAAATTTCGTCATTGACTGCAATCTGTTAGGCAGTGCAGCAAAAGCTGCTATCATAATTTTTACCAGAATAAAAGAGAAGGAGTGATATAAACTGAAGAAAATGGAAATTGCAACACCCAGAAGGAGTGGTGCTACATTGCTGCAATTGAACATGCAGAACGAGTGTTCGGTTGTGATTCGATGATGACACTTTCAGGTCCCTCTGACCGCAAGTTTGGACAACAATCAATACAGGATATGCCCACCACGAGCTGTAATACAATGATGAATTCGTCGACGCATGGAGTCAATAAGGCCCTGGATTGCTTCCTGAGGAATTGTGGTCTATGCTTGTTGCACTGCATGGGTTAGTTGTTCCAGAGTTGTGGGTGGCTGAGGACGGTTGGCCAGTTGTCGATCCATCATGTCCCACACATGCTCAATAGGACTGAGGTCCGGGGATCTGGCGGGCCATTCTAAGGTTGTGATGTCGTGGAGAGCTTCTCTAGAGATGCGAACAGTGTGAACCCGGGCATTGTCCAGCTGGAACATCCCATTAGCAATATTCGCCATCATAGGAACAACCACTGGATTGAGTACCTTATCAACGTACTGTCGAGCAGTCATAGTGCCCTCAACAAGCACTAATTGTGATTTCACATTAAACCTAATAGCTCCCCAGACCATAATGCTTGGTGTTGGCCCTGTGTGCCTCTCGACAATAAGATCTGGGCGGCCCCTCTCCCCGGTACGTTGGCAAACACGATTCTGGCCATCACTGCGGGCAAGACAGAAGCACGATTCATCACTAAAGACAACCCTATGCCATTCGTCGACCCACGTCGATCTTTCTCGACACCAGGCCAGCCTTACACGTCGCTGTTGTGGGGTCAATGGAACACCTTCTGCAGGGACACGGGCTCGTAAGCCAGCTGCATGCAGGCGATTACCAACTGTTTGTTGTGTAACGTGGGGTGCCACAGCTGCTCGAATTTGTGCTGCTGTTGCATGGGGTTCCACTCGGGCCATCCGAATGATGCGACGATCCTCTCCCACAGTTGTCTGTCGCGCTGGGCCTGTGCCAGGTCTACGAGTGTGGGTACCTTCATTTGACCACTGCTGCCACACACGTTGTACCGTAGATCCCTGTCGGCTAACATGTGCAGCGACAGTCCTTAGTGATAATCCAGCCTCACACAGCCCAATTATCCGAGCCCTCTCAAATGGCGACAGTTGTTGATAGCGTGCTCTTCTCTGTCGTCGAGGCATGTTTGATGGGGAACACTTCACTGCACAGACTGCAAGTCAACTATGCTACACCAGAGTCCGTATACTGGAGTTCATTCCTCCGCGACCAATCACGTGGGGAGACCTGTAGCAACAATCCAATGGGTCTGAAACTTTGATCGTTTACATACCTACATGGCATCGTTCCATATCTTAAAAATCAACGCTAACGACCAATGCCTTCATAGTGTTGCAATTTCCATTTTCTTAAGTGCATATCGTACCGGAAACACCGCTACGGGAAAGAAGTTCGAAGTATGTGTGTTGAACTTTGCGTGAGGTGGAAGATAAACGAGCATAAAAACATCTTATACAAGAATATTAGCAAATACTTAGAATGGGTAGACATGAAACAGACTAGACGAACAAGAGATATATTCAAACATGACATCGCAGAAGCACAGCCCAATCTCCCTCCTCCCTCCTCCCTCACATGTTATTTTAGATGATGATAAAACTCTACTTCCCTTCTCTCCAGAGCTTACCATGAACTGTCAAACTGTATCAAATCGTTACTTCACCAGGTCGCGCTAAAAGACAGACCCTCTAGACAGCGCAGAATAAACATCTTTTCCAAACAAGAACGAGAGGCAAGATGTCCTATTCTGATAACCTCCATTTTTATCAAAGGAGTCTCCAAAGAATTTTTATTTGTGCTTATTGTCATAATGTTTTTTCTTTTCAGTTCTTTATTTATACAGCTGAAGAGGACCACTAAGTGGTCGAAACATGTCCTGTAAGTTTCAATTTTATTCAATTTTGCCAGAGGCAATAATAAAGTATTGATTAGGTGGTTATTTATACTTACTTCTTGATTAAACATCGATACGGTCATGAAATGGACAACTTGTAATAGGTGGAAGATAGGCAGCCCGCCGAACTCGCTGACGTACTCAGCTGCGACATAGCCGCTTCGAGTGAGCTCCACACAGCCAAGCGTGACCATATATGGTAATGTCCCGGCCCATGTGCAAAAGTCTATTTAGCGTTAAAATGTTGTTATTTTGACACTGCCAGCATGGAGGCCATTGTAATAGACGCAACCTGTCAAATTCTTAGGAAAATCCACCATGTACTTTAGGAGTTATAGGGGTGGATAATACCCACATTCTACTGTATATGCTTCACCACAATCTGGTATAAAAGGAAGGCGATCCGGACTACAGATTCAGTGTGTGTTACTCCACCGTCTCTGCGACACAGGTGATGGGTGGAGCTCTACAAGTGCGGACCGAACCTATGGTCGGACGAGTCTTTGCATTTCGAGTGTTCAGTTCCCGCGGAGTTGGAATTTTGATTTTCTTCAAGTGCCATGTTAGGACTTGTGTTTCAGTGATTAACTGAAGGAACTTAAAATTTCTCTCATGAGTGTTGTAACTTTTCCAAGTGCTACAGTTGAACTTGTATTTTCATAAACAGGCTTTGGGAACATAGAAAATTTCCGAGTGTCTAATTTGGACTTGTGTTTTGCGACAAGCTGTGGAAACATAAAACTTTTCTTGTGAATGTTACAATTTTCCAAGTACCACATTGAACTTGTGTTTCATGACAAACTGTGGAAACTTAAGAGTATTTCAGAGTATTACGTTCGAACCTATGTTTCATAACAGATTGTGGAAACATGAAATATTTTTCAAGTGTTGCATCTGGACTTGTGTTTAAACTTGTGTCATCATAACAGACTGTGGAAACATATAGTACTCATGCCATATCTGAGTTTGTGTTTTCCTCTCGTGAAGTTCCAAGGGAACATAGAACATTTCAGTGTCATAATTGTTTAAAGTTAAAAATTTCATGACTGTTTTGTATTGAATAGAGAAATATACAATATTAAATAGAAGGAAGGATCCACCTTTCAATACACCATTATTAAGTTGAACCAAATAGAAGTTACAACCTGCTCATTTGGGACCGGTATCAACACATTTGAAGTGTCATCATCAACCAATTAGCAAAGCAGTGCAAAAATTAAGTCATAAAGATCTAAAAACAACTAACACAATGATCACAGGCAAAAAATTAACACTATTTCATGCCGCAGTTCAACCCGCGGGAAAGGTCCGAAACCTTTACCATGGAACCTATCTTCCTAAACATGTAATTTTCTGCCGGCTTATCTAAAAATTTAATTAAATCTGTAACTGTAATTCGGGGATAGAGAGTGATTTACCCTCTCAAGCACCCCTTCATTTTGGTTTGAGGTGACTACGTTTTGGTACCTGATTTTCTTCTCTTCCTTAATGTTTTAAAATTTCTTTCTTATACGGGTCACCTCCATAGTTTGGGAATAGCCCCTGTTTCATCGGCCTTGTGCCCGTTAGGTTTTAGGAAGCTACATAGAGGAGTGCAAGTATCCGCCGCCTTCCTTTTTGTTTGGGCCATTTATTTAACGGTTATTTCTTTTAATCGAAGGCCCTGTAGGTTGGGTACGAGATATCCCTGTTTCAATTTGTAAGTTGGGCCATGGAAGGCCAGAAAGAGTAAGACATTTTTGGTGTTGCCTTGACTAGGCTGGAAAAGCTGAGAGCGTGTCTGCTCTTTTCAAGTATTGTAAAAGTGCCTCTAGGAGGCTTGATATTGTAAATTAGGGAGCAAGTGCTCCAGGTATTAGGGGATTTCTGCCCTTTTGTAAATGTATGCTCCTCTGTAAAGTTTAATCTGGAAGCTCAAAGATTGTAAAACTAGGGGCTGGTAGCCCAAGTGTGTTAAGGATTTGAAGTCTTGGATTTTTCTAAAGTCTTGTTTTTAATTTGTTATATAATTGTTATCTCACTAAGTGAGAATTTGTTAACTTGTTGCTTTTCGAAAATATAACCTTCCATTTCAGTTTAAATTCTTTCTTGACAAGTAGTTAGACCCATTCACCCCGGCACCTTCTTTCACCTCTGCTGATCCACCAAACCACGGTAACAAGTGGTAGCAGAGCGTGGTTGAATGGGTCTTAATTTAGCCTCTTTTGGCGGCTAAACATTCGATCTGACTTGTACTCTAACAATTTTCTCTGTCGCTGGAATTTTCTTTCCTATTTTCTGAATTTGTAAAGTTTCTGTCATCATGTCCGGCCCTCGCGAAGTCGTCCATACAGGCTATTTGCACAAGGAGGAATTGATTTATGAATTAGCTATTAGAAATGTTCAATCTGGAGGCACGGTTGCGGCCGATACCACCAAGCTTAACCCATTGCCTTGCAATGACGGAAATTTCCGTCATTGTCCGCGGATTGCCATAAATGCAATGACGGAAATTTCCGTCCACCCTCTTTATTGCTTTGTTGAGGTTTCCAAGGATACATATCGATATTTCTTTGCAATCCCAACATGTCTACGAGATGTTGGTAATCGTATTTCAGCTATCTTTGCCCTTCAGCTATGTATTTCGCCGCCAAAGAGTCTAAATACGATCGAGTAAATTGCCGCGTAAAGCTTTAGCGAAGGTAAAGTCAACGTCATGGCCGAGTCGGATGAAGCTCGAATATTACGTTTTTTGGAGGAAAGTGATGTCAGTGACGGTTTTTCCGATGAAAGTGATACTGAATTACCTTCAAGTGACGTTAGCAGTAGTAATTCCGAAGAATTAGATTACATTATTGAAGAAAATGAAGACGGGAATGCAGGTGGGCATGTGCATAACCTAGAAAACTGAACGTGTACAAAAACAGACAATGTACCAAATAATATGTGGTGTAATCTTCTTGCTACCACAGAGTTCAGTTCTCCAAGCCCCATAGTTTTTCTTCTGCTGAAAGCAGGTATTGATCCGGTTTGTCAGTCTTGTATTTATTATTATTATTATTATTATTATTATTATTATTATTATTATTATTATTATTATTATTATTATTTCCTTATGCCCAACTAATGAGCGTAATTAAACTTATTTAGCTGATGTCGTTGACTTTTCCTTCTCCCAAAATCTCTTCATCTTCTCACTGTGGCTTTTCTTGCGAGGTCTGCTATGACTGCAGAGGAAAAAATCCCAAGGGAAAGAACAGGGGTGAATCCCGCTATGAATGTGATAAGTGTAAGGTGGCACTGCATGTATATGAGTGTTTTAAGATCTACCACACTGTGTTGAACTATTGTTAGAATGTGAACTGTGTTTCAGTGTGTTAACTTGCTGTAGCAAAAGTGATCTCTTTTAAGTCAGATTAAATTGCAATCAATGTATATTTATTTTCAAGGAAAATTGCAGTTCAATGGGTTAAAGAATCCCTTGGATTGCCAATTAGTATCCCAACCTTGGGAGAGAAAGATATTGATGAGGCTCTCTCCACTATCACTGACAACACTACTGAGCTAGCATCTGTAGTCAATTTTTTTGAAGTAAGTGATCCATCGCCTAATCAACTTAAACGGGTGCAAGCTAGACTGTTCCATTTTTACCATAGAGTTAGAGATCTATTGTCTCTTAAGTTAAACGAAGTTCAGGGTAAGGAGACAAGTAATCTTGTTGAACATCTTTCTAAAATGTCCAGTAAAGTTAGTCAATTGTTAACTGGGTCTGCTACTCCCAGATCCGACCAGCCCACTGTGGTAAACATAGCTAATGAAGAGGATTCTTCCAAGGGTGAAGAAGGTAGAAGATCAGTAGCTATTTAACAAACTTCTGCCCCATTAGGAAATGAATCTGAGCGTCGTACATCCATTCCACCATTCTTTTTTAATAATGCAATCTCGGAAACAGCTTCTTCACCCCGTAGGCCTTTACCTACTATGTCACCTGGGTTCAGTAGTTTGCCTCATCCTTTGGCAATGTTACTTAGGGGAATTTCTAAATTTTCTATCAATTCTACTAGTGATGTCATTTCATTTTTAAGGTTTTTAGTTGAGTTTCAGGATCACGCCCTAGTGTTTTCTCTTTCACCTTCTCAAATTCTCCAGATTATTTATCCATATTCCATTGGTGTCCTCTCAGACAAAATAGTAAGAGCAATTGCTGAACAGTCATCTATAGAAGATTTCCACGCCCATCTGCTAGCTAATTTCATTCCGGCTAGGGCAATGTCGTCTCTAATACAGAAGTACTATTACCGAGTACAGCGCCTGGATGAGAATCTTGCGAACTTCATACAAGACATTAAGTTCTACACAAGCTTGCCCCCAGATTTCATGGGCCGTGCATCATTTTGGATTTCCTGACTCCTGTTACTTTATTGGTGAGCAATCCAGCCACCGAGAGGATCTTTAGGGTTCACCTGTCGCAGGTGAAACCTGTGTAATATTATTGTTAACTTAGCCATCTACGTTGTGTAATAGTGGGAAGGTTATAGTTTTAAGAGGCCTTCTGCCCAAATTTATTTTAATGGTTATAGAAATAAGTATTTGATGTGAGATTTTCCCCTCCGGTTACTCTGCTGTCCTTTCCCATGCAGCCATTACCAAGCTCCCGTCTCCTGCTAAACCATACCAGTGGCTAACCAAATGTCCACGCCGCTGGCCCCTCTGCCTCACCAACAAGATCGTACCCTAAAATCATATGTCAACAACAATTCCGCCGCCGAGATCTTACTGTTTCAGTGCCCCGCAGCCGTTCATCGCCTTACCGCCACCGTGGTGGGGTAAGGGCCCACTCCACCCCCGTGATTGTCTTCCTCTGTACGGCGCGCTGGAGACTATCTCCCGGCAAAGGCTGATGTGCGGCGCACCAATCGCCAGCTTATCTGGGGACTGTAAATACACTTCGCATCTGCGGCGTCCTTCACCACGACTACCCCTCTCATAGTAGCGGGAGAGGTGTATCTTAGGGTACTTGAGGGGTCCGACCGACCTAAACTGGACATCGGCAGCGGCGGCAGGTCTTGCCGTCAAAATTTGCAGCATGTATTTCGCATTCTACGGCAACAAAAGACACTCTAAATCTGGAATTTATATTGTTATCCACAAAAAAGACTTGGAATTTTCTTTCTTTCTTCAAAATTCTTCTTCTAGTCAACGTTAAAAAAACTTTTCATCTATTAATGTTTCTTTCATGTTCTTCCACCAATCTATTTGCAAGGAAGTAGAAATTTTCTTCAATTGATGATTAATGTTTGGTAAAACAAAAACTCCGTCTGTGTCACCCCTTAGAAGGACATTTGGGGGGGAGGTCTGTACCGGGAGGTACACCTCTACGCCGCAAGTTTAAATATTGCGCCAACTGGAACTTATCTACAGGAGAAACTCTGAACTTTAAAAACTGTATCAACTCATACGTTTTCTCAGAAGATGTCACTACCGTAAATTTTGTGATTACGAAGTTGTCAGTACTGTGTGGAGTTCAACTTGTTTTGTTTTCTATTGATCAAGAAGTGTGGACATTCTCTGATAGATGTCTCTACAAAAAAACTATGATCATGCAACCTGGTGCGAAGTTAAGGAACTTTTTGAAGAAATTTTGTATTCATAAGTTTTCTCTTTACTAAATTTCGTTCTTTCATTTGTGGATTGTCAATATTAATCTTTTCTTTCCGCCAGTTTTGAATTGAGCCAATCCAGAATTTCTGTAATTAATTTTTGACCAATCATGTATTTCTTCTTCGACTTTGAGTGTATTTTCAAGACGGACCAATAAAGAAAGAGGGTGTGGCTTGATTATTCATGAAAGATCTCGAATCTTCCACGAGGGTATAAAAACTGCTGATTTTCTTGTCTCTCGGCCACTTCATCAACATTTAACTTAGCGTATGGACATGTAGCAGGAGGTGGGGAAGGTCTGAAATCTTTTACAAATGTAACCTATCTTTTCAAAATGTAAATTCTGCCGGCTTATGTAAAACTTAAATCTGTAACTGTAATTCGGGGATAGAGAGTGCTTTACCCTGTCGAGCTGCCCTTCATTTTGCCTTGAGGTGACTACGTTTTGGTAACTTTTTCTTCCTTAATGTATTAAATTTTCTTATATGAGTCACCTCCATAGTTTGGGAATAGCCCCTGGTTCATCGGCCTAGTGCCTCTTAGGTTTTAAAAAGCTTTCATGTAGGAGTGCAAGTACTCGCCTCCATTCTACTTGGTGTTGCGGGCCATTTACTTAACCTTTTCTTGTCCGCTAAGGCCCAGTAGGTTGGGTATAAGATACCCCTGTTTCATTGTAAGTTGTGCCTTGATGGCAATCATGTGTAAAAGTCTGGAATTGCCTTTAATAAGCTTGAAAAATTGAGAGCGGGTCAGCTCTTTCTAGTATTTGGATATGTGCCTATAGGAGGCTTGACATTGCTAGGTGGGAGCAAGTGCTCCATGTTATTAGCAGTTTTCTGCCCTTTGGTAATATGTGGTTGTGAGCTGAGAGCTCAGAAATTGTAAAAAGTGGGGCTTGAAGCCCAGATCATTAATTTGTATTTAAATCTTGGCTTTCCTGGTCTTGGACCTGATTACTTGTTGACTTGTTGTTATTTGTTGAATGTTCAAATTCTATGTGAAAATTGGTTAAGTTTTGCTATTTTTGAAAATATAACCTTTAATGCAATTTTAATTCATATCTCGGCCTTGTAGTTAGACCCATTCCAGCCTGCACCTTCTTTCACCTCTGCATTCCACGGGTATCCCCGTAATAATAATAATAATAATAATAATAATAATAATAATAATAATAATAATAATAATAATAATAATAATAATAATAATAATAATTCGGGCTTGATACTTGAATTGTTTACCCATGGGTTAAAGAATATTGTTTTCAAGCTTTATCAGTCTATTACACTTGCATCAATGTACATACCAGCCCTCCTACTAATCTTAAATTCCTTCGAGAAGGGTATAGGAATCGTAGGTGGGACAGAAAGGACAGATGACTGGCAGTGAATGATGTCCACATTACCCAACAAACGTTCAGGCTGAATGTTTTCAACCCTAACATACTGTTTAGTTCTAATGAATACAGAAAGAGGAAATAAACTGGTGTTGTGTAGGACCGCGCCTGCCCACGTTTTATCAGCACTTCATTTTGTCCCTTCCAGTGAGAGGTTCTCTATCCTAGTCCACAGTCTGAGCTCTCTAGGTCATAGCTTCACTACATTCCCATCTCTTCCAATGAGAGATTGTCTATCCACTGTCAGACCTCTCCAAGTCAAAGCTTTACTTTATTCTCGTATCTTCTAGGGATAGGTTGTCCACCCTCATCCATAGTCTGACTTCTCTTGGTCAATAGTTTCACTTCATTCTTGTTTCTTCCAGTGAGAGACTGTCTATTCTAGCACACAGTCTGACCTCTCTAGGCCAAGAGCTTCACTTCATTCTTGTCTCCTCTAGTAAGAGGTTGTCTTGTAGCAGCTATACGGAGAATAGTTGACACTGGAAATCTCATGCCCAGAAGTTTGGAATTGCTGAGTAGAATATTCCTAACACCAGAAATGAAAGACCAAAAAATTACAGAAAGAGAAGAGTGCCAAAATCTCAAATCCATTTATATGAAATAACACTCAATACAAGATTGTACTGATCATAGGCAAGTGGAGGTTTGTGGATGCTTTTAAGACAGGATGTTCAATATACTTAGGTACCGGTATCATTGGTATTCAATAATACTAAAATACAATTCAATACAAAATTAAGTACAGTACAATGATAAATAGCTGCAAATAAAGATGAGTGTGGAGGCTCATAGTTAATTCATAGAGGCTTGCAGACTGAACACTGAAAGGCGTATGCATGTACAACACAATCATACTAAAGCTAATGAAAAATATGCCACAGGATAAAAACCCACAGATACCTACAAACTATACCCCAAATTCCTTATTAATGTCATTCTAAAACATGTATAATTTCCAGCCAGTTAAGAACCTGCTTTTATGACATATATGAACCTATAGAAACTTTCTTTGTCATCTTTGGCTTCCAAGATTTTATTAAAAATTACTTGAAAATAAATGTATAAACAAAAATATTTTTAACAAAAATATTATCATGCTTATGTGAAGGGAATATCTTCTCTGAACATAATTGCAAACTTCAAAGACAAGTGACAAGGGAGACATAAAGAAGACACATATTTAAGAAGCAATGAGAATTAAAACTTACCTAACAATGTATGACTATGGTTTACAGAAGCTTGAATAACATTTGTAACTTTTTGAAAAATATGCAGCACCTGGAAATAAAATTAACATAATTGAATAATTCTTAAAATCCATTTGAATAAACATATGAAAATTACACTTTAGATACTTCATGATACAGATAAAAGTATAAGCATAAACTCACTGAGCAAGTTGGTCAAGTGATTTTGTGAGTTTACAATCAGGAGCTGGAAGATTCAAAACTCACTAACAGCTGTTTCTGTTGTTTCCCATTTTCATACCAGGCAAAGGCCAGAGCTGTACCTTAACTGAAGCCACAACCATTACCTTCCTAGTCCTAGTCTTTTCCCATATGATCATTACCAGAAACCTTCATGAGTTAGTGCAACTTAAAACAAATAACAAAAGAATAATGATAATGATACTGTCAGGATTTCATGTCAGGTTAGGTACATCCTGCTACCGTATGCTACAGTAGACGGTACTACCTGCGACTGTCCGGCCAAGGGTTGGGCGGTCGTTACCAAACCTGACAAACTAAGGGAGAACCAATGGCTATGGGCAGAGGACTTCACCCTTCATGGGCTTGTTGAAGCCTTTGTGTAGGAAATGACACATAAATTCAACAGGAAGCTGCTGCCTTGCAGATGTGGCAGGGGACTGCTAAAGGCTAAGAGAGATAATCCTGACAGAAAATCTTCTCTACCGTTAGGCCTAGCAAGTCAGTTGGAGAGTAGTTGCCATCGCTTTCAAGACAAATACAAGCTATGGATCGAAGAACTCAAGACAACAACAACAGCTAGGTGCATATGACAGATTACAGTCTGAAGCTTCACCAGCTACGAAACCTAAGTCAAGACCCATTTGTTGGATTGGAACCTTGAATATTCTAACAATGACAAATAAAACTGAAGAAATAGTTGATGTGATGGAAAGGAGGAAAATTATTATCATGGGTTAGAGTGAAACCAAATGGAAGACAACAGGTATAAGACACCTCTGTCTAGACTATAAACTGGAAATAACTTGGAGTCAAGAAATGGAATGGGCTTTATACTTCATAAAGATATTGATGTTTGTACCCAGATTGAATTTGTCAATGATAGAATAATTAAACTGTCAGTAAAATGGAATGGAGACAAATATCATATAATCCAGGTCTATGTTCCACAATCAGGATGTTCAAATGAAGAAAAAGAAGCCTTCCCGTCCAGTTTGGAAGAACATATGGGTTGTGAAAATTTGGTAATAATGAGAGATTTTAACACTCAGGTTGGATCAGACAGACTGAGCTACGAATCCTCCTGGGACCTCTGGAATGGGGAGTAGGATGACAGGGGGTGAACATCTTCTAGATCTTTGTATGAGGAACAATATGGTTGTAAGTAACACTAGGTTTAAGAAAAGGGACATGCATAAAATCACAAGATATAGTTGGGACGATCAATATGGAACTGTGATTGATTATATACTAGCCGACCAAGATGTGTGGAAGATTGTAAATGATGTCAAAGTAATTCCCAGTGAAAATTTGGATGGAGACCACAGGCTGTTGGTTGCAAATATCACAAAGACAAGACCTCCTAAAGTCTACAACAAAAAAACACCAAAAATAAAAACTTGGAGACTTTCTGAACTATGGGTGAAGGAAATGTTCGAGAAAATGTTCGGAAGATGTTACCAAAAGAAGATCTGAGATCTGCAAATGAGGAATGGTATTACGTGAGGAGAGTATTGGTGAAGAAAGCTGAGAGAGTATGTGGAAGGAAGAAAATCCAAAGAAACAGCATGGTGGAATGAGAATGTAAAAGCTGCTGTCAAAGCTAGAAATGGGACAAGAAGAGCTTTATACCATGCCAGAGTGCGAGGAAATCCAAGTGATATTGAGGATAAACTATCATTTTACAGAGAAAAAAGATTACAGGTAAAAAAAAAAAGAGTGGACATTGACAAGCGGAAATGCAAAGAAGAGCTTGCAAATAGAATAGGGCAAGACAAACACAAGAAGCTCCTGTATAGCACTGTTAAAAACAAAAGAAATTATAATAGTACTGTATCAACACAGTAGAGCTTCCAAATGGAGAGGTAACTAGAAATGAAAATGAAATATTACAGGAGTTCAGTAGATATTTCAATCACTTACTCAACTGTAATAAAACTGACAACACACAAGATGACCCTGTAAATGCTATAGAAAGTTTGACCTGGCTGGAAGTGGAAACAGCAACATATAAAATGAAAAACAAGTCTGCAGGATTGGATGAGTTCAGTGTGGACATGATCAAAGCACTTGGAGAACCTGGAATACAGTGGTTGTACAGAGTACTAAATAAAATTTGGGAAGAAAATGAAATCCCCAGTGACTGGAGGCAAGGTGTAATTATTCCACTATTTAAGAAAGGTGACCAAAAGAAGTGTAACAACTATAGAGGCGTAACCCTTCTGTCTCATGGGTTAAAAATATATGAGACTATCCTGGAAAGAAAAATCAGAAAATTTGTTGAACCTAAACTTGAGGAAGAACAACATGGATTTAGAGCGAACAGATCAATGCTAGACCTCATTTTTTTTGACAAGAATGTTCTTTGAAAAATACTGGGATAAGAATAGAATGGTTATACTGTAGTTGTATTCTTGGATACTGAGATGGCATATGATCATGTACCACGTAAGCACATATGGGAATGTCTGAGATGTAAAGAAGTGCCAGGTAAGATTATAGCTCGAGTAAAACAACTATAATGAGAGACAAAGAGCTGTGTGCAAATTCAAGGACGCAGGTCCAACTGTTTTGAAACCAAGAGCAGAGTCCAACAAGGAAGTTGTCTATCACCACTTCTCTTCATTACCATAATGGATGAGGTGGTGGTGATTATTGTTTTAAGAGGAAGTACAACTGGGCAACCATCTATATATCACTAATCAGAGAGAAAAATCGAAGGGGTCCGACACTTTGAAAAATGAAGGTATTGGCCAAAGAAAGACAAGGGCCACGAAGGGCGTGAAAATGAAAGACTCCCTAGCCCTCGCAAACCTAATAGTGTTGGGGTCGGAAAAGAACAAGAGTTGACCAAGTGAGGTCAGATAGGATAGATGAAAGTGAGGAGCCTGGCACAGGTAAGTGGAAGCAATGCCAGGACTCAGCTGAGGACCCTGTGGTCACCAACCCACGCTCCAAAGTTCAGAGCCCTTGAGGCCCCTTAAGTCGCCTCTCCAGGCAGGAGATACCGTGGGTGTTATTCTACCGCCCCCACCCACAGGGGGATAATGGATGAGGTTATGAAAGTTGTGAAACTGAAGGATCAGACAATAAATGCACTTGTATTTGCTGATGATGTTACACTATGGGATGAGACAGAAGCAGAAGTTCAAGCTAAACTAGATATTTGGCAAGAAGAATTTGAAAGAATGGGAATGATCATCAGACCACCTAAAACCGTCAGTTTAGTGATGAGTTGAAATCCTGAAGCAGTCCACCTGCGAGTGCAAAATGAAGAAGTAGACATTATCAGTAACTTCAAATACTTAGGGAGCTTCGTTTCTTCTGACAATACCATAAACCAAGAAATAGGCAATAGAATACAAGCTGCATCAAAATTCTACCACTCCATTCGTCAATTACTTTGGGATGACTCATTTTCCCAAGCTTGCAATTCATGCTGTCCAAAACATATCTTGTACCAATTCTAACATACGGACTGGCAGCAGCATCATTGACTAGATATGCACAAAGTCACCTACAGGCCACTGAAATGAAGTTCCTTCGGTCATGTCTCCAAAAGACAAGGAGAGACAAAATAAGGAATGAAAGTATTTGGCAGCAACTTGGATTGGACAGAAGCCGGTTTGAAACCTTAGAATTAAGCAGATTACGATGGTATTGACGTATGAGAAGGATGACATCAATTAGGACCCCTTGAGCATACTCTGAAAGGAATGTTGTTGGTAAGAGGCCTGGAGGGAGGCCTCGTGATTGTTGGGAAAAGCAAATTTTCAAAAACCTTGCCAAACGTGATGTAAACTGTCAGCAAAAGGCATCAGCTGTGAATAGACAGGACGAACTGGAAGAGGCTCATAAGCTCCCGCACCCGGCTTGCTGGAGTGGAAAATCGATGCTGATGATGATTTCAATTATTATTTCTCAAAGGTACGAAAACTGTCAAGCAAGAACATTAGCTGCGTGAAGAGATGTTATGATCACCGGGCGAGTTGGCCGTGTAGTTATGAGCTTGCATTCGGAAGATAGTAGGTTCAAATCCCACTGTCGGCAGCTCTGAAGATGGTTTTACATGGTTTCCCCGTTTTCAAACCAGGCAAATGCTGAGGCTGTACGTTAATTAAGGTCACGGCTACTTCCTTCCCACTTCTAAGCCTTTCCGGTCCCATAGTCACCATAAGACCTATCTGTGTCAGTGCGAAGTAAAGCAAAAAAAAAAAGATGTTATGATCGGTCGAGGTTAGAAGAGTTGGATGAAGAATTCAGATGGTACAACACCAGAAACTTCTATCAGAAATTCGAAGAGAAGCCCTCAGGGTATAATCCACCATGCCTTCACTTCAAGAACCCAGAATGGAAGCTGGTTACCTGTAACCGTGGGAATGTGCAACTTCTGGCAGACTACTTCGACCAGTTGCTCAACTCCCAAGAGCCCAAAGAACGCAGTAGATGTCTGCCTCCCATCTGAGCCACCTACCCTTCAGCAAATAACTACCACTATCAACTGCCAACTGCCTCAAGAATAATATTCATTCATTCATTCATTCATTTATTTAGCTTCCATAGACTGTACAATTACATATTTTGAAATATGCCAACAGTATAGGAAATGTCGAGTGATTTCTTCCAAATACCTCAAAGGTAGGACAGCACATCCTAATTTTTTAAAATAATAATCAATATCTACAAGACAAAATAAAAATCTATGACTGTGGTGTTAACAATACATACATAATCAATGTGACATCAACATATTTTTAAGGCTACATACCACATATTATGAATGTTTACAAGTTAATAAGTAATAGCATCATTACCAGCACTTCATAGTGTATTCTTCTGTACTACAGAAGCAGCTACTCATCAGGAGATTTTTTAAAGCTGTGGTAAATGAACTGAAGGGACTAATAACTTTAGTCACCCAGCACCTGAGGAAGATGGCTTCATTGCAGAAGCACTTAAAGCAGGTGGAACTACGATCGCAGAGATCATACACCGGATCCTGGTTGACTGTTGGGAGACAGGCAGGATGCCTGATGACTGGAAGACAGCTCTACTACACCCACTGCACAAGAAAAGCGACTGAAGTGATGTCAACAACTACCATGGAATATCACAGTAAAGGTCTGACTAGGATTCTACAGGACAATGTGGAGAGCCAGTTTGGTCACACAGCTAGTGAATATCAGGGAGGATTTCAGTGAGGACGATCCTGCATCGATCAGATCTTCGAGCTGAAAACTATTCTCCAATTAAAACGTGAGGGGCGTGAACATCACCGTTGTATTTGGCTATATTGACCACCAGACACCCTTCTCAGTGCTGCAAGAATGAGGATTGGATTACAACACATGCACCCTCATCAAACAGACTCTCATGGATACCTCCTCCAAGTTAAAATTCAGAGGAGGACTGTCTTGGAGTTTCAAGATCACAACTGGTGTGAGACAAGGAGATGGTCTCTTGCCTGTTCTCTTCAATCTGGTGTGAGACAAGGAGATAGCCTCTCGTCTATTCTCATCAATTTGGTGCTCAACAAAATCATAAAGACCTGGGAACTTACAATGAGCAATCTTGGAATCAAACCAATTAACATTGGAGCTGGAACACGGAAGATCGAGATCAGGAGCCTAGCCTTCACAGATGGCATTGTGATCCTAACCAACAACTCTAAGGATGCTGCAGTAGCTGTTCAATCTCTACATGAGACAGCGACGAAGACAAGACTATAAATATCATACGAAACGACCAAGTACTTTGAGAGTAAGCACCCCAGGGAAGCCCCTTTGATGACCATCTATGGATAGATTTGAAAAGTTAATCAATTCCGGTATCTTAGCAAATGGGTTCACCCCAATGGTAGAGACAGAACCCCCATCTTAGACAGATGTGCCAAACTCAACGCAGCATACCAACTGCCGCAAACTGTTACAATAAGAAGTGCATTTCGAAGAACGCCAAAATACGCCGTTACAAAACTATTGTCAGATCCCAATTCTTATATGCTGCGCACACCTTACTGATGAATAGGACAGGCACCATGAACGACCTGGAAAAAGTATAAAACAAAAGCTAAAGGTTTCCACCTATTCAATACTGTTTGTTGTAATCTTCCATATATTTCTTGAAACTAGTTTTGGTCTTACCAGAGACCATATAAGTCAAAATCAAAGAAAAAACAAATATATATTTGAAGCGGGCATGAAATTCAAGACAAGTAAAGATTTTGAAACACTCATCACAATCACCTCACCAACAACATTTTACATTCCACCCCGTTACTGCTAAGAAAGTTAAAAAAAAATTATTGTATTCTATCAAATCAAAAGCAAGAGGAGTGGATGATATCCCTATGAATTTCTTAGACAACATTATTGGTGCTGTTTTACCAATTATTACCCACATTTTTAACTACTGCCTTAAAAATGGAACCTTTCCTTCACTATGGAAACTAGCCAATGTTATCCCTACGCCTAAGAAACCTGACCGCTCCCAACCATCCGGCTACAGACTAATTTCTATTTTACCTGCGATTTTCAAAGCACTCGAACGTCTGGTTCATGAGCAGGTGTTGGAATACTTAAACAACCATTCTCTCCTAGACCCATTACAATCTGGCTTCAAGAAGGACACAGCACAGCAACTGCCCTGCTCCAAGTGACTGAGGACATACGACACGCAATAGACCAAAGACCGGTGACATACTCTCCTCGATTTCAGTAGTGCATTTGACACTATAAACATCCAGGCTCTATTAAACAAGATGCAATCTTACTACTTCGATCAACGAACTATTAATTTCTTTTCATCGTACCTAAAAAATCACACACAACAAATTAATCAAACCTCTCACTGGCTAACCAGGAAGGAAGGCATGCCACAGGGTACTGTTTTAGGCCCTTTGCTCTTTATTTTGTACATAAACAACATTTCATATAATTTAAAGAATTGTAGCTACCATCTTTATGCGGACGACTTACAAATATACTGCCAATGTAAGACCTCTCTAACCAAGACACAAGCAATCATTATTGGCTCTCAAAAATTGTTGACCACACTACGATATGAAACTATTCCTCCAGTAATACTGAATGGTAGAGTTATTCCATTCAGTCAAAATCTGAGAAATCTTGGAGTGACAATGAACACAAATTTAAATTGGTCTGAATATATTAAGAATGTGTGTAAAAAAAAATTATTTTCAATACTTCATTCAGTTAAAAGAAACAGCGATATTTTACCTTATAATGTGACGATTAAACTCATACAAACACTAGTGCTTCCCATCCTCGACTACTGTGATGTCATTCTTGTAGATGCAACAAAAGAGCAGACTTCGAAACTTCAGCGAGCGCTTAATTGTTGCCTTATATTTATATTTATATTTATATACAGTCTGAGTTATGATACACGTCACCCCATACTATCACACTATTTCATGGGTGAAACCTGACAAACGACGAATGTATCATATACTGATACAGATATACAGACTGCTCTCTGAAGACAGACCACTATACATTTCATCCCAGCTTAAGTATTTGTCCTCCTTTCAAAGCAGTAATACCCGCTCTGGTACCTCCCTTTCTATTCCTGTTCACCGATCCTCTATGTCTAACAATTCCTTTGTTATGACGGGTTCTAAACTTTGGAATTCCCTGCCTGTTAGTGTCTGAAATACCACCTCATTACTTAAATTTAAGACTGCTTGCCGACACTACCTGCTGAATGCAGCTGACTAACTTGTATGACTGGATGATCGAATGAATGTGAGTTAGAAAAGTGTAATGTATTTTTGTGTAGGTTATTATTTAATACATATGCCCTCAAACTTTGCAACTAATGATGTATCACTACAGTGGTTAAGTGTAAGAGAGGGCCAAGAGCCCTAACTTCGCCATCTACAAAGGAAGGAAGGAAGGAAGGAAGGAAGGAAGGAAGGAAGGAAGGAAGGAAGGAAGGAAGGAAGGAAGGAATGAATGAATGAATGAATGAATGAATGAATGAATGAATGAATGAATGAATATATATATATAATCCCATAAGATCTTCAAGGTTGCTAACAAAGGCAAAGCTACTGGATTCCCCTGGACCAAACAAGTGGACAAAGATCATGCAGAGCTTAATATTAATCAAGCCCCCATTACTGACAGAAATGCATACTGTTTAATGGTCAAAACTAAACCTTTCCTAACATCCCTTACATCAGCTAGCCACAAAGGAGCCGGGAATTGGTCAGAGAAGCGCAGGAAAGAATTCAGCGAGAAAATGAAGGAATACTGGGCCAACAGGAAGGCTCAAGAGGCCACTAAGAACACAATCCAGTATGCTAAAAGGGGCAGACGAAGACAAAAACACAGCTAAAACACAAGCACCGTGGTCCACAGATGGCCTAAACGCAAAGAAGAATAAATAAATAAATAAATAAATAAATAAATAAATAAATAAATAAATAAATAAATAAATAAACAAATAAATAAATAAATGTCCTGTGCAAACTCTCAGCTTTCCTCCGATTGGAAGACTGCACCTCACAGAAGACCAGCACTAGAGGAATCTTCTATAACTCAGCTCAGCTGAAACAAGTGTGAACACAATGGTGTTGATGGGAAAGAGTTGAGATGTTCATTTGTTTCCAACATGACAGAATAGGTGGAAACCTTTAGCTTTTGTTTTACACTATATTGCTCTTCAATACAGATTAATATGGAATTTATTACCTATGACCTGGAAAAAGTCGAAAGACATATTGTCTGAAAAATTCATGGACCAAAAGTGCTCCCGGATGGAACCTACAGACTGAAAGTAAACTCTGAACTGTACAAAGAGTTGGAAACAGTTAACACTAGCATGTGACAAGTTTCATGGTTACCTTCTGAGCTTGGACAACGGCAGGCTTACGAAGATCTTCTCACTCATCAAAAACTACAAGACTGGAAACATGTGGCTAAATGAAGTAAAAAGAGAGCTTCTGCTGGAATTTCTGATACTGATGTCTCAGACTGCCCTAAATTTTTTAGATTGGTAAATTTGTGTTGTTAAATCTCACAAACCTCTTTCACACGAAAGAAAGGAAAAACTAATAGCTGGACTCAAGAGCTATTGAGAACGAAAACGAGCATACAAAAAGAACAAGTCATAAGTGCTCCCTAGTGGGCTTAAATCACTAAATAAATTCATCAGAGCTACAGTTCATGACTGCAAACTGATTCATCCACAGGTACTGGTGTATAATAATAAATAGTTCAATAAGATCCACACCACCATAATACCTCTTCCCTTGTTCTCTGCTAACTGCACTGGGCATAATATTCAAACAGTCCAATAGCTGAATAGACTGCAACCATTTTCCCTTTTCCTTTGTTGGTGAGTTAAGCTGTAGACAACTGAGTCATACCATACTCCTAACCCTAGATTTCTGAATAAACTCACCTTTAAAATACTATTTTCATGATGATAGAGTCCGATACATGTATGAGGTTCACTCCTAAGAGACTCGATCACCCATCCCACCAGAATAATGCCATCCTGTTCTTGTCCGAGTACTTTCCATTCTCTTGCTTCTGTAAAGAAATACTGAACAGTAAAGGAAAGAATACTTCAGAAAAAAAAGCAGTGAAGTTGGTGTCAATCATCTTCATCATCTGCAGGAATAATTAATATTTCACTATAATTTTTATAAAATAATAAGAAATTTTCTCTTTGTTGTTGGCTCAAACTATTATGCCATTCAGACCCACATTAAACTGGTCTGCTTCATCCTCATCTACTCCTTCACAGAATGGATGCATTGAAACCAAATCATTTACTTCAGTGCCAAACATAAATGATGTTATGTGCTATAGTTATCCTAATAATGAACAATCACATTCTACATTCTGCTTTTCACTGCCTGTTAAGGGCACCTTGTAATCTCTTACTCATTCCCTGTTGTCTTACCTTGTCCACATTTCATTAATTAGCAATACATTAAGGTATGCTGATTCAGCCAGTTCTACTTAGGCCTACTTTCTTTCTTCCTGAAGTCCCACACAACTTCATAACAGTCCATGGCTGTCAAATGGAAGTGAAACGCTTGTCACTCCCAAATCAATGTGTGTTTGGTAAATTTCTGTTAAGCAGGGTGCTAGGCTTACTTACAAAGTCAAAACAAGATACTTTATCTAATATTTTAGGGAATAACAGTGAATTAAGTAACCTAGATTATCTGAGCATAAGGATGGCAATAATATAGGGCATTTCTTATACAATCAATCAATGAATCAATCACTGAGAGAGTTGGCTGTACGGTTGGGTGCGCGCGGCTGTGAGCTTGCATCCGGGAGATAGTACGTTCGAACCCCACTGTCGGCAGCTCTGAAGATGGTTTTCCGTGGTTTCCCATTTTCACACCAGGCAAATGCTGGGGCTGTACCTTAATTAAGGCCAAGGCCACTTCCTTCCCACTCCTAGGCCTTTCCTATCCCTTCGTTGCCATAAGACCTGTCTCGGTGCAATGTAAAGCAAATTAAAAAATCAATTCAATCGATTGATGAATCAATCAATCAATCAATCAATCAATCAATCAATCAATCAATCAATCAATCACCTTGATCTGCATTTAGAGCAGACACCCAGGAGGCAGATTTCCTACCAGTTCTTTACCTAGTCTTTTCTTAAATTATTTCATAAAAATTGAAAATTTATCACACACCTCCCTTGATAAAATTATTCCAAATCCTAATCCCTCTTTATATAAACAAATATTTGTCAAAATTTGTCCTCTTGAGTTCCATATTTTTCTTAATATTATGATCTTTCTCACTTTTAAAAACTCCATTCAAGCTTATGCATCTACTTATGTCAATCCAAGCTATCCCTCCACTGACAGCTCAAAACATTCTGCTTAGTTGAGCAGCTTGTTTCCTTACTTCCAAGTGTTCCTAGCCCAAAGTTTGCAACATTTTTGTATTTTTGTTGGAAATCACCCAGAACAAATTGTGCTGCTTTCCTTTGGATCTTTTCCACTTCTTGTATCAAGCAGTCCTGGTGTGGGTTCCATACACTGGAACTGTACTCTAATTGGGGTCTTACCAGAAACTTTTACACCCTCTCCTTTACATCCTTACTAGAACCCCTAAGGAAGGACACTGGAGGACGTCATTAACAAGAGAACGTATCTCAATAAGACAGAATGGAAAAGGCTCGCCAACGGTACCCACGAAACTGGAACTGTAAAATGATGATGATGATGACTACAACCCCTAAACAAACTCATATGAAGAGATCTGTAACATTTCAACATAACAACCTCATTAATATAATTACCCCAATGAAGACCATTCCTTATATTAACACCTAGATACTTACATTGTTCCCCATGAGGTACTATCACCCCATCAACAAAGTAAGTAAAAGTGAGACAACTTTTCCTCTTGGTGAAACTTAAAACATGACTTTTCCTATAAAAATGTATTTTTCTTTGTTAATAACGTTGTTTATGTAAATATGTATTATATATGATTGTACAGTTTTTATTGTGTATATTCGTGTCCTTTGTAAGTATTTATATATCTTTCATTTTAGATTCATATCTATTGTACATAGCTCAGATCGTTGTAATTCGGCATTATGCTGTTGCTGATCCTGAATAAATAAATAAATAAATAAATAAATAAACATGTATTTTCTTCACAACTCTAATGGTTTGCCAGAAAATTGCACCTTTATGGTGAGTGTGCGGCTTAGCATACTCGCATGTTGAGCACAGTATGGTTGGGTGGTCATGGGTGAAATTCGTTATTTGCAACTATTAGTAGAGCAAGACCAACAATTGTTACAGTTTTCATACTAAGTTTGAGGTGGAGCGTAGGAAGTAATGAAAGGAAATGTACAGGAGATGTACATGAGGGTCTATTAAACAATAATGCTTAAACTGTTAGAAGTACAATTAATGTTTTATGCCTACTGTCTAGGACAAGTTAACTGATAGGCCTGGAAGAGAGGTGGAATTTGACAGAGTGATCAGGGGTTAGTTATTACTGGACTGTTCGCTATTGAATCAAACAGTGGACAAATCTAATTAAAACTGATTTCAATGCAGAGAGAGCCACAGGAAAAGCTAGTAGTTATATAAAGTTGTTAGCACAGGCGGAAATTACATGGAGAGCTATGTCAAATCAGTTTATGGGCTGATGACTGAAGTAACAACCACTACTATTCTGGCCCAGATATCTGTTCTCAAAATAAATGGGCTATGGTAATGCATGTTTGTCAGCAATTAAGTAACTGGGATCTGTTGAATACATAGAGAAGAAATGTTATATTCTCTTAATATGGAAATGACACCAACTGTTAGGAAACAATACAAAAGAAAGCAAGGGGTTTAGTGAATAACTCGACTCCATTTCTAGTCCTCTAAAGTGAATTAATTAAAAAATACAAGGTTGAAATTTTACACAACTGTTGATATTGTGATCATAGACATGGAACCTCTAGTTTTGTGTCGAATCCAAAGCAAATTTTTCATTTCAAATATCCCACGTTGGATCAGTTGTGATTTGAACCACGGCTGTCTTGATGAGAACTTAATGATGATGTCGCTCAGCCATCATGTTTGACATGAATTTATTATGAGAATTAATGGTAAAGCTTCGGCTGACCTTTTACAAAAGATAGGTTACAGATCAAACATGGCACGGCTTGGACAACATCACAGCTCGTGCTGCACAAAACTGCCAGCTTAGGAACTAGTGACAAGACTAACCGTCTTTACAAGACGTAGCTAGTTTCCTGACAGAGGGTCGGGAATGGGGTGAGATGAAATGGCATGGTTTTCAGCCGGAATTTTAACTCCTCTATATAAGTAAGAATGCTTCTAGGAGTGGGCCTCTGGCAAGAAAAGGAAGCATTTCTCCTCAACACTACTTCAGATATTGTTTCAAATCATTTTTATATGCCTTTTACCCGTGAAGAGTCAACAGAATTACCACTGAATTAATGCATTCTTTATTTTTAAAAATATACATATATGTGAATCAATTGCTATTGTGAGCACATATTCCCAAACTTTATTTACTGGGCAAGTTGGCCATGTGGTTAGGGCCACGCAGCTGTGAGCTTGCCTCCGGGAGATAGTGGGTTCGAACCCCACTGTCGGCAGCCCTGAAGATGGTTTTCCATTGTTTCCCATTTTCACACCAGAAAAATGCTGGGGCTGAACCTTAATTAAGGCCATGGCCGCTTCCTTCCCATTTCTAGACCTTTCCTATCCTATTATCGCCATAAGACCTATCTGTGTCGGTGCGACGTAAAGCAAATTGTAAAAAAGAAAGAAAAAAAAATAATAATAAAAATTAGTTGCCATTTAATTCTAATAATAATATTGATTTCAGATCCCACTAGTTACTTTTACAGTGTGTGGTGCTGTAATGCCAGAATTTTGTCCCACAGAAGTTCCTTTATGTGCTGATAAATCTAGCAACACTAAGCTGAGGTCGAACCCGCAACTTGTGCTCGATGGCCAGTACTCTACCTCCTGAGCTATCCAGCCTGCCGCCACAGAATGCTATTGAATAAAATGCAAGCAGTAGCGGTGATAGCGGGGGGTGGGCGCCCCCATTTTGTGGAGAAAACGTTACATTTTAATTCCATTTTAGCCTGTTGAAACTAAGAATGATTTTAAAAAAAAGCAATATGTACAATTCCTGCTGTCTTATCAGCGAATTCTTTCCTTTATTTTCCTTAATTAACAAAATTATTAGCGGAAATGCGCACAAAATCGGTATTGATTGATTGAACGAAATTTCTGTGTTTGTCCCGGCTACCGGTAACCGATTTGTATAGTACCGCAGCAAGTAGTGGAGATTTTCCATGTGCTGTGAGAAGGGTGCAGGGGTATATATATATTTTGCCAAAGATGTGGACACTGAAGTATGATTCACCTACTTGCAGCGCGCATTCGTCATTCTGACGGTCTCTTATAGTGTCTGCTAGTTTCTTAGTGTGTGGTCAAATACTAAATGATTTTTAATTGTATAATTACACCGTACTTCTATTTGAGTGTAATATTGTTCCTTCGGTGAATGTTTTATTGTATAGTATTGAATCAAAATCTCAAAAAAACTATTATTATCGCATTACTGCACTTAAGTTGGTAAACTGTCAACCTTTATCCTCCGTCGAAATTTGCTCGGAGAGATAAAAAGAAAAATCTTGCCACTTTGTAGCTTTTTAAAAAATTTTGATGTATATAACCCCTCCTCCCGCTAGCTATATCCACAAATCCAGGTACATTTTACTGTCTGTACTTTTTTTTGCACCCCCCCCCCCCCTCCCACTTCTAATTCCCAATCGCCGCTACTGACTGGAAGTAGTAATAAAATCGCAGTTTGATGTATTAAACACCTTTTCGTGATTACTCAATGGTAATCAACGGTTTTGCACTGAATTTTAAACAGCAGGAACAAATTTCTTAACAAGAAAATACGTTGCTGGTTCTTGGTTGCAACATAGACATGAAAAATAATCTTCGATAATAAAAGTACCTATTCCTAGATTAACGTCCTTTCAGTTACCATAGATTTTAAGACAAGCCAGGGCGTCGGAAAATATTCTCACGAGAGTTCTTTATCGTCCTGTAAAGCACCGACTCGGGGGTTGCTACGTTGCCGCAGTTGAACACCCTCAAACGCCGCAGATCTTGGGAGCAAGGCGACTATTTTTTGTGTCACGAGGCGGGTGAAATATTCCTCTCAGGAGCATTCACCATGGCCGATTCATTTCTTTACACGATAAGATATCCTCTAAAGCTATTTAGCACTTTCTTCTGCTATCATTTTAGGTTCATGGTTCATATCCAGTCTGATATGGTCAGCTCTCGTGATCTTGCGACACGGGAAGTAGGCCTATAATATTTGCGAAGACTCAGGGGTCATTCATTTCCTGCCTTTCATCGCCCTCATAGCCTTGCTCTTCCTTCCTTAGCAGCCCTTTGCAAATGGCCCTATCCTTATTCTTCGAGACGTCAGATATCAGAAAGGGTGAATAATCCCGTTATCACCACCACCAACAAGCGACATTATTATTGATTATGATGTAGATTTATTTATTTATCGTATGACTTTTAGTGCCGGCAGTGTCTCAAAGACATGTTCGGCTCGCCTGGTGCAAGTCTATTTGACGCCGCTAGGCGATCTGCGCGCCTGGATGAGGAATGATGATGAGGTAGGGAGAGGGTGAAATCCGGTGTCGGCACGTAGCCTATTCCCGTCGAATAACACCAAGGGGTCCGCTCAAAGCTTTACGTTCCCATTCACCATCAACAGCGTCATACTGCCTCACTCCATATGAGCAATGCTGAGAGATTTGGAGTTTAATCCAGCCTTTTGGCATGCAATCTAGTGATTAGCAATTATATATCACCTGCTGGCCAACATTCTGCTGGTGAATTTGTTTCCAACAAACGGGACTCGAACCGACTCACCACGGTGTCAGAACATAAAGACTTCAATGCCTTTAATGATCATGATGTAGAAAATCCATCAGTAGCTTATTGTTTCCAATTCATATGTTTTAAGATCATGGCATCAGAATTGTAAATGATCGAATGAAGACTCGCGGAAAATGAATGTGAAACATGCCCACGATAAATAGAATAAGCCCAACCAACCAGTGGCAACTCTTCTGCGATGTGCTATTGCCCCAATTTAAACAACATTTTGTAGAGATTATAATGATCATACATTTAAGCTCAGTGTGGTTTCC
Organism: Anabrus simplex; assembly: GCF_040414725.1. Taxonomy (NCBI): domain Eukaryota; kingdom Metazoa; phylum Arthropoda; class Insecta; order Orthoptera; family Tettigoniidae; genus Anabrus; species Anabrus simplex. The sequence goes on from NC_090269.1 coordinate 30,974,557, forward strand.
TTACAAAATTTGAAGTTTCACAAAGTTGTGCAACATGCACAGAGCAATCGATAATTTTCGTTACTGAAACTAGCAGGCCAACAGAAATATTAGATTTGACTCTACTTTTGTTGCTACATGTATGCGCACGAACTGGATGTGCAAGTTCATCTAGGTTTAAAGAAGATCGTAGAGTATTCGAATAAGATAAAATCATGCCTACTATGACCCTGAACAGTTTTTAATACGAAACACTGACTGAAAATAAACCAACGTTTTGGCTCAAAATGCGCGGCATGTGATTTGCGGCAAGCAGTTCTTAAAGAAAAATATCTGTATTGGATGCCCAAATCTCTGACGGTCCAGTCTTGATCAAACATAGGAATTGCCATTGCTTGGCTTGTTCGAATATACCATTTACTTTTCAGTCTCATAAATCCCCGATGATATTCACAGTCGAAAATCAATGTCAAGAGAAGGACTTGTAAGGAGCAGAATGTAATAATCTACATGTTTTACATGTTTCTTATTTACTTTCCACTTCTTCGTGGAATATGCACTTAATTATTTATCGTTTTATTAAATCTATTCAATTTTCCATAGAACGTTGAGTTCAAAAAATTCATCTTCCATATAAAAACCATCCATTATAATCACACTCATAAGAGGTTACCCACGTAACCTATGTACAGTATCTATAACTTGAAGGGTGACCTTTTGCAGAAGGTCGAACATTCTACGCTCTTTATTATTTTTTGTAACCGTTAATAACTATGTCACTGAATACAGGTGAATTAGATTCTGTAATAGTTTCTGACAGCACTACGGACATGTATCAATAATCAACATAACCTCAAAAATGTATTCTAAAATAACAAAGTGAATATTCATTCTGGACGAAATATAATGTTGCAGGAGTCAAAAAGCTAGCCAGTGATTAATTCAACATAAGTATACACCTTTCCCAGTCGGTATGTCTGATGACAAAATGTTATTCAAGATTCTTCCTAAGTTGCTCACAGTTACCATGTTTTATATGCCTACTGAAGTCAAGTTAAACACAAAACTAACTACTGATTTGTAGATATATGTTCCATAACGTTTTCAATGAAAACAAAAAAGCCAGTATTATTTCAATGAAATTGCTTCAGAAACTAATACAATTCTAGAGATCACAAACAAAACTTATTACGACTTCAGTTTTACTACAAAATATAGGTTATGCACAAACAAAATCATATTATAGTTGCGTTTATTACAAGACATTAAGAGTGGAAATTATTTTACAGTTTCAATTCCGTGACATTATGATGAAATTATTTCTAATCCATTGCAATACATTTCAATGTTCAACTTAAAATAACGACAGGCCTACAGCCTATTATTATATTCCATCGTCACGTGTACGCACACGTGCGTGAATGTACATTGGTAACACGCTCGAAACAACGTGATTAGGTTGTAACAGTAAAAGTAATATTATCATTGGTCGTTGAATAAGTTTACATTTCTAAGGAACATGGAGTTTGATAGGTCCAAGTCATTTCTGAACCGCGCCAAATTGCACAGGAATATTGCGTCATAAATGTATTTATCTGACTTACAGCTAGAAGAAAGAACATTTTCCAAATCTCACCAGTATTCTTATGATATCTGGAGTTTTCAAACTTCTAAAAGTCATTCTTGGATTTGATACAAGTAATTACAACTATTCTATCGAGATATCTTCAATGACCAATGGAAGACTCTGTAACATTGTGTTATTATTTAGTTTACGTCTAGTCAGTGATGTTTTCATTGCGCATGCTCGACAGAACTGTGCAGGAGCTCGCCATTACTTGTTATGTGTTGTAAGAGCAGAAAATCAGTGTTTATAATATACATGTAACATCGTAGGTCGGATATACAATCTTCTTGAGATGCATTCTCTCGATAAAATGGGCCCGAACGTCCCTGCGTTCTTAGCGAAGTTATGGAAGATGGTCGAAGACCCAGAGACGAATGATTTGATATGTTGGAGTCCGGTATGTCTGTGAACTTTGTTACGTTTTAGTTAATTTCTGATGTTTTGTGTTGTTTGTATTTTTAAGTGATAAGAAAGGTTTTTTCTTCATTTTCAGGGACTTATCTGAAATTATACTGTCATTTCTATGCCACGATTATTCCTTATCTCAGTTGTCACTTCGCCTATTCTTAAGACTAACCGCCCAGTTTTAAAGGTTTTCATAGTATATGTTAGTTTTCAAGCAGTCTTTTAACAGAAGAAGCCTTTTGATTGTAGGCATTAACTCCGTTCTTTAGTGTAATGCTATCGTTTTTATGATGGAAGGTCTGGCATAGATTTCATTGAGTGCTGTTTACATTTTGTATTCTGATCCGGTGGTCAGTTTACAAACTTCAAATTACATAAACATGATGCTTTTCACAGAATAATTCCTTCTGTGAGATGGTTTTAGAAAAATCACGTTGGTGGAAACGTATTTCTTTGATTCTGTACTACTGTATAATTATATTAAAACTGTCAGCCTACAATATTACCTTCATATTTCACACCATAGTTTACTTTTATGTTACGCTTTTCGCCGTATGATTTATTTCCATTTCTCTTAATTCAGTGTAGGTCGTGCGAGAGGAATGATGCAGCCTAAACGTGCAAACTATATTTGTTTTATTTCAAACATTTCAGGAATGTGGTGCATGTGGGTGTTAGCTTATTTTGTAATAGGTGGGCCATCCGAGTTTGTTGTTCTCGGTGACTGAATATGGGCATCTCGGCACATTCCCAGTTGTGGCTTGACATTGTGTTCAGGTTCCCAAATCTGTTTCGGTGCAGAAACTATAATAAAACCTGTTTTGTTCTATGAAAAATAAAATAAACTTGGTTCTCAAATATTTTGCTTACAAACTTAATAAAAACTAGTTGCAAGTATTGCACAATAAAGTGAAAGGCGTACTTTTTATTATAAGTTTTAGAAGTAGCGGTGTTGTTATTAATTACTTTAATTCAATAACATAAACCTTTTTCCCGGTATATTGATATTCTTCGGGGATCTTTCACATATCCCTATATTTCAAACCTACCATAATTATAATCTGTTTAATAAAAACAAGTTTCTCCCTGAACTTCTCTTAAAGGGGCCCCAGGGTCTCATAACTTGGTAGTGTGGTTTGGCGACCACAGAGCCCTTAGCTGAGTACCGGTATTGCTTCCACTTCTGCCAAGCTCCTTACTTTCATCTATCCTGTCGGACCTCCCTTGGTTAATGGTTAGTCCACACCAAAGTTAATAAACAATGTTAACGAAACAAAGTTAATAAACAATGTTAACGAAAACATTTCTCAAGATGTTAATAAACTTTTGTTAACAAACCTCTTTAACATTGTGTCCACACCAAATAAACTTTTGTTAACAAACTTCTTTAACATTGTGTCCACACCAATACATCTGTTTGTGAGGTTACAATGGATACGGTCAGGAAGAAGAAAATACAGCTGCAGCTTTCATTATTTTAATGACTGCAATTAGAGAAAAACGCAGACGCAAAGTGTGACAAAGAAAACTATTGTAAAAGCGTTTAGAATTAAGTTTGGAGAGGACACTTAGGCCTATGCCAGAACTTTCAATTCATGATGCAGCAGGCTTTCAAAATTTTCTGAGAATGTCCCCGCAAGACTTTCAGTTCTTGTTGACAGTAATTGGGTCTGAAAGTGCAAGAAATGATACAAATTTATCGGAATGTAATCTGCATTAATGTTGGGCTAAGTATAACTTGAAGATTCCTAGCGACTGGTGACTTCTACCAAGGATCATGTAAGAATGTAAGAGAAATACTCCTACACTTCACTTATGTATTTGTAAGGTGTATACGAGTTGCTTGTGATTCGACAGTCGATTTCAAAAAATAAAAAAAAGTATTGTATTCCGCGCTATGAATTTGCGTGTTCTAATTGCGTCTTTGCACATGTGCGAACTGAAATGTTAACGAAAACACGAAATGTTAATGAAAAGTTTCATTCACAAAAGTTAAAGAAATTTTGTTTATCAACATGCTCGAAAAGTTAATGAACACGCTATTTTGTTTATTAACAGACAGAAATGTTCATGAACATTGTTCGTTAACAATGTTCATTAACAAAGTTAACGAAAACATCTTGGTGTGGACGCGCCTTAACTCTTGTTCTTTTCCAACCCCAACAGCATTAGAGGATTCAAGGCCTAGGGAGTCTCATCATTTTCATGCCCTTCGTGGCCTTTGTCTTTGTTACAGGTAGCCTAGTATGCTCCAAACCTTAAAGCGTTTAAAATCAGAGGGGTTTCACTAGTTTGTTGTCGACACCTTTTTCTACAACACAGTCAACTCTTCTTGCTCTGCGCTAGGTGCTGTGGAAAATAATATTTAGGGGTCAACACACATGAGTGAACCTGAATTGATTGTTCTCACCACTTGGGTTATTCAAACACAGCTTTGTACAGTAATGGTCCTATTGATAACTTATATAAACAAGAATCTGCAAGTACGGTTACATCCACTGCACTAAAGAACATTCTAGCCTTTATTATTGCACTTCCTTGGTAGGCCTAGGCTATTTCTACTACCGCATTTGCTAGCACTATCAAGAATCAGAACTTTATGATCATTTTAGATGTAAAAACAGCAATATATTTTATGACTAGTCCACACCAAAGTTAATAAACAATGTTAATGAAAACATTTCTCAACATAGTTCATAGTTAACAAACTTCTTCAACATTATGTTCACACAAGTAAAGCTGTTTGTGAGGTTATGATGCATAGGGTCAGGAAGAAGAAAATAGATGCAAAGTGTAGCAAAGAAAAATACTGGACAAGTGTTTGGAATTAAGTTTGGAGAGAATACTTGCGCCTATGTCAGAACTTTAAATTTATGATGCAGCAGGCTTTCATCATTTTCTTGAGAAAGCCCCCATTTGACTTTCAGTTCTTGTTGACAGTAATTGGGCCTGACATTGCAAGAAATGGTACAGATTATCAGAAAACCGTCTCCACTAACGGCAGACTGTGTGTAATTTTAAGATTCCTAGCAACTGATGACTCCTAGAGTATCAAAACAAGCAATTTCAGTTATTGTGCCTGAGGTGTTTGAAGCTTTATACAACAATCTCAAGGAATTGGCAAAGGTACGGTATAAAGAAAATCATCATTCATTACTGATCTCCATTTAGGGCAGTCGCCCAGGTGGCAGATTCCTAGCCTTTTGTTAAATGATTGCAAAAAAATTGGAAATTTATTGAACATTGCTCTTGGTAAGTTATTCCAATCCCTAATTTCCCTTCCTGTAAACGAATATTTGCCCCGATTTGTCCTCTTGAATTCCAACCTTATCTTCATATTGTGATCTTTCCTACTTTTAAAGACACCACTCAAACTTATTCATCTACTGATGTCATCTCTACTGACAGCTCGGAACATACCACTTATAATACCAATATAGTTGGTCCGTTCTTGGACATTATAGATTTTTCAGTTAACTCATTCCTGGTTGCCAGCGGTTCACACCATTGTGCTAAGTTGGGCTCGTCAGTTGGTAAATAGCACACCAACCAAGACGCATGGCTAGTGCATACTGTGGAGACTACTGCGTAGGCTACTAGGAGCTAGTGCTAATGCTCTATGAGAGACTGTCTCTTTTTCATATATAGTTGATATTATAAATTTAGTCAGTTGGAACAAATATTTCAGGTTCCCTATGGGAATCAACATCTTTATCATCTGATGGCCAGGCAGGCATCAATTTTTGAAAATGAGACGGTCTCTCATAGTGCATTGGCACTGCTGGTGGCTCCAAGTAGCCTAGGCAGTGGCCTCCACGGTATGCACTAGCCGTGCGTCTTGGTAGGTGTGCTATTTACCAAGTGATGAGCCCAACTTAGCACACTGGGGCGAAATGCTGGCAACCAGGAATGAGTTAGCTGAAAAATTTATAATTAGTACGTTTACATGGGGGTTGAGATCGATTTTAATACACTTATCGTATTAAATACGATCCCCGTTTACATGTAGTAGGCTATTTGAGTATCGTATTGAATCTGCCAGGCAACATCGATGTACCGTATATGAACGATGCAGAATTGTAGTAAAATCTATATCACCTCTTAGAATTTAAAAACGCCAAATGCAGTAGAAGCCCAGGAGATAACTTTGTTTTGAAAGTATGTGTGGTATTCCAAATGTAATTGGTGCAATTGATGGAATGCACATTCCAATTTTACCCCAAAAAGTTTTTTTGCTAGGGGCTTTACGTCGCACCGACACAGATAGGTCTTATGGCGACGATGGGATAGGAAAGGGTTGGAAGGAAGCGGCTGTGGCCTTAATTAAGGTACAGCCCCAGCATTTGCCTGGTGTGAAAATGGGAAACCACGGAAAACCATTTTCAGGGCTGCCGATAGTGGGATTCGAACCTACTATCTCCCAGATGCAAGCTCACAGCCGCGCGCCTCTACGCGCACGGCCAACTCGCCCGGTCCCAACAAGGTTATCGTGATTTTGTTAATCGCAAGGGGTGGCCGTCTTACAACATGATTGCAATTGCTGATCATTTATAGAGGTAAATATCTTTACCGGCCTATTATATTTGTTATTTTGACAGAACTTTGATGATGACAATTTCGTCAGAACAAACATGGAGTGTCTGCGCAGTCGTTTTCAATACAATCTCAGTACGATCCGCGTTTTCATGGAACTCGATTCGAACCGAGTACGGTACGATACGATACCAGATTTTACCGTATCGACCTTGAGTCTCAATCCAAACAGAGTCCCCATTTACACGGCGTTTTCAATACGGGAAGTTTACTCAGATCAATCTGAATCCTGCATGTAAACATACTGAATGTCCAATAACGGACGAACTATTTTGGTTTTATAAATTTACTCATTCGGAACAAATATTTCAGGTTCCCTATGGGAATCAGCATCTTTAACATACCACGTAGTCGAGCAGGTCGTCTCCTTTCTCCCAAGTCTTCCCAGCCAAACTTTGCAACATTTTTGTAACGCTACTCTTTTGTCGGAAATCACCCAGAACAAACAGTTGGTTTCCAGTTCTTGAATCAAGTAATCCTGGTAAGGTTCCCAAACACTGGAACCATAGTCTAGTTGGGGTCTTACCAGAGACTTATATACTCTCTCCTTTACATCCTTACTACAACCCCTAAATACCCTCATAACAATGTGCAGAGATCTGTTCCTATCATCATTCAACCTAGTTACGATAACTATTATTTTGATGATGTACTGTGCAAGTTAGCTAAAAGAATATCGTACAGAATTAAAATTACTGTTATGTTAGAACTTCTGCTTGCAAATTGATAGTTTTTAGAAGAAATCAGAAAGATCATATTCCGCGCTATGAATTTGCATGCTTTAATTGCGTCCTTGCACATATGCGAACCGAAACGAAAAGTTAATGAAACATTTCATTCACAGAATTTATATATTTTGTTCATCAACAGGCAGGAAAAGTTTACGAACAGTCAAAAAATATTCACGAACCAGTTTTGTCAGTTGGGTGGCAGAAATGAGTATGAGTAGCTGGGGGGGGGATACTACATAAAACTTCAATATGAAAATATTTCCTTTCATACCTCTCAGGGCATTAAGATTAATGTCAGACAGGTAAACATTAACTGCAAAATGAACTATTTTAGCATTATTATCACAAACCATAATAGTATTTTGAACTTTGGTGTTCAATTGCTCCTTCCAAATCATGTAACAGAGGGCTTAGGCCTACCTCTTGGTTAGTGTAGAAATGTGGACTGCCATATGGATTTGTGACATCATGCGGAATAGACTGTTCACGTGCAATTTCACGCTAATCCAGACCCCGCTCGCGCATGACACTACGTGGTGTTCAAGCTAAACATTTGAATTCCAATGTAACTGATGCAATTATGCTGGCAATAATGATTTATCATTTAAATTAACAGTATTTACATATTAATTTGGAGCACCCAGCGACTCAAATATGTATTAATTTTATGTAATTAGCATATGAAAATCCACAGCCTGTTTCCAGTCATTTGACCGGGTCAGGAATGGAATGGATGAAGCCCCCATCTAGCGGCGAGGATAGGAAACGTGCTGACTGCCAAAGCTTGTCGCACTCCTCTGGGGCAATGATTAATGACTGACAGATTAAATGAAATATTAATGGAGAGTGTTGCTGGAATGAAAGACAGGGAAAATCCGAATACAATACCTGGAGAAAAACCTGTCCCGCCTCTGCTTTGTCCAGCACAAATCTCACATGGAGTGACCGAGATTTGAACCTTGTGTCCAGCGGTGAGAAATCGGTGCGCTGCCGCCTGAGCCACGGAGGTAATTAGCACATATCTGTTATATTAGCTGGGTGGTGCCCATTAAAAAGCTCCTAGGGAGAACCCTGCAAACATTGTTTTTTAACCATGTTTATTAACAAAGTTAATGAAACATCTTGGTGTGGATGCATCATTACATGATAGTTTTGCTGTGTTCGTGTGTTCTATGTCTTTTTAAATGTCTTTATATCCAGTATTCTTTATGATTTTTAATATTAGCTGAGGATGTTCCCATAAGGACTTTGTCTCAACAACAACGCGGGCATTCCGAATCGCCTGCATCGTAGAAACATCCAGTGAAATGGTGGTAATGTTAAGGATTGAAACTTATACTAACATCAAATAAACTATTTATTGTAACTGAATAGTTCACAAGATTATTGAATAGATGGATGTGTTCATTTTTTTATAGGAAAATATTTTTATTTTAAAATTGTAAGTCAGTATGGAACATAAAATGAAATTCATTTGTTGTAATATATTTTGGGCAAATGGAAACATTATCAAACAAACTTGTTGGATATCCATCATCTGATTCATACTGCACTAAAACATTGTTGCATATACAGTTATTTTAAAACCACCTTCATATTCTGACAGCTGTTAGCTGGAGCGTGAGCACTGTGTTACTACAATCAAAATCAACCAACCCCTTTCTGCGCTAGGTGCTGCAGAAAATAATGTCCATGTACAGGGATCATGAGAGCGTTAGCATTCCAAGGTGCCTCAGCAGTAATTTTATCGGCTCAAATATTGTAAGACATACTCCTCATTCCCCTTCCTCCCAGGCATCAGTCTATCTCTGGGCGATTCATTTCGATTTCAATTTTTAGGTAGATTTCAGCAGCAGAATGGCACATTTAAAAACATGACCTGCTGTTATATTTATATTCTCGTGTAAATGTCTGTTGACATCATTGCCAATAATGATATTCCAGGTTTGAATCTGGGTGAGGATGGGAGAAATATCAAAAACATGCTTTTCTTTGGATAAAGAAGTGAAATCGGTCTGACTCTGACTTAGGTGTCAGCACAATTTAAGATGCCAGCTGTAATTGAAATGAGAGTTGTGATCAGTGGAGGTCTGCCTTTCAGCTTATTGTTGCATGACTTTTCTTCTTCTTCCTCCTAGTGTTTTCCTGCTGGTGCAGGGTCCACTGTTCTAATCTTGGCTCGCCATTTTGCACGGTCTTGGGCATCGTGTGGTCTTAAGTCATATCTGCATTCACTGTGTCACGCTAGCGCTGCTTTGGACGTCTGCGTGGTCGTTGCCCATTAATTTCAAAGGTTTGGGTGAAATTGGTTACTGTTCCAGATGCAGCATGCAGGACGTGACCATACCATTGGGGACATTTTTCCTGTGCCGTAAACCGGGGTTACTTTGCACCTTAGGTGTAACTTTGCGCTCCAGTGGCGTTTGAGAGAATCCAATCAGTTCGTTCTTTGCTTACGCCAATAGATGGCAGACGTATACATTATTTTAGTCCCTGTTCGCGGTCATGCTTTATGTTTATGGCACTTTTGTATCGTAACTAGTGAACGTGTTCAGTAAGTGATTAAAATATAAGTGAAGTTAATTATCTTTCATCACGGTCAGTGTGCACAACAAGAAGGTAAGTTATATGTCAAACTGCACCTTATTTATCCACTTAGACTTTGTGATTTAGTTTGTACAGCTGATATAAGAGGTAAATGGTAATAGAATCATTATATTAACCAAGAGAGATTTGAGGTTGAATCGGGGTTACTTTGCACCAGTAACCAAAATTAGTATTTCTTAACTAAAATGGCATTATTTTCCCTAGAGACTCTTTCTAAAGGATTAAAATGTATCATTTATATATTTTATTGCAAATAAATTACTTGAATTTGTTTTGTTACTCATTTTAGTCACGTCGAGGGTATACAAACACACCAAAAGCGCCAGACCATATCGTAACTACTCGGAAGATGTAATGCAAGAGTGTCTTCAGGCAGTGAGAAGCGGAACGATGACCCAGATAGAAGCAGAAACTTATTTCAAAATCCTCAGGAGGACCATTAATCACAAATTGAAGGGCAAACACTTCAAGAAGCCAGGCAAACCTACATTGTTTTCATTTGAAGAAGAGAAAGCATTTGTTGACTGTGTTATACAAACGAGTAATTTTGGGTTCCCAATTGACACATTCGACCTGAAGCATATTGTAAAGGATTCTGAAGATATTAACAACAACCTTACAATCCAAGAATCATCAGACTCTGAAATCAATTTTAGTGTGAGTGAAAATGAAGAAAATGTCCATAAGGAAGTTTGGAAATTGATCCAGAGGATTTGCAAGGAGTTTGTTGTGTTTCAGTATGGAAGTGAAATATTTCCTGGAAAAATACTGGAGATAAAAGAAGACAGTGCAGTTATCAAGGCTATGCAAAGGTCATGCAAATCATGGAAATGGCCTGTAAAGGATGACATTATAGAATATAAATGGGAGGATGTACTTGGAGGAATAAATCCTCCCAAACAAGTATCGAGGAGAGGCTTATATTCCGTTCCAGAACTTGACATGAAATGGTTCATGTGATTTTTGACAAGACTCATTTGTGTCTCAAATTCTCATTAACAGATCTCTAATTAATTTTCAAACAGTGTCTCTTTTTATTTATATTTTTTGTATTTCTCCAATAAAAAAATTTCTGATTTACAATTTAAAGCAATATTTGAGCTTGTGTTGTCATTTTCCTGACCCTGATAATGTATCTTGATTATATTTACAAGTTTATGGTGCAATGTAACACTTACAGAGACAAACATTGCACCATCTCTCATAAATCAGTAGCAATGTAATAGTGGTGCAAAGTAACCCCTCCCTATAGGTAACTTTGCACCAAATTTTTATACATTATAAAATTAAAAAAGAATTTCATATTTGAAGATATGAGTGGTTAACCACCTTCCTGCATCCTTCTAGAATGTGTTAAATAAACACCATCTAAAAATTCAAATTGTAAGTATTATATACTGGCTGGAAACAAATTTCTGGCAAGAAAACGGTGCAAAGTAACCCCAGTTTACGGTGCCTTCTCAGTGATGGGTGCATTTCCCATTTGCTGGCAGATGGTGTCATTTTTGACATGATGCAGGATTGTGTTGCCCATCGACCAGCTGAGCATGTGCATTTCCATGGTGTGTAATTGGCGCTCTGTAGCTTTGTCAGCTGGTCAATATTAAACACCGTATAAAGCAACAGGACGTACTACCATGCAGTATATTTAGGACTTCAGATGATCTGGCATCCTTTTGTTGTAGCACACGCCTGTGACTTCCCTTCATCTCATCCATTCTGCCTGTATCCTACTTCGCACTTGATCATATATCCCACCATCAGTCTTTATTCGAGATCCTAGATACCTGCAGCTTACGGTCTTCGTTAAGGTCTCTCCAATCAGCTTGAATTGAGCTGTTGCTTGGGATGATTTCCAGGTATTCGGTCTTCTTTTTGTTCAGTCTAAGTCTGTACTGTGAGAGACGGCTGTTCCAATCTTCAACTTGATATTGCAATCCACTTCTGGTGGTATCAGCAAGTGCGAGTGCATGGCTTTTAATCTCGCAATATTCACACCAGGCAAATGCTGGGGCTTTACCTTAATTAAAGCCACAGCCACTTCCCACTCCTAGACCTTTCCTATCCCATCGTCGTCATAAGACCTATCTGTGATAGTGCGACATAAAGAAGCTTGTAAAAAATATATATTAAAAATTCTCACGATCATAAGTCATTGGATCTCTTAATTACTGAAATCTGAAGAACAGTGCCAAGTTTTCTATGGTGTTGATAACCCATCATGTAATGGTCTAGGTACGTTGTCTTTCCCCTTCTTCTTTTTCCTCCCAAGGATTCTTTTCTTTTTCTTTTCCTATTATAATAACTGTAGCTTAAGATAACTTTAAAGTTGCTGCTGTTCTCTCTACAACTTTACTATACTGGATTGCAGGCTTTGCATAAAGTGACAGCAAGTACAGTGAACTGGTTGTTGAAGTTGGACATTTCACTTTATTAATTGTGGGCCTCCATTTTTCCTTTCGTCTTCAAAATATTCCTGTAAGGCACACACCGTATCTGTCATGAGATTGACTATGAATCACGAAGCCATGCTTCCTCTTTATGTTCGTCTTTTTTCGAGGTGAATGAATTCTTGGTTGCCCTTGTCATTTAGCGGACCTTTGAACTTGTTGTGGCGTATTGTAGTTAAATGAATACCAAGGCTTAAGTTGAACATTATGTTATAGTATACAATACTATAATGTATACTACATTAAAATGGGATACACCATTACAGTATAAATGTTTAGCTGATTTCAAAAACACATAAAACAGATAATCATGTTTATCACCCAAAAGCAGCCATGTTAGCCAAGGCCCATGTACTACATTATACTCATTGGCAACATAGAACTCGGTCCAGCCAGCTCACAGAGCTATTAAGACAAAAAGGGTAGGGAAGGGGAAAGCATGCGACTGCCTGAGATTGGCTTAACCGCGAGGCATGTACTTGTTGCCGTAGTAACTGCCACCTGGAACTACCATGCTGCAAACTGTCAGAACACGCAACGTGTTTTAATAGAACTGTAATCTTAATTAGGACAGGTTAGAATAGAGTCTTTTTTTTAAATAGGAAATTTTTTATACAGTTCTTGGATAACAAACGTTTTGAGTTCTTAGTGTATCAACCTCTTGGTTGATTTATAGTTTTCTCTGAGAAAAATCAAGAAATACCCGAAGATTAATCTTTCATACAATCTTCAAAACCTTCAGCTTATCTTCAGTTTCCTCTATATTGCCTATTTTTCTTTGGGTGTCCCTGACTGAATGATGACCTTGCAGCAATCATATTGTTACATTCTGAGATGATTAAAGAAAGTTGTTACTTAGCATACATTCCAGACGAAGAGTAGATTTTTAAAAGTATAAAATAATAATCAAGTGTTCTTGTGAGCAATTTTCGTCAGCTGGATGGCAGGAATGAGTAGCTGGGTAGGAAATACTACATAAAAAAAAGGATTATGATAAAATTTCATTGTAAAGGCATTATCAATAATATCGGACAGGTAAATATTAACTGCAAAATTGAACGATTTTAGTGTTATGATGAACAAGACATAATAGACTATTTTGAAATTCTAAGTGTTCTACTGCTCTTTCATAATCATGTAACTCCGGGGCTTACCACTTGGTTGCTGTGGATTGTGGTGTTGGTGATTATTGTTTTAAAAGGAGGTACAACTCTGCAACCATTCTCTGTAAACATTAATCAGAGTGAAAAAATGGAAGGGGTCCAACACACAGAAAAATGAAGGTATCAGTTGAAAAAAGACCAGGGCCATCCAGGGTGTAAAAGTAGAATACCCCCTAGGCCTCATGACCTAATACTGTTGCAGTCTGCAAAGGACAAGAGTTGACCAACGGAGGTCAGATAAGATAGATGAAAGTGAGGAGCCTGGCACAAGTAAGTGGAAACAATGACATGATCCAGCTGAGGGTCCCATTGTCACCAACCCACACTCTCAAGTTAGGAGCCCCTGGGGCCCCCTTTAGTCGCCTCTTATGACAGGCAGGGGATACTGTAGATGTTATTCTACTGCCCCTTCCCACAGGGGGAAATTCTAGTGAGTTTGACATCCCGCGGAATCGAGTGCTTGCATGCGATTCCACACTAATCCAGACACCGCTTGTGTGCAACACTACATGACAGTCAAGCAAAACGTTCAAACTCTGGTGTAACTGATGCAATTATGCTGACGACAATGATTTATTATTTAAATAAACTGTTTTACAGTATTTAGGTATACAGGAAATAGCACAGAAAATTGGTCTTGGAATATCTTTTTGAAAAGACAGTAATCATGTTTACTGACCCACCACTCATAAACAAAATTGCCATAGGAAACCAAGAAATCAAAATTGAAGATAAATGTAAATATCTGGGAGAAATCATAACATATAACCTCAATGAAAAGCCAGCATGGCATAACAGAATAAACTGACCAGAGCACAATGTTACCAAGAATACCTACAACAAAAAAGGGTCAATAGCAACAAAATTAAAACATTACAAAACAGTCACTCAACCGGAAATAACATACGCAAGCGAAACCATCTTCAAAACCACTAACACTGCACAAATAGACAAAATACTCAAGATAGAGAGAAGAATCATTAGAATGTGCATCAACAAATCATACCAAAAAGATGGACACTGGAGAGTAGCTTCTAATGAAACAGTCTACAAGGAAATAGAACCAGTAATGAGCACAATCAGGAAGAAACGCACTTCATTTTTTTGGACATCTAATCAGGACACCAGAGAACAGGGCCATCAGGAGAATAATAGAAAAAATATGGAATGGTAAGTGCAACATTAAGTGGATTACAGAAATCAAGGAAGATATGGATGAACTTCAAATTACAGTGGAAGACCTAAGAAACAAAACCGACAAAATCAAGAAACTTGCAGACAAACAAACCAGACTGCAAATCAGAATCAACAGACAGACAATAGGAAGGGTGATTTCCGATGAAGAAAGAAGGATAAGATCAGAGAGAATGCAAAAGTACTGGGCTGACAGGAAACTGAAAAATTCTTTGTATAAAGTTGGCTAGAGTGGTCCAATGAAGACCATAAAATGTAAATAATAATAATAATAATTTAGGTTTTAATTTGGAGCACCCAGTGACTCAAATATGTATTGATATTAAGTAACTAGCAAATATCTAGGTTCAGGTAACCAGGTGGTCTGTAAAAACAGCCCATTAGAAAGGACCTAGGCAGAACATTGATAGTGAAAAAATCATATGGCGTCTGCTGTTGTGTGCAGCATTACAAGATAGCAGAGTAAAACCATATCTCTTTTGGGCGATCATCGTATGACATGGAGTGTGGAATGGTGCTTTCCTTTCTGCCTTTCGAAAATCTGACTGTCTCTGTTGGGTTTGTACTTGCTCTTGGAATGTAGACACCAACACTACCACTGATCCACAAATAAGAGATGCCTTCTCTAGTGTCAAAGTTAAGTTCATTTGTTGAAATGCGTTCTCACTTTTACTTTAATATGTGGGGGTAGTGTTGGAAATATAGTCAAAAACAGTTTTTCTGGAACAACTTCTGTTGACTATATAATTTCTAAAAGCTTGAGCCATTTCTCTTCTGTTGAGCTGAAATTCCTGGAAAGTTGAAATATTTGTTTTTATATGAAATTATTCTTGACTTCTGCTGACTGCTTCTTTGAATATGTTATATCTACACATCTTGACCACCCTGAAGAACATTGCTTTTTGCAAATTAATTCTTCAAAATTTCATATAAGTGCATGGAGAAAATAGGTATTCATAAGTCTTGACTTTAGAATGCCGACCGTACCACCAAATTTCAGTGTTTTAGCAGTTTCAATTATAACACTTGCAGTATACACCACAAAATATACACATAACTGGACATTATGTCTGGCTCCTTGGCTGAATGGTCAGCTTACTAGCCTTTGGTCAGAGGGTCCCTGGTTTGATTCACTCTCAGGCCAGGGATTTCAGTCTTAAATAGTTAAATCACTACCGAGCTTGATAGCTTAAGTGCGGCCAGTATCCAGTAATCGAGAGATCGTGGGTTCGAGCCCCACTGTCGGCAGCCCTGAAGATGGTTTTCCGTGGTTTCCCATTTTCACACCAGGCAAATGCCGGGTCTGTACCTTAATTAAGGCCACGGCCACTTCCTAGGCCTTTCCCATCCCATCGTCGCCATAAGACATATCTGTGTCGGTGCGACATAAAGCAAAAAGCAAAAAAAAATAGGTTAAATCACTTGACTTGGGGACAGATTGTTTGTGCTGTCTCCAACTTCGCTACAACTTGTACACCACACACAACACGCAGTTCCTGATACATAGCCGATGTCACCTTGTCAGAGGATCTTCCTTACAAAGGCTGTACCAGGCAAACACTTTGTAAGTTGTGTAGTATGTATGTTAATAGATGTTGATTCCCATAGGGAATCTGAAATATTTGTCCCGAATGAGTAAATTTATAATACCAATAGTCCGTTCTGGTTGCCAGCGTTTCGCCCTCGTGTGCTAGGTTGGGCTCATCAGTTGGTACCTAGCACACCTACCAAGAGTAGCACACACTAGCCAGCTTCTTGGAGCATTATTTTGAGACAAATTCGTAGGAAGAACATTTCTCAGTATCTACAACAAATAATAGCTAAGTACTTCATAGGACGAAGAATACGACTTGATGATTTAGAAGACCTTGAAATGAGTGCTGGTGTTCCACAGGGATCTGTCCTAGAACCCACCTTGTGGAACATTCTATATGATGCCGTCCTACGTCTGCAGCTGACAAAAGGGACAACATCTATCCGTTATTCAGATGACCTTGCAATAGTGGTAATAGCAGAGAATGTAGAGGAACTGACCTTCCGAGTAAATGAATCATTGAGACTAACCTTTGGATGGTAAAAAATACATTGAGACTGGCACCACATAAGACTGAGGCTGTAATTTTGAAAGGTTCCAGGAATTGGAAGAATGTCCGCTTCTTATTAAATGGTACAGAGATTGTCCCAGGGAAGCCTGTATGATACGTTGGTGTTCTTATTGGCAGGAATTGCACATTTGGTGCACATGTGAAGGCAGTAACTGAAAAGGCAGAGAAGAAGGCATCGACATTAGCTAGACTTCTGCCTAACGTCGGGGCACCGAGAACAGTTAAGAGACGGATTATGTGCTCTGTAGTGTATTCCACTTTACTTTATGCTGCACGTATCTGGCACAATGCACTCAGGAAGAAGATTCACCGAAGAGCTATGGAAAGAGTACAGAGGTACCTGTGCATATCGCACTGTTTCGACAGCAGCTTTACAAGTTGTAGCTGCCAGTATTCCCAGCCCCGTTGTAGAGAGAAAACTTTGGCATGAAAGGGGTGCGAGTATATCTGCTGAAGAAAAGAAAGCCTTGAGGAACCAACTCTTACTAGACTGGCAAGACCGATGGGATGGCACAACCGATGTTGGCCAATGGACAAAAAAGCTAATACCCGACATAAGAGGCTGGCTGAAATGTAGACATCGGCAGGTAGATTACTTTCTGTTGCAGTTCCTGACAGGACATAGAAGATTTGGCATATACGCCATGAAGATGGGAAAGACGCAGGGAGATCGTTTTGGTACTGTTCTGAAAGGGATACAGTAGAACACACTTTTTTCTGCTGTGTTTGATGGGAAGAAGAACGAAGGAAAGCCTGCCAACAACTTGGCCGACGACTCACGCTAGGGAATCTGGTTCAAATCATGTTGGAGAGCCTGCTTGCCTGGAACACAGTAAAGGCGATGGTGACATGCATTATGGGAACAAAGGAGAAAGGAAGAGAATAATAATATAAATCACTCCATTCTGATCTCATGCTGTCAAGGAGTTCCAGAATGGGCTGAGTGAAAAGGGCAGGGTTTTTTAGTTGGTGGAAATCCAACTCCCACACCGAGGGGTGTCTTTAAAAGATTTTCCCCTGCCACAACCAAAAAAACATACTACTACTACTACTTGGCTCTGAAATGGCTTCCAGTTATGTAAGGCTACTGTTGATTTTCTTGTCTTTTGTGTCCGTCCTTTAGTCAACTGTTGTTCTTTTCTGATCCCATACAGTACTAGATTTGAGAGACCTTACTGAGTCTTGTATTTCACCCAACTGTCATAGTTTATTCAATACTCTCATTCTTCAAAGAATATTTTTTTAAAATACTGTAGTCATAGCCCTAGTTTGTGACCTATGGGCAACAGCTGATGGGCCTAGTAAATAGTCCTGAAATTAGGGATGCCAGTTGTTTTGAAATCTTGGGTATTTTCATAGTCATAGTTTGTGCTCAGACGACATGACATTCTACCCTAACATCACTTCTCCGGTGTGTCTTGAGTGGCCCTGACATGATGAGATGTTGGCCATTAATCTGGCTGAAGAAGCCAAGATTGTCCTTGCTACCACAATCTGTCATTGAGACTCTGGGCATCATCCCCTTGAAATCAAATTAGCAAGGCCACCTGTTGCCATTGAGCATCCACAGTGATGTTTTCAATTTCAGAAACTCTGTTTGCAACAAATGTCTTCCATTTCATAGATGGAGTTGATGTCCCTGTCAAAACTATGGTTCAGTCCAAAGGAAGATGTCTGATAAGTTGAATATCATTTCATTTTCTGCAAAAGTCTTCTTGACTAGTTGTGAGAGTAGGAGGGCTCCACAGAGCTGTAAACGAGAAAGTGATTTTTGAGTTTTCAGAAGAGCAACTCGACTTAAGCATACTAATCTCACCAAAGGGATGCTCTGATTGTTCATAGATCTCTAGTGAATGCAACTGCCAGAAATAATTGATTTGAATATCAGAGATAGGAAGAAATAAATTTCATTTTTGGTCCATATTGACAATAATACCTAAGTTTGCTAGGGAACTTCTCGGATTGGTAAACAAACTATGAACATTTCAGATGAGTGTCTTCTGCTATTTTGTGTGAAATGGGCTTTGCGTATTTCTTCTGTAGTACAAGGAGCTTGATCTCTCTCTTCGATCTCCCAGAATTTCTGGAGCTGTTTCTAGACGTCACTATCGGTCTTGAAGAAGCAAGACACAACCGACTGCCATGAAGCGTGGGGAGACTGTTCATACTTTCCAGCCATGATCCATCCTAGGTCACTTTCTATTAAAACCGGGTGGATTTCATCTTTGGTGAAACTGCTTGCTTGTTGAATATATGCAAACACTGCTACTTCTAAGAGGACATAAATTTTACTGCTTTCATAAAATTCTGGGTCAGCTAATTCAAGATGTGTGGGAATTTTCTAAGTTGTGCAATCAAGCATTTCTCCTGGAAAGTTATCACTGTCTTTAGGAAGAATTATGCAAGTTGCTGACATACTGAACATACTATTCAGAGAGCTAATTTGATCTGAAATGCAATGAGCCTGGGAAGTGGTGTCACCAATTCCTTGAAGTGGCATTCTGCCCTGTGTTGCTGACATATCTTCAAGTACTGGGCACAAGTTGACATAAAACAGGAATAGGGACCTGAATCCAGCAAGGCTAAGTGCAGTGGACAATAATGTGTTGTATGGGTTCTACCTTTAAAATTCAATAACTGCTGGTTTGTGACAACAGATATTGTAGAGTAGATCACAAGGATTGTGGCACAACTAAGCAGCAATATGGATGAAAATGATTTGTCTTTAGCTTCCGTTTCTGTATTCTATCGGCAACTTCAACTATAGACTTCGACCAGCGATAATATACTAGCCAGAAACTACAGGAATTTTAAAAGTTCAAGCTGCAGCTGAAGTCAAAGGTTATGGAATAAGCGAGTCTTCAGTTTACAAAAATGGGTTTAGAGTTGGAAAAAGTTCATTTTAACACTATTAGACAAAAATACGGACAATCAACAAATAATTAAAAAATAAATATGGACGTCAGGACAGACGCTAAAAATAAGGGCATGTCCTGGTAAATACGGACGTCTGGTAACCCTACACTACATGAGCTTTCTAGACATAAAACTGCTTCTGAGAGGATGAATCTGGCACATTTCCATACCTTGTGGGCAGGCTAGTAGATAATCTCTATGGACTTACACTTCGATTCCAGAAAGTCAAATGCTTGGGCAAGTATAGGGAATGTTTTGGTCTTATATTCCCTGTGAATTGAAGTTTCTGTTTCCTTAAGAATCAACTGGGAGATAATTATTTCATCCAGAGGCATGTTCGATTCTGATGTTTTAAATCATTCAGATTACTTACGGGTTGATTCAGCAGAGTATAAAGCTCGTGCAGAAATCTTAGTCATGGCAGGAAGGCAAGTTTAACAAGTTCTTGAGATGCTCTGATTCATTCAGCCTGGGGTTATTGTAATGATTGCATACAGCATCAAAGGCTACTTGGAAGTTAGTGTTTGTAACTGGAAGGTTGGTGATAACTGTATGAACTTAATCAGTGAAAGAGCTCAGTAGGTAGTGGAATCGCTGAATGTTTCTAGTGATTCATTATTGACAATAAGGTTAAGAAATGTATCGTGAAAATGATGAAATTCTGTGATAACACTGTTAAATGCTGGAAGTTTAATTGTGGGCAACTTGATTCTGTTTCTGCTATTGCTAGAAGTCTAGTGATTGTCAGATCGAGCACTACGACACTTGCTAGCTTCAGAATTAGCTTCAAGAGATCTAGTCAATTTTCCTCCTCTACATTGAAGTTCATTGTTTCAAAGCTATCTCTCTCTTCACTATGCCGTTCATATTCCTTGAATATTTC
Organism: Anabrus simplex; assembly: GCF_040414725.1. Taxonomy (NCBI): domain Eukaryota; kingdom Metazoa; phylum Arthropoda; class Insecta; order Orthoptera; family Tettigoniidae; genus Anabrus; species Anabrus simplex. Next base: position 30,995,210 of record NC_090269.1, read on the forward strand.
TAACTCTGGTCGAGTACCTTCAGATTTCAAAGATACGAGTTTCATTGATGTTTCCGTATTGAATTGAGATCACAGAGATGAGATATCTATTAGGTTCCACCTATTCAGTACTAATTACTAGCGTAACATACGATCTGAAAGACCCATGCCTGAAAATTCACATTAGTACTCATAACATCTGGCACTGAGCAGCGAACGTTAGCTGATCCGGCCCAGAGGACCGCAAAATGTTGTGTGTGGGTACATCACCTCTCTGGTAAATCATATCACCAAATGAAACTGAATACGAACTTGACTATAGACCCTATTTCCATCGCAGTCTGCTATGCCTGTAGTGTCTTCCCACTTAAACTAATCGCATGTACAAGCAGTAAAGCAAAAAATTTCTGCTACTCATCTCACAGTGTTAGCAGGTTGACCCTTTCCAGAATTCGACAGACACAGTGCGCTGCTTTTATTGATTATTTTCCGACAAATCACCTTGTTATTGATGTTTTTAGCACGTTCCAAGCGTTCTCTCTGGCACTCATTTTTAACAAAAATTGCTGGAACTGTAATTTCACATATAAGCTTTGCTTAACAGTTTGACAGTTGTCGGATCATGTGTACTTCAGTAGAGGCAATTCTTCCAAAATAGGAAGAACAATTTCAGTGAAATTTTCACACTCAATTGGACATAAATACCATGGCCTCACACATAAACAGGAAAATTGTGATCGTAATGCACACAAGTTGTTCGGTGAGGTAATGTAGCTTATCAGATTTTAATTGTACTTTTTCAGCAGTACAGACATTACTTTCAGTTTTCTCTCTCTCTCGCTCTCGCTCTCGCTCTCTCTCTCTCTCTGTGCACTATTCTTATTTCATTATTTTTCTACATTCAGGATTTTGTTCAGGAGCTTTGCAAATGAGATGATCTTCAAATATTCTGGGAAAAACGTTTTTCAACTTAATTTTTAGTTCAGGATGAAAATCAAACTCAACAAATTGCCTTCTGTTTACTTGAGAAGTTATCGATTCTAAGTCAGGCACAAAATTATTTCTAGAAATATTCAGAGCTATCTCTGCCCGAGGTCTGGTTCACATTGCAATTAGTGGAATGAAATCCCTTTAGATTTCCCACTCTTATTTTTGCAGTATGGGATGCAATGATATACCATTTTGGATATCGATCACCTATGACAATTAAAAATTATAGGTAATTGATAGACATTACAGGTGCATGCAGAGTAATACAAGTTACGGAAACATTCAGTTAATACACACTGTTACTAGAATAAATTAGAATCGGGAATAATACAGGGAAGCAGACTAGTGGGAAGACAACGAGCATAGTAGCTGGTGAATTTATTTCAAAGCAAACCTAAACCAAACTTTTTTTTTTTTTTTTTGCATCAACACATATAGGTCTTATGGCGACGATGGGAGAGGCAAGGCCTACGAATGGGAAGGAAGCAGCCATGGCCTTAATTAAGGTACAGCCCTAGCATTTGCCTGGTGTGAAAATGGGAAACCATGGGAAAAAACCATCTTCAGGTCTGCCAACAGTGGGGTTCAAACCCACTGTCTTCCGGATGCGAGCTCACAGCAAACCAAACTTAAACTAAGTTCTGGCATTGTCATGAACACATAAGGGAGTTAATGTATCCACAAAGACGCACACGAGATGCTGTCAGTTGGTACAATTATTTTATTTACACTTATTTACAAATTACACACATAACGTTAATCACTGTTGTCAAAAACAAAACATTCACATCACGAACCACCATTTAAGGACAACTGCCAATCGCTGCACATCGAGGTGACAACATCAAAACACAAATAAAACAGCTGACTGCTTAAAAGCATGTCATTCACATGGTCACAAGTATAACCTTGCTACACCATGACTCTTCAACCAATAACTTCCAACCTCTCATTTAACAGTTCTTTATATATATATATATATATGTGTGTGTGTGTGTGTGGGGGGGGGAGACAGGCTTCTGCGCCTATTGGCTGCCATGGTAGAGAGGCGGTCGCTGATTGACTGTTCTTTGGCCAATGGTTGAAGAGTTAGGGAGCCTGGTGTACATTGACGTGCCTTGGCGGAGACAGGCAGCTGATCACCTGTTGCTTTCTTCTGGTCTGCCACGGCTGTCGTGTCCTTGATGATTTAAGGCTTTCAAGACTGGAAACCAGGCTTTGTTTACGCATTCATATTCCTCCTTATGGTTGAAGCTGTTGGTGTGCTTCAGGATTTCAGTGTCGCTGTACTGTATGCCATGGCCTGCTAGCAGCGAGTGTTCAGCAACTGATAATCTATCTGTCTGTCTTAGCCGGCTATGTCTTTTATGCTCCTTCAATCGTGTGGCGATGCTGCGTTTGGTTGTGCCTGTGTAAACCTGGCCGCAGCTGCATGGGGTCTTGTAGTCACCTGCTGTGGAGAGAGGATGGCGCTTGTCTTCAGCAGACCTAAACAGTTCCTGGATTTTCTTTATCAACCTGTATATGGTTTTAACTCCGTGGTACTCCAGTAGCCTCCCTACCCTGTCGGTTATTTACTCAATATACGGCAGAAAGGCTTTAGCTGCTGGCCGCTCCTCTTCTTTCTACTTGGTTATTGGTTGGATGGAGTTCTCGCTGGATATCTTTATGGCTGTACCCGTTAGTGAGTAGGGCCCTATTGAGGTGGCTGAGTTCCTCGTTTAAGTGCTGAGCTTAACAAATTCTCTAGGTGGTAGAAGTTGATATTTAAATGATTGCCATGCCCGAGAGGTATAACATACAGGTAGGGGCAAGAGGGGAAGAGAACATTCTAGAAGCAGCGAGAGTGTGAAGGTTGTGACATAATAGCACATAGGAATCAGGTGATATGCGATCGGTAGAATCCAGGCCGTAGTACATAGTAGGGGAGGTTGAAGATAAGAAAAGGCCATGAAGATAGTTACAGATGTGTAATTTAGAAAAACGGTGGCGGAGCGTAAGGATAACAATACAGATGTTGTCTAGACTGGTGTAGTGTGATCCATTGCGGCCATTCTTCCTTCATCTCTGTGCAATTAACAGTTGCCAAACATCTGTTAAACTCTAGCTTCTATTACTTCTTGCTGAAACAGTTGTCATAATGTTATTTGGATAGCTTCTAACCTTCGTGCCGTTATAAAAGTTCAGGCACCTCATGTCTTAACAAGTGCTGCAGCATGATAGTCAAAATGTGTACCTGATATAATGTCAACACAGCCTAATATCTTGGGAGAAGATCAAAATTTATCAGTGAAAACCTACACCAGAATGTTGTTTGAGTCATCAGTCCATAGACTGGTTTGATGCAGCTCTCCATGCCACTCTATCCTGCGCTAACCTTTTCATTTCTACGTAACTATTGCATCCTACATCTGCTCTAATCTGCTTGTCATATTCATACCATGGTCTACCCCTACCGTTCTTACCACCTACACTTCCTTCAAAAACCAACTGTCACCATAAGACCTATCTGTGTCGGTGCGATGTAAAGCCCCTAGCAAAAAACAAACAAAAACAAAAACAAAAAAAAACCCAACTGAACAAGTTCTGGGTGTCTTAAGATGTGTCCTATCATTCTCTCACTTCTTTTCGTCAAATTTAGCCAAATCGATCTCCTCTCAGCAATTCAATTCAGTATCTCTTCATTCGTGATTCGATCTATCCATCTCACCTTCAGCATTCTTCTGTAACACCACATTTCAAAAGCTTCTATTCTCTTTCTTTCTGAGCTAGTTATCATCCATGTTTCACTTCCATACAATGCCACGCTCCACACAAGTCTTCAAAAACATCTTTCTAATTCCGATATCAATGTTTAAAGTGAGCAAATTTCTTTTCTTAAGAAAGCTCTTCCTTGCTTGTGCTAGTCTGCATTTTATGTCCTCCTTACTTCTGCCATCGTTAGTTATTTTACTACCCAAGTAACAATATTCATCTACTTCCTTTAAGACTTCATTTCCTAATCTAATATTTCCTACATCACCTGCCTTCGTTCGACTGCACTCCATTACTTTTGTTTTGGACTTATTTATTTTCATCTTGTACTCCTTAGCCAAGACTTCATCCATACCATTCAGCAACTTCTCGATCTTCTGCAGTCTCAGATAAAATAACAATATCATCGGCAAATCTCAAGGTTTTGATTTCCTCTCCTTGGACTGTGATTCCATTTCCGAATTTCTTTTTGATTTCCTTTACTGCCTATTCTATGTAAACATTGAAAAGGAGAGGGGACAAACTGCAGCCTTGCCTCACTCCTTTCTGGATTGCTGCTTCTTTTTCAAAGCCCTCGATTTTCATCACTGCAGACTGATTTTTATACAGATTGTAGATAATTCTTCGTTCTCGGTATCTGATCCCTATCATCCCTAGAATCATAAATAGCTTGGTCCAATCAACATTATCGAATGCCTTTTCTAGATCTACGAATGCCATGTATGTGGGCTTGTCCTTCTTGATTCGATCCTCTAAGATCAGACGTAAAGTCAGTATTGCTTCACGTGTGCCTACATTTCTTCTGAAGCCAAATTGATCTTCTCCCAACTCAGCTTCTACTTGTTTTTCCATTCTTCTGAAAATAATACGTGTTAAAATTTTGCAGGCATGAGATACTAAACTAATGGTGCGGTAGTTTTCACACCTGTCAGTACCGGCTTTCTTGGGAGTAGGTATAACAACATTCTTCCGAAAATCGGATGGGACTTCTCCTGTCTCATACATCTTGCACACTAAATGAAATAACATTGCCATGCTGGTTTCTCCTAAGGCAGTCAGTAATTCAGAGGGAATGTCATTAATTCCAGGTGCCTTGTTCCTATTGAGGTCACTCACAGCTCTGTCAAACTCTGATTTCAAAATTGGGTCTCCCATTTCATCAGCCTCAACAGCCTCTTCATGTTCCAGAACCAAATTATTTACATCTTTACCTTGATACAATTGCTGGATATGCTCCTGCCATCTTTCTGCTTTGTCTTCTTTCCCTAGAAGTGGCTTTCCATCTGAGCCTCTTAATATTCATACACCTAGATTTCCTTTCTCCAAAGGTTTCCTTGATTTTCCAGTATGCAGCATCTAGCTTACCCAGGACCATACAGCCTTCGACATCCTTGCACTTATCCTTCAGCCATTCTTCCTTAGCTACCTTGCACTTTCTATCCACTTGATTCTTTAATCGCCTGTATTCTTTTCTACCCTCTTCATTTCTAGCATTCTTGTATTTTCGTCGTTCATCAATCAGGTCTAGTATCTCCTGAGTTATCCACTGATTCTTGGTTGATCTTTTCTTCCTTCCTAACATTTCTTCAGCAGCCCTACCGACTTCATTCTTCATGACTCTCCACTCTTCTTCTATAGTGTTTCCTTCAGCCTTTTCATTTAGTCCTTGTGCAACATGTTCCTTGAAACAATCCCTCACACTCTTTTCTTTCAGAATATTAGATATATATATATGAACCATATTTGTTTTCTTCCCCTCTCTTAAGTTCCTAGGTATCTGGGAACTTATGAAGTCTTATTTTTGTTTTGTGATTTATTGTAATATTTCTTTCAGAGTGGGACGAGTTTTATTATACGCAATCAAGCAAGAATTTCTCGTGAACTATTGCCTGTTTACTACAAGCATAACAACATGGCTAGTTTCGTCCGCCAGTTGAATATGTGTAAGTGATGCTTTTGTTGTATAATTTTACTTCTTTATTAAAGCTATTATTTGGCATTGATTTTATGCATATTTTTTAAATTTTTGCAGATGGTTTCCATAAAGTTGTGTCAATTGAAGGGGGTGGCTTGAAAGTCGATAAGGATGAGATGGAATTTGCTCACTCTTGCTTTTTGATGGGCCATCCATATCTGTTGGAACACATTAAGAGGAAGGTACTGATTTTATATTGAATATAGAAATTAATTTCATGAATTGTGCATTTGTGCATACATTTTTTGTAAATGTAAACTCGTGTCCTCGTCCCGAGGTGGTGCAGCTCTTTTTTTAGGCATATCCCCAATGGAGGTGAGCTGCATGTCCCATTTTAACCACATACCAGCACTCCTGCTATTCTTAAATCTCTGGCAGTACTGGGAATTGAACCTGGGCCCCCCTGAGGATGGCAGCTAATAGCCCTAACCATTACGCTACGGAGGCAGTGATAGTACTGCAGGTACAGCTTTTCAATTAAAAATTTCATACTTTCAGAGACAACATTGTGGAAAACATTATTACAAGGGAAGGGTTTCGACTTGGAACAGGAATTTTGGGTTAAAAATTTCCATAGATAAATTTCCAATGGTTATGACCGTAAAAGCATTCTTAGTTTTGTTGATTTTGGCCAATACACTTCTTTGTAAATAAACATGAAGATTCTCTTTAAAATGCATGAAACAGCAAGGAGAGTAGAGCAATAAACACAACATACATAAGCAACATCTGAATGATCTTCTTAATTATATTTCAATGATGAAAAATCAAATGCCTCCCAAATTATATTCTTGAAGTCAGACTTGTTTGCTGTGACAAAAAACCCAAGGAGAAATGTTTCATGGAGACTTTGCCTTGCGTTTTTAGAAGAGAAAATGGGTCTGCTCACAAGGAAGACTTCTCTAATACTGATGGTTTGGTTTTGACAGTTGATCACCAGATGGCTCGCTGTGCTAGCCTTGTCAGTGAGAAGCGACTACTCCATCTTAGCTCCAATTAAGATGTTTCATGTTCAGTACGTCCGTGCATTGCAAAATAGACATAAGGTCATCGGATGAATCTAAAGACAATGAGAAAGAAATATGGTAGAAGAAATAAATAAAATACAATCAAGAGCAACAAAAGACTGACAAGGATAGAAGAATAGAATAGATTTGAAGATGAAAAGTGTGTAAAAGGAGCAAGAAGAAATTGTACAAGAGTCGGGCAGAGGAGAAGCACATGCTACAATGAAGTTGAAGACACAAGAGTAAAAATGAGTAAGAATTAATACAGTAACAGATTGAAAAAAAAAAAAAAAAAAAAAAAAAAAAAAGGAATTACCTACATAAATCTTTAATGGCTGGCAACGATGTACTGGTGAACTGATGGCCAGTGTCCCTGTTGAAATTATTACAATTTTTTTACATATTTCCACTGATTCCTGTTTAATCCTAGACCTGTAGTGTTTTGTGTAAGAGCATAAACGTTGTAAAAGAAGTGATATGTCAGCGAGGAATTTTATATTCCTTTTTGAGATTTTTAATACGAGTTGTAGAGCATTGGGAATTTATGTTCTGTTTCTTCTGCTTTTTTTGCGTAGTGCAAAATATCTGATGCCGGTAATGAACATATTTCTCATCTTGTCAAATTCATATATAATGAAAAATTATATGGCCTTTGCCTGAATTTTGTTTCTTCAAAAATATTTCTTATTTTCTTCTACATAATCAGATATCATAAGTTTGTTGAATTCATTCCGAATAGTACATTTTACTGCTGTTAACACATGCTTTCATGTTCACTGGAACTGCTACCTTCTGTTCGGGCCAAAGTAGTTCCATCAACGCTAGCACAACACTCTTGATTTTGAATAATATGTCACCTTTTGCCTTCCACAAAGTCTTCACTGTTTACTGTCCTGTTCATTATTATTTCATTGGTACAATAAAATTGTTTTTCCCCATTCTGAATAGTTAAATCCATAAAAACAATGCAAAAATTTGGTCTCTAATCCCAACATTGTTCATTTTAGGAGATATTCTCTTCAGTTTAGATGGCAATAAATTTAACACATTCCATATCATAGGTTTAGAGCTTTTCTTTTGTGTATTTTTACTTCCGTTTACAGTAGCAAGACACATGCATGTCAACAACATATTGCATCTGGTTATCAAGGTCCTCACTGCGAAAATTACTACACAGAAAGATAGCATGTTCTTTTTTTTCTTTTTTTACACTACTATTTACAGTTATTTAGAAGGTCATTCACTTTGTAAGTTTCTCATTTGACATGGGTTGATTTTTACTTGCACACACTCAAACACACAGCCTTCTGACATGTCAAACTCCTACTTTCCACATGGCCTGTCCCAACAAAGAGTCTTTCCTAGAGTAATTCACTTTACAACTAATACTGCATTAAACTCTTTCTTCGCTAAAATGACTCGTGAAGGACTTGTGCCTGCCTCATAACTGCCTGTATTTGCTCACGTCTGACTCATTTAAGACTGACTGCTCATTATATAGGCCACTGGGAGATTCTGGTAGTTTCCACTTCCACAGATCATTCTGGGCACCTGGTGATGTTAATCAGGTTCCGGATTCTTTTGGGAGCTTCCTTATCGTGATTCTAAACAATTTGCCAGTGCTTGTTGCTGGCCCGCCCATATTGTTGCAGCTGTGCCAGCATTCTTGCCTCTTGGGGTCCCTCTGCAATCGTGGCCTTCATTGTTGCAATAGAAACTGTCTCAAGAAGAACAAGCTGTTCTGAGGACAGGTTGGTTTACCAATAAGGTCTCCCGTTTAAACTTTTATGGTGATGCAACAGACATACTGCATCTTACACAAAAGAATGCTTTTGAGAGCCTTGCAGAGAGAAAAGATGGGCCTGTATAGACATTTTGGATACAAAATTTATGTTTCAGCTGAAACTCTTCCCTTGATGGTTAATATAGCTATAATTTTTGTGGGATTAGGCTGATGTGTATAATGTTCATATGATATGTAATAAGAAATTAGTGAATGATGAATAAAGACAAATATTGACGGTTTGGAAAAGAACTAGAGCAAGTACAGTAAAAGGATAAATATGACAGGTTGGGGTGGAACAACTTAATACTTCCATCTTTACTGAGTCGGGAGCCATAACTAAATACCCAGCCTTTTTTTGTCTATAGTTTGCGAATTCCAGATTCAGTTCCTGGCTGAATTGTAAGATTTTAACTGAATATGGTTTATTCATGTGGTTTGAGGATTGGATGTTCGTTCTCTCCCCAACATTCTTGCATCTTGCATAGTTAACTTCCTTCCATTACACTGTTATGGATTTTGCTTACTGCAGTGGAAACTGTCCACCCACATTGGAAGGTCTGTCTTACAAGGGTTATGCCTGGCTGTAATAGGCACTAATAATAATAATAATAATAATAATAATTCAGACAAATTTAACTAAGTTCCTCTACCACAGGGAGACATTAAATGTACTAGTTTCTTCAACTTACATACAGTAGAACCTCGATAATTCAAAATCGGTTAATTCAAAATCCCGCCTCATTCGAAGAAGCTCTCGTTCCCGGAAACATGAGATACAGTTTTGCATGTTATTTAAATTAATTCGAAATACGGATAATTCGTAATTCGAAGTACAATGTCGGACCCATTACCGAAATTCAGACTTTTAATTCGAAACTGCCTTTACATTTTAAAACAATAGTATTTTAAAACAATAGTATGTTACAGAGTCATTTCAACTCTAAATTTATCCACTCCGCGTCATAACAGAACGCGCGTTCCGGAACGTGGAGGGGTAGCTTTCCGCACTTACTCACTTCGGTGGGTCTACAGTACGCTTCATGATTGCTAAGTTGAATGAAATCTGAATTCTTTTGTATTTAACCTTTTAAGGAACTCCGTAATATCACGCAACAGGCAGTGTGCGGAAAAACAGAATCCGCGAACACTAGCGATGCTGACAGTTGACGAAAAACGTGGCTCATATAATAAATTCGTAGGCACCGTACAATATTGTCATTGCCGGTGAAACTGCATTGCTTTATTTTAATGCGAGCCCAAACGGTCTTATGGTTTTAAAGGAGAAAGTGCCAGCCGGGGAATCGTACAAAGGTGGGGGTGGGGGTCATAGTAGTGCGTTGCAATGCACATGGAAGCGAGAAACTTTATCCCATAAAATCAGCTTCATGGTCCGTATCGCACTTCAATAGATTCACAATTAAGTATTTATTTTCCACCTAGAATATAAGAATCCATTATATTATCAAATTCTAGTATATTTGAAAATGCTTGAGAAGGATCACGAAAAAAGAATTGGAATTTCTCCTCCTACAGATAGCCCTACAACTTATTCCTCCTCAGTTGAAGCTATAGGTGACAGCAAGGAAGTTCTTGACACACCTATATCCCCCGCTCCTCCACCTCCTCAGGTGCAAGAGCAAGGAAGAACGCATCATCAATATTACACCCGGCGCAAAACTGTGAAAGAATGACAGGAGTTACTATTCCAAAGGAAAGCAGGCTTAATAAGATTTGACAACTAGGAATTAGTTATATCTTCATCTACATTAATAATAAGAGCCGCACTGTGATATCAGGATTTCGTCATTTCAATAATTACTTATAAATTGTATAATTTTTTAATTTATAAATTGATCTTTTTTCATGAATTATTAAGAAAAGAATATTTATTAGGACAATTTCTCTATGGAATATTGTACAAGTGTTTCCTTGACGACTGCTTTCTATTGTAGAAATAATTTATATATTTTCTCTTGAGTTATTTGTTTGTTTTAATCTTGTCAATCTTATGTTAATTTTAAGGACACTTCCTCTAAAGCATTACTTTGTCAATTTTATACATTTTTCATCTAAACAGTGTTATGTGGCTGAAGATGTTGATAATATACGAAACATGTACCACTTTTGACCATTAAAAATTGCCTTAAGCAATCATTGTATCGACTAGGTGGAAAATAAATACTTAATTGTGAATCTAAACTTTATCCCCTCGTCATAGGAAAGTTCGATAAGCCACAATGTTTTAATCACTTTCCATGCCAGTACAAAGCATCTAAAAATGCGAACAGTACAGAAATCCAAAAAATAATGCATTTTCACAGGGAAACCGGCATCATTCCTCATCTTTGAATTGTGTGATTTTTATCTTTTGTTGCGTGAGGTTATGTTTGTCAGTGATTTATCCAAGTGCATTATTTGAACATTGTAAATGCATCTTGTTGGATACATTTCGGAATGTTTTTTCCATGGCATTTGAAAGGTTTTAACTGTGAATCGAGGTGATCGCATGTATTAATGGGTCTTATAATACTTTGTGACGCGGCAAGTGTTTACATTTCTGAAGTACGAGAGAAGTGCCATGGCGGGAAATCGTACAAGGATAGTCATAGAAAAGTTCGATTTTAAGGGCATCGGGTACTTTCTGTGTAAATACAAGACATCTAAAATGCATACAGTATAGTATTACATGGGAGCCTGCATAGATTTCTCCTCGTCTTTGAATCGTGCTTTTTTTTCTTTCTTCATTTCGTTGCGTGAGGTTATGTTTGCCAGTGAGATATCCGAGTGCATTATTTGAATACTGTAAATGCACCTTCTTGGATACATTTTGGAAATAGTTCTTTTTCATGGCATTTGAAAGGTATAAACTGTGAATCAAGGTTAACTGGATGCAGTAACGGGCCTTAGAATATTTTGTAACGCGGCAAGGGTTGGTACTTCTGAATTGCGAATTGGCGGTTAATTCGAAATCACGTAATTCAAAGTCCGATTTTTGAGTCCCAACGACTTTGAATTAACAAGGTTTTACTGTAATTACACAGAGTAGCATGGAAGTGTGTACTGTGTGTTTTTTCCTGTCCTTATACTACCAATATAATGGTCCGTTGTTGGACATTATAAATTTTCCAGCTAACTCATTCTTGGTTGCCTGCGTTTCGCCCTCGTGTGCTAAGTTAGGCTCATCAGTTGGGACTTAGCACACCACCCAAGACGCAAGGCTAGTGCATACCATGGAGGCCACTGCATAGGCTACTTGAAGCCACCAGCAGTGCCAATGCACTATGAGAGTTATGTCTCATTTCCAAAAATTGATGCCTGCCTGGCCATCAGACATATCTCATTTCCAAAAATTGATGCCTGCCTGGCCATCAGACATAGCTCTTATAGTGCATTGGCACTGCTGGTGGCTTCAAGTAGCCTATGCAGTGGCCTCCACGGTATGCACTAGCCTTGCGTCTTGGGTGGTGTGCTAAGTCCCAACTGATGAGCCTAACTTAGCACACGAGGGCGAAACGCAGGCAACCAAGAATGAGTTAGCTGGAAAATTTATAATGTCCAACAACGGACCATTATATTGGTATTATAAATTTACTCATTCAGGACAAATATTTTAAATTCCCTATGGGAATTAACATCTGTATTGTCCTTATACACATAGACGACGTACACTGGTTGCCATAGTTACTGTGGTATCTGAAAATTGTCTGTGCAAGACTGTCTCCTAGCCAACATGTCCATGTTAAAAACAACCATCTTTTCCTTCAATCTGTGTTCTACATCCATCTCTTCCCAGGCCATGATAAGCTTGTTCATGCTTCATGGTGGGCATTGAATCTATTATTGTCACCTTGGTGGTATGTTTGTGCAGGTCTATATTGCACCTAAAAGGAGCTCCTTGAGATCTCATGCTTGAATAATGCTCACTTCAATGAATTTGACGGAACATTTTTGTTGCTCACATGGCACAAATACCCTTAATGAATTGGGAGGGGAAAAAACATTCTGCTCATGGTTTTATCTGAGTGGCTTTTCAGGAAAGGATAGATGGGCTTCCTGTTTGGCAATAATGAGGAACAGATTTTTTTCATTTTTGTCATTGAATCAGTCTTGTTTCTTTTAGCACATTGCGGACTGCGTGCTCATCACTCGGCTCAACCCCTGTGCCCGGCCATTTTCAGTGTAACATATTGCTACAGTGCATGCACATAAACAAATTATCCTAGCTTCAATAACGGGGTACTGATTATGGTGAAATTTACTGGAGGCCTTTGGTAAGACTTCTAATAATGTTTCCTGGTGTGGTAGGCTGTGTAGCAATAACCTCTCTGAAGGGGCACAGTGACATTTGAGGGGATCAGTTGACCAGTAGTCTTTCCAACATGACATTTTTACCTGTCCCTTCAATATAAACAAAGTAAATAAATTTCGCACCTTACTACTAGTTACATCAGTTCACTTCCAGCACTTAGTTGATATTTTGTGTGGAAACAGTTTGCTGGTGATACAAGTTCATCTCCTTGGCAACAAGTTCAAAGAAATCATCACAAAAAATAAGGCCTACTACTTCGCCAATGATTTGAGCGGTGGCAAAGCTATTAAATTTAATGAATGGGTAGGCAGGCAATATTACAGTTTCTTCTAGAGTCCAAACGTCGAGTTTTCTTTGTTGCAAAATGATCAACACACGGTCCTTTAATAGTTCATCACTCTTCAATTCCTTCATAGGCTTTTTCTTGATATGGGTGGTTCTGAGACTGCTGAGTCTTTCATTGTTCATTGTATTATGCAATCATGTTTTTATCCTCTTCAGAGTACTCATATTCCTTTCAGAGGAAGTCGTGGTCACAGGAAATGTTAATATTAAGCGAATTAATTTTGACATTTCAACATACCCAGTTTGAGGTCATTGAGGACAATATGATGTAAAAGCTTTTGAGGGGACAGATATTTTTCTATATCGGAATAAATGTTTATCAATTTATTTTCCAATATTTCTCTATTAAAAAAAGGGTTATATGTTCATAAGATTGTTCAGTATAAAAGCAGGGAAGCTCTCTTTGTAAACTATGAAGAGAGTTGGATCCAACAATTCAACAAACTGAATGGTTTCAAAATTGTCAAACCATATTTCCATTTGCATAATTAAGGTGTCAAGGACTTCATTGTTAAAATTTTGAACGTTTGGAATGTCGTGTCATCTGCATCTCACTATTTCTTTTACGACATTTTTCAATGCAAGAGGATATCGTGTTTACTGATCGCATGTCCTTGAGGATACCAGTGGTTTTCCTAATTTCAGTATTGCACAGAATTACATCACATGTGGTTTTATATTTCAGTCGAACAAGGAGATGGTTTGTATAAATAAAAAAATATTCCCTGTAGAGACAGCGCAAATAAATGAATTGGGCCTTCCTGAGTACGTTAAGCATCCCAACCATAGAATTGTACGACTCACTGTCCCAACCCTCATTATTCTGTGGAGTATCTTCAAAAACCTGTCTTAAATCATCATAGAGTGAAAATGTTGTATGGACTGCTCTGAAATGAAAGCTCCAATGCATAGTATATGCTTGTGAAAATCTGAATCCTTTGGATTCCAGAAGATGAGCTCTCTTTGAGGATCTACTAAAATGTGAATGAAATGCTGTCAGCTTATGAATGAAGAGCCTGACTGATTATATTGTTTTGGAACAATGGAGAGGAACAAGGTAATAATTGGTGGGCATAGCAGTGTAGAAACATTGCCTGTCGGCAAACTTGTTTAACGTAATGCTGAACACCCCCATCTTTTCCTGCCATTGTGGAGCACGTCATTTGTTTGACATACGATTTTATCAATACTCCTCACTTTCACAGAATGTCGACAATTAATTCTGATAAGCCCGATGTAGTCTTCTCATTCGAAACATCATAAAAGCCTATGAAACTTTCTGTGGTATCATGTTTTGAGCAAAACCAGAATATTATACCGACTTGAGATCTATTTGATAAATGTAAGGTCTCATCCGCATGAATACCAATGAAATCACAAGAATCTAACTGCTTTGATCGTCTCCTGAATTATGGTAATTACAGATTCCATTCATTCATTCTGTATTTCGCTTCATGTGCCTTTAAAGCCCAACGTGCCCGGCTCAGTGGCTCAGACGGTTGAAGCACTGGTCTTCTGACCGCAAGTTTGCAGGTTCGATCCTGGATCAGTGCAGTGGTATTTGAAGGTGCTCAGATAAGTCAGCCTCATGTCAGTAGATTTACTGGAACGCAAAAGAACTCCTGCGGGACTAAATTCCGGCACCTCGCCGCATCCAAAAACCTTAAAAATAGTTACTGGGACATTAAGCAAATAACGTTGTTGTTATTATTATTATTATTATTATTATTATTATTATTATTATTATTATTTCTTCTTGCGTTTCGGCCTTCTAAGGACGACGTTACAATTTCAATTCTTCCTCCTTAGTTCTTTCTTTTTCTTCCAGTATTCTTTCATTGTTTCACTGAGCTTCTTTTTCCCGTTTTCAGTCCACTTTGTGCCTGTTTTCTTTTCCTTCCTTCCTTGGAATCCTTCCATTTGTAAGACTTTCTTCCTAAAAATCTTTCTTTCCAATAATTCTTCTTCTCGTAGCCTATGTTGTACCTTTCCAGGTCTTTCTTGACTTCTTGAATCCAGGTGGTAGTCGATTTCTTTTCCCAAAGGTACTTGAAGATTCGTTTAGTTAGTCTATTGTCATCCATTCTGTAAATGTGTCCAAGAAATAGTAATCTCCTTTTTCTGATTGTTTCATATGTTTTCTATGTTCTGGTAAATTTCATTGTTACTTCTTAATTTCCAAAACTCTGCAATTCTTAGAGGACCTAATATTTTCCTTATAATTCTTCTTTCTAATATTTCTAATTTATCAAGCTTGTAGTTCAGTGCGAGACATTCGCTGGCATAAAGGCATTCTGGTTTCACTACTGTGTTGTTGTGCTTTATTTTAAGTTTTCTTGATAAGCACTTTTTGTTATAAGTATTCTGAGTTATACCGTAAGCTCTTTCCATCTTTTGTATCCTCTCCTCTATAGCAGATTTTTCTAAACCATTTTCTTAAATTGTCTCACCCAAATATTTGAATTTCTTTTCTATTTGACCAATATCCGTTACTAAAAACTTTGGGGCACTTTTTATATTCGTCAAAAATTTTGTTTTCTTGGCAGAGATTCTCAAGCCTGTCATGTGGGCTGTCTTTTCAAGGAGATTTACTTGCATTGCTGCATCTGTAAGGCTTTCTGAAATATGGCAAAGTCATCTGCAAATGCTAGGCAATTTATTGCAACACCTTTGTTGTTGTTCTTTGCCAGCATAAGTGGCAATATTTTGGATTCTTTCAGTTTTTCATTCCAAATTCTTACAATTTTCTCCATGACACAATTGAAAAGGAGTGGAGATAGACCATCACCCTGCCTGACACCTGTATTTATTTTGAAAGGTCGAGATATTTCACCCATAAATTTTACTTTCGAGATAGTGTCTAAGTGTTTCACGAATTAGGTTTGCCAATTTAGTTTTAACTCCAAATTCCCGGATTACTTTATCTAGGGTTTCCCTATCAACAGAGTCAAAAGCTTTTTTAAAGTCAATAAATGTTACAACTATGTCTTTGGAGTTTATTAATCTGTGTTGAATTATAGATTTCAGGTTGAAAATCTGTTCAGAACAAGATCTTCCCTCTCTAAATCCACCTTGATATTCACCCAATTGACTGTCCAGTGTCAATTTTACTCTGTTTAGTAGTATTGTTGAAAATATCTTGTAAGCAACAGGCAAGAGAGATATACCTCCGTAGTTGTTGACATCTTGCTTGTTACCCTTCTTGTGTAATGGGTGTATTAGAGCCACTTTCCAATCCTCTGGGATCTTTTCTGTTTCCCAAATTTCTTCAAAGATTATTTGTAGATCTTCTGTAATATTTGGTTCAGCCCATTTTAAAAGTTCAGCTGTTATGGAGTCTTCCCCACTAACTTTGTTATTTTTAAGATTTTTTAATGCTTCCTTAATTTCTTCCACTGTTGGAGGTGAATCAGCTTCTAGATTTTCGTGAAATTATATTATTATTATTATTATTGTTGTTGTTGTTGTTACGGAGATTCCGTGGTGGCAGTGGTGAAAGAAGGGCGGGCATGAATGGGTCTATCTACTACAATCAAAAGATTAATTAAAGTTTTATTTCTTTTCTCTTTTTTTTTTTTTTTAATGCAAAATATTAACAAAACAAGTCGCTCAGTGACGGAACAAGATTTCAGGTACAGTAGTTTAAATACAAAGTAGGAGGAATCAGAAAATCAACAAAATTTGCCAGTTAATCATCTGAGCTTAAAGTTCCCAATTTTACAAATGTTACTCGAGCACCGTTGCTCCATACACTCAATAGTCAAGGAGACAGGTCTCCCAATTTCTTTTACAGAGTATATTAACACCTGTACAAGAATCAAAAGAGCATCTATGCTCTATGAATTGTCTAGGAGACAGAGCTCCGAACCTAATACCATTACTGCCTTATCGAGGCCACATTCAACCATGTTCGAAACATGTTCTGTGATTATTAATGTCTTTGTAAATAGCCCAAGGTTAAATAAAAAAGAGAAAGTATCGATTAGGTGGAACCTTTTTTCATTTATTGATTGAACCAGAGTCCTCATGACATCACTGCGGCTTCATAGTAACATTGAGCGACTAGTTTAGAACAACTGTTGAACTCGTCCATTATGTGAAACGTGATCTGCAAGAGCAGGAGCACTGCGATCGGCTCTTACGTCGGTAAATCCAAGAAATCACTCCTGTACTTCTCCATCAGCAGACGTGTACCTAACAACATTAAGGAGTGAGGGTAATTGTTTGTTTATTTTTGATATTAAATACCTAACAACAGTTGAAAGTTGGGAATGGGCAGAAATATCAGTAGTTTCATCAATAATAATCACTACGAATGGTGACTGTGATATTTCCTTCTTTATTTCGGTCAATAACACACTGGTTGCTCCGTCAATTAAATCATTTTGTACTTGATGTGAAAGACCTATGAACACCGTTGCTTTCTGCAAATGATTAGCCAATGTGTCGTCATACTTGCTCAGCAGCTTTATGAGTTCTATGTAATTTCCATGATTTAAGGAACTTTTATCTTCTGCATGCGCTCTGAAAGGAAGTTCTTGTCTTGCAAGATACATTACAACATCAGTCGTATCACCTTTCTATTCTGTTTTACCAACTCGTTATGTTTTATTATTTCCAGTTTACGCTGCTGATCGAGTTGCAAATCTATTCTAGTCGTTCCGAAAGTTAACAGAATTTCAGCTCAGATACGTGTTTGTGATTGCTGATGATGCTGGAATGCGTTAAGCAAATTATTCATGTTATCGAAGTCTACACTGTTCCATACCCCCTTTTCATTTGAAAATAGAACGCAAGCCCAACAGTAGAGTTTTGATGTTTTTTGACAAGCACAAAACCAGCCTATATTTACATATTGCTCTGTATTAAAGTATCAAACACAACGTTTCGTTTTAGTTTTTACACCCGGTAAATCAGGCATTGGTCTGCCACCGGAAATTATATTACTCTTCTCTTGAAAAGCCCTCAAACTCATGCCCTGGATTAAGAGATTCTAATACGCATCCACGTACCCCTCCGCTCTCCTCACTCGCGCCGACAGTTGTCATGATTCAGAGACTCGAAGCAGGGAATGAGCACAGTGAATGCATTCCCTTCTAAGGTGGCGAAATCGCAGTAGTTCCTTTAATTTATATGTGTGCACGTAAATATGGTGTAATTTTCACAAATAACGCGAAGTAAATTATGTGGTACAGCTCACTGTACGATGTTTTACTTCAGTTGAAAACACAAGCACAATTAAACCTTTTTCTCACAAGTTTTATCACATACAAATACTCTTGAACGGAATGAGTTGTGAGATGCATTCCCTTGGGCAGAGCTTCCTGAACCCAAGTGAATAATTATGAAGGGACCGTAGTGAAGCCATAGTCGAGTCTGGCAGGCCACTTGCCTGACGAACGGCTTTGATAGTACATCCTTGCATAGCTCTTGGAGACAGACGTATGTTTGCAACTCTCAACTGCCCATGCATCACTGTCACGTTAAAATAAAGTTAATTATACATTATATAAAACGACACAAAATTTAAAATAAATACTGGCTGCAATAACATGCATAAATATATATTTTTTGTATAATAATTTGTAAGGGAATGACTCATTCCCTTCATTCCATGGAATAACCGCCCCTGCTTGACACACACCCAATTTTTATTGGATAATTAAATATGGAGAAGAGAATGGTGATTGGTGGAAAAATACACATACAGAATTTCTTATTGGTTAATTTTGAAGTTGACAGAAAGAGATCGAAATGTTGTCAACTGTGATACGTCAAAAAACAAAGACAAATCAACTCGGTTTACAAAACCTTAAAATAACAAATTACTTTAGAATTTTAATAGTTCCTCTTCACACTAGAGGGCACAACATACGTTCTTTTGGTAGAGAAATCTGTGAAGAAAAGTCCAAACTTCTTGCACAAGTTGTTGCCAGTTCATATTGAAGATGGCATTTTTCAAGGCGCTTCATTTGAATGAACGGGGCGGGTGTTCCCTCACGGTACAGTTGTTGTTGTTGTTGTTATTATTATGATTATTATTATTATTATTATTATTATTATTATTATTATTATTATTATTATTATTATTATTATTATTATTATTAAAAGCCCAACGTGGACTGGAGATGAAATCAAATGTACTGTTCCTGTTTTGAAAGACGATCTAACAACACTATGTAATTGCTCCTGTTGATCGAGTCTTCCCCTTGAAAATGACCTCAAAATCCAAGCTCCTGTTTCCCAAGAAAACACACAATATCAAGTCTCTCAACATCAAGCCGATTTTGTTTTAAGATTTTAATATGTTTAACGGCTTGAATTCTTGCACCTTCAGATAAAGACTGTTCCATCACCTCGCTCCCCAGTAAAGGGAATTTCTCTTCAATCTCAATTTTATTTCAATTTTGATGGTTCTCTGCTTTTTTTAGAACGTTTTTATAACAATTATCCCATTTAAAGTCCATATTCCTTTTCACTACCAAACAAAACACACGTAGACCCTGTAACAAAACCACAAATTTCATGTATAGCAAGAAAATTGAAATTTTCTAGCTACTTTACCATCAAAATAATATCTAAATTAGGCATAGGCCTACATGTTTTGTTTTTGGCTTCACACTTCTGTTCGTAAGTCCATTTTAAAAAGTTACTGGACATTCGAAATTTTCCAGCGAACTCATTCCTGGTTGCCAGCGTTTCACCCCAGTGTGCTAAATTGGGCTCATCAGTTAGTAAATAACACACCCACCAAGATGCATGGCTAGTGCATTTTAGAGAGTTCAAAAGGGCCCTATTCATTGATTATTTAAACGCGAGTTTCAACCAGATGTCAGTCTTGTTTTACACAACAGAAACTCAGAAGTTGAATTGGATGTTTCCATGTTTGACTTGTCACTAATATTACCAATAATGCACTGATTGCCTACTAATTTAAAAGAATAATGTGCGCACTTACACAATTAACAATACGCACGTCATTGTCGCCTTCGCGTTAGGAATTTCTGCACACACGAATAGCAGAAGAGGCATGCCTCAACGGGCCCTAGACCTTGCGGAGAGAAGTTCGCGGGCGGTAACCTAACTTTCCTCCACCACCCCGCTAACAATCATCAAGCTGGCGAAACGCAAACAAAACAAAAATTCCTGGGTGAGTCAAGTTATTTCCTGCCTCCCTACATCTAGCGGGCGATCAGCGAGGCACATAGCCTGCTGTTAACCATGTAGTACATATTACCCCTTTCCCACGGACTATCTTTGACTCACTGTCTGACAAAATCGAGAGTAATAATTTGCCTGTCAGGTATAGCTGTGGAGTACCTTCACTAAATAATTTATTCTGTGAAAACCACGTAAGATATCGCTTTCAAATTTTGTAACAATGGAAAATACACTATAGTTATTCTAAAAAGATACAATGAGATGACCTAATTACACGCAAGACCCTCCCCCCTGTTCAGAATGATACATCAAGAA
The DNA here is from genome assembly GCF_040414725.1 of Anabrus simplex. Lineage (NCBI taxonomy): Eukaryota > Metazoa > Arthropoda > Insecta > Orthoptera > Tettigoniidae > Anabrus > Anabrus simplex. The sequence goes on from NC_090269.1 coordinate 31,015,831, forward strand.
GCATCCAATATGGTACCTAGTGTTAAATTGCTTGTTTTTTATGTCGATCTGAATTGCTGGACATGATGGGACTCTTATTTTCTTAGTAATGAAGAGAACGCAGGAATTCACCCTGAATCTCCCAATTTATTTTATTTTCGGGATCAGTTGGATGAAGATACTTAGATAGCAAATCGTACTTCCTCTCGGACATACAAATTATTAACAATTTCTTGCTGAATGAGATTGGAAGATAAATTGACATTACTTGGAATATTATGTAATTAAGTAGAGGCTCATAGTCCGAAACAGAATTAACTGGAGAATTAAAACTGATGATTATATTTTGTACAAGTAGGCCTAATGTTTTAAAAGGAGACGGTACACAAATGAACATTTCCTGTCCTGTGCCGTATTTCAATTTCTCTCAGATTCATATCCTGTCTTAACTACTTCCCATACCATTTTTATCATCATACCTACAACTTTAAACTCACTACCATTGCATTTGTCAACATATTGATCTAATTTGTAACAAATATCCCCCGCACTCAACTGGTTATGAGCAGTCATGTTGCTGTAATGTGTTTACATTCAGTCAGCTGTCTCTTCTATCTAAGAAAATGTATAAAAGAACACTTTAGTTTAGGATTCTGTGCATGCAAGTTGTATCTAGGAAGCATAGGGAATTCACTGGTTCCAAAAAGTTATGTTTAGCCGACAGATGGCAGAGGAAGTCTGTCTGAAACTCGGGTACGCACTACTACGCAACCCACGGGAGACAATGTATGACTCCAGTACGCTTTACTACGCAACCCGCGAGAAAGTTAAATAGAGCTTATTGTAGTTTTAGCACAATAACAACAGCAGATAAATTTGTTACAATATTTATATCATTTAATCATATTTCTTAGGGTAGGCATTTCCTCAACTGACTCCAAGTAGTTTTGCCACTGGTTTTGTGGTCCATCAAGTCTTATCTTTTTACCAGGAACTCCTGGGAAATCCTCCAAAGTCGGTGAACTATTATTTTCTACCCATTCGTCAGAAGAAATAGACATATCACTTCCATTTACACTGATATCATCACTTTCAGCCTTGTTCTCGACCACCACTACTTCACGTTATTTTATAGGGGGGACATCATTTTCATCACCCGAGACACTTCGGTCACAATAGCTTTCAACATCGAACTCGCGATCGTCAGCATCACTGGGGCAATTTGAATACTTATCCGCATATAATTCATTCAAAATCTCATCTGCGTCTAAGCTCATGTTCAGTCTGGGAAGCGCCATCTTGCCCACCACATGGCTCCTTGAGCAATGTAAACATGAGGTCAGAAAACTTAGCAAATGAATCATGAAACAGAAGAAAAATCTAAAGCATCATCATCATCATCATCCTAAACCATCTCCAGTTTCCCGGGTGTGATACATGAGCCTCCTCCATCTCATCCTGTCCTTGTACCATTCTTCCTCCACCACCTTGTCCCAATCATGACCTCTCAGCAGTACATCGTTCTTTCGTGGCCTTCCCACGGGTCGTCTTCCTTCTACTTTTCTGTCATATTCCTTCCTTTCAGTTCTGTTTACTGGCATCTAAAGCAATCATGGAATAAACAAAAGCTTCAACATAGAGATTTTAGTAACCTTGACTGCCAGCTAGTTTCAAGTTTTGACAGACGTCACCATACGTAAGAGTATCGTGAAGACTAGTTCCCTGCAACACTCGGTGAGCCAAACACGAGTAGACGCGTCTTCCGTCTTCAATGTGTTAAACAAAACCAATTGTTTAATAATAATATTGATTTTATGTCCCACTAACTACATTTATGGCTTTCGGAGACACTGAAGTGCTGGAATTTTGTTCCGCAGGAATTCTTTAACATGCCAGGAAATCTTATGCGAGGCTGACGTATTTTGGCACCTTCAAATACCACCGGACTAGCCGGGATTGAACCCGCCAACTTGAGCTCAGAAGGCAGCGCTCTACCGCCTGAGCTACTCAGCCTGGTAATCCAATTGTTTTCCCAACTGACTTGGTCACTGTCTTTTGCATTGTGGCATATTCTTGTTTTTACATCATTTGTGCTGACTGGATTATTTGCCAACTGGTCTGAAATCTTGTCATGAAAATCCCAGCAGTTCATTTATCGTGACATACAGAAATGTTAAGCATCCACTTGGACATATTAGGTGGTTTTTGGTGAGGAGATACATAGTCAGCAGATAAGAAGTTTGTGATCTTTTCAATAGTTATCAGTATTTCTTGTCTTAGTAATTAGGATGTTTTTGTTTTGTATCACATTGCCAGATGATATTGTCAAGGATATGTCTGTGCTTGAAGCATGGTTACTTCTGTGTCTCCTTGAACATTAGTTATAAATTCATGCCCTTCTGTCAAGTAAATGGATGGTGTTATGCATCACTTGACCAAGCGCCAAAAGTAGATTTTGAGATATTGACACAAACGCAAAATCCTTTGTATTAATTCACATTTCCTGTTAAATGTGAGGTATTCTATACCAAAATGAAGACAGAAACATAAATTTTCTTCTTAATGTATAAAATTTAGGGATATTGGAAGTATATTGACGTAATCTGAGATAATGGCGCTTGGTCACTTGATGCTTTATTGCGGTTACCTTAGTTTTTTGTTTTGCATCACTTGACCAACAAATAAAATTGTCATTTAGTAATCGAATGGACTTTAAAAAATTCAGTGCAGTGTAAAATATGATACTTGTTAACTAATGTTATTGCTTATTTAAGTTCAGGATTAAGTTAGGCATAACAGAATACAACATGACATAGAAAAACATGAATTTTAGAATATAGTATAGAAATTACACTGGTGTAACATAATGCAGGATTTTAAGAATTTTCGAGTTCAAAATCCATATTTCCACAATCAGACCCATCTATATCTTCGTCTATTCCAGGATCACTAAACAGGTCCGTATAGAAAGGCTTAGCATCGTTGGGAATTAGCTTCATGAGGGAGCGCAGGTCGTTCAGCTTCGCTTCTGAAACTGGTTTTCCATTGGGCCATAACAGAGTGAACAGACCATGTAGAGCTGATCCATTTTCATTCTGAAGTCGGCGACGAACTTAAATAGATCAATGAAAATTTAAGTACATTTAGTAACGCGTTTAACATACCTGAAATTCGTTTACTGCAGTCAAGTGTTGTTGGTTAACTTTTGCTGGAGAGAATGTTGTGGGATCTACACCTTCAGTTGCATGTTTCTTATCAGATTCTTCCAAACCAATTGGAACAGCTTCCTCTGTTGTATTATTTTCCTTGAATAGTGGTTCATCGATTACAAAAAAACATATTTTAGGGAAAGCTAGCAAACGTGCATACACATTTTGAATTCCTTATTTACAAGTGTGTTTAACAGGATATTGTATCGTGACATATGATATCTAATAGGTGTAACGGTAACGGACCGCACCAACTTACCACAAATTCGCATTATGTAACCGAAGAATTTCGGTCATCTGTCAATGAACTCAGCGTTATGAAGCTGTTCGTCGACTGCCAGTGATCTGCGTTTATTGAAATGGGCGTAGCGTTTGCAGGTGTGATGGAACCCTCTAAAATATCCTTGGATTCCTAAGATAGGAACGTATTTTAAATACATAAAACAATACCTATAAGCTCTGATTTGTGAATTAACAGAAAATTATTGAAGCATCTGATTCTTCGCTAACAAGAGAATTCGCTTAGACCGAGATATATGATGATGATGTTCCATTGCTATGTTCTTAGACTTAAGCACTTATTACCAAAATGAGGGATTTCAGTGAATAAAGAAATGACACATTGCAGAGAAACAATGCAAATTCGAAAGCTGTGTAACAAGGAAGAAAACCTGCGCGTGAGACTGCAACACGGGAATCCACATTTAGCATCATACGACCAAGTGACTGCACGTGTGTCGTGTGGTCATTTGATGTGTAATTCAGACTCAGAAATGGTGGTTGGTCACTTGATGCAAAACTTCAATTTAATGATTGAGAGGTTGGCGTTTGGTCAAAATGCATTTCCTGCGAAATCATATTGAGAATAAAAGTCCGAACTATAACCTATGTAAAGTTTACACCTTTAGCTACCAGATGGTGCAATAATCTAAAAAAAATCCATTTTGGCGCTTGGTCAGTTGATGCATAACACCATCCAAATGGTAGTCCATTGTCATTTCGAATGGGAAGTTGTAATTTGTCACATTTTCCCTGAGTTTATTATTTCCCCAACTTAACATTGATGATGCCAGGCAGCAATAACTTTTCTCTAGATGATGATAACCTCTTTATCAACATCTAAGGTAGGAGCATAGATTACAGTGAGAAATTATGAAGCTATCTCCAGACAGTGGTGTGTGAAGAGTTATAAAGTCCTTCACGAATTGCTCTTGGAGTAAAATGGTGGCCAATTACAATTTAGTTGTTGCAGTGATTGCAACATGGTGAATATGATGCTGTCCTTCATCTGTTCCCTTTCAAGAGATGGTATAGCCTGATCTTATGTGTTCTTTGTAATTTTATTTAATTAAAGGCACTTACATCAATATTTAGACGACCCACATACTTTTGTCTTGGTGCCATATGCTGCAGAACATACGAATCTAAGCATGCAAGAACAAACTCTTGCAGCTTTAAAAAGTTTTAGAGTCTACCCTTTGCAGCAAGTCTTCTGTGACCACTTCTGCCTCCTCGACTGTTACAAACCAAATAATTAACTATTATTACCATAACGTAAGGCTAACCTTCTGAAATCCAATGTTACATATTGTACAAGAGTTGCTTGTATTGCTATACCGGTGTAACTTCCTTGTTGTGCAAAGTTTATGGCATGACGAATCCTTTAATTCAAACATGGCATGACGGGATATATGTAATACTAGGTATCTAGTATTCCACATATTAGTATTCCGTATTATCCGCATTGAAACAACATCTTTATCATATTCCGTATTACCTGCCAGTGCAACTTTTTGAAAGAAACACTTTTGACATGAAGGCATTAACAATTTATAATTAAACAATATAGAGAATCTTAGCTAAATACTTTGAAGTTTCAAACCATATTTATTTATATTGCGTAACTGATTTCGGTAAGAAGTTATACTGCCGAAAGTAAATGTTATTCCATATTATACGATTCTTCTCTACCTTCATTTTTCAAAGTGTCGTACCCATTTCAATTTTTCACACTGATTATTATATAGGTCTAGAGAACGGTTGCTTAGTTGTATTTCATCTTAAAATTGTAATCATCACCGCCTGTCCCTAACATGTTATCAGATGCCTTCAGCAGCTGTCATTTGTTGAAATCTAACAGTGTCTTTTCGTACACTGAGTGAACTCTCACCCCTCCTAAAAGGGCTGGTCTACCTATACTCTCTTTAGCCCGTCAGCAGTCAGAGTTATTTACTGCCACTTAAAATATTCAGGATTGAGTCAATAGCTGTATGATGTACTAATTTTCAAATACTGAAGGAAAGCAAGCTGTCATTTGTTCAAGTAAGCACTCAGTTTCTGTGCTCTGGGTTGCAAAATAGAATCCTGACTGAGTTTGTATTATAAATGCTTCCATATAAGATATTCGATTTTGACAGTAGATACATCAACAAAGACAGGGCAAGATTTTAGGACACTGAACCTTATTCACTTAATCTGCTCTACATTTTAGACCACAGCCTCTCAAACGCTCAGTATCTGACACGTGCAAACCATAACGTTGAGGTTCTGTGCACCATGCGTCGGTCAAACTCTGCTCGGTTCGGACCAGAGTTTTTTCTTGGGGTGACTCGGCTAAGCTCGGCTCAACTCCGATCAGAGGTGGAAAGTTGAGGAGTAAGTGAGGAAGGGGAAGACAAGCCGAGTGAGTGAGAAAGGCGTAGGGAAAGATTGAGGCAGCGTTATTGCTCAAAATTGAGGAGTGGGATTCTGCACTGGTCAACCTAGCGATGTTGTCTTTTGCACCTTGTGCCGTGCAATGCACTGGTGCATGCACCCTAAGAGGCCCTATGTTAGACTGCTGAAATGACTTTATATTCAGTATGTAAGAACCTGTAAAGACAATGCTTTACAGTATACTGGATATGTAAATTTTTTCTCTTCTGCTTTCTAATTCTGTCTGCTATGTCAGGGTACAACTTGTGTGTTAGGCTTGCCAGTCCTGGCCTTTCATAACATCTGTACTGACTTTATGGTGAATAAATAATATATATAATGGCAATTAAATTATATTTTTTAAAGTCTTGATGCTTGGATTATTAGTTTCTATTAGACCATGATTTTTAGTAAGCTATAGGGATTTCGACTTATTACATAAATGCTTTGCATTCAGTTTTGGAAGTGTCTACAAACTACACATCAGAGGTACTTGTTTATTAAAAATACAAAACTTTTTAAAATATTACTAATATGCTGCAGCTCCCTTTTCCAATTCTGTCTTAATTTTATTTTTAGTAAATACTTATACTCTTACCTGGACAGACACATGTTTGTTGACAGTGTGATACACTACGCCAATTATTGGAACCACTTGTACACTGGATGTATCCACAAGTACCATAACTAAGTCTACTGTGCTCATTGAGTTCCACTGGCTCATTAGCAACTATCTCAGTATTACTGTGAAGAATGTTTTCAGTGAAATTGAAAGCTAATCTGTTGAGAGGAATGGCGAGTAGTCTTCAGTGATGAAGTTATACTCTGTCTAGGAAATAGTGATGTTTGTATACATATCTAGTAAAGAACTAAGGAAGAGCACTTGCTGGATGTCTAGCCTTGAGCTATACAATACCAACTTGGTATTAAGTTGAGAGATCCTACAATGCTTGTGCCTAGCATTACTGTGTGGGCTGGGTATAGAGGCTGTATCGTTATTAATTCATTCATTGGCCTTCTCGCTACATATTAGCAGTTTCGATCCCAGTGTTCAAATACTCCAGCATTGTGTCAGTAGATTTGCCAGCAAATACAAGAACTCCCGCTGTACCAAAATTCTAGCTTCTCAACATCTCTGAAACCTAATTATTATTATTATTATTATTATTATTATTATTATTATTATTATTATTATTATTATTGGACTTTGACCCTATTCTTGCTTCAGTTAGATACTTTTCCACCAAGTAAATTGGCTACACTGTTTGGGTAATTAGCTGTTGCATTTGGGAGATGATGGGTTTGAATCCCAGTGTTGAGCCCTGAAGGTTTTTTTCCACGGTTTCTAATTTTCACACTAGGCACATGCTGGGGCTATACCTTAAGATCATGGACGTTTTCTCCTTGTTCGTAGTCCTGTCCAATCCCATTGTCACCGTAAGACCTGCCAGTGTTCGTATGACATAGAACAAATAGAAAAACAACCTCTTCCAACAAGAAAATGTACCTAAATATTCTGTTTGTTCATCTTACTGTGTTCTTTAACAACACAGTTTTCAGTCTGTGGGATTGGATTGTGCACACTTGCATCAACACGCTAGTCAAGGATTTTTGTGAAATATGCCAACAGGTTGAAAGGCCATGACTGAATATTTCTGCCCAACATATTCATGGAAAAATGGAGGCAATTATAGATGCTTGTATTGTAGCAAATGTTCTGTAACAACACAGTTTTCAGTATGTGGGATTGGATTGTGCACACTCGCATAAACACGCTAGCCAAGGATTTTTGTGAAATACGCCAACAGGTTGAAAGGGCATGACTGAACATTTCTGCCCAACATGTTCATGGGAAAATGGAGGCAATTATAGATGCTTGTATTGTAGCAAATGGTGTTTATGAGAATTTGAGTATATTGTTGTCTACTGATATGCTTCACTTTGTCTTGTAAATTTTCTCTTTTATGGAACACAATAAGATTAGACATTGTTAGCTTATCTATGTTCTATTTTTTTGCCTGTAGTCTGCCTTTGAAAGTGATTATTCGCTAGGAAGAGTTGTCATGTAAAGAAATATATTGTGTGATAAGGTAACCTGCATTTTACTTTTACTGATCTTGTCATGTAATGTTGCAGATTCCTGCTAAGTTGGAGGAGAATCGAACTACTCATAAGACTGATCTGGTTAACAAAGTTCTTTCAGAGGTAAAAACTATGAAGGGACGGCAGGATAATGTGGACTCACAGTTGAGTGCTATGAAGAGGGAGAATGAAGTTCTCTGGCGTGAAGTTGCTATTCTTAGGCAAAAGCACTTGAAACAGCAGCAAATTGTTAATAAGGTACATGACAGCTTGATTTTAAGCACTTGTTGGTTAGTTGTATTCAATGGTACTTTGAGTTAATTCTTGAATTTCTTGTCTAATTTTTGCAATTTTATGAGTACAATATCTTAAACTTTCACATTCCTAGAATATTTTTCAGTACTATTCTGATATCAGCAGCAAGACAAGCAGTTTTGTCTTTTTTCCTTGAACAGTATTTTCTTGACCAGAGGTATATCAAAGGAAGTTTTACATTATTTACATCTTTACCAATGTAAGTAAAATGCAAAACTTGGGTAAATATTTCACACACATGCACACACACACATATTAAGAGATAGTCACATAAATTTTAGCACATAAAAATCAAAGTAACAAACCCAAAGGAACATACGTCAGCTGATAGGACACAGATAAAAACATGACAAGTTTCCAAAACATACACATGGCTTGAAGCAAAGATAAGCAGGATCACCAACATGACAACTAGAGAAAGTATGTGGGGAAAGCGGACTGGAATCCCTAAAGAGGATGTGATCTTACGTGACATTGTAGGGGAAAAAGGTGTGAGAGCGTTTGCCCTTCAGTTTACATTTACAGTAGAACCTCGATAATTCGAAATCGGTTACTTGAAAATCCCGCCTAATTCGAAGAAGCTCTCGTTCCCGGAAACATGAGATACAGTTTTGCATGTTATTTCAATTGTTTAATTCAAAATACGGATAATTCGTAATTCGAAGTACAATGCCGGCCCCATTACCGAAATTCAGACTTTTAATTCGAAACTGCCTTTACATTTTAAAACAATAGTATGTTACAGAGTAAATTCAACTCGAAATTTATCCGCTCCGCGTCGTAGTAGAACGCGCGTTCTGGAACGTGGAGGGGTAGCTTTCCGCACTTCGGTGGGTCTACAGTGTGCTTCATGATTGCTAAGTTGAATGAAATCGGAATTCTTTTGTGTTCAACCTTTTAAGGAAAGCCGTAATATCACGCGACATGCAGTGTGCGGGAAAACAGAATCTGCGAACACTGGCGATGTCGACAGTTGACGAAAAAACGTGGCAAATATAATAAATTCGTAGGCACCGAACAATATTGACATTGCCGGTGAAACTACATTGCTTTATTTTAATGCGAGCTCAAACGGTCTTATGGTTTTAAAGGAGAAATTGCCAGCCGGGAAATCGTACAGTGTGAGGGATGGGGGTCATAGTAGTGCGTTGCAATGCACATAGAAGCAAGATACCTTATCCCCTCGTCATAGGAAACTTCGATAAGCCACAATGTATTAAAAGCGTCGGGCACTTTCCATGCCAGTACAAAGCATCTATAATAAAAATGCAAACAGTAAAGAAATCCAAAAAATAATGCATTTGCACAGGGGAACCGGCATAATTTATCCTCTTCTTTGAATTGTGTGAGGTTATGTTTGTCAGTGATTTAGCCAAGTGAATTATTTGAACATTGTAAATGCACCTTGTTGGATACATTTCGGAAATAGTTTTTTCCATGGCATTTGAAAGGTTTAAACTGTGAATCGAGGTGATCGCATGTATTAATGGGTCTTATAATACTTCATGATGCGGCAAGTGTTTACATTTCTGAAGTACGAGAGAAGTGCCATGGCGGGAAATCGTACAAGGTTAGGGTCATAGGAAAGTTCGATTTTAAGGGCATCGGGTACTTTTTGTGTAAATACAAGGCATCTAAAATGCATACAGTATAGTAATCCAATTAATAAAGCACTTGCACATGGGAGCGAGCATAGATTTCTCCTCGTCTTTGAATCGTGCTTTTTCTTTCGTTGGGTGAGGTTATGTTTACCAGTGAGATATCAGTGTGCATTCTTTGAATACTGTAAATGCACCTTCTTGGATACATTATGGAAATAGTTCTTTTTTCATGGCATTTGAAAGGTATAAACTGTGAATCAAGGTTAAATGCATGCAGTAACGGGCCTTAGAATATTTTGTAATGCGGCAAGGGTTGGTACTTCTGAATTGCGAATTGGCGGTTAATTCAAAATCACGTAATTCGAAGTCCGATTTTTGAGTCCCAACGACTTCGAATTAACGAGGTTTTACTGTACTAACAGTTAAAGAAATTTAAACATGGTAGAATAACAGCAATTAAAAGGTAACATGATCACTGATCAGTAAAGAAATAAGATGAATCAAACCACGAGGTTCCTGTCGATGGTTCTTCAGAAAACCAAAATTGTAATAAAATGTGATTACATTTAAGAAGGTGAGCATAACTTCGGCAATGAAATTCACAAGGAAATTTTAACAGGGAATATAAACATAATTACAAGCAATTACAAACATCTTACAAGGCAAATAGAAAAAGAGCTTTGCAGATTATTACCAATAGTTTACGAAGAAAATGACAAAGGAATTTAATATTTAACGCAGAGGCCTTTAGAGTTGCTGTCCTTTCCTAATACGCATCAGCGAGAGATGCATAGCTCAACAGGCGTACACTAAGTTGATACGGTACTACGGAAGGCAACCCCGGAAGGAAAATTAAATTTTACGTTATACAATTAAAAAGGTTAATAAAAGGGAATTGCCTCCAAAACAAAGAATATGCCTACCTGACGAGCTAAGGCATTGCAAAACAAAACGGCGAAAACCAGGGTCTAAGATGAACTCCGAAACAAATAAATCTACATATTAATTTAACATTCGTGAAAAGAAAACGTGCTTACCCTGAGATAACTGGAGCCGCTGACCGGACCACCCACAAGGTGCGTCCGACCATGACGATGTACATAAACCAAAGATGCGAACCAGAGCCCTGTTCTACCGAGGAGCCTAAGGCCGGAAATTGGGAAACACACAAACAGCCTATCAGGGAAGCTTAGTACAATTCAACCCGAAATTTTCGCCAATGAATATGGTTGTTATTCCGACCAATTAAAATGAATTTCCATATATGGGCGTATGGACAACACATTCTAGAGGTTTTGATCACGAAACGCAGCGATTTCATGATCGAAGTATCCACGTGATACAGAGTGATACAAAAGGTTAGTTACAACAAGCACACTACTGGAGATCTCCAATACCAAAATAAATGTCTTTCTTTCAACACTCAGTGTTAAAATAGGCCTAAATATAAATGTCTTTCTTGTGAGTCCTATTAATATTTTTACATAAATTCACAACAAAAACATACATACATACATACATTATCATTAAAGACTGTTATGCTTTTCAGCATTCAGTCTGCAAGCCTATGTGAATTTACTAAATGTTGCCACAATCGTCGATTTGCAACTAGTGTTGTGGCCTCATTTAGTTCTATTCCTCTTGTCTTTAAATTGTTAGAAACTGAGTCTAACTGTCATCATCTTGGTCTCCCTCTACTTCTCTTACCCTCCATAACAGAGTCCATTATTCTCCTAGGCAACCTATCCTCCTCCATTCGCCTCACATGACCCCACCAACGAAGCCGGTGTATGTGTACAGCTTCATCCATAGAGTTCATTCCTAAATTAGCCTTTATCTCATCATTCTGAGTACCCTCCTGCCATTGTTCCCACGTGTTTGTACCAGCAATCATTCTCGCTAGTTTCATGTCTTTTACTTCTAACTCATGAATAAGATATCCTGAGTCCACACAGCTTGCGCTCCCATAAAGCAAAGTTGATCTGAAAACAGACTGATGTAAAGATAGTTTCGTCTGGGAGCTCACTTCCTTCTTATAGAATACAGTTGATCGCAAATGCAAGCTCACTTCATTAGCTTTACTAAACCTTGATTCAATCTCTCTTACTCACTGATTTCTATACATGGATGGCTGGTAGCTTGGGTAGCAGTAAGCCGAATAGAAGATAACTGGCGTAGTAAGATGGCAGCGAGCGCACGGTGCAGTAAGCCACGAGGAGTGCGCTTGCTTTGTTTATCAAAAATTGAGTTATTTTTCCAGTTATGTTTAGGTCCCTTGCTCAGTATAGTAGTTTCTGCTTCATTAAATACTGTATTGGTTAGATTTTTGATTGGTGGGTGGAATTCATGTAGGTTGCTTTCAATAGGTGTAGTGGTATGTTGTTTGTTCTGTGTGTACTTATGTGTATGTTGATTTTGTGATTGCTTCAATGCATTGAGTTTCTTATTTAGGGTATTCTGTTTCTGTATCGCTAAGTTTTCTATCTTTACATGGGTTATTTGTTGGAAGTTAATCCAATATGTATATGGTAATTCATGTGCTTTGTTTATGCTTAATTCCTTCAAGCGTACAAACAGATAGAGGTCGCTCCCTATGTTTCTACTGGCCAAGCCTGGCACCAACATCAAGCTCTGAGCGATCAGCTGATGTAGGGCAAAACAAGGCGGCGGTCTTCCATAAGAAGAGCATTATGGAGTGTTCTTAAATTCCGATTTAAGCATGCTCCTTATAATTAATTGATTTAAACTATTCAGATGGTGACAAATGCTATTCCCTTGGAATATTTCCTTTCCTTTTTTGTATGAAAAGTGTTAAGTATCACTATATATGTGTAATATTTGGATTTCTTTACATATCAGTTAAGCGGTACGGTGGCGTGATTAAGCCTAACGTGGTTAACACTATAATTACCACTTTTCTATACACTAAAATGACGCACTATAAACTCTACGCTATAAATCCTACATTTACAAAGGAATTAAGATGAAACAAATCAATGAAAAATCGCTAGTTTAGAAATTTCACTCGCTGAATTGAAACCACGCGCTGGCCCCGCGGTGTAGTGGTAGCGTGTCTGCCTCTTACCCGGAGGCCCTGGGTTTGATTCTCGGCCAGGTCAGGGATTTTTACCTGCATCTGAGGGCTGGTTCGAGGTCCACTCAGCCTATGTGATAATAATTGAGCAGCTATCTGACAGTGAGATGGCGGCCCCGGTCTAGAAAGCCAAGAATAACAGCCGAGAGGATCCGTCGTGCTGACCACACGACACCTCGTAATAATCTGCAGGCCTTCGGACTGAGCAGCGGTTGCTTGGTAGGCCATGGCCCTCCGGGGCTGTTGCGCCATTGGGAGGGGGAATGAAACCACATGTTACTTCTACGCGTTAGTAAAATACAAACAAACAAGGGAGCCATGCTTGTACTGCTACGATTAACACAAATACGAATTCCTAAATGTAAATAATACGAATACGGTACATTAAACTATCAAAGTATACATATGTGGCAGATATAAATTGAGTACTATTTGGAAGAGGTACGACGTTATCTTCATCAGTTCAAATCAAAATATTTCCTAACATAACGTAATTGTATTGATTACGTAGTAAACAAGTGACTGTCAGAATGCCCGAGTATACCTCTACGGCAAATACGCCGCAAAATACTTAGGCCTAAATATCCAGCGAAAAACACGCAGTAAACTATCATTATGCCATTACAGGAGAAGTGGGTGTGGCTCTGGGCTTTTGAATGTCCTGCGGGCTCATATTAAATGGCTTCTACAAGCTTTAAACAAGCCGGAATGACCAAAATAAAAACATTTTCTGAAAGAGGAAGAATTGGGCTATTTTTGTATGAATAAAAACAAGAGTTTTTGGCTCAAAGTACGTAAAATTCTCGTACCTCCTCTTAAGAATGCATAATTTTGTGGCATACATGTATGCAATTTTCAGCAATATTTCCAGAAACTGTTTTTCACTTGTGTTGTGTAATCATCGCGAATTGCATGTATTCAGCACCTAAGTTAATACTTGTCGGCCGTTATTATACACTCATTTATATTGCTATCCCAGAGATTTACTGACTTCGAAATCATGTATCGGTGTTTCCAATGTCCTTATGCTTCGAGGGAATACGTCCCTATATTTTTAATTATTCCAATGTGCCATTTATTGCTATTTTAAATATATTATATTATCATTGCTTCCCCATAAGGAGATATCTCGGATGGGTGCGCCAACATGACAGAACGCGCGCTAAACTTGGCGTACTTTCTCCTGCAGCGGAGAGCTGCCATCAGCGATCCATGTATAGAGATCAGTGCACTTACTATATTACTATGCTGAGAGAGCACACAACCTAAATTATCGACCTGTTCTAGCTTTGTTTCACCAATCTGACATTCATTTCTGTTGAATTTCTTACCTACTGACATCAATTTAGTCCTCGAAAGGCTAATTTTCATACCATACTCATTGCACCTATTTTGCACCTATTTTCAAGTTCCAAGATATTAGACTGCAGGCTTTTGGCACAATCTGCCATCAAGACCAGGTCGTCAGCATAGGCCAGTCTGCTTACTACATTTCCACCCAACTGAATCCCTCCCTGCCATTTTATACCTTTCAGCAAATGATCCATGTAAACTACGAACAGCAAAGGTGAAAGATTACAACCTTGTCTAACCCCTGTAAGTACCCTAAACCAAGAACTCATTCTACCGTCAATTCTCACTCATGCCCAATTGTCAACATAAATGCCTTTGATTTATTTTAATAATCTGCCTTTAATTCCATAGTACCCCCGTACGGCGAACATCTTTTCCCTCGGTACCCTGTCATATGCTTCCTCTAGATCCACGAAACATAAACACAACTGCCTATTCCTCTCGTAGAATTTCTCAATTACCTAGCGCATACTGATTTTACCACACTGATTTTCATCCAACTTCCTCTCAACGACTGATCGCACCCTCCCTTCCAAGATGCCAGTGAATACTTAGCCTGGTATACTAATCAATGAGATATCTCGATAGTTGTTGCAATCCTTCCTGTTCCCTTGCTTATAGACAGGAGCAATTACTGCTTTTGTCCAATCTGAAGGTATCTTACCAACACTTCATGCTAATCTTACTACTCTATGAAGCCATTTCATCCCTGCCTTCCCACTATACTTCACCATTTCAGGTCTAATTGCATCTATTCCTGCTGCTTAATGACAATGGAGTTTATTTACCATCCTTTCCACTTCAGGCGTAATTTCACCATCATTTTCCTCCTCCCCATGAGCTTGGCTGTTCGCTACACCACTAGGAAGATTTCCTTTAACATTGAGATGATGTTAAAAATATTCCCTCCACCTCTGCAGTTATTCCCTGGGATCTTAATATGAGTTCACCTGAATTACTCAAAACTGTGTTCATTCCCTTTTTCCCTCCCTTCCTAAGATTCTTTATTACTGTCCAGAAAGGTTTTCCCGCTACTTAGCCTTTCCAGGTTATTACCAAAATCTTCCCATGACTTCTTTTAGGATTCAACAACTATTTGTTTCGCTTCGTTTCTTTCATCTGCGTACAAACCCCTGTCTGCCTCGGCCCTTGTTTGGAGCCATTTCTGATAAGCCTTCTTGTTACGTTTACAAGCTGCTCTCACTTCATCATTCCACCAAGATCTTCGCCTTTTCCCATCTTTACACACAGTTGTTCTTAGGCATTCCCTTGCTGTTTCTACTACAGCATCTCTGTATGCCACCCATTCTCTTTCTATATCCTTAACCTGCTTACTATCTATTGTTCGAAACCCATGTACTTCTGTCTAATTTCTTCGTCCTGCAGTCCTTTAAGGACACTTCCTCTAAAGCATTACTTTGTCAATTTTATATATTTTTCATCTAAACAGTGTTATGTGGCTGAAGATGTTGATAATATACGAAACATGTACCACTTTTGACCATTAAAAATTGCCTTAAGCAATCATTGTATCGACTAGGTGGAAAATAAATAAATACTTAATTGTGAATCAAATGCGAAATATGTCGAAACTTTGTCAGTGTATGTGCCTTCATCTTATATGACCCGTACAAATGGTTTTTAGCGATTTCGAATTAGTGATAAAATGCGAAATAGATGCGAAACTCACTGTTTTATACGAAATAACAATACATCTTTTTAAAAAGATGCCTTTTTTTCTTCAAAATAAGATATATGTTGTTATTTATTTCAGGAGAAATAATTATCATGCCGCCCATTGCGATTGTAAAGCGGTAACATGCTTTGACAGACACTTCCGTCCTGCTACACGGAACATTTACAGGTTCATTATCGCAATTAGCTGGTCGGAGAGATTTATTCTCTTTGTTTTGCAGCCTACCGGATTGATGTCAGATGATACCTGAAGCTATTTTCTCTGTGTAAATAGTAACTCTTAGCTGAAATACGGAAAATAAAAAGCACCTCACTTTGCCGCTCGTTGTAACCAATCATGGCGGCATCTAAGCGCGGCATGGATGAGTTTATTCATAACTGGTTTGAAAATAGTGATGTTGAAAGTGGAAATGATTCTCTGGAGAGTGAAAATACTTCTTCTTCAACTGACAGTGATGAAAGTGATTCCGATTTCAGTTCTGAGATGATAGTGCCAATTGAAACTACGTGACAAAACCAGAATGCAACAAGAACGAGTGAGAAGTCTAGTTTCTTTTTTTTTCTTCACGTCACACCGACACAGATAGGTCTTACGACGACGATGGGACAGGAAAGGCCTAGGAATAGGAAGGAAGTGACCGTGGCCTTATTTAAGGTACAGTCCCAGCACTTGCCTAGTGTGAAAATGGGAAACCGCAGAAAACCATCTTCAGGACTACCGACAGTGGGGTTCGAACCCACTATCTCCCAGATGCGAGCTCACAGCTGCGCGCTCGTAACCGCACGGCCAACTTGCCGGTGAGAAGTATAGTAAAACGATGCTTGGAATTATGATCTTGTTGACAATAAGCCTCATTCTGTAACATGTAAACCAGTTTTTGAAATTCACTCTATAGTGGGGAGGGTGTTGGGTAATAATCCGAAAAAATGGACGTAGGGAATGAATTTCTAACCCCACAGTTCTGGGATCTCGTTACTAAGGAAACCAATGCCTATGCGTCTACATTTCTTGCTAACTTATCTGCTTCCCTTGAAACCAGTAATACTTACGAACAAAAACATTGGTTTCCTGTTACTATAGATGAACTAAAAGCTCACTTTCCTTTGTGTATTCTTATGTAGCCTATGTGATTAATCAAATTTATGTTAAAGTGACGAAAAATTAAATGGTATGTAAGGAAATATTTCCTTTCACAAGTAATAGTAGGCCAAAGGTTAAATCATTCAATGCGTGGAATTTCTTTCACTGGCTAAAGAGCACTGCAAGGAACAATCAATCAAACAGCAAATACACTTTCAAGCACCACGTTCATTCTCTTTGTGTGTTGACCCTTGATCATAGTTGGTTATTCTTGACATTGGTGTTGAGTAGTAGTTCTGTTTAAAAGTACGGTAGCGATTTATTTTATTGTCTGGTAGCCATGGGTAGAAGCGAAGTGACGGTCAAACAGCATGCCGAAAGTCACAAATCGGGACTTTTTATGTAAGCGATACAGATGGCCTATATTGATGTGCCGACTCTGCAATCAAAGACTTGAGGAAGGGAAAAAAAATGTTTTGCAGTCCTTCCTTTGCCTTGGCAGCACTTCTGTCCATTTGGGCCTCTACGAACAGTGTCGATGTAGAGTTGTTTTTAGCAACTACAACATAATTGTAACTGATAAGCGGTCTCAAATGAAGGGGGACACCTTTTAAGCAATTGGCACGTTTTACTTTAATCATCATTGGAATTCCTCTGGTAGGTGTGTTGTACTGTGATGAATAAATATGTTCAGAATAGTATTTTTCACTTTGAAATTGTGTTTGTAAATTTGAAAATAAGCATATTCCTGTGTGTGCATTAATACTTCTTGCAGTCTTATGTTGATGTTTGTCTTATTTTCCATAGTGAATTCAAAACTGCATGACGAGCAATGTGTGATTAAACAGTATGATTTTACTCCCAACTGTTGTGTGTGCAGTTTAACAAATTATGCCTATTTTTAACCAATTTACTACAAAACGCTAAATTTGAGAAATTTAGATGCTACAAAACGTTAAATTTGGAAATCAAAACGCTAAATCTCTGATATTTAAATGCTATAAACCACGAACTCTATAAATACTGCGTAATTAAAGGTATTAAATTTCCTATCATTTATGTCGTATACATTTTTACTGTACCGGCTATGATAACAGAAGTATTCATGAATTTTGATTTTTGTTACCAAGTTCATATCAGCGCCGAAGTACGATAAAATGGGGGGACAGGTTGTAATGAAAATCGGTATGTGAAGTTGGGGAGTAAGGAACTACAGTCTACACTATAAATTTTGTTCACCCTGTTCGAAATGGTAGTTTAGGAGAAGGTGCCTAAAATTTAACTTTTTATTACGGTAGCTATCTCATTGGCCATATCGAAAAATACTACATAACAAAAGTTATAGAGAGTACAATGTCTGGTTATTTGTGTTTTATTTACCGTACTGACTATAATAATATTGGCGGTGATGGTGATTAAATTGTGAAGATGATTATAAGAACATGAAAAAAGTCGTGAAGGAACGATCACTTAAATAATAACACAAGAGGGAGTCATGAAAGAAACAAGGACTCACTTTACATTAGATGCTTTAATATCACAAGTCGGAAGAAAACTAAATGTGAAGGCCTACATTATAGAAAGCTCATAAAATTGATCAACAATAACATTACATTGACCGTTGTTTATACTGATGTGCTTTGTGTATTCTGCTGCCATTTATCTCCGATAGATGGGATTACTGCTGCGTACCTAGTATAACAGCCTGCCTGAATATTGGTGGGAAGTAGGCGGGGAGTTAGATCTCTCTCTTCTTTAGCATGCTATTCCTCTGGTTCATAAGTTCTCTGATACTGCTGGTACGTAACACACTGGATCATCATAGTATTCCAGCTTTTCGATCTCTACTGTGAGACAGTGATTGGAATGAGCATTGTGCACACTTAAATGGAATAATGGCACAGGAATGTTTGCGGCTGTTTGCAGCCTGATCGTTCTAGCTCTGGAACTAGACACAGTAGTACTTTCCTTCAAGAAAATAACAAGTGGCACAGTCAACACTTAAGAATAATAAACCAGACTTAAAATGGCACACTTGCTGGAAAAGGTTCGCCATCCCTGGTTTATACTATTTTCGGAGGGCTTATTAGAGGCTGATCATCTATTCTCATACTTCCTGTGAGAGAATAGAGACGTGTAATTTTTAGACTTGTAGCAATAGTCTGGTTTTGAGACAATAATTCTTATAATATATACTATAGAACTCCTGTATTGTTTGAAGTTGTAGTGGCAGTGTTCTTAATTGTTATTTGAAGTGTTATTGAATTTAATGTGTGATTATGGGGAAGCCGTCATATGTACAAAGCTAAGGAATCGGACCGAGTGAGTTGGTGAGGGGCGCGCTGTTGTTAGCTTGCATTCCGGAGAAAGTGGTTCGAACCCCACAGTTGGCAGCTGTGAAGATGGTTTTCTGTGGTGTCGCATTTTCACAACAGACAAATGTTACGGCTGTACCTTACTTAAGGCTATGGCTACTTCCTTCCCACTCCCAGCCCTTTCCTATCCCATTGTCACCATAAGACCTATTCGTGTCGGTGCGAGGTAATGCTAAAATGTACAATGTCCAGAGAAGGAAAATTTTTAAATGTGTGCACCCAGTGGCTTTCTGTGGGCAAATGTTTATCCAGGTTGTTGGAACAGTGGCAGCCTTTGTCCAGTCTGCTCAATTATGAAGTGAAGTCTGGTAAGACAGGTCAGCTTAGAAGTCTCGAAACTTACATATCCAAAGATGAAACAAACATCAGTAGAGGGCACTGCCCCTTCAAGGAAAGGAATTAATGAATTACCAGTCCCATGTACTTCTTCACCCAAAACAACTAAACAGAATTCCTTCATTAAGTGCAGTCTGTCTTGTGAAGAAAGGATTTTTATGTTCCTGTCATCAAATTTAAATAAGCCTTTATGTCTGTTTTTATCAAATCTTATACATACATTTCATGAACCAAATTTAATTTTGCAGTCAAGTGTGCGTCACGTCCATTTACTGCAGGATCTGCTGCTGGACACATTAAGGAATTTGATATAAAAATTTGTAAAACCTTCAGTGGTTAAATCCTCCTCTCTTTTGGAAGTCGATTACTACAGCAGGGGAAACTAGAAGAATGATTGTGACTTGGTCACTGGTAGTTGCACTTCCAAATTCCTAGAGCGTCTGAAGCATGGTGAGGAGGAGGAATTTTTCTCATCTTTTCGAATGTACTTCACTGATAGATTAGTTTGTGTTATTCTTGGTATTTTAACACTCCCTCATAGTAACGCTGAATGTGAGAGGATTTTTAGTCAGGTGACTAAAACACGAACACAGTTAGTCATCTATTGGTGATGAAAACTTGGAGAGAGGTTGTTGCCAGTGAAATCAAGGCTACAGGGCAACTGCTTTCAACAAACCTTTGACAGAGGTTTTCTCAGACAGGCAAAATCTGTCTCTGCTGCTTCTTTTAATCAACGGAAATTTTCTACTGATGGAGAAGCTTCTGTAAATCGGTAAGATGTTCTATACGAGTATTTAGGTATGACTGAATATGAAAACATATGAGAGTAAAATACTGTATTTGTGGATTTTGATTCCACTCAGTTTCCTTGGAAATACATGTTAATTTAAATGTGGACTTGACAACATGATGCATTGAGCTTGCTAGGATAATATATGCATTGTGCAAGACCTGTAGAATAAGCAGTTATGACCAATTGTTTCTTCTGATTTTTCCTGATTTCCATATCAAAATCTCCTGATTTTTGGTTTTGTAAAGTTGGCAGGTATGATGTATTGATATTGATTGGGTGCTTTTATTAAAATTTTACATTGTTTAAAATTTGATGTTTGTCTGCTGAAGGCCAACAAAATATGTTTTTTCCTGTTCAGATTAAAGTAGCTAAGCGATGAGGATGTCTTTAAGCATACCATTTCTAAACACACAAAGTATGAAACTATTATTGATGGCTTTCTATCCAACTCTGAAATCATATAATTCCATTTTTAACATTTTCATTTACAGCTTATTCAGTTTTTGGTATCAATGGTACAATCTTCTCGAAATGGTGGCCTTGGTATTAAGAAGCCTTATCCTCTCATGCTGGGAGATACAGCTCATCATGATACCACACATCAGGATGCAGCAAATCAACCTGATGACAAAGCCAAACAAAATTCTAATCCCCACGACACACAGGACATACACGATATTCCAGTAAGTAACATGTATTATTATTCTACACTTTTATGTTTGAAAGTTATAAAAGGAAGAAAATGAACTTGTAAACTGTTTTCTTCAGAACCACTCATCTCCAGCAGGACCTGTAATTCATGAGTTGGAAGCTACTGATTTGCCCGATGAATGTATACCAAATTGTACTGAGGAGACAGTTGGCTCAGATTTTCTCTCAGTGGAGTAAGTATATTTTTACCGAGACTTATTTTTGTTTGCCCAATTAAATTTCAAAATACTGGTAGTATCCTTTATACTGTATATACCCGAATAATCCCTGCATCTTAATTTTAGAAAAGGAAATACTGAAAAGAATCTTTTTTATAATTATATAGCTTTGTTAAATATTGATACAGTAGAAGTCTGTTATTAGCAAGAATTCATAATGGTGAGAAATGTATTCACTATTTCGGACTGTCATTATATAAGATTTTTCGTAAAAGTTGGATAAGATACAAAACAGACATTAAAATCAGTACGATACTAAAACAGTTGGTTTAAAATTTATGCTTTTGTGGATGATTTTCATACTGTGGCTTACCTACTAGTCATTTTCTAATTCTGATAGCATCCGGACGTGCATATTCCGTTTCAATCTTAAAAAATGTAATAGGCCTAGTTTCATTCCTGAGACTTTTGTGCCAAAACTTTTCATTTTTCTTGCTCAAACAGCATCATCTAACGTAAGCGTGCATATATCATGAATATATACTTCAGGCCCCCGGTAGAGTAATGACTGCCTTTTTGCTCTAAGTTTATGGGAAAACAACCTTTCTGAAATTTAAACAACTGTGAGAATGTACAACCTAACCTCAGAAATCTGTGGGGCACGCTGGCGTATCGTAAGAAATATCACATTTTTATTTCAGTAGGTACCTAGTACTAATTAAAATTATGTGGTTGTTCTTTATTTCTAACTAATTAACAATGCTATTGTCCTTGTTGGTTACGTGAACGATGTTGATCCACGAAATATCACTGTAATATTTGTCACAAATGAAAGGTAATCATTGATTTACTCAAATAAAGACTCAAATCCCAGGTTGATTAAGAAATACTGTCGTTACTTGCAAGAAATATGTATACGTATTTACGGGCTGTAAATAGGAGTCCATGGTGTTGCATTCCGCTGCTTGCGCCGTCTTTGGTTTCTTTCTTGAGGTCCAGGGTTGGCACGGATGAATGGGAGTGCTATGTCTGTGATTTTTGTTATCTTTGGCCATATGTCTTGCATTCCGCTGCTCACGCCACCGGTTTTTTTTTTTTCCCTTGAGGTCCAGGGCTGGCACCAACGAGCTCTCTTTCTAGGGAATGGGAGTGCGGGTATTTTGTTGAAAAATACCACGATCCCTGGACCAATACATATATACAGTAAAACTTCGTTAATTCGAAGTCGTTGGGACTCAAAAATCGGACTTCGAATTACGGGATTTCGAATTAACCACCGATTCGCAATTCAGAAGTACCAACCCTTGCCGCGTTACAAAATATTCTAATGCCCGTTACTTCACGAGTTAACTTTGATTCACAGTTAAACCTTTCAAATGCCGTACGGAAAAAAATTCCTAAATGTATCTAACAAGGTGCATTTATTGAAATAATGCTCTTGGATAACTCCGTATACTGTCAAACGTAACCTCGCACCCGGGAAAAATAAAACACGATTCAAGGACAAGCAGTACGATAATCTATTTTATATATGCACGACGCAATTTAGGCAAATATGTTATAACCTACGTGATTTAAGTGCAGTATAGAGCACTTGCACAGGGGAGCCAACAAGGCTGTGCAAATTGGAAACACATTCCACCAACAAAACAAACTTTAAATACCTAGACATATATGGGAAACACATGGCACCAACAAAACAAACATTAAAAACCCAGACATACATTTTAAACAAATATAAAGAATAATAGATAACTATGTACAGTATCTGAATAGTTCACAAATGTTTAATGATCCAGTAGGGCTTTTTTGTCACACATTAGGCTTATTGCCTTTTAAAGAAAGAGTGTATGAGAGGTTGCTTCATCTTTTTTTTTATTATAAACACTAGCTACGAACTGCTCCATATGGGCCATAGCCTTAATTGTAGCGTCGTCAGCATCACTAGCACTTATCACTGAATCCAACACGGCGAGAGCGGCAAGTACATCATTCTTTGACAGAATAGTTGCCGCCTGCGCCGTATCTTCGCCATGTTCAACATCAGCTGTAGCTGCATCTCCCTCTGGCGTCACGTGATCACAGCTGATCATCATGGCGGGATCCCACTCTTCTGAAGTAGTCTCCACATGGTCTATGGCGATGTATTCGGAGAAAGTCATACCGACATCGGACTTTTGCCGTAACTCCTCCCATTCATCTTCGTTGTCTTCTTCTTCTGCTCCTTTTTCTACTTCATTTAACGAACCAAAACCACACTTGACGAAGCAGTTTGTGATGGTCGATGAAGGAACAGAGTCCCAGGCAACTGTCACACTCCGCATTGCATCAATTACGTTCCACTTGTGTATTTCTCCCGCCGGAATATTTCTAGCAACTTCCCGGAGAAAGTAACGCACCAGTCGTTTTCTGTAGGCACGTTTCACAGTTGAAATTATGCCTTGGTCTAGGGGCTGCATGTAGCTCGTAGTGTTGGCTGGCAGAAAAAGAAGACGCACATGTTTTAAAATTAGATTACGTTTGTGTGCAGTGCACTGATCCAACAACAGAAGTATTTTCCTGTCCTGACATGCCATTTTGCGCTCAAGGCATACCAGCCACTCCTCAAAAATTTTGCTTGTCATCCAGGAATTCTTAGACGACTTATATTTGCACGGAAAGTGACTGATGCCTTTAAAACATCGCGGTTTCTCGAACTTGCCTATGACGAGGGGAGGAAGTCTCTCGCTTCCGTCCGCATTGCAACACAGAAGGACTGTGACCCTATCCTTGTAAGATTTCCCGCCATGGCACTTCTCTCCCTTAAAACCATAAGTCCGTTTGGGCTCGGCATTAAAAAATAATGCAGTCTCATCGGCATTGAAGATATTGTTCGGTGCATATGAATTGATTATGTGAACCACGTTTTCTCGCCAACTCTCTGCATCACTAGTGTTCACTGATTCGGCTTCTCCGCACACTGCTTGCCACGTGATATTGTGCCGTTCCTTAAAACGCTGAATCCACCTGTTCGAACACTGAAATTCAAGACCCATCTTCAGCACCAGTTCATTCGCCTTCCCCTTACTAATCTCGCCATCTACTGAAGATATTGTTTGCCCGAACATGCCAAAACCACTCGATCAATTGTACTTCCAAATCGGAGTGTTTAGCTCCTCGAATGTGCATTCGCTTTGCTGTGTTTACACCCTGCATTTCCTGAGCTTCTATGCTCTCACGATTTTTTAAAAACGTTGAAAGTGTGGACACAGGAATTCCAAATTCTTTAGCTATTTCAGTTTTCGTCTTTTGTCCTTTGTCGACCTTCCTTATAATTTTCACTTTCTTGCTGAGTGTCTTTGAAGAATACTGACGCCTAGCCATCGCAACACAAAAAAAAGGAACACACGTGCCCTAAACTAAAATATCGTAACAATAAACTAAAACACAGTATTAATAAAATATAACAACTTCGAAGTTTATAACTGCACACTAAAACTTTAAATAAAATGAGTAACTAGAAGAATACAAAAGAACTATGATTTCACTAGAACTTGGCAACTTCAAAGCACGCTGTAGACACACCAAACTCAAAGTGAAAGTACGGAAAGATACACGTTCCGGACACCAAACTCAAAGTGAAAGTGCGGAAAGATACACGTTCCCGAAGACACTTTGTATCGTGACGTGGAGAATTTTTAATTCAAATTACGCCGTAAAGTATTATTTTCAACAAATTGAAGGACAATTTCGAATTAAAAGTCTGAATTTCAATACTGGGACCGACGTTGTTCTTCGAATTACGAATTATCCATATTTCGAATTAAACAATTTAAATAACACGAAAAGCCGTACCTCGTGTTTCGGGGAACGAGAGATTCTTCGAATTACGCGGCATTTTGAATTAACCGATTTCGAATTATCAAGGTTCTACTGTATATATATATTTTAAAAGGAACCTGGACCAATAAATAGTTTAATGAATCAGTTAATGCACATGAAGTGACAGCTCATCAAATTATATCGAATGATAAAAATCAATAAAACGACACCAAGGAACTTCAGTGAACAAAGACATCACAGACAACAGTGTTGGACAAACAAACCACTTACGGAAGCGCTGCGACGTAGCAGAAATAGTTGTTGTAAGGCAGTAAAGTATGTATTCTCTAAAATAAAATATTTCATATTATTTCTTAATCAACCTGGGATTTGAGACTTTGAGTAAAAGCAATTACTATCTTCCATTTGTGGTAAATATTACAGTGATATTTCGTGGATCAACATCATTCACATAACCGTCCATGTTATATACGCACTTACTGAGAAAACACGTTCTCCCCTTTTCGAACATGCATGATTACGTAGATGTTGATTCCCATAGTGAACTTGAAATATTTGTTCCGCATGAGTAAATTTATAATACCTGTAGAGTTTGTTATTGGTCATTGTACATTTTCCAGCTAACTCATTTTTGGTTGCCAGCCTTTCACCCCAGTGTGCTAAGTTGGGCTCATCAGTTGATAAAATTGCACACCCACCAAGACGTATGGCTAGTGCATACTGTGGAAGCCACTGCTTAGGCTACTTGGAACCACCGTCAATGCTTGTGCGCTATGAGAGACTTTGTTTCATTTTCAAAAACTGATGCCTGCCTGGCCATCAGATGATACAGATGTTGATTCCCATAGGGAACCTGAAATATTTGTTCTGAATGAATAAATTTATAATACCAATATAGTTGGCCCTAAGCTTCTACTTACTAAAAACCATAAATACTACAGTAGGCTATAATAAATACATCCTATCAGCATTACCCGTTTGTAAATTAAATATAACTTCACCTATGGAAACCGATAACAAGACGGTGGAAATTTACAATATTTCCTTCATAAATGGCTGGGAGACTTTGTGAGGGTGCTGATTTTGCTATGAAAACTGTAGTTATTTCGCTTGGAAACATGCATGAGCCATCCTTGGCTAGCCTCGCAGCCCGTTACTTTTAACTCTCTTGCTTTTGGTATTGCTTTCAAATTAACATATTTCACTCGTGAACACTGATCCTAACTGTATTATTTCAGACGCATATTTGTATACCTTGTTTTTGATTTCTGGAAGCTTTGCCTTTTGTCAGCGAAATGCACGGCGGTTCCTGCTTGTCCGTTTAAGATGAGCCCCCACCGTTTCATCCAGTCATGTATGGAACTCGTCCGCATCATACTTCTTTTTTGTGCAGCGCATTTAATGTGGAGCTGTTCTTTTGCTGTGAATGACCTATAACAAGAACATACACTGGCCGTCCTAAATGTGTGTTATTGCGTAAACTGACGTAACGTGCTTTTCGGTTTTAGTGGGAACATATTTGCCAACAGAGCAGGCGAAAAATACCAACTTCCAGATTCCTGTAAGTCAGGAGAACAAGTATTAACCACACCCCAAATTTCTGCCGTCACATTTTGAAAAAAAATGTTCAGGGATTATTCACACATACATGGTATTGCTTAAAGTAAATACAAAATTTTAATATTCCACCTTCTCAATACTAAAAAATCATTTGATGTTTTTATATGCTTTTATATGTTTATATATGCTTCTAGAAAGTTGTAGATGTAAGTTCCACTTTTGCGTAGAGGGAAGAATTGTCCGATGAGACTAGCACCAGATTAAAAATTGACAAAGTTGAACCTGTTCTATGGTGGAATTAAAGGCTTTCTGTGTTAAACAGAAGTAGTCTCAGTTCAATCGGGACCCCAATGAACCTGGGGAAAGAAGATAGTATTAACGCGGGTAATCGGATAGAGAACAAGTGAGGCACCGGAAAATATAAACGATGACTCACCTTGCACTGCGTGGAACAAACTTGCTGTATTGAATGCAACTTACGGAGTGAGCGTAGCGCGAAGTAGATCAGCAGGAAAGGAGTAGGTGAATACGGAGGGGAGGAATGACGTAAATGGTGGAGGGTGGGAGGGATGGGAAAGGTTCAAGGCGGGGTGGACGGGAGAGGAAGTGATGGTGTTTGTATTGTCGGGGGACCCTTAATTGACTTAAAGAAAGAATTTTGAACGACCGATTTGTTTTTTCTGTAATAAGTAATGAAAAGGTCAAATAAAATATTGGGTTTCTCAGTTATTTCATTAAGGTTATAGTTGGCATTAAAGTATTGATCTAAATGAATGTAAAAGTTCTCTATTATATTGAGTAGAGGTCCTTTCTTAGCTATTTTGAGAATGTCCATGTCTGTTTCAATATTCGTGAATTTGTGGTTATAGTCGACCATATGTTGGCCGATAGCTGAAAATTTGTTGTATCTGACTGCATTGAAATGTTCTAAATATCTAATGTTGAAGCTCCGGCCGGTTTGCCCCACATAAGAAATATTAGAGCATGTATTACATTTAATCCTGTAGACGCCTGATTTTGTGTACCTATTTATTTTATTAAAATGTGATGTGTTATGTAAGATTTGTGTGTTGTTGTTGTTGTTGTTGTTGGTTTTAAAGGCTATTTTCATACCTTTTTTCTTTAAAACATTGGTGGTCTTGTGAATTCGATTGACGTAAGTGAAGATGGAAAAGGAGTCATGTTTAGGTGGTTCTTTTTTAAGTGTGGTCTTGGGGCGAAATTTATGTTTGTTAATGATGTTTTCTATGAAATGGCTATTGAAGCCATTGAATCTGGCAATGTAGTGGATAGTATTCAATTCGGTATGAAGATCTTTTTTATTCATAGGAACGTTGAATGCTCTATGTACAAGACTGTTATATGTTGCTTTTGTTGTGGGGGAGGGGGTGAGCTGAATCTTGTCGGATTGTGACGGCCGATTGGGTGGGCTTTCTGTAGATCTTCTAGGTTAAAGATTCCTGTTGTCTAGTGATCATAATATCCAGAAAATTGATTGTTTGATCTACTTCCGACTCCAATGTGAATTTAATATGCGGATCGATGTTATTAAGTGTTTGAAGTGTGGTGTGAGCATCTTCCAAGTTCTCATTGATAACTACTAGGACATCGTCGACGTACCTAGCCCAAAGGAGAATATTGTCGAATTTATTGTCGATTTTAGTATTCTCGAGAATGTCCAGATAGATTTCTGCGAGAATGCCTGATGCAGGTGAACCCATTGCCAGACCGTTTTGTTGATAGATGGTACCATTAAACGTAAAAAGGTTGTTATTTATGATTAATTTCAACAATGTAATGAAATCTTGAATTTCCAATTTACTCAAATGACTGTTTTTGTATAAGTTACTTTTGATGATGGGAATTAATTTAGAAATTGGAATGCTTGGGTACATGTTTACGATATCAAAGGAGTGAAGTGAGTAATGAGGTTGCATGTTAAATTTATTAAGTTTGTCTATTAATTCAAAGGTATTTCTAACCGATTTATTGGATGAAAAACGGTAATTTTTGCTTAGGAACTTTTGAATAAATTGTGCGGTTTTATATAAAGGGCTCGGTCTAAAATTGATGATTGGACGAATGGGAGCACCTGCCTTATGAATTTTTGGAAGAGCTCTAGCCGTAGGAAGCCCAGTTCAATATTTCCATTAATGGCAAGACTCTCAAACAGGTGTCTTCCTTTATTTACATGGGGAGAAAAATATCCAAGGATGACTACTGTCAGCATGATGTCGAGGTACGGCTTGGAATGGCAAGAGCAGTGTTTTACAAATATCAGTAAATGCTGACTAACAGCACACTGAGCCTAGAGCTCAGTAAGAGATTGGTCACTGGGGTTGTACTGTGGAGAAACATGGACACTGAACTCCAACGTTACAAGTCGTATTGTATTCGGGAGATAGTGGATTCGAATGTCCCTGTTGGCAGCCCTGCAGATGGTTTTCCGTGGTTTCCCATTTTCACACAAGGCAGATGCTGGCACTGTACCTTAATTAAGGCCTCAGCTGCTTCCTTCCCATTCCTAGACCTAGCCCTTTCCTGTCCCATCGTCGCCGTAAAACCTAATACAACTTGTAAAAGACGGTTGTATTCAGGCATTTGAAATGTAGTGTTGGAGTTGCCTGCTCGAGACTCCCTGGACAGATCGAGTTACAAATGCATAGAGCCTAGTTTCATCAACACATGTTAGTACTTAACAAGGTGTTAAATCATTTTAACGTTCAACTTAAGAAAATTTGCGTTTCATCAACAACTGTTAACATTAATAAATGTTAAACTGCGTATTAAAGTTAACATCAGCCATTTCCAATGTTAAATGGCTAACATTAGCATTTAGCAACCTGTTACAAAATGGCTGCTGTGAATCTCGCTTTCGATGCGGAATTGCTCTATTTAGATCTTTTACAAAACAATCGTGATTGAAGAAGAGTTCACTAACGTAATGACTTTGAAAATTTGACGGATGCGGAACTTCTTCATAGATACAGGTTGGGTGGTGTGCTAAGTCCCAACTGACGAGCCTAACTTAGCACACGAAGGCGAAACGCAGGCAACCAAGAATGAGTTAGCTGGAAAATTTATAATGTCCAATAACGGACCATTATATTGCTATTATAGATACAGGTTATCGAAAATAGTCGTTGCTAAGGTTGTTGATGAAATTCGAGTGAGGTTGGAATATCCTACGAAGAGAAACTTACCTCTTTCTCCAATGTTGCAGGTACTGATAATATTACGATTTTTTGCTACTGGTTCTTTTCACATAATGGTCGGAGACAATGGTGGAATTTCTAAAGCCACTGTTAGTAGAGTTGTTTGACGAGTGTCTGCAGCAATAGCATCCTTGAGGAGGAGGCATATAACATTACATTCCCTTCAGTAGACGAGCGTCAGCAAATTATCCGCGACTTCTATGAAATAAGCCGTTTTCGTAGTGTTTGTTCTAGGTGCAATAGATTAGGGCTGAAATATATCTTAATCGGAAGGGATATTTCTCTGTTAATGTTAATGTTTAGGTGATTAGTGAGCCTAACCTCCAAATCAGGGATGTACTTGCTAGGTGGTCTGGTTCTGCACACGACAATACAATATTTAATAACTCCCATATCGGAGCACAGTTTGAAGTTCGACAATTAACGAAGTGATTTTGTTAGGTAACAGTGTATACCCACTAAAAAAGTATCTGTTAACCCAATTGAAACCCTCGCGGACTTTCTCCCACACCTCGTCTTTTTCTTCTATCGTCAAGCCATGTGTGCGCTTGCATTCAATAACATATATATTTACTAATTCAATTAACAACTCTTTTTCGAAGGAGGAAAAATTAGAACTACGATTCCGTTTCACTTCACGCGCCATATTTTACAGCTGTACTCAAACAGAAGTGCATCGGAGCGCGCTGTAAAACAGCATGTTCGTACCACTGCCTCCTTGATTCGCACCAGTTCGCAATATTGGGAGAGTTAACAGTCGATTAGTTAACATTTCACAAGAAAAGTTTGATGAAACGCAAGAAACCTAACAAGATGTTAAATTTTTAACTCCGTATTAACTAACTGCTTGTTAGTATATATTTAACATGTGTTGATGAAACCGGGTCTAAATCTATTAAAGAAACTATTTAAAATAGTTTATGTTGGGGTCCACCTTGTCAATACACTTTTAATGATTAAAAATTATTTATTCTACCATACATGTTTTAGGAACAATATGCATTCCCTTCATCAATGAAGTCAAAAAAATACATATGTACTCATTTGAATTAATGAAGAAAAAGTACTTCTTGGACACCTGTGAAAGGTTCACCTGGGTTGGATGCACTGAGACCCAGAGGCTTACCATGAGACTTAGTGGAAGGCCATGACACTCTTTCATAGATAAGTTTATAAGGTGTTTTTTGTTGTTGTGGTTTTCCCTTTTTCACACCAGGCAAATGCTGCGGCTGTACCTTCATTAAGGCTACAACCGCTTCCTTCCCGCTCCCAGGCCTTTCTTAGCCATTGTCACCCTAAGAGCTATCTGTATCAGTGCGACGTAAAGAAAAATTGTAAAAAAACATAGACTAGTTGAAGCAAAATGTGGAAGTTTTTTTTTTTTTACTGCTGAGAAAGAGGGGTCTGCTGTGAGAACTGGATGGTTGTCACCAAAGGAATAAACCAGCCATAACCCCTTCAGACCTGAAAGAAAACTGGCGGTGCGAATTTTTGTTTGTACGTCAAAAACTGACTAAAATGCTCTTAAATACATACATTTTTAGTTTATTCTACAAAATAAAAATTAACATCTTAAAAAAAAAAAAAAGCACCTGCACAATTGTGCATGTCAGGACTTAATTCACTACTTCAGAAAAGAAAAATTACCTCAATGCATGGAATATGCATATGTACATTATCAAATGTTCTATTTTACAGTGGGGAATAATTTAAAACAATTAAATCTTTGCTCAAACACAAGTAAACGTTATATTTTCTACATTGAGGAAGAGTTTTGCTTTTACTGCCCTTTTGGCAGCAGCAACTTGTCAGACCTGAAAGAAATCTGGAGGTGTCCAAACGTCAAAAACTTACTAAAAGCTCTCAAATACATGTTTTTACAGTTTATTTTACAAAATAAGAACTCTCGGCTGAAAAACAGAACCCACACAATTGTGCGTGTCAGGACTTCTTTCATTCACTACTTGCAAAAAATAAAAAATTAAAAAATTCAACTCGGTACATGTGAATATGCACATGTACATGATCAAATGTTCTACTTTACAGTATGGAACGATTTTAAACAATTAAAATCTTATACATTACATTTCTCATGTAGAGTACGAGTTTTGTTTTCACAGACGTTTTTGTGACAGCACCCAGCACTCCTGCATGCATTGCCTATAAGGAAACCTAGCCTGCACATATGTGCGTATCAACATTCAAAACCTCATGGTATTAAGTACGATGTTGTAAGTTCACAATTTACGTTTGCTACACAATTTACACACTTCATTGATTATATTCTGATATTCAGTAAAGCTTCTAGATTAACATGAATGCAATAAATAAATAAATACTTACTTTAGGCATTACTGCTTCCCGTCATCTTGCTAATGAACTGTATTTTTAAACTCTTCTTCCTGCCCCCTGGTGGTCAAGTACTAAATAAAAACAGCTGAAGTACATGCTACATGTCCCTTACAAGCACTGCAGTCCGGTCTAGCACCAAGAAAACGTCAAATAAGCTCAGAAATAAATAAAATACGAACCCGCACAATTGTGCGTACACGGTCTGAAAGGGATATGGCTGATACACCATGGATAAACGGACCTTGGGCTGAGTAATTAGCGATTGTTCTGTATGTTGGATACCATTAAAACAAACAAACTAGGGAGCTAATGTCTATAGACAATTAATATGTTGCCCTGCCCTCCCATTGAACTGTCTGTGATGTTACGAACAGAACAAAACTTTAGCACTACGGTGTGTGTAGTTCAAGTACTGTCGGCAGCCCTGAAGATGGTTTTCCGTGGTTTCCCATTCTCACACCAGGCAAATGCCGGGGCTGTACCTTAATTAAGGCCACGGCCGCTTCCCTCCCATTCCTAGGCCTTTCCCATCCCATCGTCGTCATAAGACGTATCTGTGTCGGTGCGACGTAAAGCAAATAAAAAAACTGATAAATATGAACCCTTAAGATACCAACAGCCAAAGCTATGCCCAAAGTCCACAAAGTTAAAATACCCATACGACATATAATCAATTGCATGAATAGCCCAACTTATAAGACTTCTAAATTTATATATCAATTTTTGAAAAAGCACTATAAATTTAACAATAATTTTGCAGTCAATAACTCAATTGAATTCTGTGATAAGCTTAATAAATTCGACCTACAACCGCACCACAAAATGTGTTCATATGATACAACTAACATATACCCATGCATACCGATTAATGAAACCATTAATATAATCAAACTTAATTTATTCAGTCACAGCAAATTAAGTAGGTGTGAAATAGAAGAATTCATTAATGTATTGAGATTCATTTTAAGTAATAAATACTTTACATTTATTCAAAAAATATATCATCAGATGTGCTTAGGAATGGGTGACCCTGCATCGGGTATACTGGCTAACATTTATATGCATCATTTGGAACATATGAAAAATTTTGAGTAACTTTGGCTGAGATACGTGGATGGCAAGTTTGTCATAATAAACAGTAAACTGAATAGTAGTGATAATATTTTGGAATTTTAAAATATAATTTTGACAGTAACATAAAATTCACTAAAATGGAAGAAGGCAATAATTCATTAAATTTTCTAGTTATCACTATAAAGAGAGTAGGATATAAATTTGACTTCCAAATTTATAGAAAACCAATGTTTGCTCCAATAACGATCAAGAACGAGTCACTCCATCCTAATTCTCACAAACAAGCAGCACTTTTAAGTTTAGTTTTCAGAGCCCTAAAAATTCCACTAGCAAACATGAGTTTAAAGAAAGAACTTAATTTTATAAAGGGCCTAGCACTCAATAATGGTTATAAAATAGAGATGATTAACAAGATCATTAACAAAGTGAAAATAAAACTGGCCACAAATTTCATACCAGATAAAAATAAGAAATCCAAGTTTGCACCTTTTACATTTACTAATCCAGCCATATACCACATCACTAATACCATCAAAAAACAAGATGTTAACTTCACCTTCAAAACCCAAAACATGAACCGAAATATTTTTTTCAATCACAATAATGTTAATATAAATAGCAGTCAATATCAAGGATCGGAATTTATAGGCTTGCATGTGCAGAGTGCAATTATTCGTATGTTGGCTGAACTGGCCAAAGCTTTCTGATAAGATATCTTGAACATGCAAATGCAGCGAAACACAAGAAACATTCTGCAATGAGTGCTCACATGCAAGAAACTGGACACTGTTCTGCAACTATTGAAAGGGATTTAAGAATTTTAAAAAGAGTAAAAAGGGGAAAAGTAATGATGGAATTGGAAAATATATACATTCATTTAGACCAGCAATATAACAAGAATAAAAACCTAAATGACAAAATTGAAACAAAGAATCCCATTTTAGTACAGTTACCAAAATTAATACAAATGCTTAAATCTGATATAATTAAATTCTATAATCATTTTTATCCGACAAGAGTTAGTAAGCTTATTGATGCAAATAAACTCGACTCTTCCCGTTACTACTCATAGGGGGCTCTACCATCTACTGTAGCTATCAGTGCACCGCCTACCTTCACTTCCCCTTCCCATTTCCCGCCAAAACACAATCTTTAAACGTAAGGAACTTCATCTTTTGGTCCGTATTGAACTGAGATCACAATTAGATTAGAATCTAGCGGGTTCCACCTTTTCAGTACAAAATACAATGTTGTTGGATGGTATTTACAACATTATTTATTACAGAACATGTTTCGGTGCTCAATTTTTGACACCATCATCAGCTGCTCAGAAAGTGCGAAAAAACTTGGCAATCTAAACATTAAACAACATATTGTCATACGTAACTCCTTAAAATACATATATACAACAATAGAATATTGCACTAGTTAAATCCTAAAACATCTACAGTAAATTATGCTATATTAAAACTCTAATATGTAACCAGAGAATTCTTGTAAGTCATAAATATAAAATTTCTCGTCTGTTTGATGAGTTGTCTTCACATTCCTTAATGTCTGTGATTTTGTACTATCGTACTATCGAATTCAAATGCGAACTTGAGCTTGAAGATTTAAAATTGTATGCAGTCCATTTGATGTTAAAATGTTCATTTCATGTATATAATAACCACTTAGATGGATTAAAAGCTCGTTATATACAATATGATTGTTAAAACTGGACCGTCTACACAAAAAACTTCGTATTTTTAATGCTGTATGCGTGGTTGGAACTGTAATTTCATTTGTCCTACAGTTGTTAGGCGGACATGTCTTCTCAGTTCAATAGAACCCTGCAATAATGAAACCCAATGTTAAGAGAAAAGCGAGAATATTGATAAAGAAAACTAATTGAATCTAACTGTTGATACGGCTGACTCACCTCTAAAGCTGTGTAATTCGCGTGACGGCTGCGGCGCGATGAATGTGTCTGCTAGTATCTTGTGCTCTGTGATGAAGCGCAGGGAAGGAGAAGTAGGGGCGGCAAAGGGGAAGTTTCTAGAACGTCGAACTTTTTGCGAGAGAGTCTGGGGGGCGTTGTGGACGAAGACAGTAGTAAGCAAAGTTGTTATGTAGAGTTCGGAATACGCTCGAATTTTCTGGAATCTTTAACTTGTTAAGTAAAAGAATCAAACAATCAAATAAAATCTTAGGTTTTTCCGAGATTTCATTCAAATTCAGGTTAGCATTATAGTATTGGTCTAGATGTATTAGACATGCCTCCGTAATGTCAAGCTTCTGTCCCTTAGAAAGTGTTTCCATGATCTCGAGGTCTTTATCTATGTCTGTGAATTTATGTTTGTACTCATGGATATGCTGGCTTACCGCTGAGAATCTGTGATATTTTACAGCGTTAAGGTGTTCTTGATACCTGACATTAAAGCTACGCCCAGTTTGCCCTATGTATCCGCTTCCACAGTCCCTACATTCGAACCTATATACCCCTGATTTAGAATATGGATTGACTTTGTTGACAACCGAAACATTATGTAAAACTGTTGTACTTCTATTATCTGTCTTGAATGCGATCCTAATGTTACGTTTCCTGAAAATATTTGTAATTCTGTATACATCTTTATTAAACGTGAAGGTTGCAATTTCCTTTGCATCTATTTTATTTTTCATCAGACTCGTGTGAGGGCGATATTTGAATTTGCTTATTATTCGTTCTATAAAGTTCTCTTTAAAACCATTAGCTTTAGCCATAGCTCGGATAATGTTCAGTTCCTTGTCCAAGTTTTGTTTGGACATTGGTATACTAAAAGCGCGATTCACCAAGCTGTTATAGGTCGCGCATTTATGAGCTAAGGGGTGTATCGAATCATTACGTATTGTAACTGCAGTTTGTGTGGGTTTTCTGTAAATACTAAAAGAAAATGAAGAAGCGTGTCTTTAGGTCTAAATAATTAATGGATTTTTCTATTTCGGATTCTAAAGTAAATTTTATATCCGTATCTATTGTGTTAAGGTTATTAAGAGTCGTAGAGGCGTTGGTTATGCGTTCATCCAAGATAACAAACGCATCGTCTACATACCTAGACCAAAGTAGAAATTGAGCACCGAAACATGTTCTGTAATAAATAATGTTGTAAATACCATCCAACAACATTGTATTTTGTATTGAAAAGGTGGAACCCGCTAGATTCTAATCTAATTGTGAAAACACAAGCTCATTCACACTCGCTTATATAATACAAGGAGCGCAAAAGGAGCAACATTAAGTTGTCACGAGGTTGTGAGTAACACTAGACAATTACACACCAGAAGGAAGGGTAAGTGATGATTCTTTCAACAAGAAGTTTATACAGAATTATAGTCGAAGCTTTAAACATATTTTTTATTTTATTACAGATATATCCACAAGCTCAGTTCGGAAACTTATGGTGTTCATTAAAATTCTACTTCACATTAGAACGTTTTCATTTTACTAATAAATTCATTCAAAACAAGACAAATGTATTGACAATAATGAATCTATGCCAATACATATTGTACTAGTGTTACTCTAGTAACATCGAGAATAAGACAATGGTTCATAATGTAGGCAATTATTAACTTCATAAAATCGTTAATATATACAACGAAGGTTCAAGGACAATTACATAAGTTAAGAAATATGGAATCAATATAATTAGCCAGATCTCAAATGGTTTTTAAAATAGTTTTAAAATATGTTCGACAGATGAGTTTCATCCATAAGTTTAAAGGACAATGTTACTACTAAGATTTTAGACAAATGTGTTTTAACTTAAAGACCTAACTTTAAGATGCTTTAGATCAACTCATTGCCATCGATGATGTCATACAGGAAATGTTAACAAACGCTGAATACGGGGCTGATATTGGGAAATGTGCAGAATACGTAGTCATCGCAAACAGAGCGATTCTAAAAGCATCACAAGCCATTGAAAAAGAAAAATCTACGCTGCTAACACCGTCACGCACACAGTAAGACTCTCTACAATAAAATTAGAAAAATTCAATACGGATCAAAACAGCATGCTTTTGGGAACAATTCAAATTTATCGATAATCAGTCTCACTTAGTTTATAAAAGGAGTACATTTTATTGTTCCACCTATTCAATACAATCAGTACCATGTTATGTGGTCAATTAGACATAGAAAATGAAATATTATGGGGGCATGTTTCGCCCTTCTTTCCGGGCATCATCAGCCACATTAATTTAACCTTAAAACAAACATTTTAGCATGTGTTGTACATGTCATGTCCCAACAGCATATTTTATAACCACTATTCTGTAAAGTTAATATCATAGGAAATCATAGTTCAATTTTTACAAATTATAAAGTGTCATTGTCCTTTAAACAATGTTACATTGAATCCAATCAATACGGGATATGAAACTTATAAGTAATAATAACCACGTTTTCCTTCGTGGATATCTGGAAAGAGAGCCCAAGAACCTAGTTGATGGAATGCCAGTGACAGCTGATGCCTGTGAAGCAGCAAAACAGATTTAAATTTCTCACTACGGAAACACTGATCACATCATTCAAGCCCATCTGGATTATCTTGAAATTTTGCAACCAATTTGACGACACTCCTCCTGCTTCAAATACCGTCTACAGTAAAACCTCGTTAAGACGTTTCTGCAGGGGACAACAAATATGAACTTGTTAAGCCAGTGGCGGCTGTTGCAGAAAATCAGTTGTGTGCTGTAACCCATCCCCCCAAAATAAAAATATCAAAAAACATACAGATATGTGGTTTTCAAGAGGCCCTCCACTGATTATTCCACACTGAACAAACACGCAAACAACTCCAACACATATACACATTCCTCATTAAAAAAACTATAAAACTATATCATTAAATACACAATAACACCTGGCAATGGCAAAATATTCACGAACTCAAACACTTGGTGTGAGTGTGCAAAAACAGAACTTCCCAATGTTACCAAAATCATTGAAATAAAACCAGCAATGTTGTAATGCAAAATTACATGTTATGTTTTTATAGTGACATTTATAAACTAGACATTTTTATTAAAGAAAATCACAATATCATGTCCTTATTTTGACTACATAAAAAGTATAATTATTATAGTTCATCGACTTATAAAGGTGGCTATGGAATAGGCACGTTGGGAGTATTCTATCCTCTTAGGTATTAAAAGACCAGGTGGGAACAGCTCTACAGTATTTTGTTTTCCTCTTTGCTTTGAGCGATCCCCCATTAAATACTACCGCTGAGTCAAGAGGGTGTCACCTGCCACGTTCTCACAGCCCAGTGCAGTAGCCCGGCGTGGAGGGGAAGTTGAATAATTTCCTATTTGGCTGACATCTTTTTCATTGCACTCTATTTGATTGCAAATAATATTTTTAAAGTAATTTATTTTTCAAATAGGCAATGTGCTGCAACACTTCAGCACACGGCCACCCCTGTGTTAAGCGAGAAAACATACTACTGAATATACAAATAAAAACTATACGATAGGCACATGGAAACACTAGATATGATTTTTTCCGACATGAAGACATTTTACTTCTTGTATCTGTGGGTAGGCCCTACAGTGAAAACTATATCTACCATTTCTCAAGATGAGAGGAACGTATTAAAAGGTGTGAAAAACACGAGAGAACAAATGTGAAAACCTTTTCTGCTGGGGCTTATAAAATAACAAGTGCACTGAACAGTGTGAAAAACACCAAACAACAAATGGAAACTATGCACGGGGGCCAATAAAAATATCCAAGTACTGTATTATTGCAGATCACACTCCTTCTAAAACAAATGCGAGTAGAAGCCTTTTATTTCGGAGCAGTGGGTTATAAAACATTATTTTCTGGTGACACTCTTAGACAATGAATTGGAGGTTATACTCGGTCATGTGCGACTACGACAAATGGTTTTGGCCGCCATTTTGAAAACTTTAACAAAGTCAGTAGATCGAGTTGAAACTTGAAGGTGCTAGTTCAACCTCTGCACGCTTAACGATACGGATGCCAGTACACTTTCTGAAAGATTTTAATGTTTTCTTCATTATAAAGTAACGTCACTTTTTCTGTATCTATACGTAGGCTATCACAAGACAAATATGCACCACACCATTCAATTTCACATGATTGTTCCTAATCCAGATACAGGCTACTGTATCACGCGAAAAACTTCATTGTACTACTCAAGACAAAATAAATTTCTAACTTCTGAATGGAATATAAGCACAAATAGGCTCACCTTTTCCGTAGTCACACAACTGACACAACATTTTCAGGGCTAGGAAAAATGTGATCGTACTAAGTGGTAATAGTGGAAATTCGTGACACGATAAGTGAGGTATTTTTATATAGATTTAATACGACTAGAAACAGGTCTTCGAATTTGCAACGTACTAAGCGG
The DNA here is from genome assembly GCF_040414725.1 of Anabrus simplex. NCBI lineage: Eukaryota > Metazoa > Arthropoda > Insecta > Orthoptera > Tettigoniidae > Anabrus > Anabrus simplex. The sequence continues at coordinate 31,055,734 of NC_090269.1, forward strand.
GAAAAACGTGTTAATGTGGAACACACTAACGAGGTTTCACTGTACATAGAATGCAATCTATGTATACAAGCCTTATGAGCCTTAAGTGAGAACGTAGATCATTACGGACTAGTGCTAGCGCCGAAAATTCCAGGAGTGTTCCCTCAAGATATAGTCCGCCATTGGATAATTTATTCCAGAAGAGAGAACATTCACGAAGGTCATATCACCAAACTAATTGATTTCCTACATCAGGAGGTAGTGAGCACTATGATCATACAGAAAGTCAGGAGAGGTTTCAGTTCACTGGATTCCTTCATCGCCATGGCCATGATGCTACACATAAACACGAAGTCAGAAGGTCCGGAAACTAAGACAAAGCAACTCCTTTTGCATTTTTTGTGTTCTGTGAAACATGAGTACACTGGGCCCAAGACTGCACAAAGATCTTCAACAGTAGCTGAGCAGACTGAAAAGCTATAAGCAACCAATCAATGCTTCTTGTGCCTCAGAGGTCACAGTATGAAGGTATGCCCAAAGAAAGGTAAGGCGTCATGAACAAAATGCAAAAAATCTCATCAAGTTTCAATATGCAATGGAGAGCAGGTCGCATGAAACGCACAGTCACCACAGTTAACTCAGTTGACTTGCAGTCAACATGATTGCTCCACACAGTGAAGTACTTAACACTTGACAAATAAACAGCGGTCACATAAGTGCTAACCAGCACTAGAATATTCCTCAAAGCAACAATTAATGTTGCTCCAACTCTACTCAAACCAACTGTTCCATGCACTGACTCCAGGGCAGTACACATACAGTACTCCACTCCATACTCCAAGAACACTCCAACATGACGATACTGACACTGACTCTGCTGGGACATCCACCACACCAACTCCGACTGTTGTCACACTCCACTACACTCTGTTTGCGACGAACCTGTTTTATATCCATGGTGAAGTTAGACTTTTTGGGGTGCAGCTGGATCAGGAACATCCTGGTTACACCTTCCAGAAGATCCAAGAGAAACAATACAGAGAACAGTAGAGGGGAGAAGCCATTACTTATTCCTCCAGCTGGGAGCTCCCAGCTGACTTGCTAGTCCCTTCCGGAAAATACTGAAAGGGGCTAGAGACAGAGGGTTGGCACTTAACATTATCTACATTTTTGGTTAAAAATTATGATACCGGGCGAGTTGGCCGTGAGGTTAGGGATGCGCAGCTGTGAACTTGCATCAGGGACATAGTGGGTTCGAATGCCACTGTCGGCATCTCTGAAGATGGTTTCTGTGGTTTTCCATTTTCATACCAGGCTGTACCTTAATTAAGACCATGGCCGCTTCCTTCCCGCTCCTAGGCCTTTCCTATCCCATCGTCACCATAAGAGCTATCTGTGTTGGTATGACGTAAATAAAATTGTGGAGAGAAAAATAAAGATGATTGGAAATGTCCCTTAGTTCATTCATATACACGCTAACTGACTGAATGCAAAAAGTCTTAAATGAGAGAGAGAGAGAGAGAGTGCGTGCGTGCGTGCGTGCGTGTGTGTGTGTGTGTTTAAGTTTTGAAGTAAAACCATTTACTATTATTGTATACAACTTCTTTGAATTCCATCCACTGGAATATCCTCTTCCCAAATTGTACCTTCCAATAAGCAATTTCTGTAATACTTTCAAAGATTATCTTGTCCATGTGACTTAAATTTGCTCATGTTTCTAGTTATTGAAGACAGAGGAATGAACACTCGTTTTGTAACTTTTATTTTTTCTCTGTGCCTGTTCAACATTCTCCTGATGTTTTACAGTTTTGATGAAGTTGTCCATGGAGAAGTGCACAGTCCAGCATCTAGCTCAAGTAAGTGCTCAACGGCTGTTAACTTGAGTGAGCCAAATTGTGATGTACTTCTGGAATTGGTTGAAGAATATCCTTTAAGTCCTGAGATTTTGACAACAGCAGCTCCTGCTGAAGTTAATCCTTGCATCTCGCTACCCAAAAACAAGAGTAAGACTGTAGGGGTCAAGAACAATAAAAAGAGAAGAAGTAAAGCAGTGCAAATTAAGAAGGAAATTGTTGACGCACCAGAAGTGGATCCTTTAAATGTGTAAGTAACACACTTGAGAAATCCCGTAATATTGTCAAATATCATTGATGTTAGTTTCCGTAATTAAGAATTAGCGGTAAGTTGCAATTTTTTGTCTTTAAATTTTATTCCTTTAATGTGTGATTTGTGCCATAACGTACCACTTCTAACATTGTGGGTAAAGTGAAAATAGATGATACTCACCAGCAAAAAAAACCCTACGGATTTCAGACAAAATTTAATGTCGGTCCATTTGGAAGATGATAAATCAAATATTATGACATTACAACAATATGGCCATGTATTATAAATTAATTAGTCCATTTGCAAAGGATCAGGGCAATAATTGATAAATATTGTTGATTGTGACAATCACAACAGTCCACCAACATGAATTTGGAAATGTTGAAACCAGGAGCTCCGCTCTGTTTCGTATGCAGTCCATTTCTGTTGCCTGAATAACGGATATTACCACCTCTAGCCGCAGTTACTGCTGTGATTTGAATAGGCACTCTCAGGATGCAATCTCAAATGTTCTCTTGTGGTATGAGCTGCCATTCTTCCTGGGGCACTGTCCAAAGTTAAGCTAGTGTGTCAGGGGAACGACTCCTAGCACGTCTTCGAAACGTATCTCAGATAGGCTCTATCGGGTTTAGGTCAGGACTACGAGCAGGCCACACCATGCCCTCAATTCAGACTTCATTCAGGTACTCGCGTACACAAACTAAACGTGTTTGCGAGACATTGTCGTGCATCAGGATAAAGTTCTCGCCGATGACAGGTGCGAAAGGCACTGCGTGTTCCACTAAAATCTCCTCTAATGTATCAGCGGGCTGTCAGACTTCCATTCTCGACTAACACAAGCTCCGTGCGCTCATCAGGGGTAACCCAGCCTACACCATTACAGAGCCTCTCATTGAACGGTGTGCTTGGAGAGAAAGTACAGGGTGAATAATATTCCCCAGACCTTCTCCATATTCTCTCCCTTCCATCCGGTGCCCTCAAACAGAATCTGGATTCATCCGTGAACAGCACTGAGCTCCATGCTCCACAGTCCAGTTTCAGTGGGAGTTGGCGATTCATCCGGTGCTCATGTGCAAGCAGAGGTCTTGTGGCGGGCCTCTTGTACTTCAAATCCTCTTATTACAACCTCCTTCTTACTGTCTTTTCGCAGATGATCATGCCCCGTACTTGCTGCAAATGATTTCTGGCCTCCACACCTGTTGTGAGTTGATAACGAAGAACTTGCATTAAGAGTAAACGATCATCGCGCTCAGTAATGGTCCTCCTATGACCTGAACCAGGCCTCTTGGTGTAGATATTGTTCTCTCTGTACCTTTTAACAGGTCTGTACACGTTAAAACAAGACGTGCCTTTAGTGTCTGCTATATAGTTTATACTGCAGCCATTCTCCACTGATACTACGGCCCTGGCTGCGTTTACAGGTGAAGGAGGCATTATGACCTGACTCAGAAGTGAGACTAACTGTTGTATACAAGCCATAAAGTCAACAAAAATACGCGGCACGAGAATTCATAGCAATAAATCTTAAGACACCTGTTTGTAGTTATTCTTGTCAAATCGCGGGAAACAGCAGTATTAGTGTTGTGATTATAACGATTATCAATTATTGTGCTGAAACTTCTCAAATGGGCTAATTAACTTATAATACATAGTCATATTGTTGTAATGCCATAATATTTAATTTATAGAAGGTTTCATTCAAACGGACTAATATTTAATTTTGTCTGAAATACGTGGTTCATGGTGTGGGTTACTGTAGTCACGTCCTAGTTCGTGAACCATGGGCAACGGCTGAGTGGCCTAGTAAGTGGTCCTGAGAGTCGGGACACCAGTTGCTATGGAATGGGAGTGGGCATCTCGGATATATTCTGAGTCACGGCCCTCTTTGTGCTGAGACGGCTAGGACAATACAATTCACCGATGGTCCCTAACCCATTAGAGGAGAGATCCTCACTTGGACTATGCGCAAGTGGGGTAGCATCCTGCTTCATGAAATTACTGAACTCAGAACATATGAGCAAGCCATGGACCTATGTGGGTATCGGGGTCCCACTCCCATTTGACAGGCAAGGGACTAGATGGGGCTTATGGAAGAAAGTAGAACTGGCTGAGTCAGCAAGGAGGATGCATCTGGATGTGCTAGGAGTAAGTGATATTCGGGAAAGGGGAGATGACTAGGAAGAGATTATAAAGTGTACTTCACAGGTGTTAGAAAGGTAAGGGCAGAGTATGGGGTAGGGCTGTTTATCAAGAATACCATTGCACGCTACATAGTTTCTGTTAGGTTAGGCACATAAATGAGCGAATGAAGTGGGTAGATTTGGCAGCTGGAGGAATTACAGTGAGAATTGCTTCGGTGTATTCACTATGTGGGGGCGCAGATGAGGATGAAGTTAAGTTTTATGAAGCCTTGAGCGACATCGTAGTCAGGGTCAACAGCAAGGATAGGATAGTGCTAATGGGCGATTTCAATGCGAGAGTTGGAAACAGAACTGAAGGATACGAAAGGGTGATTGGCAAATGTGGGGATGATATGGAAGCTAATAGGAATGGAAAGCGTTTGCTGGACTTCCGTGCTAGTATGGGTTTAGCAGTTACAAATACATTCTTAAAGCATAAGCCTATTTACCGCTACACATGGGAGGCTACGGTTACCAGATCCATAATAGACTTTATCTTAACCGACTTCGAATTCCGGAAATCTGTTAGGAATGTACGGGTTTCATGGGGATTTTTCAATGATACAGACAACTATCTGAACTGTAGTGAACTAAGTATCTCTAGGCATAGGATAGAGCAAGTTAAATCTGTCTGCAAACGGACAAGGGTAGAAATTCTCCGGGACGAGTAAATTAGACAGAAGTACATGGATATGATTAGTGAGAAGTTTTGAACAGTAGACTATAAGCAGGTTCAGGATATAGAAAGGGAATGGGTGGCATACAGGGATGCTGTAGTAGAATCAGCAAGGGAATGCCTAGGAACGACTGTGTGTAAAGACGGGAAAAGGCGAACATCTTGGTGGAATGATGAAGTGAGAGCAGCTTGTAAACTTAAAAAGAAGGCTTATCAGAAATGGCTTCAAACAAGGGCTGATGCAGACAGGGAATTGTACATAGGTGAAGGAAACAGAGCGAAACAAATAGTTGTTGAATCCAAAAAGAAGTCTTGGGAAGATTTTGGTAATGACCTGGAAAGGCTAGGTCAAGCAGCAGGGAAACCTTTCTGAACAGTAATAAAGAATCTAAGGAAGGGAGGGAAAAAGGAAATGAATAGTGTTTTGAGTAATTCAGGTGAACTCATAATAGATTCCAGGGAATCGCTGGAGAGATGGAGGGAATATTTTGAACATCTTATCAGTGTAAAAGGAAATCTTCCTGATGGTGTTGCGAACAGCCAAGCTCATGGGGAGGAGGAAAATGATGTTGGTGAAATTACGTTTGGGGAAGTGGAAAGGATGGTAAATAAAATCCATTGTCATAAAACATCAGGAATAGATGAAATTAGACCTGAAATTGTGAAGTATGGTGGTACGGGAGGGATGAAATGGCTTCATAGAATAGTAAGATTAGCATGGAGTGTTGGTAAGATACCTTCAGATTGGAAAAAAGCAGTAATTGGACCTATCTATAAGCTAGGGAACAGGATGGATTGCAACAACTATCGAGGTATCTCATTGATTATTATACCAGGCAAAGTATTCATTGGCATGTTGGAAGGGAGGGTGTGATCAGTGGTTGTGAAGTGGGATGAAAACCAGTGTGGTTTCAGACCACAGAGGGGCTGTCAGGATCAGATTTTGAGCATATGCCAGGTAATTGAAAAAGGCTATGAAAGAATAGACAGTTGTTTATGTTTCATAGATCCAGAGAAAGCATATGACAGGGTACCAAGGGAAAAGATGTTCGCCGTACTGGGGGACTAGAATTAAAGGTAGATTATTAAAATCAATCAAAGGGATTTATTTTGACTATTGGGCTTCAGTGAGAATTGATGGTAGAATGAGTTCTTGGTTCAGGGTACTTACAGGGGTTAGACAAGGTTGTAATCTTTCACCCTTGCTGTTCGTAGTTTACATGGATCATCTGCTGAAAGATATTAAGTGGTAGGGAGGGATTCAGTTAGGTGGGAATGTAGTAAGCAGTCTGGTCTATGCTGACGACTTGGTCTTGATGACAGATTATGCCGAATGCTTGCTTGGAACTTGAAAATAGGTGCAATGAGTATGGTATGGAAATTAGCCTTTCGAAGCTAAATTGATATCAGTAGGTAAGAAATTGAACATAATTGAATGTCAGATTGGTGATACAAAGCTGGAATAGGTAGATGATTTCAAGTATATAGGTTGTGTGTTCTTCCAAGTTGGTAATATAGTAAGTGAGATTGAATCAAGGTGTAGTAAGGCTAATGCAGTGAGCTCGCATTTGCAATCAACAGTATTCTGTAAGAAGGAAGTAAGCTCCCAAACGAAACTATCTTTACATCGGCCTGTTTTCAGACCAACTTTGCTTTACGGGAGCGAAAGCTGGGTGGACTTGGGATATCTTTTTCATAAGTTAGAAGTAACAGACATGAAAGTAGCGGGAATGATTGCCGGTACAAGCAAGTGGGAACAATGGAAAGAGGGTACTTGCAATGAAGAGATAAAGGCTGAGTTGGAAATGGACTCGATGGATGAAGCTGTACGCATAAACCGGCTTCGGTGGTGGGGTCATGTGAGGCGAATGGAGGAGGATAGGGAGAATAATGGACTCTGTTATGGAGGATAAGAGATGTAGAGGGAGACCATGACAATGATGGTAGGATCCACTTTCTCTAAGAATTTGAAGATAAGAGGTATAGAACTAAATGAGGCCACAGCACTAGTTGCAGATAGAGGATTGTGGCGACGTTTAGTAAATTCAGAGGCTTACAGACTGAACGCCAAGATGCATAACGTCCGTAATGATAATGTATGTATGTATATATGTATTATATACGTTGTTTCACTTTTTTTGCTAGTGAGTGTATATTCCACATTAGACTATTTACACAGCGAACTGTCAACTTGTAAGGGCATTGTTTACTCCCCACCTCTTCAATCCTATTTTGTCTTGGTTTGCATTTATGTACAACATACTAATGATATATATGTAACTAGCCAGAATATTTAAACAGGGTAGGTACGAACATTTTATGTATTTCATATGTTCATTAATTTGTAAAGAATATTGGAAGCTTCGTTTATTGCAAATTTTTAGCCTGGTTCTGAGTATCTTAGGCAAATATACAAGGTACGCATGTCTTAACCCTTTCACTCCCACTGGGACATATATGTCCCGCAAGGGTATTAACCAATACTATTGGAATTTAATTCAATTACAATAGCACAGGACTGTGTCCCAATGGTTATCTATAGATTTGTTAGCTTTAGCATTGCCGTAAATTTCCAACAGATGGCACTTGTTCTAAGCTTTATTCATAGACCAGGAGATTTTCGATACGGGTCACTGTTTTTGCGCCAATTCTCAGAGGTTACATTATTGCGTTCATTGTGTAACACACGCAGGTGCTTATAGAGAAAACAAATACCACTTTCTTGCATCTTACATATTATTATATCAGATTAGTGCATTGTTATATCTAATTTCTTTACAATGGGACACATATAACCCATTGGTAGTTTTCGTTGGGACATATAGTCCCAGTGGTATTTTATAACCTGGTTTACGAAATAGATTGTGTTTATTGTAGCTAAGATGACTTCAAAAAGACGGCATTGGGAGGATGTCTTTTCGAATAACAACCAACTGGCAGAGTTTTTAGGGACAAATGAAGAAGATTCAGTGTCAGATTTGGACTTCGGCTCTGATGATGTTGCGGGTGTAAATTATGTGCCTAGTGACAATGATTCGGTGGGTTTGGATGGTGATACTGCCTCAGAAGCAGACAAAAACGACAATTGCAGGGAAAGTTAGACAGGAGCCAATGTCAGTATTTGGCTAATGCTTCTGGAACGCTTGCTGCAAGATGGCAGGATTCTAAAGAATTGGTGGTACTTACCAACTGCCATGTGGCAAGCGAAGTCGAAGTGCTAAAAAAGAAGAAAGATGGAAGTAGAGAAGTAGTTCCCTGCCTAGAATCAACATCATTCTACAATGAAATTATGGGAGGTGTAGATCTCTCAGATGGGAAAGTTGGAACATACGATTTTGATAAAAAATCTCAAAAATGGTGGAGAAAGGTTTTCTTCTAGGTTCTCATGACGGCCGTTGTCAATTCTTGGATTTTGTATCAAGAAACCAAGCATAAAAGGATTCTGTTGCTGGAGTACATTATTCCCCTTGCAGAACAAATGATGGCTGTTGGCAAAGCAAATGCAACAGTAAAAAGGAAGAGGATATCTGGGCGACCTACCTCGGCATCAAAATTGATGTTGTATGTTGGAGGTCAGTTGCTGGTGGAAGGCAACACCAGAAGGCGATGTGTGAGATGCTCAAAGCTGAAGAAAGGAACAAGAACCAAAACTCTCTGTACAATGTGTAAGCTCCCTTTGTGCAGGCCTACTTTGCACCTTATCACACTTGATCTGTTGCACCTAATCTAACCTACATGTGAAGTGTTCTAAACCTAATAATTTGATCTTGTATATCATCATTTTAAGTTTGGCTATTTAGTATCATATATGTCCCACACAGAAATACCAGTGGGACATATATGTCCCACCCCTCTCAGAGGCACAACGTGTCAGATATTAATTAGATACTGAAATTATATACTAATTACAAGTTTGTTGACCAGTAAATGCAAAGAAATAACCTAAGTTATGAAAAAATAAAATTGGTAGTGAAAGGGTTAAGGTATGCAATTCATTTGAAATTTATTTTGTAAAAATTTTGTTCACAAATCTTTTATAAAAGAAAGAAGGGGAGAATGGGTAGTTAAGTTTAGTGTTCTAATTTATGCATGAAAATGCTATGCTTTTTCACACAAAGAAACACATTTAAAGTTGGAACATGTATGTGGTGGAGTGTTGAGTTCTTTTAAGGCAATCATTTTAAAAGTAGTATCATTTACTGACCAGGTTTCGCAAAGATAATTAATTCTTAATTTTATTCAATATCACTGAATTATATCATTTATTAGCTACTCTTCTTACTTTATATTTGAGAAATGGAACCAAGACAGCTACCGTATTTACTCCTGTATTAGACACCCCCCTCCTCCCTTTCGAGACAAAGAAAATGAAAAAATGAATTCGCATACAAGACCCCCAAACGTAATTCGTCAGAGAAGGCCAACAATTCCGCTTCGAAATGGGTACAAGCCTTACTGCAGCTCCGATGACCTCACACAAATTTGTGAATAGTTTCGTCCGTTCGACCTGTGCAAATAAAACGCATCAAAGTCATGCAATACATCTGTGTTTCGTAGTTAAGAATTGTCGTCTCCGTAGCGTAGGCCTACTGCAGCTCTGATGATGTACAAATAGGTGAATATTTTCGTGTCCAATGTACGCAATTAAAGCATGCATCAGTCATAATATATGTCTTGTTTTTTGTAGTTGCGAATGTCCACTAGCGTAATGGTTAGCACAGTTGGCTGCCGTTTTTGGGGGCCTGAGTTCGATTTCCAGTATTGTATTGCCAGAGATTTAAGAATGGCAGGAATGTTGATATGTGGTAAAAATGGTACATGCAGCTCCCCTCCATGGGGGTTGCACTACCTTGGTATGAGGAATCGAGTTTACTTTAGTTAAGAAAAATTCACAGTTGATGCCATTAATATAGCAGGCGAGATCATTAACAAAGTGATCGTTTAATATCTCATAACTCGAGCCAATATAGCCTACGTAATCTTTGGAGAGAAGTAGGTTTAAAACTTGATAAAAACTATTCAATCATAACATTTGTTTTACTCGCCAACATACCTATAATAATAATAATAATAATAATAATAATAATAATAATAATAATAATTTTACACCCCCACTAACTACTTTTATGATTTTTGGAGATGCCAAACAGAACATACTATGTGTTAATAAAAAAAAAATATAGAGGCAATGAACGTGCAAAATTAAACATTGTGATAATAAAATGCATTACCGCCACACCTGTAGTAATCCATAAATGCGACAAGCTTCCTGTTATTTATTTTTTCCGTCGTGGAACTTCCACACTATCTGGGCTTAGTAACATACCTAACCTAAACAATGCGGTTTTTCTCTCTCTTTTTTGCTTTATGTCGCAGAGACACAGATAGGTCTTATGGCGACTCGCCCAGTGCGGTCTCTCTTATCTCAGTTACAGCTGTTTAGGTAAATCCTGATGTGAAAAATGTAGAGAACAAGCATGAAATACAAACTTAAAAATGAAGGTCTGGTGTTCAATAGCTGCAGTTTTCCAGAGAATTTTTCCAGTCACTATGTATTACATTCGGAAGTACAACTCGTAACATACACTAGTTATCACGCTTTTTACAGCACGGTTTTATTCAGAAAGGGTGGCTTCTGCTACACATACACCAACTGGGAATAACAGAGACCATCTCCAGAAACCATTTGCTAGTAGATTTTCATTGTTTGGATTGTATAGTCAGGAAGGAAACTATTATTTTTTAAGTTGTAAAAAGATGGGATCTCAAATACTCGCGATTGCCATGAAGATGATGTCATTTGGAATAATGGCACGCCGGTAGCAGGGAAGTTAGCAGCACAAGACGATGATAATTCAGTTGTAAGCAATGATCAGGTTTACTGTGTGGTAGGTCTACTGCTTAACTGACAGACACAAATTACTGCCATTACGTTCTTTTGTATTAATATTGCATAATATGAATACGATACCATTATCCCTTTTCTGTACAGGGTTGAGTAAGAAGTGAGGTGAATTTTGTAGCAAGTTTTTACAACCGCATGCCCTTCCTGACATCACCTCATCAGAGGAGTTATTGAGATGAAATGAGTGATGTGATATAAGAATAACTATGCTTAAAGTAAATACAAAATTTTAATATTCCACCTTCTCAATACTAAAAAATCATTTGATGTTTTACAAAAACATTACAATGATATTAATAGGTACTAGTTTCGGTCCACTGTGGACCATCATCAGCCTAGCCAAATTACAACAGTAAAAGACATAGTGATAAAATATAGTAAAATAATGTGGAGAAATGAGAGAGGATCTGGAAGGATGGGATGGTGGTGGAATGACAGACAAAAGTGAAAAACCGTATATGCGAATTATGATAAAAGTAACAGAAGTGTTCACATTGACAAGTAAAATCTTTGTGAAGTCACGTAAAAACTCTTGATGAGATAGTCTTTGGTTGACAGTTACTCCTGTGTTGCACAATTAAAATTTATAACTAAGTATATGCTTCTAGAAAGTTCTGTATGTGAGTTCCACTTTAGCGTAGAGGGAAGAGTCGTCCGATGAGACCAGCTTAAGATTAAAAGTTGACAAAGTTGGACATGTTCTATGGTGGAATGAAAAGCTTGCTGTGTTAAACAGAAGTAGTCTCAGTTCAATCGTGTGTGTTTCAAGCACGTTTGTTCCACGCAGCGCAAGGTTCATTGGGGTTCCGATTGAACTGAGACTACTTCTGTTTAACACAGCAAGCTATTCATTCCACCATAGAACATGTCCAACTTTGTCAACTTTTAATCTTACGCTGGTCTCATCGGACAACTCTTCCCTCTACGCTAAAGTGGAACTCGCATCTAGAACTTTCTAGAAGCATATACTTGGTTATAAATTTTAATTGTGCAACACAGGAGTAACTGTCAACCAAAGACTATCTCATCAAGAGTTTTTACGTGACTTCACAAAGATTTTACTTGTCAGTGTGAACACTTCTGTTACTTTTATCATAATTCACATATACGGTTTTTCACTTTTGTCTGTCATTCTACCACCATCCCATCCTTCCAGATCCTCTCTCATTTCTCCACATTATTTTACTTTATTTTATCACTACGTCTTTTACTGTTGTAATTTGGCTAGGCTGATGATGGTCCGCAGTGGACCGAAACTAGTACCTATTAATATCATTGTAATGTTTTTGTAAAACATCAAATGATTTTTTAGTATTGAGAAGGTGGAATATTCAAATTTTGTATTTACTTTAAGCATAGTCTTAACTCAATACGGAACCTAACAATGAAGTTTATTACTTTGGATAAGAATAACTGAAACTGACTATGTTTACTTTATACGTAGGCCTAAAAGGTAATGTGTTCACCATTTATTCTTTTTAACATTAAAAATACTGCCTTCCAACAAAAATAGCCATTAAAACTCAGAATACATTTGTAAGTTTGTTAAAGAATAGTGTCAAATGTTAATACGCACAATTTATAGCTCTTTATAGCATAGAAGACAACCTCCGGGGCTCAGGCGGCAGCACGCCGGCCCCTCACCGTCGAGTTCCGTGGTTCAAATCCTGGTCACTCTATGTGAGATTTGTGCTGGACAAAGCGGTGGCGGGACATGTTTTTCTACAGGTACTCTGGTTTTCCCTGTCATTCATTCCAGCAACACACTCCAATATCATTTCATTTCATCTGTCATTCATTAATCATTGCCCCAGAGGAGTGCGACAGGCTTCGGCAGTTGGCACAATTCGTATCCTTGCCACTAGATAGGGACTTCATTCATTCCATTCCTGACCCATTTGAATGACTGGAAGCAGGCTGTGGATTTTCATAGCCTAGAATTCGTGTTCACTGCACAAAATTTGAGGTTACCGCATATTGGACCCCCACCCCTTACATTTTTTGGCTGTAAATGTGGAAGAAAAAGGGGTCTGATATAAGAGTAAATACGGTAATTTAGGCTATTTGTAATAATGTAGAATTTTCACGATACCATATTTTTAGAAGTTATATGATGAGAGTACACAATGGTAGGGAGGGGCAGCAAATATAGTAAATGTATTAGTTTTTTGCAACCATTATTTTTTTTATTGTACATTAGAAGGAACAGATTGTTCAGTATAATAATATCCTAACTTATTGTGCATGTCAGTATTTTTAACATTTTGCAGTGCCATATTCGGTTAAACACTTTCAATATTACCATATTTTCTCACGTGATTAACGCACATTTTTGACAAAAGATACACACAAAAACTTTGGATGAGTAAATTATTCAAGGAATTCAGATATTTAAAAAAATGATTTACAATTCATTTAAATTTAAAATGTACATCAAATATAATTACACACAATTGGTTCAACTCGTCTTTGGTTATCGTCATTTGGGGTAAAATTCCGACGTGAGTTTTTTTCTGAAAAGTGAGGTAGGGTACATCAGGTAAGATTGATACGTGGATTTGAAGTATCGACACAGGAAAATATTCTTCCAGTTACGAGCTGGCAATACGACCTGAAGTGAAATAAACATGAACTCATAATAGTACCGTTTGTGTAAGTGCCTAATAATGATACACAGTACTGGCAAAAAAAAAAAAAAAAGAAAACTGTCCAACACGAGAAGGGGCAGGCATCAAAGGAAGGACCCAAACTGTTCGTATCTAATCTTGTATGAGTGACGTGTCTATCCATCCTTCTTCTTCGATATGGACGCAGATCCCTTGCGGAAATTTTACTTCGGATATTGTTTTTAGTTTTAGAACAACGTAAGGCGCAAGCTCTGTACCATCCCCTATTACAGCCAGCGTTGCGCTACGTTGTTGTTTTTCACTTCTGATAGTGGGGTGGTATGTACGAAAACACTCTGATGCCCCCTTCTTATCGATTGTTCGATTTTATGGCATATGGAAACTGAATGGAGTCTGACTTGCGGTTCCTATTTGGAAGAGCAAATATTCCTTCACTTTACGCTTCTGAATGACAAAGCAATGGAAATCGGTTACATTTTTGTTGAAATCCTTTGGCATTTTTTTGCATAAATTTGTTCTTCGAAGAGAAAGTCCATTTCTCTTGATAAAATTAATCATTCCACCTAGGCGAACCTTCAAATCCGAGATACTGATCCCATGTGCAGCAGCTGTTTCTCGTCCTTTAAAATACAGCATTTTGTGAAAAACAGCATATCTAACGTTGCGTAACAAAATCACATATTTAAGCAGATCCTCCTCTACTTTCGGAAACTATCCGCCTTTTGGACCATAAAATGCTTTGCGAGACTCGTTAGTGCCTTGAAATGCGCTGCTCTGTTACCGCAGTAGCACAGGTTGCATTCGGACAATGAATACTTGTGGCCCGCTGCTCTATTCTCGTGTGTTTTGGCGCATCTGGAAACCGCGAGTATATATGATACAGTATTACTGGAGTTCTTGCTCATTGTGAACTAATAAAACAATTTTCAGAACACAGAAAACGCATTTCCCATTCTTGAAACACTCATAAAATACGTTTGTACCAGACTGGAATAGCGTGTCACTAGTCGCTTCTGCACTGATTCTCTCACTGTACTAATGCAGTGGTATTTCCTACTGGCTGACAACTGCACGTTGCCAAGTATTTAGAATGCCTGGTTGAGCAATAGGAAGGCTGCTGCTACTGGAATAATTGAGATTTTTATTTCGAAACACATCCGGAGCTGCATGATGGATGTTCGAAGAAGTGGGTGTGTCAGATACGTGAACATACCTTTTTTTCTCCACTTTGGACCCAGAAATAATGGGATGCGTAAATAATGCAAGGGCGTTGATTATTCGAGAAAATATGGTAATCTTGCTGAAGCAATAATTTTGAGCATTGTTTCCTATATTATTGTTTCTTTTTGGTATTGATGCTATAAATGGCCTGAATGAGATATTAAAATGGTACATAATCACAATAATATAATTATTTCCAATTATTCCTTGACAACAACCATTATCTATGCATGAATATGTCACTAAGGCAGGGTGTTTATTCTTTGGAAGTTGTCCATCATACTCTTAAGAAAGTTAGGTGCTTATTTCTTAAAATGTATTCTTTTTGATGAGCCAAACCACAGCATAACAGCTTCATAAGGTAGTAATTCAAATGCATGCATGCATGAAATTCCTTTACTGCTCATCACACTGATCACATTCGCTGTGCTTTGTCACTTTTGAAGTGTATTTACTTCATAATAGACACCTATTCTTTGTACAGATCTTATTTCCTATGCATACACTGACTTGGCACAGCCTGCAGTGAGGACATCTTTCGTAGGCTGTATCATCGTCAATGGCAACAACAGTGCTGGTTGTTTCGCGAGTCCTACTAACAGAAGTCTTCCGAGAAGAGGAGTAAGAATATATTACATTGTGTGCCAGAATACATTTGAGTATTTATATTGGTGAGATCCAGTATGGTGAAGAATGCAGCAGCTCGATTTATTCTGGGTGATTTCCGACAAAAGAGGAGCGTTACAAAAATATTGCGAAGTCTGGGCTGGGAAGACTTGGGAGAAAGGAGACGAGCTGCTAGACTAAGTGGTATGTTCCGAGCTGTCAGTGGAGAGATGGCGTGAAATGACATGAGTAGACGAATAAGTTTAGGTGGTGTCTTTAAAAGGAGAGGTCACAATATGAAGATAAAGCTGGAATTTAAGAGGACAAATTGGGGCAAATATTCGTTTATTGGAAGGGGAGTTAGGGATTGGAATAACTTACCAAGGGAGATGTTCAATAAATTTCCAATTTCTTTGCAATCGTGTAAGAAAAGGCTATGAAGACAACAGATAAGGATAGTGCCACCCGGGCGACTACCCTAAATGCAGATATATATTGATGGACGGACTGGCCCTTGCTGATCTTTTAATTACCTCCTACTTAAGTCGTTTGATCTGCTATATCAAAACCAAATACCAAATCAGTTGTGAACAGATACCGTTTTAGATATATATTTTTTTGAGATTGTTCATTGATGCTCACATTATTGAGCATTTTCCTAAGAACAACCAGCCTCTTATTTGTTTTACCTTTGTAGACCTTAACCCCTCCAGTGGCGGGTTCTGGCAGACGTTCTGTGCCAGGAAAGTGAGTGGGTTGGTTTTTTTGAGGAAATTATTTATTTTTAGGACAAGGAATGGGCAACAATTATTAAGAGAACACATTCATATATTATTCAAAATTAATAAAAACATACTTTACACTCCTTTTACAGCTTTTTTTACAGTAGGCCTGTGATATGGTTTCATAAAATATTGGTGTTTTGAGAATACTGTTGTGTGAGCAATACATTTTTATTTCAGGCTTTTGTACTATTCCCATAAACAACACTAACGCAATAAACTGCCAAATTTCATAAGAAACTTCCTTTCCAAAACTGTGCCTTTCCATGCGGAGATTTATTTACTAGTTTTTCAATGCACTTTTAGCATACAAATTTGTTTCGAGCCCTGTCAAATTTACAACTTCATCCATTAAAAACCGTTCAGAACAGTCAATCGCACTCACTTCTGGTAATAATCCAACCCTCGCACCAGGATTTCCTGTAAATGGAATTACATTAGGTCACACAGTATCCCCAAGCTGCTACCTTTTCCACACAAATCATCTTAGCTTCTGACGTAATATCTTCGTCACTTTCACTAGAAATACTAAAAAGGTCACAGTCCGAAGAATCAATAGAATCATTATCACTGTCTGAAATACTAATGCCACTTACAGATTCATGTTTGATGTAGTTCCTTATTTTGTCTTCAGACAAACATCTTTTCCATTTCGCGCTCGCCATTTCTGTTCACCTCGTCAGCTGGCCAGAGATTGTATGTGTAAAGTAGAGAAGATAAGGCATATTTTAGGCCAGAGACTCCATGAAAACAGCTGGAAACCCTCCCGCCATCTGTTGAGAATGCTGGAGGAAAACATTTTCCAAAGAGATTACAGTATCCGAGAAATTATTGGGCGATTGCAAAATGAACACTGCAGGTAAACGAGAATTTCTTGGGCGGTGACATTATGGGCAAGCGTGTGCCACCCGAGAATTTCTCGGGTGTGCCACTGAAGAGGTAAACCTTAGTGGTTTGTTGTTTTGTCAAATAGGTTATTAGTAGAGCCCGGCTTTCCATGCACTATCAAATCTCAAAATATGCATGCATTCATGCACTATCATATGGCAAAACATGCACAATAAACTGGAAAATATGCACTATCAAAATTCAGTTCCTTTTGAAACATGAACGAAAACTACCCTAATTTCTCCAAATTGTCTTGATTTAAGCTCATCCGTTTATCATTCAGCACATACTTAAGCACAGAAAATTATCTTTTTACGTCACGAGAAGTGATAGATGCATAATTCAATGAAGACATTTGGACAAAATGAGGTCAAATTGTACGTCTTTTGCATTTTCACTACAATACGTCTTTTATAAGCTTGACGAATTCAAAATCAGGATTTGAACGAATTAGTTTGTTCAACTTATCTCTATCTGTGGCAGCTGCTTCTCCATGCGATGATTGCAGACACATTTGAATGTCCTCAATAAGTGGTAATGATTGCTTGCTGCGATAACACGGACGTGTGACGATTGAAAGTTCCGGGTAGGACATTCCAGGATAACAATGGTAGAGGGTTCAATGAAAAACCAGAATTTGTAAACTGCTATCCCAGTAACGTGGCGCCACAGAAGTGCGATACAAGGTTTCTTTTGTTCGTCTAACAGACGAAAAATGAGCCGTCAATGATTAATGCACAATTTACAGTTCAATTTATAGCAATATACAAGTGTAAAACTGTGACACCTTATTCCTAAGAATTAGATTTTGACGTGAGGCCTTCCGACTTACGTCATTGTTTACTCAAGCAACAGATAAGAAAGTGTTTGGTTAATTGCATTATACTGTAGGACCTGTACCGTATGTAGGCTACTAACTATGGTTGTCACATAGGATGCCAGGAATACATTCTCTCCATCTCTCAGTAATAGACATACTGTAGCCTATAACAAGAAAAATTGTCCAAAATTCTGCAAACTAACACTCAGAAAATGCACTATGATGCAAGTTAACAATATATATGCGTCAAAGTCAGAATAAAAGTCATATGATGCAATATTAAACGTCCAAATATGCGCTATTAAATCCAAAATCTTCCAAATACGCATTTGCATGAATTTTCTCCGAAAAATGCCAAAACGTGCAAACATGCACGGAAAAAGAACGGTTATTTGGAATCTTTAAGCCGTAAAACGAATATTTGCAAAGTTTGAGAAGTGTAGCTAGTTTATTTAAAAACATGCATTTGCATGGAAATCCGGGCTCTAGTTATTAGTGATCTTCACATAGGAACTTCTCTTCTGCTTTAGTGTAGTGTACCTATGATACTTGTGCTTAATCTTTAGAGTTTTCTCTTGTATGAGCGAAGTGAAATAAAGATTGCATACAGTATTTCTTTCATGATTTAGGAGAGATCTATGCAAGGTGCATTATTAAGTGTTGCCTCGTTGGCCTATAAGTGGATTGCGTTTTATGATTTTCAAGATTGGGAAAATATTTAAAATATAATTCTATTCTGTGTGAAATATCCATCAGGAGACTTGTATGAATGGGCACCTAGCTTTCAGGGGGAAAGAGCTGACCATCCATGATAATGTTTTCTCCTGGTTTAGAACAAATAGTGCAGTTGGTTATTAATTTTGCTATACAGTAAAACCTCAATGCATACTTTTTCAAGGTGGAGGGGGAAAATGACAATGGATGCTGGAAAACAATTAAATGCTTGCAACATAAAAATGTAGGGGGAAAGCAAAATAATAAAATACAGGTACTGTATTTGGACATTTCAATTATGTAAATCTCAATAATAATAATAGTAATAATAATAATAATAATAATAATAATAACGTCAATGGTATGTGGCCTCTGGAGAGGCATAGTGCAGATTCTTCGTGTGAACGCTCGATGGGCGACTTGTGCGTCTATATGAAAGTGCGGCTCTACCTATGATGAAATCTAATGCTGAAGATGGCAGGCAGGCACACACGCACGCACTCTGAGGTGGGGGGGAGGGAGAGACCCCGAGCGGTCGGAATTAACTCAGAAAAGTTAAAAACCCGACCCTCTCAGAACATCCTGGACCAAAGGCCAGCATGCACTAACCATTTAGTCGTGGAACCGGACATGCTCATACTATATATATAACGGCATCGAAATGTTGCAACCACGATATACGCGATCAAAATAAAAAGTTACTTGTACACTGTTTCACTTTTTTACTAATATTTACTAATAATTGTGCTAGCCTTTTCAGGTAAGTCCTAGACGCTGGCAGATAGTGCACTCCTGGTACGCTACTGCAAACAGCCTCCGCTGTGGGGCAATATAGTGGGTGGTCCAAAGCCGTAGGGTACCACTTACAAACTTACTGTATGACAAAACTTGTTTGTGTCAGTTTTGGAGAAAACACCAGGTCCTCATTTCTCAGAAGATAGATTGAGAAAATGCATATCAGACCCATGTGTAGAAGAGGCTGGTGAAGGTAACTAATGCTTTCAAAGAAAATGTCCATTCTAGATTGTTCAAAACTTGCACTCTAACTTCGGTAAATTTTTTGATGTTATGCAGCATATACTTGCTGATAAAAAGTCTTTGAGCCCTAAGACATTTTGCATGTGTAGGAGGAGCTAAAATTTTCTGACATTTTACTGATCTTGGCACCCTGAGGAAGTCCCCATTTAGCTGCAATTTGATACCAATGACCACTTCTATATACCCATGACCATCTTCAATAGGGATTGATAAACTTTCTTGAAGTTGGAAGTCTCCAATGTCTTTTGAACTATAATTATCATCTAGATTGGGCAAAGTTGTCATTCTGTAGATATTATGTACAGGTTGCTAACATTTAGGAATATTCTTTATGAAGATGTTCGCTGTACCAAAGTGATCAGTTTCCCTCAACACCTGAGATCAATTACATGGCTGGTTCCTCTGGTTTGCCTTATTTTATAATTTCATCCCCTGGTTCACCCACTGCCCCCATAGTAGAGGAATTAACCATATACAGCTACAATCCCTGATATGGTCAGGAATCAAACCTGGTGCCCTCTGAACCAAAGGCCTGTACTCTGACTATTCAGCCAAGATACCTGGTTCTAACATGTCTTAAAAGTCTATATATAGTGATGGATTTACCTGTACAGCACATATTTGGTCTGGATATTGCATTTACCCAATATCTTTTCCATTGGTATACAATATTTTTGACTTTCGGTAGGTCGAGTCCTCTACCTTATTCATTTCTGTGGCATTACTTCGATATTGCTGTTTCAATTGACTAGATACATGTAGAATATTATTTACTCTGCATCTCTTTTGAGGGTTCCGTTTGTTTTCCTCCTAGTGTTCTGCATCTGATATAGCTATTCCACTATTAATGACTGTTTAGAACAAGTTGCTTTTGTGATGGGCGGATACATGAAGCAGTGTGCAGATACCTGTGTGTGTAGGTTTTATATACGCTGAGCAGCTCAGTCCCACAGGACTTGTTCCACTAGGATGTCTAGAAATGCATACTTTCCCTCTACCTCTATTTTGGTGGTGAACTAAATGTTTTCATGGGATAGATTTGAAAGGATCCAGAAAATGAATGAATATAATTAATATTTTGAGGTTAAATGACACTCTCGCTGTTGTAAAAGGTCTGAAAACAGGCTTACTTGGATTTGCAAACCTTGTACCATTGAGTTTGGATGGGAAGCAAGAGTTGACTAAGGTGGACTTGGATAGGAGAGTAGAAAGAGAGGTGCTTTAAAGAAAGCCCATCATCTCTCCACAACCACAAGGTGTGATCCTGTAGGAGGTACATTTGCTACTGTAGGGATTGCATCACCAAGTGAACCCATCTGATTGACCACCAAATTGTGTAGATAATGTATTTCAGCCCAGATATTTATAGTCTTGGTCTTACAAAGATAAATAGTATTTTGAAGCTAACCTTTGAACTTTGCTGAACCTTGCCTCAACTCTGGTACACAGTTATATCCAGGCATTCTCTGAACCTCAAGAAAATCTTCACTTTGAAAACACATCAGTTAGTGCTTCTTGGCCTTTTCCTGCTGTGAAATATCAATTGCATGTGTCCATTGCTTCATGCATCAGCAACATTGTTTTTATCTCATTCAGGATCATCACCATTCAACCTCAAAAAGCATGTGATCATTCCTAAACAAATGCACAAAACTATTTTTAAAGTTCAGTTTTATTCTATGTCTAGACTATGTACTGTTGAACAATAAAAAAAATGACACATGAATCTGTTTAAAAAGTCCTTCATTGGGTATCATCGTGAGGGTGAGGGGCTACAGTCACAACAAAAGTGATGCAACTCACTTATTGTTGAACGATATGTTCCTGACAGAATGCTACTCTCAGTACACAATGCAACTGTCGGCATGTCAGAATAACAAAAGAATTCAATGAAATGGATGAGAAACTGCCATTATGTGAAATGAGGGACACGCCTGGCAAGTGAATCTCTATGTGAAGCACTTCACAGCGTGTCAGTGTTGGTGTATCACAGAAGTCCTTGGTTATCAACCAGAAAATCTGGGGTTTGAGTACTGGTGTGGCAAATTATTATTATTATTATTATTATTATTATTATTATTATTATTATTATTATTATTATTATTATTATTATTATTATTATTATTATTATTATTATTTTTTACTCAATTACTTTATTGTGTAACTGCATCATAATCTTTATAGAGACGTAAATATGCTGTCAAGGTGAGAATCTGGGTTTGATTCCAAGTCTACACATAACTTTCTTAAATAAAACTTTTAGTGTTGTGTTAACCAAATATGTGTGTGTTTCTGTTCATTGCAAAATCTGGCATTGTGCTTCTAATTATGTTAGTCTTGAAAAGGACTGGACTTAATACATCTTCCAGTATCTATCAGCTTGAGCAAATTGTCTGAGCCAACGTGGCATTGGCTCAACAAGCTTCCTTAAGTATTCCTTGTCTCCTTTCATGCGTCCAACGTAACACCCCACAAATTATCATATGAATGTGGGGGTTAGTGAGGCCAGTGTTTCTTTATATGATGTTTCCACCTTGTCCACACATTCAATGCGGTTCAAGTCTGGAGCTCGAGGGGACCCAATTGAGCAGTTCAGTGGAGTTCTGCTCAGAAAACCAGCCCTGAGCACAAGTTCCCATGTGGTTTTTGGAGTTGTCTTGCATGAATTGCATTACCTTGTTGGGGTAATGGTCTCTCAAAATTGGAACCATAATATTCTACAGAATGTTCAAATATCTGTCTAATGTGAGAAGGTCATCTATCTGATGAAGCATTCCAGCCCCATCAGACAATATCCACCTCTAACACAGCGCATATGTGCAGTCAATGCATGTACACACTGCTATATATATCTCTTATTCATCAATCTGTGCGATCTGTTTATCGAAACATGTATGATGGTAGTGTGAATCAAATCAGTAAGCAGTATATACCAATTATGTAATAAATTGTATTGACAGGTGGACTATTATTAGCCCTGTTTCTCACAGGTTCATGAATATTAACCACTCGGTGCCGCAGTCATTTAAAGAGCTCCCTATTCCGCGGTTGGAGGGGATTTCAACTATGCGCGACTGAAATACATCGATTCACTTAAAACGTTACTACAGGTATAAGAGTAGCCCGATATTCATGAAATTTGGAGTTGCTAATGATAAAATTATGTGCATGCAGGTAATTACATAGCGTTTGAAGCTCTCCTTGAGATCGCGTCACATTCCTGGTAGCAGTACACTGATGTCTTCTTTTTGCAGTACTTCGAACATACAATATATCTCTGAGGTTTAGATTTATCAGTTTTGGGGGCTAATTACCTTGAGACCACTCAGTCTCGCGGTGTGGGGTCTGGCGGTGTCATGAAGGAGCAGTACAGATCCGATTGCTTTTTTGGTGGTGGTGAATCTGCATGTTTCCACTGCTTTGACTGCTGTTTTGTCTCTAGGGTATAGTAGTGGACCCAAGTTTAATCTGTAGTCACAAACTGGCGCAAAAAATCTTGTTGGTTGCACTGAAAACGGGCCAGACTTTGTTCGGACATTTCCAATCTGGTGCGTTTATTGTCCAGTGTCAAGAGCCACTGCACCCATCTTGCGGATAATTTTTTCATACCCAATTCTTCGATTAAAATATAATATACCCGATCAGAAGACATCCCTACAGTTTCAGCAATCTCCCGCACTTTCAGTCGACGATCCTCCTTGTCCATTTTATGTACTTTTGCGATAAATTCTGGGGTCGTAACACTTTTTGGCTGTCCACTACGCGGATCATCATCCAAGCTCTCCCGACCAAATTTAAACTTGCTGGTCCACTTGGCAACAGTTGAAAATGAAGGAGCAGAGTCCCCCAGTGTGTTCTGAAAGTCAGCATGAATTTTCTTTGCTTTCATACCTTTCTTTACAAAGTATTTAATCACTGCTTGAATCTCAGTTTTTTCCATTGTCACAAATCACTACGTGGGAACAACAACAACAAAGAGTCGTCACTACCACACTCCTGCAGCTAGAGCACTGACGCGCCACGTGTTTCACAAAGATGTACGATTATTGTGCGGGAACCTCGTTGCTCTAGCACTGACATCTAGCGGTGATTCCGAGAACTTTTCAAACAGTCCTTGTATAGTGTTAGGTTTAAGAAAATTGAAGTCTTTGCCCAGTTTAGCAATCTTGATTTTTAGGTATAAGTAATGATAGGCCTTAGATTTCGCTTGGTACGCATCATCATTTAAAGTGGAACCTCTATACTTTCTTTTTAGCATTGTGATAGTCCAGACTTGTCACCTTGTGACTTCCACGTGCCTGGGCCGCTGAAGGGCCCTCTTGGTGGAGAGTGCTTCACAACCAACTACGAGGTGAAACAGTTTGTGCGCAATTGGCTTCAGACATGCCCAAAAGAGAGATTATTCCTCATACTTGCTTGAAAAAATTATCCTTGCACAAACAACTATATTTTAATGAACTATAATTCTTATTTTACAACACTGATAAACCCGAGCATTTCATCTTGGAATCAAAATCGTTTGAATTTTGGTAACTCCAAAATTCTTCACGCTCCAACCATAAATGCAAACTTTAAGCACCATATACATAATTTTGCCGAGATGTGTACAATATTAATTCACGCATTGTCGAAGTCAGGAAAAATATTATGGGGGGAACTTCAACATGAGGCTATTAAAATATGCCGGGAACTTCAACATGAGGCTATTAAAATATGTCACCCGGATGGGAATCGAACCCGGGAGACATTGAACCGAAGGGTGGTACGCTGACCATTCAACCACGGAGTTGGACTATTATTGTTGTCATTATAATGTACCAGTATGGGAAAATTCAATTGATACTAGGCGGCATTTATAACCACATCCTTTAAGAGTTGAATAGCCATAAAAGTTTGAATTCAAGAATATATCAATCATAATATCTCATATGGTGAAAATGAATGAGACTTACAGTAAATGATTGGGAGTGACCTTTCCTGTAACTTTTGTTATGTACAGGTTTTAGATAAAACAGATATTTTCGGGGATATTTGGTAATTTGTGAAAAGTAATATAATCTTGAACATCTCTGTTATTTTTCTTACATGATATAATTGTGAAAAATGTAAAAGATCGAAAATGATATCCTAAAAAACTTCAGTTATGTACAGGTTTTCAATGCGGTGAATATTGACGGAGAAATCTGACATTTACTGTCTTGGTCTCCATAAAATTACTAACCCATTTTATTATTATTGTTACCATTATAATGCAAGAGGCAACTCTACTCGTTGCTGGGAGCGTCTTATGACATGCTACTTTCAGAGTTGAAAACAAGCAACTGTCGAATTTCATTTTGAAACACAGGGAACTGTTTCTGCATCCATAAGCATAAGAGCCTGGCGTAATTTTCTTCAAAATTCAGACCTCAGAAATACGTAAATTCACACACATTTCAAAACTAATAATACTAAGTAATCTTCTATGTTTAATAAAAACATATTTTCAGTTGTATTAAGGTTAAAACAGGTGGCTTGACCAGGGTAATTGGTTGCTTGCATGAGCTCTGCGGTGTTTAAGAACTGGTTTTTCTGTCAAGTTTCAACCATAGTAGAAACCCGCTGTAAATCACTACCCGGAAGACTTCTGATGCCACCTGCCACTGCTGTAATCATCTCTGAGTAGCCCTAGGCAAAACGCCGCACCAAATCACTGCCTCATGGATGCTAAAATTGCCATGTTGGACGAAAGCCAGCATTTGCTCCCTTGATGAATGTGAATGATGTGCCATGTCGGAATGGAGTGCAAAATTAACATCCCAAGTTAGCTCAGTGAACCGTGGTGTGTTGGTTGTCTGTTCGGGGCGGGAGGGAATTGTTCACACTGGGATTCGAGCCTTAGCCTTTACAATAGGTAAACATTTTATAGCCTACAGCTGACTTACTGTACTATGTGGGAGTGTGCCATTTGTTTATAATTTCATAATGCTTAATGCAAGTACATGTCATGAGGAGGGGGGGAATGTGTAGTGAGAGTGACTGACAACAGTGAGAACTACAGGCAGTGGTGCAGAACACATCCTGCCGATGGTACAAAGCCAAACATAGCTGGAGTGGACTATTCTTCTATTTGACGTCTCTAGAGATGGGACACTTTTTGATTGTTCATATGTACATAATGTACAGAAACATCCTCCTGCTTAAATTGAAATTGAAATAACCCTGTTGACACACTTAACATAGTTGTAGTTATCCATCTAGATGCTTTTGCCCATGATGCCCATGAAAAGCAATGCAGTGTTTGAGTTTTTGTCTTGTTACAACTTATGGAATGTTCAAGATGGAGATGTTGCTGTTGATGGCAGTACTGTGAAAATGAGCATGCCAATACTTGGAATTTTCTGCAACACCTCAGATCTCGCTTTGACTATATAGTGTGTCCCAAAAGTTTCCATACATAGGTAAAATGTCTTTCAATTTCAGTATATTTCAGTTTTCATATTAAATGGTAATACAATACTAAATAAGACAACTTTACATAATATTCTCAATATGTTGGCTATTAGATTGCTGACAAAGAATACATTTGTGCCAGTTTTGCTGAACATTTCGCAAGATGTCCAGCATCGCGTGGTTGCAGCTTCAATGGTGCAAAATCTCAGGTGAGGTATATTATAGACTTCTGCCTGATAGATTACAGACTTCAAATATCCCCACAGGTAAAAATCAAACGGCATGAGGTCTGGAGATCATGCTGGCCTGTTGAAATTACTCTGGGAAATCTCCATCTTCATTGAGTATCAGGGGCATTATTTGATTGTGCAACATTCCCAGGTTCATGTCCCCATCTACAGCATATTGCCTTCAATAAATATAGGGCCAATTAGTCTGTTTCCCCATAAGCCACACTACATCATCACCTTTCCAGCTCATTGCATCTTCATGTCATCCATCTATTGAGGGTTTGTCAGACTCCAGTATCACATATTATGTCTGTACCTCTCTGTCGACACAAAAATTGGCCTCATCTGAGAACAGAATATTGCACCTAAAGTCAACTTCCCCTTCATGCTGTATCCGGTCACAAGCTTTTCCTATGTATGGAGACTTTATAGAAGCACGCTGTATGTTGCATGTGAAAAACATGGTTGTGGTTGACAGATGCATAACTGTGAAAGAAATACCACTCTACCTGTATTTAGAGAAGCATATGTTTCAAGAATGTTATAATGGTTGGGGGTTGAAGAGGGTTCATTGAAATAGATTTTCAGCCATAGTATAGTAGATGACCATAAGGAAAATTATGTCCAGCAAACACATTGCACTGCCCAATAATGGAAGATTACTTTCTTTTATTATTTTAAGGGGTGAAATATGGTCATATCAGGGATGAAGATGAGTAACATCACTTTCCAGAAAAAAAAATTAAATTTGCACCTTTGTCAGGAAAAGTAGAGACAGTGTGTTCTCTGCTGCTCTCCATATCTTTTTTTGTTTTTAAACCTTTGATGTACATTAATATACTTGTTTCTTCCCTTTCCATTACTTGTGTACCTGTAGTAAAATCTCTTTGTGAAAATTTTTTGTACTTACAGCAGTGGTCATTTAAATTTCAGCATAATTTTATCAGGAAAAGATTTGAAAATTTATCAACTTATCATTGATCTAGTGTACTGCTTATTTTAATCTCAGCTCAAGCAAATTAACAGCTGAAAACATTGATACTATATTTGAAGAAGCAGTTGTGAAAAATATGTTCAACATTGTTGGAATGATTGTTAGGTTGAAAGCTTTATTAATTTTTCAAAGACCGAGCTCGATAGCTGCAGTCGCTTAAGTGCGGCCAGTATCCAGTATTCGGGAGATAGTAGGTTCGAACCCCACTGTCGGCAGCCCTGAAAATGGTTTTCCGTGGTTTCCCATTTTCACACCAGGCATATGCTGGGGCTGTACCTTAATTAAGGCCACGGCCGCTTCCTTCCCACTCCTAGCCCTTCCTTGTCCCATCGTCGCCATAAGACCTATCTGTGTCGGTGCGACGTAAAGCAACTAGCAAAAAAAAAAAATTTTTCAAAGTAGATCCCTACATTACCGCTGAAATCTTGTGTCAAAACGAAGTTACTTGTGAAGATACCACACTTATTTCTCTTGACACTATGGCACTGCTATATTGCAGGAGTAAGAAGCTGTAATCTGGCCTCCACTTGCACACCATAGTTGTATGTGCGATTCAATAATAATTCTGTACACTGCATACTCCTTACACCTTATAATGTTTAAAAATATATTTATTGATCATAAAGTAAATATCTTTTTTTTTTTTTTTTTTTTTTTTCAATTTCTTCTACTAATCAGTTTAGTTGGAATCCTCCGTTCGAGTTTATTGGGTAACTCTTGTAAGATATTTCATATTTTAATATTTAATGAAGTCTGCAATTCTTAAATTTTAAGCAACAAATGCAAAAAACATATACCAGGCCACTAAGAATACATTTTTTTACCATAATAATGGTTTCTTAGTTATTCAAATTAATTTTATTATAGAATACATTATGTTACCATACCTAATTTACTGTTGGTGCTGCGACAGGATAGTTAGCATTATATTGATACTTTAAACTAGTGCAGGTGTACATTATTCACCAATTATGAAACACAAGTATCACAGTATGTAAATTACCTTGTACTATCAGTATAATGATCAGTATAATGTGTACTTGTATTATGTTTCCAGTGGTGATTTCCTGGAAATAGTTTTACCTAACTTGGATGAGACTACCGAGCCTACATTAGACTCTGCTGTTCAGCCTGCATTGAATCCAGCTGTTGAAACTACATTGGACCCAACTGTTGAAACTATCATCACGTCGGATGAATTAAATTCAGCAGACTTTAATTCCATCGATATCGTTATTGATGATAAAGAGCAGAGTTCCCTAGAAGCTGCAACTGATGCTGCCATTTCAGCAATTGCAGCAGCTGCCGCAGCATCGACAGCAGCAGCAGCAGCAGCAGCAGCAGGAGGAACTAACAGTGAGGCACCTGAAGATACCTGTGCGAGAGACAGTATACCTAAAGAGGCAGTTGGGGCGGACAGTGTTTCAGCTGGTGATAATTCGTACAATATGACTCTTGCTTGTGCCAATAACAACAGCTCTGGACTGAACAGTATTAAGAGGTACAATGATCATTGAGTTCTTAATTTACAGTCAAGATATTTAGTTTTACTATTGTGTGATTATTTGACCTGCTGTGTAGTGAAAAATGACATAATTTTTTTAACAGACTAGGAAGCACTGCGAGCGATTCAGAACAGAAAACTCTTAGATAATCTGTATCTTGCTTATCATAACACTTCGAAACTCTCGGTATGCATATTTATAGTATCACTACAAAATACAGTAGAAGTCCGTTATAGCAAGTACGGGATATAACGAGAACCCCGTTGTAACGACAGTTCTTTTAATCTCCCTTCAAAATTCCTATATTAAACTGTACAATAGCCTCCGGTTACAAGAACACTTCCACTGAGTCATCCATTATTACAAGAGATTTTAACACCGTGTATTTTCCGTTATCGGTATTTATACACTTCAGCGTAAAAAGCTAGCAAAAACCATATTTCCCCCCCCGCTTAACTCTTGGTATTCCATGAACTAAAGTATGGTAAATATTTGTATATTACTGTGATCGTTTTACACAATTAGATTATAAAAAACCTTCCATGAAAAGATAGACAAACATTGCAGCTCCTGGTCTTTTGCAAAGGATTTTATTGGCACCATTATACTCTCATTCGTATCAATGATTCACACGAAGCAATAGTTCTTTTGGATGTCACAGATTATTTTCAGTTTTCGATAGTTATACTCTTCAGCATAATTAGCTAGCAAACCACTATTGATAATTTTTGTCCGCAACTCTCGATACTCCACGAACTAAAGTACGCTAAATATTTGTAAATTAGTGTGACCATTTTACACAATTAGATTATAAAATCTTCCACAAAACAATTTACAAAAATTGCAGCAGTGGGTCTCTTGCAAACAATTTTATTCGTACCATTATACTCTCATTCGTATCAAGAATTTATGCAAAGTGCTAGTTTTTTTGGAAGTCACAAATTTGTTGGGTTGGTCAAGCGGTTATGGCTATGCATTGTCACAATGAAGAGTTCTTTATCGAGCTGCTATTATTGCCGTGAAAGTTTGTTATTCCTCATTGTGTGACTGAATCTGACACTTTTATTTACTGTTGTCGTATGCAGAGTAAAACTACTTCTTGTGTTGCTTAAGTTGTGATTTCCTTAGCACGCGTGGCTAAAATTTCTTTCTGTGTGAGATGTGAACTGGCTGTGCTATTGTTTCTTTAAAAGATCGAGTTTCTTTCCATATCGTGTGAAGTAGTGTAGGCCCTATTAGTGATATTAAAAGCAAACTGTCTAGTGTGTAATGTTTATTTAAATCTCTGTCTTCAGTTTTTGGTACTGTGAACAGCATAGTTCGAACTGTCGGCTGTTTATAAGTTGTGTTAGGGAGTCTTCGTTCCTTTAGAAAACAATATCGGTAATAAAACAAATCCACTTCATTCTGATGTGACTTAACACATTACATTGTCAAGTGGGAAAAGAAAATAATTAGATTTGGCTACAAAATATGAAATTGTGCAGGCTCATGAGAAAAGCAGTGTGAGCAAAAGTGAAATAGGCAGGCAGTATAATTTAATATCTTCGACTCTATTTACCATACTTAAAAATAAGGAAAATATCAAAGATGCGGGAGTAAAAAAACTGTGGTGCGGACTATGCTGATCTTGAAACTGACCTTTTTTAGTGTTTACACAGAAACGAGCTGCAGGAGTTCCTATTTCCAGGCCCGCGTTAAAAGCCAAGGCCTAAGACTTGGCTCTCGGACCAAATATTTCTGACTTCCAGTGCAGCGATGGATGGTTAAACTGCTTTAAAGCCAGACGCATTTCGCTTCACACAATAAAAGACGAATCAGGAAAAGTAGACTAAAAAGCCGTCAATGACTGGCTTCCAATTATCCATGAAATTCTTTAAATGTATGAGCCCAAAGATGTCTACAGCACAGACGGATCTGCACTTTTCTATAATTTATTATCCCAAAGGACTCTTGTGGTGAAGGGTGACCCATGCAAAGGTGGAAAACGCAGCAGAGAACGACTAACCGTTCTTTTGTGCTGCAACATGGACGGTAGTGATAAACTGAAACAGTTTATTATTGGCAAGTCGGCCAACCCGCGGGCATTTAATGACGTGTGTAACATTCCGTGCGCGTGTGAAGCGAACACGAAAGCATGGATGACATTGGCGCTTTTTAAGCAGTGGCTTCAAGCATTTGATTCGAGAATGGGATGGAAGAACAGAAAAGTCTTTCTTTTTATAGACCCTTCCCCCACTCATCCAAATGTTGAACTACAGAAAAGTGACTTGGTATTCCTACCACCAGATTGTACCAATGTGCTACAACCACTTGATCAGGGCATATATTAGCTCCTTAAACACAGCTTTCGTAGCATACTGGTCAACTCCATCACAAGACAATTTGGTGGCTATCCAGTTAGTGCAGAATTTTGTGATAAGGAACACCATTGCTGGCACAAGACTGAAGCGAGCGACTTTGGACTCCTTCTTGAAGCTTCTGTAAGGTAACTATTTTATTCAAATTTAGTGTTGTGAGGAAACTTTAAATGCAAATGTAATATAGCCTAGAATTATTTTTTACTTTTATTTTGCACGGTGAAACATTTTTAATCGCTGCACTTTTTGCCAGTTTTGGTAACTGGTCCCTTGTTTGATGTATGCTGGTGTTTTATTTTGTATTATGAAAAGTAGTGTGTTGAAACTCAATTCATATTCTGTTGATCAAAGACTGACTGAATTGACCATTACAATTCGAGTATTAACAGTGCGCTAAGTCGCCAGGCATGCTGGGATTGCTGGGAATGTAGAAAACAAAAATGGGTTCATGACTGGGGGATGTTACGTGTGTATTAACTACTAAAGTATGAAGCACATCTCTGCCTTTATTCAGGGAGCTCTGTAGAGTACCAAAATAAAATGTATAAAACGGATGCGTAAGAGAAGATAGAAGGGCTTTTATATTTATTACCGTACGATAAACTGTACGTAAACACCATCCGCATTATTCGATTTACGCCGATGTTTGCATATTATTGTTAGTAGTAGTAGTAGTAGTAGTAGTAGTAGTAGTAGTAGTAGTAGCAGCAGCAGCAGCAGCAGCGAATTCTCCCATTATTGGAAGATGTTAAGCAAATAACACGATTATTATTATTATTATTATTATTATTGAATTCCTAATATGTTTTTGTGCACTAAGATGCAAATTTGCATTGCTATCAACTTTTATTCAAATGATTTACGTAAATGCAATATAACATAACCTCTGCAAATGTTAAAGCAGTAAATACATTAAAAATGTAGATGAATATCACAACCTTTTTTCCATGTAAATTATGCTTTTAGCGCATTTCTCTTTTAAGAATACAGCGCAACCTTGGATTGCGAGCATAATTCGTTCCGGCAACACGCTTGTAATCCAAAGCGCTCGTATATCAAAGCAGGTTTTCCCATAAGAAGCAACTGAAACACGGATGATTCGTCCACAACACAAAAATGTTTATTCACATACCATTTCTAAAACAAAATATAACGTAAAACAAATTAAAGTGCGCTTTTTCTTACAATAGATCATTGTTGGTGTGAGGGAGACGAGAGATGACATGAGAAAAGTTACTGTATAGAACAAATTTCACTAACGGAATCACTGCGCTCTGTTGGCTCACTGAAATTGTTTTCTTTTCGTGCAACTTTGATGTGGAACCTGTCCAATGACTTGCTTTTGTCTCTTTTTGAGGATTTCACGAAAATTTGACATTGCATTGTCATTGAAGTGATTCATCGCTCGCAATGCTACAGCCTTATTCGGGTGTGTTTTTCTACAAAATTTTGCATCGTTTCCCACATTTTGCACTTCTCGCGAATCTCAGTTTAAGTGAGAGATTCCATTGACTTTTCCTCCTCCTCTTCCCCGGACGAGATCTCCATAACCTCCTCCTGTTGTTCGCGATGCAGGTCCATCAGTTCGTTGGTGGTCAGTTCCTGGCTATGTTCTTTTTCGACTCTTAAATGTCCACGTCATGCACATCCAGCCCCATAGTGGACACAATTTCACCGACAATCGGCGGCTCATTGTCATCAACAATCCTCTCAAAGTCACGTCCAAGAACACAGTCAGACCAAAGCTTTCCCCAAGCGAAAGGGAGTTTTTTCTTGGCGACTCCATCTCGGGCTTTATCGATGATCTTCAAGCATTTCACGATGGGGAAATGTTTTCTCCCAAACTTTCAGAGGGTAAGGTTTGTTTCTTTGGTCACTTTGAAACATCACTCAAATAGTGCTTTGGTGTATAGCTTCTTGGAAATGACTTGCTGATCCATAGGCTGGAGTAGTGTGGGGAGGAAGGAAGTTAATCTTAATGAACTTGAATTCCTCCAGTAAGTCGGCCTCAAGGCCTGGAGGATGAAACATTGTCCATAATCACCAAGACTTTGATTGGCAGATTATTTTCTGAAAGGTATTTCTTCACTACAGGACCAAGGACCTCGTTCATCCAGTCACCAAACGAACAGGGGAGGGGAAATCGCAACCACACGTGATGCTCGTCTTGCAAAACACTCGTAGACCAAGTTACTCGCATTCCGAGGTTTCACTGTACATCACACTGCCAGTCCGAGAACCACAACTGCTGCTCGACTTTCCTCCACATTGAAAGAAAATTCTATCAAACCTTGCCAAATCTATTCAAATCTTGTCAAAACTTCAGCAGTGTTGAACAGTCTTTGACAAGATTTGAAATTTTTCTTGTGAAGTACTGAACTGAAAGAAAATGTGGTGGTGTACAACAATCATTTTTAGTCGTGTGTTCCTGAAGGCTAGATTTAAATTGGACATGATCGATTATCCATACAGATTTCTCACTACATCCACTACCTACACTAGTAAGCTATCACTGGGCGAGTTGGCTGTGCGCTTAGGGGCGCGCAGCTGTGAGTTTCCATCCGGGAGATAGTGGGTTCGAATCCCACTGTCAGCAGCCCTGAAGATGGTTTTCCGTGGTTTCCCATTTTCACACCTGGTAAATGCTGGGGCTGTACCCTAATTAAGGCCACGGCTGCTTCTTTCCGACTCCTAGCCCTTTCCTATCCCATCATCACTGTAAGACCTATCTGTGTCGGTGTGACGTAAAGCCACTAGGAACAAAAAAAGTGAGCTATATCGCGCTGCCGATTATTAATCCCCATTGACTGGTGAAAAATATTAAAGTTCAAAACGAGGGAGAACACGCCTTCATAATTCTTCATAAGTGCGTAATAACATGACAGATAGCTTTCATTAGCTCGGTCAAAATAAAGGCCTAAATAAACTACTGATTTCAATAATAAGTATGTAATTGGCCTTATGTACCACTAACTACTTTTACCGGTTTTCGGAGACACAGAGGTTCCGAAATTTAGTCCCGTTACGTACCAGTAAATCTGCAGACACGAGGCAGACGTATTTCAGAACCTTCAAATACCCTCGGACTGAGCCAGGATCGAACCTACCAAGTTGGGGTCAGAAGGCCAGTGCCTCAACCCTCTGAGCCACTCAGCCTGGCAGTTGATTTTAGTACTAAGTACAATAAATAAATAAAAATGTGAAACGCCTCAAGATATAGATAAGACAGTATGCATCGCTGATTTCAGATGTTAGTTTATTTCCATGTCGGGTTAAATTTTAGAAAAGCTGTTCCCTTATAAATTTAAAGCGAAGATATTATTATTATTATTATTATTATTATTATTATTATTATTATTATTATTATTATTATTATTATTATTATTATTATTCAGGGACTTACAATACATGCATGGTGAAGTATTCGGTTTTTTGTCTATCTTTCCTGAAATTTAGGTAAAATCAGGTATAACGACAATCTGCTATAGCGAGTAAATGTTTTGCCATTGTACACTCTGGCTATAACAGACTTCTACTGTATGTTGATACATTTTGACATACTGTATAATGCACAGTTCTGCCATAAGTTCTGTCAGTACTTTCAATGCATATAACTTCTAAATAAATCTACACAAACCCATTAATATACGTATATTCTGAAAAAACGCAAAAGATTCTACAGAATGACCATGCTCTTGTTCGAAATGATCACAATGTGTGGCAATACAGCGGACTAGATATTGAGGCCACTCATCAGTAGCTGCACGAAAAGTGTCCAGTGGAAATATTTGACACCTAACATCAGATGTTTTTAACATCTCAATATTGCGGTGCCGTTTTTGACATGCTATCACCTCGAGCTTCTCCCACAGAGAATAATCCAATGGATTGAAGTCCGGACTTCCACTAGACCAGTCGGTAGCAGCGATAAACCGCGGGACATTGATTGCCAACGACTGCTGAGTCGTTTTTGCTTTGTGTACAGGTGCACTATCCTGCTGAAAAATCCAAGATTTTCCTTCAAACAGCTTCAAATTGATACGTGGTATCACCTTTTCCAACATTGTCTGATAGACAGCTGCAGAAGTCTTTACTCTACCTTAGCAAAAGTACACCTTCGATGCTCCCTGCCAGGAATCTGCCCAACATACCATGACAGAAGCAGGGTGATGTCCGTGCTGTACACATGGAACTTTCTTGCTTTTTTGGAGGACCTTGCCTACACACAATCGTTTTGCTTGTTAAACGATTCTTCCACAGTGAATATTTCTTCATCTGTGAATAGGATGTCACGATACTGGCTCTCCTCATACGCCATTAACGAAGCCTAGTATCGAACCTGGCATATGTCCTTTATTTTGTCCGTTAGTAAATGCCGTGTGTATCTTTTATATGCACTAACATGTAAATAATACGTGGCATACTGTAGTTCATGGAGATATTCATTTTATGGCACAATATTATTTGTTTACACAAAGGATAGTGCTGAATCCTGGTACGAACAGCATTCACAACTTCTTTCCTGCGTACACACCTAGGGCGGCCCAATCTGACGTGATCAACAGTTGCACCCGTTCTTTTAAACTGTGCTATTGTCCAAAACATACATTGTTCACTAATACTGATAGGATTTAGCGTTGAAGAAATTTCCTACGCTCGCTTTCTGCATCAAAAGAATGCCAATATAGCGATACGATTCTCATACACTCCCCACTCCATCTTTCACTGCTGCCTGCTGTTGGCACACTGCCAGCCAGTTACTAGAGTCCTGAAGGTGACCCTGTGAATGACGACATACAGCGTTGGGACGCTTCTTTCTCAATTACCATATCACAGTGCTTTACAAAGGAAAAATTAAGTTCAAATCAAATTCAAATTTGATTACTCCATCTAATGATGGAATTATATGATGTATTGAATTAGGAGGATTCACTTAATTTTTCCTTTGTAAAGTGAAAACCATCAACACGGAATGATTATAATATCTTGTAATAATATTACAGTGCGTTAAGATTTTACTGACAGAACTTGACAGTGCTGTGTATAATAAAAATAAATGAAGAATCTGGATTCTACAGTATTATCTCGCTTTTACGAGGGGCGATCAAATTTAAACAGAATTTTATTTTTTATTTAAATTCATTTATTGAAAAACACAAGGCAATTATAATTTATTTTTCCACATAGTTTCCTGCTTTGGAAATGCATTTGTCCCAGTGAATGGGCAGCCTTTTGATGCCCTTGTTGTAAAAAGAACAGGGTTGTGTCACCAGCCAGTTGCGCACAAAGTCTTCCACACTCTTGTCATCCTCAAATCGTTGCCCTCCTAGAGCTTCTTTAAGCGATCTGAGCAAATTGAAATCTCAGGGCGATAAGTCCAGACTGTAAAGGTGCGTCCAGACAGGATCCGTTCCGCTGCGTGCAACACGTCATGATGCATTGTATACAGCGTCTTATCAGTCTTATACGGCGTGGCCACACAGGATCAGTCATCCGTTTTTTCAGTCTTCACCATGCCACTGGGAAGGATAGGACGGAGGTTATTGCTCTGTGAAAATGTTGGACTGAAATTTTGTGTGAAGAGAGAAGTTGGTGTCATGAAATAAATAATGATAGACAAAGTTATGGTGAATACCATACATTATTTCCGAAACTTTTGAAGCAGGATGAAAAATTTGCTGAGTACTTCAGGATGTCGAAATACTGCTTTCACATTATTCAAGAGAGTATTCGAGACAGTGTCAAAAGTGAAATTAAATTACCGTGATACAATTTCTAGGGAGGAAAGGCTAGTAGTTGCATTAAGGTAAGACTTTTCTTTAGAGTTTCACCATCATTGACTTTTTATTTTAAAAAATTAAGTACAGATGGATACAAAATAATGGCAATTCACTGTGAGTTATTCATTATTAAGAAAAGAGAACTGTGCCTGGTAGTCACCCATACTAGTGTCGGTCTGTGTACTCCATGTTGATAATGTTGTACTTGGCGACGTGGAGAATTGTTGTTGATTTAATCCGTCGGCTACTGAGCCACCGGTAATTTCCTTGTACAGCATCTCTTGAAATTTAAGCTTTAGTAACATTCTTCTTCTCTCTCTCTCGGAAGGGATTTGAAATCTTTTAACATGCTTTTAAAGAATAATAAATCTTCACCTTCATCCTCAGTTAAGTCCCTCTCATGAAGCTTAACTTTTTTAGCCTCAAACTCCAACATGGACTGCCGGTACAGATCGGTCCCTCTTTTCTTTAGGTCTTGCCTTTGAGTGTTTCTTTCTATAGATAATGACTTAGGGTTTTGTGTGATGTCTTGACTGGGTCCTGCTTTTTGACTGATTTCTGTAACAGAGTCATTACTAGCATTTTCAATAGTTTCTTGCGCTGATTCGAGTGCATCTTCACTCCTTGTTGACTCAAGATTTGTTGTCCTGGGCCGAGTAGTTATTGAATCATTCAAAAATGATAAGAGGGAAAAGGGGCCAGTTGGAGGTTGAATGGCTATTAGCTCCATCACCCGATCGGGGTTTCTCCAGTTTCTTCAGTTCCTTTCTGTAATAGTCCCTTATTCCACGACATTTCATCTTGAGGTTCTCTGGAAAAAAAAAAAAAAAAAAAAAAAATGTTTCAGGTATCTGGCTACAGGCAGTTCATTTTGGGCACTGGCATTCTCATTTTGCATGGGGAAAAGTACTGTCACAGAAATAGTAAAGGAAACGTATGATGTACTATGGGACCTGTTAAGTAGTATGTATATTGCAACACCGACAGGTGATAAGTGGCTTGCCATAGCAAAACAATATTGGGAATAGTGGAATTTTCCCAACTGCCTAGGCAGCCTGGACGGAATGCACGTAGCTATCAAGTGCCCCCCTTGATCTGGATCGAAATATTATAATTACAAGCAGTTCTATTCCATCAACATATTAGCTGTCAGTGATGTGGACTATAAATTTAGTGTGTTGGATATTGGTGCCTACGGTAGTGAAAGTGACGGTGGAGTGTTAAGAAGATCTGTTTTGTACGATCAGCTATAAAGTAATTGCCTGAATATTCCTGAAGATGAGTATTTACCGGGGGCAACATGTAAAACACCGTACATTTTTGTAGCCGACGAAGCTTATCCATTGATGGAACACGTCATGAGGCCATATCCGAGAAAATCACTGGGGAATTCAGAAACAATTTTCAATTACAGACTGGCATGAGCCCGTTGAATGGTCGAATGCAGTTTCGGAATTCTGACAGCCAAATGGTGAGTGCTTAATACAGCTATAGAAACAAGTGAAACAAGTGTAGAAACATGTGTATCAATAGTTAAAGCAGCCTGTTTACTTCATAACATTGTGATGACTCATGATGGTGTAACATCAGCAGATAATCTGCCCGATTGCGAGACAACATCTGCGGACCATATTCCAGTAACAAGAGCTCACAACTGTTATACCACTTCAGCGAAATTGATAAGGCAGAGATTCACACAGTACCTTTGTAGTCCCGAGGGAGAAGTTCCATGGCAGTACCGTTTGTTATAGAAATAGAACACTAAACACCTTCCATGTGCCTGCATTTTGTAAACATACATTCTGCTTCTGCTATACTGAATTATTACAATTTGAAATATTACAGTATCAATATTAAATTAAATGCATTTTAATAACATTATTTGCATACCTTCGTCTGCTCCTAATTCTGTTACTAAATCTCGCCAGATACGTTGGATTACATTGTGGTCCTTGTGATCTTTGTTGGATGAATCCCACAGCGGCGGATACTTGAACACCCGTGAAATAATGTCTTTGGATGGCTCACTACTCATTGTAGTCGCTGTGTCTTGTCCGTTCTGCATCTAGAAACAAACTGTTTTGAAATAAGACGGATGACGGACTCGGCGGAGAAGACTTAATAAGCTGCGCATGCATTCTGTACGGCCACCTCCATTAACACAGGTAGGTTTGTTCAAGACGCACATAGCGCAGTTGCCTGAAAAGACGGATTGCCGGACAAGACGGATCCTGTCTGGACGCACCGGAGGATGATCAAGTTTAGTCCAGTGCATTTCCTGTAGCTTGGAGACAGAGCTGCAGTATGGGGCCGCGCTTTGTCATGGAAGAGGATGACCTGTCTAATCGGTTGGTCTCTTCTTTTGCGGCGATATGCAACCCTCGCCTTGTTCAACAGCTCGAAGCAGTAAGCAGCATCGATTATGCGTTGCTCATGCAAAAAGTCAATCGGCAAAATGCCTCTCTGATTGGAAGAAATGGCTGCAAGAACCTTGTCAGCTGACAGTAGAGTCTTGGCGTTCACTGGTGTTGCCTCCCCTTTCCTCCGCCTCTCCTTACTGGCTTGTTTGAATTCGGGAGTGTAGTGGTGGACCCATGATTCGTCGCAGGTGATGATCCGACTCAAAAATGCATCACCTTCTTCTGCAAACCCTGCTGTGAGCCTCTAACAGACCTCCAAACCTCTCAACTTCAGATTTTTGGTTAAAAGGCGAGGGACCCATCTGGAACACACTTTATGGAACTGTAGGTCGTTTGTGATGATTGCTTGACAGCTCCCATAACTGATTCCGACTTGTTCTGCCATTTCTGATACTGTTGCGCGTCGATCGTAGTCTATAATGTCTTTAACCACACAAACGTTTTCGTGTATAACGCTGGTCTGAGGACGGCGATCATGTTGCTGAATTTCCACACGTTCTCGTCCTTCCTTGAACTTTTTATGCCAGGCAAACACACATACTTGACAATGTTTGATCACCAAAATGTGCAGTCAATCTCTGGCGAATTTCCGCCGCTGTAACTCCTTCATGAGCAAGAAATTTTATAATTATGCATTGCACAGTAGTGGGATGCACCTGTTGCTCCGACATCAAGAACGTTACTGATGAAACAGTGGAAAATATCTAACAGCACGCTCTCCTCACTCGTAACAGTTCCGCCTAAGCATAGCAAAAGTGCGGGGCCAGTCCTACCAACTGTTGATGTTCAGGAACAAAAATTCAGTTTATATTTGTTTGACCGTTATATGTTTCTGTATTCAACGTTTTCCCGTTGTTTACTACACTTTTTGTTTGACGCCTCAGATTTCCTTTGATAACAATGCACTAAAATCCTCGAATTTATATTAGTAATATTTTATGCTGCTTGCTATTAGTGCCACATCGGAAGCAGGAAAAAATCTAAGTAAAATGATGTTGCAACCAATCTTTAAAGCTTCAAGTAACCATGGCATGATAGCTAAACCAGACAGCTCACATAATACAACACATGAGCGAAACTAGCATATTACAAATATCAGGGAAAGCTACGCAAACCGAATGACATATCTGATGAGTGTGGGTTGCTTATCCAAAAAATTTATAATTTAATCTGTTTTGGACATTGCTTACGTTATTATACAAAGCTGGGAAATGAGCAATGAGTATTGGGAGTCACCAAATTTCGTTTTTAAGTTCTCCTGCTAGGATCGCCTTTCTACGACACAAGTTTTGAATGTCCTCGTATGTTCAGCATGGATCTTGTGAAAGGTGCTTGCAGAGGTGCCAACTATTATGGATTGTCTGTAATTATTACGGATTTCACTTTGCGATTACAGCATTACAGTCAAAGGGAAAATTATTACGGAAAAGCAACATTGTCACGATAAAAATTAATTTCTGTGAAAAAAGGAAAGAAGTAAAAAATGTTCAATCTCTTAGAGCATTACTGGTCAACCGTCCTCATTTCAATGTTTGTAAGCTGGCAACTAAACATATTTGGCAATTATTTGGTCGTCGCTTCGTTTTGTGTCCTGCGAGCGTTGTGAAATCACGGCCAGCTACATAGATATAAGCTGTTCTCTTAGCTAGAATGACACGGGAATGACGTATCAAGTCGGCCGTGAGGTAGGCTCTACTCCTTGCTCTGCTGTTCTCGAGTGCGCGGTTTGTTGTGTGCGTAGAACGAGTGGTATATTTAGCGCATTTCAATTCTAATTATCCTAGACGTTGATTCGAAAAGTAGTGATAGGTTTTGTGAAATGAAGCAGAACAATTGTCAAATTGCATCTTCTAAGAAGACAGCAGTGTTACAGAAATATCGAGACGGTTACACAAAGGAATGGCCGTGCTTACTTGCCTCACGTGTTAGTGAAAACCGCGTGTTCTGCAGTGTGTGTTTGTGTGATTTCTCTGTGGCTCACGGTGGACGAGATGATTGCACATAGAATCCAAGAAACATCACACATACGGTGAATCAAAATTACGAAACCAGTCTGTTTCATCGTTCTTCGTAAAAAGTAATGAAACTGCGGTGACAAATGCCAAATTATTGTTCACATCATTTCTTTTGGAGCTTAATATTCCGTTATCACTTTCAGACCACGCTGGAAATTTGCTTAGATCAATGTTCCCCAACTCTAAGATATCTCAGAAATATGGTTGTGCAAGAACTAAAATCTCTGCTTTGGTTTAATACACGGCATCTGAGGCAAAAATGGAAATGAGTGAACTTTTGCAAATAACGCCTTTTTTTGCTACTGATGGTAGTACGGATTCAAATGCAGTTAAACTTTATCCTATAGTTGTATCTTTCTTTAATGCTCAGAGAGGCCAAATATCAAGTCTTCTATTGTCATTGTTAGGGAGTACCGACAATACAGGTGAGGGAATTTTCAATGTTATTAATAGTGAATTGTCTTCTTTAGCCATTCCATGGGAAAACTGCATTTCTTTTTCATCTGACAATGCATACACAATGATATGGGCAAATAAAGGTGTTGCCAAATTTGTGAAGGACAGGCATTCTTCTGTTTATGTCCTGGGTTGTTCATGTCATCTCATACACATCTATGCACAAAAAGCAGCAGCCCAATTGCCAGTCAATGTAGAGAACTTTTTGGTTCAGTTATATTACTATCTTGATAAGAGTTCTAAAAGACAAAACACGTTGAAAGTTTATCAGGCTGTTTGTGGCACAGAGGGTTACAAAATTTTGAAATATGTTAGTACCCGTTGGCTCTCGCTTCTTCAGTCTATTGATAGAGTTCTTAAGCAGCGGGGAGCTTTGACACTCATGTTTTGTAGCGAGACCCACCATAAAAATGAGACCACCAAGAAGTTTGAAACTGTGAAATCTTCCATACAAAACCCATACACAAAACTGTTTTGCTACTTTCTTCAGAGTTCACTTCCTGTTTTTAACTCTGTGAATATATTTCTGCAACAAGATGCTCCAGCATACTTCTTCTTAGGAGGAAACTTTTTGGTCTTTTAACCGACCTATTGGTCAGATTTGTTCACCCATATTCTCTTCAGTCAGAATCTACCTCCCTTTTGAGTGTTGGAATTCAAGAGGGGGAAATACCAGAAAGCCAATGAGGGCTTGGTAATTGGAGCAAAAGCTAGGGCGTACTTGAAAGATAATGACTGTGATGAAGAGATGTTTCATAATTCTGTCAGAGAGTTTTATATGGCAGCTTGCAGTTACATTACCAGGAAATTTCCCCTTGATGATGAATTTCTTCATCGTGCCGAAGTTGTAGACATCTCTCTCAGAATGAAGGTTTCCTGTTCATCTCTTGAATATTTTGTTCGAAGATTCCCAACTTTGGTCAAGGAAAGTGAACATGACAAAATTGAAGAGTAATTTGCAGTTTACCAGTGTGATACTTTCCCTGAATACATTGTTCATGGACCTAACATTGATGTGAATTGGGGCAACATTGCAGATCTTAAAAATGCAAGTGGACAAATTAAGTATAAAACCTTAAGTAATGTTGTATTTGCAGTACTAAGTGTACCTCATAGTAACTCTTCCACAGAAAGAGTTTTCAGTGTTGTTAGGAAAAATCAGACAGAATTCAGGCCTACGTTAAGTACATCTACACTGGAATCGCTTATGGTTCTGAAGACGAAAATGTCATCTCAGGGGGAAGTATGTTTCAAGAAAACCTACACCGAAAAGCAGCTGCTGGGTGTGAAACAAGCTACAAAGAATTTTTTATCACAGAACTAACAGGTAGTGAGCAAATTTTATTGTGTAATGTGATATACTTTAGAATAGATTGCTGTAGGAAAGGGCAAACGGGGTGCTTTGTATTTAACTCGTAAACGTTTTGTGGGGGGGGGAGTTAGAAATGGGATTACTGATAACCCACTTCAAAGGTTGGCACCTCTGTGCTTGTGAAAATTCGCTAATGTATAGATAATTATGATACTTGCGGAGAAACTACGTGTTCTGAATGGTGCTTATGATCCATTTTTGTTGTAATGCAACTAATCCGTCAATATGATGTTAACATGTCTTTTTGGAAACCTGTTTACATAAGTATCTTGAGGTTGAGAGTTGTCGTAGTATGGACCCATAGTCAACACGAATTTATACATATTTTCAAAGGTGTTTTAAAGTGTTTGTGAGAATCTGTAGTCAGTTATTATCCATGTGCATTATGGCCAGGAGATCAACAACTGTTGATAGTTTGGCCACAAGTGAGTTAATGTATGTATGTATGTATGTATGTATGTATGTATGTATGTATGTATGTAATGACTTCCTCTACAAATTGAGCAAAATTTCTGATCCATCTTGTGTTTGTGGAGCGACTCCCCAGACCATCCAACACATTGTGCAGCAATGTAGTATTACGTCATACTCGGGAGATCTGAAGGACTTTCTATCGTTGACTCGAGGTGCTGTTAACTGGATAGACAAATTGACTCTCACCATAAAAGTGCATACATTGTCATTGTATACTCTGTTTCATGTCTAATAGTAATAAGGCCCTAGTTATTTTAGTATATGATTTATATATTGTTATATATTCCAATGTGTTGCCATATGCATAATAATAATAATAATAATAATAATAATAATAATAATAATAATAATAATAATGTAGTCAGTTTATACACACATAAAAGCTAATACTTAAGAAGCAGTCTTTGTAATTGGTCTCCAATTCAGAGTCACCAT
This sequence comes from Anabrus simplex, assembly GCF_040414725.1. NCBI lineage: Eukaryota > Metazoa > Arthropoda > Insecta > Orthoptera > Tettigoniidae > Anabrus > Anabrus simplex. Next base: position 31,099,749 of record NC_090269.1, read on the forward strand.
TTGAATCTTGCATCACTGGCCAGCCTAACTTAGCTTTAACACTTTTCTGTTCAAAGGTTTGCTGTGTGTAGAATAATATGACACAAGAATCCTGTAACTTGTGGAAAGACCTTTGAAATAATACAGGGCAATTTATTAGAAAGCTTGTCTTCAATACCGACAGCATCTCTCCCTACAATACATCAGTCATTCCAAGAAGCTTATCCAAATTCCTGTCATAGGACCAGCCTTGATTTTATTGCCATCTCATCTATGATGAGAGAAGCAGCCTTTCCATTATCGTGCTGTAAATATTTGTTTTCTGCATTCAGACGAGCTCATACAAGTTTTTAAAGATTCTTGGTGTAGTAGGTGCAAAATATTAAGAGATCTTCGGAACCTGTAGCCTGTAGATACCTGTTGGACAATAATATGCAGACGTTTATAGTATTCTCTCTGAATTTACATTTCTGTTTAGGAAAAGCTTGAATCTGCTCAATCAAGTAATTTGCTTTCAAATCCCCTTGTTCAGGTAGTTCTGTAATGTTATTTAGTTGACTCTCAAGTCCATGTTGATTTTTTTTTGTTTTCGAGTTGATGCATCCTTTCTTTTAAAGTGATAATATTATTTGAGTGCTTCACTATAAGTGCTGTTTGTTTCCTACTTTTTCTAACTATTCTTTTCAGTTTCAAACCTAATTTAGTGCTGTATAGTTTAAGTTTAATAGAACACTCTGTGTCATGGTTTTATATAATTGTCCACTCACAATTACAAATGGAGGGTCCTTCTCTTCGCTGGCTACAGATGAGATTGGTTCTACGTGAAGTTCAATTTTCTTGTAGAGTTTAGCTTTATTTCCCACTCTGTAGCTTTCCTCTTATGTGGTCTTCCTGTATGTGATTGTGTGTGTTTGTTTACGGTAAGATCTTCATACTTCGGAAATCTGTGAAATGAAATACCACATCCTTTTGTGGTCTTTGATTTACATTAAGGAACACTACAGTGCACCATGTTTTTTAAGAATTATCCAATGTTCGCATTAGGCAAATACGGTCATTAATTTCAGCCGCTAAATTATAATAATTATTTATAAGTTTCATTTCCGTATTGATTGGATGCACGTGTATAGACAAGAAAGATGTTCCACCTATCAATACTTTATGTATTATGAACAGATTCACATCAGTACCGGTTTCAGCTATTTATAGCCGGAACCGATACTGATGTGAATCTGTTCATAATAAATAAAGTATTGAAATTATAATCACCCGCACTAGTACAAGATAGTTCATAAAGTACAAAAATACGTCGCTCGTGAAGGTTTGAATGGAAACATTGCACACGCAATTTTATGACTAAGAAGAGCGCACCTAGTGACAAAGCGATGCGTTTCACAAGGCTAAGCGGGAACCAGTTTCACGAGCAGGGAGGCCTTGTATTTCCCAGCGTTGTATAAGAACGTAAGCAATAGTTTTGAAGTACATACTTATATTTGAATCATTTCTTGTCTTGCAAATAAAACGCAAACTAAAGCCAATTTTAAAAAATCTCTCTTCAAATTGGGATGTGTGGATGTATTATTCACATACCATACGCCATTTTCATTATATTACGTTTTTGTTCTTATCCGAGTCAAGTGGCCAAACTCATTAACCACGTTCTTCTTGTCATGTCGTTCATTTGTCCTTCTTTGTTATTGCTTTGTTGTTGGTATTTGCTTTTCTGAATATTAATGGCACCAAAAGAAAGAAAGGAAAACTTTCACTGTGGAAGAGAAGGCTTAAATCTTGGAAAAAGTTTATTCGTTCCACGTAAAGTGTATTAATACTGGCACATAAGTTGCCACTCTCTATATCCACATTCTCGCTGAATACAGTGTCGAAAAATTTGACGAAGTATATCATCAAGCTCTTCAGAATGCAGGCAAAAAAAAAAAAAACCATCGCATTCCAAATACGAGGAGTGGAAGAATGTAGTAAAAAGTTGGTTTGAAACTTCAAGAGCCGCAGGCATTCCAAATAGCGGTGTGTTCTTAAGAGGGAATGCTCATAAAGTGGCAAACATTTTTGGCATTGGATCGACCGATTCAGGAAAAGGCAGAACAATCTTATAATATTGTTTGTTGGAGGAGGGGGGAATCGAATTCAGTTAGTGACAAAACTGTGGAAGAGTGGATCAGTGGCTGATTGCAGGAGCTGACCAACAAATACGTACCTAGGAACATTTTTAACCTAGGCAAAACAGGACTTTTTTTTCATTATGTTGCCCAGCAAGACTTTGGCATTCAAAGGGGATAAATGTCATGGTGGGAAACACAGCAAAATGGGGTTCACAGTGATATTGGGAGCCAATTTTGATGGCTCTGAAAAGCTCCTCCATCCCTTTGTGATAGGGGAATCTGAAAAGCCTTGTTGCTTCAAGCATTGTTATCATAACCAACTGCCTATGATGCCAACCGTAAACTTCGATCACTGATCTTTTTTGACAGCAGTTGGCTGCTATGGGTGCGCAAAATAGGAAGATAAGTTATAGACGAGAAAGGTTCCCCCTTATCAATACAAATTTATTTATACAAATATCTACAATACCGGTTTCGACTCTTTACATGTAGTCATCGTCAGCTGTACACCGCTACCTTCACATAAATAGAGTTAATTGATTTGCCTTGTCCATAATAATAGTCATAATGATAGGATATATCTTACTTCTAATTGAGCATACTTCAGGGTAAATTCGACTATGTACAATCTAAAATGTGTAGGTGAATCTTTTAGGCCTAAAATCATGTAAATGGGCTGTTATTAAAAGTACAATTATGTAAACACTTTTTTTAAAATATATGTGATACGTGTAAAATGTTGTCTTAAAATATACAGTTCAAGTAAAATCCGTTATAATAAATAAATAGGAAACACTTTGTTGGAATAAGTTTTCGTCTTGCGTACGTTGATTTTCTTCAATATGATGTGAAAATCGTATAAATGAACTATTATTAAAAGTACAGTTACATAAGCACTCTTAAAAATATATATAGTACATGTAGGATGTCCTCTTAAAATGTGCAGATTCATGTAAGATCCGTTACAATAATAGGAAACAATTTTTTAGAGTAAGTTTCCGGTTGATTTTCTTCAATATGATATGGAGAATGTCTATGCTTTTTTGTAAGTGGTGCTCTTCTTTCTGCTATATATTATGCTTATTCATTAGTTTATGGTTGACTTATCAATCATTAATAACAAGTCTGATGTATTTGTATTGATAAGGTGGAACCTTTCTCGTCTATAACTTACGATAACGGTCAATACGGAAAATGAAACTCATAAATGAAGAAAATAGGAAGATAATCATCAACCATTTTCCTGCACATCCCATGGATGTTTATTTGAGAAACGTGCAGTTAGAATTTCTGCCTGGTAACTGCACAAGCAGGGATTTAGGGATTATACACTCTTTTAAGTCACTTTATAGGAAGAGCCTGGTGCAGAGAATTTTATTCCTTTTGGATGCTGGAAAGGATCCATAATCATTTGAAGTTTCATTCCTGCATGTTCTTCACTTCATTGCAAAGTCTTGAGAGGAGGAGGAGGAGGAGGAGGAGGAGGAGGAGGAGGAGGAGGAGGAGGAGGAGGAGGAGGAGGAGGAGGAGGAGAAGAAGAAGAAGAAGAAGAAGAAGAAGAAGAAGAAGAAGAAGAAGAAGAAGAAGAAATGTGTACAAGTTGGTTACAGAAAAAACAAACAAACAGCAGCTGAGTCTCCTGAGGCAAATGCTGGGGCTGTACCTTAATTAAGGCCACGGCCACTTCCTTCCCACTCCTAGCCCTTTCCTGTCCCATCGTCGCCATAAGACCTATCTGTGTCGGTGGGGCAGGAAAGGCCTGGGAATGGGAAGGAAGCGGCTGTGGCCTTAATTAAGATCCAGCCCCACATTTGCCTAGTGTGAAAATGGGAAACCACGGAAAACCATCTTCGGGGCTGCCGACAGTGGGGTTCGAACCCACTATCTCCCGGATGCGAGCTCACAGCTGCACGCTCCTAACCACACGGCCAACTCGCCCCGTCAGATAGTCTTTGCATTTATAAAGCAATTAATTTTTTGCATTCCCAGAGCATTCGTTTGCCATGAGGTGTTTTTGTTTTGCTTGTATTTCGGCTTGAGATCTAAAAAAGTGCTTGCTGTCTTTGTATTTGATGATGGATATTGAAGAAGGGATTGATGGGCTTCTCATTTAGCATTAATGTGATGCAAAACCTTTATTGAAGTCATCCAATCAAAATTGCTTCTTCCTATTTGCAGAACCAGTGGTTTTGTGTAACTTTGATAATTCTGTTACGTAGTCAATAGGGAGATCGTATTCTGGAAAATTGAAGTTGCGTTTCATTTTGAAGTTTACAAGTGTTGTACTTCCATTTGGTCTGGTTCTGGAGATACCGATTTGATTTATGGCAGGGAGAAAACTTAAGTTGACGGGCTTTTCTTGCTGTCATGATGATAAGAATATCTTTCTTATAGGTAGGGCCCAGATTATTTAAAAATACATATGCAAGTGCATAATTTGAACATTAGTGCATATATAGATATACTTTTTTCTTATGTGTGATCGATGATCTGAGATTTCTGAACAAAATGAAAATCTAATGAACTCTCTATGCTGTACATCCCTTGGCAACACAAGAAGCCTTCCCTGATGAAGGAAAATGCTTTCAGTGTCTCAATACAAGCAGATATATGGATAATTATCCTTTTCACAACAGCTTTTTCCTTCTTTCTGACATTCCTTCCTTCGTAGGCCGCCTGCACACCGAGCGCGCTTCGCATAGTGTGTCGCGTGTTGCTCAACGCTAAGCGTCATGCTAAGCATAACCAGTGCTTTGTTCGTAATCCAGGTGTTCACACTGTCCGCGCTCTGCTGCACTGAACGCCTATCTTACAGCTAAGCGAAGCGCCAGACAACGCGCAGTGTTGGTTAATTGCTTAGCGTTACCTAGCTGGTTCTGAATCTATGGAAGAAGAAATTATTCATGCAGTGTTTCAAAGAGAAGAAATATGGAACCCAAGACACAAAAACTATAAAAATGTAACTGTTTTGCAAAATAAGTGGACTTAAGTATCTACAACAGTCGTATCGCATTCCTACAGTAAACATATACGGTAATATTACTTCTACTGTCACTCTTTACTGGGCTTAACATTGTGACAGGATGAAAATGAGTATGGATTTTAGTGTCGGAAGTGTCCGAGGAGAAGTTCGGCTTGCCAGGTGCAGGTCTTTTGAATTGACGCCCGTAGATGACCTGCATCATGATGAGGATGAAATGATTATAAATACACACATACACCCAGCCCCCGTGCCAATGCAATTTACTAATTATGATTACAATTCCCGACTCTGCCAGGAATTGAACCCGGGACTCTGTGACCAAAGGTCAGTGCGGTAACCATTTAGCCATGTAGCTGGACACTTTGTGACAAATTCATAGAATCTCCCAGACTCTGTCATATCGGTTTATAATTTTGCCGATGGAGGGTGGTAACATGAAGAATATCGCTCTGCAGGCTAGTAGTGGGCTTGGAAGTAAATATTTCTGTTTATTAATTATATTTGTCACACGTTTACTCCACTTTTGTTACGATGATTGTGTATACTAATTGTAACAATATTGCAAAATACTATTTATAATTATTATATAAAGAGCGTGATTTAGTCGGAAATTTAATTTCCATGCGTTTGTTACACGGTGCTCCTAGATAATTCGGAAAATTGAATTTCTCCCAATACTTCTCTGCTACTTGACGCCACATTTCAATTGCAGGGTTTGGAAGGTCAAAGGTATTTTTTGTCATTCATAAGTAATCATAAAATTTATCGCGATAAAGTCTTGCATCTCTGTGCAAACGATGGAATTCTCTGAAAGTAATTCGTTCTTCATTAAATTCATGAACCCACTTTCGATTCTTTTTCCTGATTTTCATTTTTAGGTAACTGTTATCCATCAGTAAACTGTTTCTAGTGTACTTGGATAACGGCATTAGTTCGTGACCACCCTAAAACGCCTCGCACCAACCTAAGCTGAGAGCACGGCGTAGAGTTTTCGATGTAAACAGCAAGCACGCCTTGCGCTATGCATAGCATTTCACGCTACACACGACACACTGTGCGAAGCGCGCTCGGTGTGCATGCGGCCTTACAGTAGCCTCCCAAGGTTTGCTTAAACAAGTGCATTCATCTCTCAACTTGCTCTTCGTCTATTGCAATGTTTCTACAAAATTAAAATGCCTAAAAATAGGAGCTCTAGGCCTTTTTTAATTAAACTGTGGATATCGGGCAATAGTGACTATACAAGTGACGGTGATATAGTGTGCAACAAGAGTGTAAAATGCGATTTAAAAATTTCAAACTGAACAGAATTCAAAAACAACTTCACATCTCAGATCAAAAGAACAGAATAAGAATACGCAACACTACTTTTAACTGACGTGGAAACAAGGCGTACATTTTCCGCTGATATTTGTAAAACATTTGTTGAAAAATCCACATCAACGCTCGTTTCTTGCTCTAATCAAAGGATACCAGATGAATCTACTGTGAGGAAGAACTGTTTACTTTCAATGCACGATTCTGTCGTGGATTCAATACGATCTGATATAGGAGAGAACTGTGTCTGGATATCGGCAGATGAAACAACAGATTCGTGTGGTCGATACATTGCGAACTTCATAGTGGGTAAATTATGTCCAGAAGAACCCGGCAAACCTCATTTACTTTCGTGCAAAGTGCTAGAAAAATCTAACCACGCTACAGTTGCAAAATTTGTTAACGAGTCCCTGCAACTTCTGTGGCCTTGTGAATCGGAGAGTGATTGTTACAAAGTGCGCTTTTTAATCACAGATGCAGCTTCGTATATAATGAAAGCTGGTCAGTCTCTTCGAGTATTTTTTTTCAAAATTGCATCAATGTCACATGCTTGGCCCATGGATGGCATCGTGTTGCAGAAGAGATATGTACTCTCTTTCTATCTGTCAACAAAGTATTTTCAAGTGGGAAAAAACCTGTTCCTGAAAGCACCGGCTCGTGTGCAGTTATACAAAAACTCATCTGCCTCAGGTTTCTCTTCTGCCGGAATCTGTTCAAACAAGATGGGAAACTTGGTTATCCACAATATCGTTCTACCGGAAGGATTTTAATCAAGTGAATGATGTAGTTAAAAGTATTGATAATAGTCATACTGCGTGTATTAGTGAAGCAAAGTGCGCATTTGAATCTGAAACTGTATATAAATATATCAATTGCGTCCATGTGCATGATTCGTCACTTTCGAAGGCGATTAAGGACCTAGAAACTCGCGGTGCACCCTTACACGAATCCCTTCAATTAATTTAAAACACCCGTCAGTTCTTTAAGTGGTGTCCATGGTGAAACTCTAGAAAAAGTTAAAAGGAAACTCAGTGTGGTGTTGGACTTCATTCCACGACTGAAGAAGATTCAATTCATAAGGAACTACATAAGTGGAATGAGGCAGTCTTTGCCAGAAGAATATTCTGAGCAGTCAGTGCCATTGTACAAGTATTGCCCAGTTACGTCCGTCGACGTAGAATAGGCTAATCATTTTCAGCATATATCAGACAGCAGAAAGTCATTGATCCCTGAAAACACTGAAAAAACTATTGCCATGCAGCATTTGCGAGGAATGAAACACGTTTATCAGTCTAACACCGAGTTGAAATTAAATAATGCGTTTGGTAAGTGAATTTTGTTTTGTGGGTTCGGATCCCACTGGTGTCTGGTTGGCCATTTTTGTTCTGTACTCAACATCTCTTCAATACGTACTAAATGTACGTAACACGACCTAATAGGTTGAAAGTCGGTTTTGATTGTACTTTGTTTTATTTTTCTTGCATATTATCGTGCATATTTTGAACATTTTTAGTGCATATGTGCATGCATATTTTTGGAGTTTTTAGTGCATATGAATCCGGGCACTACTTATAGCGTTACGAGGTGATTACGTGGTTAATGTAATGTTTAGGGCAGGAAAGCATCCATGTGGTCTTGAAATGTTTAGGTAGGCAAACTGAGTGTTGGTGATGAGTTTGTGTTCATCCCATAAACCGAGAAGCAGGACTCCATTGGCACTGTATTTGCAGTGGTCCTACTTAGCCATCGCATTTTCCCATTGCTAATTATCTCTCGTGACTAGCATTGAAGGCTCGAGTATACTCTATCGCAGCAGTGGCGGACCATTTGAGGCCGCTCAAGTATACTCGGTCGAAGCAGTGAAAGTGTTAAATTAGGACATGTTTCGATCCATGCATGGACCATCTTCAGTTAACATCACAAGTTAAAATTTTCAATAACACTTGAGTGTATGCATTTCAAGGCAGGAAGATAATAAATTGCTATTGTTACGTGCTTGAGCGACCGTCAGCCTTGTCGCAGCCCCTTCGGTATTACCTGAAAGAGGATGACTAAGCCAGATCGGGAAACTTCCCAGCCCACCCAAGGACATGTCACGGCCCTTTCTCTATTCCCTTCATCTCGTTTCTCCATGCGATTTCTGGAAGATATGTCAAAAACATATGAGTTGTAAGGCTTTTCAGGCGTTTGCTCTATTAACCAGTGTTTCGTCTTAGGTCTGACACTAGACTCATCAGAGTGGGACGTGTCAGACCCTACCCACTGACGCTGGGGTGTATGCAGGTGAACTTATCAGAAGCCCTTATAAGGGGCACAGTCTGATAACTGCATACGGGAGATAAATCTCCACAATGGAATTATTGCCCGCCTAGCAATTCCGAATGGAAAATTCTAAATTCCCTCATTTAGAATTTTCCATTCTGGAAGATGTGGCGGGAAAGTTCAATCTTCAGCCGAACCCTGAATGTTCTAGTGGCCCAACATAGAGTTACAAATACAAGGCCCTGCAAGCGAGTTGTTGTTGTGGTGTCAGAGAGACCCGTGAGTACGAGGACTGGATCGACGGAACGAAAAACTGTACTGTGTGTTTGTGTATTTCTGCATGAGTCAGGGAGGGAAGCTGCTATGGCAAGTGTGAAGGTAAATGAGCCTGTGTTAATGTTCACTGTTCTGAGTATTGTCCTGCTGTTGAATCCTGTTGAGCTGTTTGGTTGCTCATTACATGCAACTGTGTGAAGTATAAGTGGAGTCAAACCAACGAACAGTCATCGTGTGTTATATAGCCAGTGGCACTGTGTTCAAATCCTACTGTCTACGCATAATGGATGTAGGAGGTGACTGGACTTTGGGAAAGTGAAAGTAAGGATTAGTATTCCAGGTAAAGGAACGGGCTGGACCCTTGCTGCGCCATAAGGTAGAGAGATTTGTAAATAGGCTGGTAATTGGTGTGACGTTTCATAACTGGTTAGAATAGTTTGTGTTTAAATATATGGGTGTGCTTTTATAAGGCCATCCTGAAATGAATTAGAGTAATAAAAAAGAAATGGAGTTTTATTCTTAACACTATTACAAATTTGTTTGGATTTTTCAAATAACGATCATTGTAACATTCTTCCATATTGAAGCATGTATTATATAATCATGGTTACATATGCCGTAAGAAAGGAACATTTTAGCCTGATTTTATCACCAATTAATTCTTCTGCCTTTTAGAGAACACCAAAATTATGAGTTTTTATCCAGGTTTTAGTCGCAAACGGCAAGTATTTTAGAACATATTTTGAAATGTGTCCGTGTGTTTTATTTTTTATTTAAATGTCTTTATACTCTTTTTAATTTAACGTATCTTTGATGTTAGCAGAAGATGATCCATACATGGATTGAAACATTTTCTAACTTAAGTTTAAATTGACTATTTAATATAACCGAATACTTGTGCAGTATTGAATAGGTGGATGCATGTTTAAACAAAGTTTCCTTGTGGAACTTTCTTGATCTTGTGGAAATGTGCTTGAATTTACTTTTATCAGGGATATCACCACTCCATAGATTGCTGCTTGGATTCAGTGGTCACAAGGGACACCGATGTCTGATCTCCTGCTGATGTTCTGGTCCAATAATGCATTACCTTCCTCATGTCAAAAGTACTGGTACATCTGTATTTTTGTGTTCCTCTGTTAGTATCTTTAATTGCACAACATTCGGTAGTCCATCTTTTCTGCAACGAGTTTTATGGACTTTCCCATTATTGAGATCGTTGGGTCCATACACTACAGATCTGACGAATCTCTGCCTGTAGCAATTCCTTGCTGTCAAAAAACTGGATAACTGACCGTATCCTACACATGGCAGACTGCTCGATCATCTTAATGTGTTTCATTGCTCACTGCAAAGCAACAACACACTACCAACGTGACAACATATGCAAGGGATGCTGGAATCGGTGCGCATGTATGAAAGAATGAACAGTTGATTTTGTAAGATATGGACGACCGGTCCTTAATTTTAAAATCATCATCATCATCATCAGTGCCTAAAGGCAATGCCTTGTCTATGCAACCAATCTTTTCTGTCCTCAGCTCCTCATTTCATTTCATAATAGGAACCATAATGAAGACTTTGTGTCAAGTCTTGAAGGAATTTTTTTCTTTGGTAGTCTTCGGCCTTTCTTCCCTGTGAATTTAGCTCTCCTTCTCTCTATCATTTGGTATCAGTTCTCTCTTCCCTTGTATTTTTTGCAGATACCTTTGTTCGTTCTCTTTTCAATCTACTTAATCATTAACATTCGTCTCTAAACCCACATTTCAAACTCTTCCAATCGTTTCCAGTCCTGATCTCTGATGGTCCAAGATTCACAGCCATACAATACATAAGAAATAACAAATTTCTTAATTCCAAAATCTAAAGTTGCACTGATTAAAACATGTCTCTTATTACTAAATGCTGTTGGGCAAGCACTATTTGCCTTTTGATCTCTTTGCTGCACCTGTTGTCATTGGTGATCAGGCTTCCTAGGTAAGAGAAACTGGTGTCTTGTTCCACTCGCTTGATGTTGATGTGAATTCGTTCAGGATGTTTACTCACAACTAGTATCTTGGTATTCTTAACATTAATGTCTAAGTGTGAATCTGACAATGTTGATGACAATACATTCAGCATCTTGGACAAACCTTTCTCGGAGTCTGTTCCAAATTGTTATGTCGTCTGCAAATCAAATGCATTGGGTATGGTGCCCATTTATATTTATTCCTTTGACATTTGCCGTAAAATTATTTATGGCTTCTTCAATGTGTACATTAAAAACGTACAGTGAGAGAGAGCAGCCCTGCCTTGCACCTTTCCTGATTTTTGCTGTCTGGATCTTTTTCGGATATCTACAATCATGGTCTGTCCTTCATAAATTCCCAGAATCAGCCTCCCGTCTTTCCAATCCAAACCTGTTGGTTTAAGAATTTTAAACAGTTTGTCCCAACCCATGTTATCAAAGGCCTTTTCAATATCTACAATCGCTACATAGGTGTTCCTATTCATCTCAACCTCCTTTCTAATATTGTTCGGAGAGCTAAAATTGCTCTTGTTCTCATCCCTGTCCGAAAGCCACACTGCTTCTGATCAGTTAGTAAATTTAGTTTGTTATTTATCTAGTTTTTTTAATTTTTAAATATAGTAGTATTTTGGATGTATGAGAGAGCAGAGTTATGGTTCTGCGATCGGAACATTCTGCAATTCTTCCCATCTTTGGTATTGTAACAGTTTTTCTTTTGATGAAGTCTTTTGGAATTTCACCTTCATCATAGCATCTTGCATATCATGGCATATAGAAGTTCAAGTTTCTCTACCATATTCTTTAGCAGTTCTCCAGATATGTTATCTGGATCAGTAGCTTTATTTTCAAGTAATCGCTGAAGTGCTGATTCAAACTCCCTCCTTGTGATTGTAGGACCTTTATCATCTTCCTCTGCCTCATGTTCTTGTTCAATACACCATCAGTCATTTAGCAAATTTCCTCCTTCATACAGTTGTTCAAGGTATTCCTTCCACTGTGCACTGATGTCATTGTCTGTTAATATTTTCCCATTTTTATCTCTTACTACGGAGCTTTTCATGCTAGGTTTCCAGTTTGTTTTAATGCTCCTGTATGCTCTGTCCGTCCTTCCTTCAACAATATATTTTCTGATATCCTCAGTTACTTCTGCCATCTACACTTCTTTCGCTCTTCTACACAGAGTTGTAATTTCATACTTTTCTGTATTGTTCGTAACTTACTGTCGTGTTCTCTCTCCTGTACTGATTTCTCTTCACTATCAGATCCAATATTTCTCTGGTAATCCACAATTTTCATGCTTCCATTCTTCTTGTTCCCAATGTTTTATGAGCTAAACCTAGCAAACTTTCTTTTATAGTATTTCATTTCTTCTGGTTAATTCGTTTTTTGTACATAAACATCCATAGTTCGACCGTCTCTTAGCTTGGCTAGATATAAAGGTTTTGCTTTTTGATAATTTATTCTTTTCTATTAGATACTGCATTTGGTCATGACTAGGCAATGGTCACTGTCAATATCTGCCCCAGGGTAGCGTGAGACTATTGTTCCCGACACCTAGACCAAACTTCTCAATTCCTTCTCGGTCTGGTTACATTTCAACAATAGCATTGAAATCTCCCACGATTATTAAATTATCTGATTCCATATTTCATCATTGTTTTCATAAATTTCTTCTATTTCTTCATTTGAGCTGTTTGATGTTGGAAAGTGCATATGAACAATAACCAAATTCCTGGAATTTGTTTTGATTTTTGTAACTAGAGTCCTCTCATTAACATGATAGGTGTTCATCATATTTCTTGCCCAGTTAAATCTAATTAGCAGTCCTACTCCATTACTGGTAGAAATCACCATTACCTGGCCATCTTATTATTTTTTTTTTCTCAGATAGACCCAGAATATGTAGTTCCCTTTCATTCATGACAATTTTAGCTTCTTCCATCTTTTTCCTGCTTCCAGCAGCGTTCTCACATTCCATGTTCCAATTTTCATTGACTTGATATTGCGAGGATTTTGCTTAATGGCGACCTGGGAAGCCTTGTTCATTCCCTTGCCAAATCTTGAGTTCCGTGCCTCATGATCAGTACATGATACATCTTGCTGTGAAATCATCATGGTTGCTTAACTTGGGATTAAGTAGTGCAGTGGTTTCCCATTGCCCGCTGCACGTAATTGAGGCCGCCCCTGACCTGGTGAATAGACGTCTGCTGTAGCCGACCCTAACGTGAAGAACCTGTGCGACAAAGATTGATTTTCATGATTTACTCCACTAGGTTCTTCCGATCTCTCAGCCATTGGGAGCGAGATTCTTCTTCGCCTTTAACACCGTTGACCAGATTTCACCTTTAACCCTGGCAAGCGACCCTTACAAGGTGCTACCAGCTGGGTCAACTGATCCAGGGTGTTTTAAAGAAGTGTTACTCCTCTGTCACTCGCCCTTTGTCCTGACTTGTAACAGGCAGAGCCTGGCTTCCAAAAACAATGTGTCCAGGTTGGTGGCATCAATTTTAAAATAGCCCTTGTAAAAAAGTTTATTTAAAACAATAATTTAATGTCCTGAGAAGCATATAAAAGAAATATGCTACTGTCTGATTACGTTTACCACGGCAGAGATACAGTAAACTCCTGATTATTTGTGTGTAGGTTATCCGTACTTCCTAAAAATCAATAAAAACATAAGCGTAAATACATGTACTGGTAATGTAGTGAAGTTTTATCTTATTATGGCAGAAAAAGATAAGAAATATAAATTTTAACAATAAATCAAAAATTAGAAGTTACTGGAGAAAATAAAAATTAGAGGAAGTGAGTTAGATGCTAAGTTGGCAACAGATTCAGAAATTAGGTTCTATGGAATCATTTTTTTCTTTCTTCAGTAGTGTCAATAAGACATTTGTGTTATCAAATTCTCATGACTTGCTAATTGTTCAAGGCTATAAAGTTGTTTATTTTGTATCAGTTTCAGCCATTAATGATTGATTTTTTTTCTAATTTCAGTAAAGAAGAGTTGGATAATCATTTAGGAAGCATGCAGTCCGAATTGGATTCTTTGAGGGATCTGCTGAAAGGAGAAGGTTATAGCTTGGACGCCAACACACTGTTGGGGGTATGTCCAGCTCTACTAGGTCTTCAAAAAGATTCCGTCTTCAAGGTAGATGTACTGTTACATATCAGTAGCGTCTGCTTGTTCAGTCTTCAATTGTATGAAACTAGATTTGAAGTTTAATAGTGAAGGAACTATTGTGTCAACAATTCTTTAGTCAACTGCCTCCATTTTTTTGGGATGCCTCTTTGTTATATACCTAGGTTTGTTTTAAGGGGAACTACTATAATATCTGATGACCTCTTTTGGTAGAGAGACAAACATTTTCATTATTAAAAAAACTCATTCAGAAGTTAGAAGTCGCTTATTATAATCACTCTGGGACGAAGATTATTTGATAACATTAACCGATTGATAACATTAGCCGGAAAATAAAAATTGATACGTAGCCTCCTGTATTTATTCATAACCTATATGCACTACTATGAAACATTGATTCATAACCTACGTGCACTGCAATGAAACAGATACCGGTACACAGCACTGCAATATAATTAACTGTTTTCAGCTATGTAAAATGGTCTCTAACTGTTTTTGCCTTCTGGTTGTCTCTCGAAAGTCCATTAATGAATCTTTCATATTCATAATATTTTTGGAAGTCCACCGACCTACGCTGAATACCTCGTCACATTTCAGCATTGGTTGGTGTTGGGGAAGTTCGGCAACATCGTCATCATCAGCATCTCTATCTTTTGCTCCGTGCTCTTTACCTCTCATATCTAATTCTGCGGAACTAACTGCCTCACATGTCGTCTTTTGTCTGTTTCGCATCAGTAATGATGCCCTCATCAGTGTTCATCCATTCCCAAAATTCATCTTCCGTTAAGCCTGTTGGACAAAGTTCAACATTCTCCTCAACTTCTGGTAAAAAAATGAAATGGCACATGGCTTTTAGTGCCGGGAGTGTCCGAGGATAAGTTCGGCTCGCCAGATGCAGGTCTTTTGATTTGACTCCCGTAGGCGATCTGCGCGTCGTGATGAGGATGAAATGATGATGAAGACGACACATACACCCAGCCCCCATGCCAGCAAAATTAACCAATTGAGGTTAAAATTCCCGACCCTGCCGGGAATCGAACCCGGGACCCCTGTGACCAAAGGCCAGCACGCTAACCGTTTAGCCATGGAGCCGGACCTCTCCTTCTGGTAACTCTCTTGTATGCACTCTACTCGCATACGTCAGAACGAAATCCTTGAAAACAAATGTGATAACATAAACCGGATTAATGATCACAATAAACAGAAGATTTTCAATGTTTCAGTATTTGACAGTACGAGACTTCGTAAAAGTGATTATAAAATATGCTTGATAACATTATCCGTACCGAGCTCGATAGCTGCAGTCGCTTAAGTGCGGCCAGTATCCAGTATTCGGGAGATAGTAGGTTCGAACCCCACTGTCGGCAGCCCTGAAAATGGTTTTCCGTGGTTTCCCATTTTCACACCAGGCAAATGCTGGGGCTGTACCTTAATTAAGGCCACGGCCGCTTCCTTCCCACTCCTAGCCCTTCCCTGTCCCATTGTCGCCATAAGACCTATCTGTGTCGGCGCGACGTAAAGCAACTAGCAAAAAAAAAAACAAAACCATTATCCGTGATTACAATAAACGGCGTCCACTGTATTTCTGAAAGCTGTTTATAGGGAATTTGTAAGGGAAAACATTTCCGTACTCTGAATTTGCAATACATTATTTTATTTTCCTGGCTGGTACTGACTATTTCCTATGATTTTCTTGTGGACAGACATTCAGATTTTACTATTAACACATTAACTACCGGGCCCGGAGATCTCCATAGTACTGTGGCTAGCAGTTGTTGACGGGCCGTGGAGATCTCAGTTTTTAAACATAGGCATCGTTTGTATCTTGTCGTGCTATCTGTTGGCTATAATTTTAACTACTTTCAGTCATGTCATGGAGTGGATTGATCGTAGATTTTAGTGTTGATGTTTTTTTTTAAATTGTATGGTCTTTGTAGCCACGGAAACTTTGTATATATATATATGGGTGTTCTTACACACGGAAAATTACTGTACATGGCCCATTGCAACGTGCGCTATGTGACGAAAAAATATTTCAACATTTATATGCAGATTCATTGTCTGATGTGCCACATGGGTGACGAGCCTTGAGAATTCTCATAGTTTCTCAGCTAACAGTAGGGGACAGCCAACAGTAGGTGATGGGCTATGAGAATTCTCACTATGCATCTCGTATTTCCTTGATTATTGATGAAATTGTAGGTGAAGTTAGGAGTTTGAAATGGTGTAGTCATATATAATTTGCACTTTTTTGACAAAAAATAAGTGTGAACATTTTCGGTGCGTGATATGTGCGAGGATTTGTGTGCGAAAGATCGTATTCCAGGAAAAACGTAAAATTTACATTTGGCTATGGAAACAAGACAACTGGCATAATTACCCTATTCATTGTCACTGCTTTCAGTCTCCAAGCTATTCTCGCGTGTACATAATTGTATGGAATTGACCAGCGTGGTGCATATTTGTCTTGTGATAGCCTAATTATGGATTCAGAAAAAGTCGTGAAATTCCTTACTAATGAAGACAAAATTAAAGTCTGTCAGCAAGTAGACTGGCATCCATATATTTAAAGCGCGTAGAGTTGGCTGAATGTTAAAACTCTCGCCTTCCAGTTTCAACTCTGTCACTCGAATCGGTCGTGGTCGGTCAAAGATTTGTTAGATTCAAAATGACAGCCAGAGTCATTCTGTTGCAGTTGTACATGGCCGTGTAAACCCCCCAACTCATTATTTATCTGAAATAAAGGCTTCTACTAACATTTGTTTTAGATAGTGTGATCTGCAGTAATACTTTCATATTTTTATGGGACCCATTCAAATGTTTTCATATTTGTTGTTTGGTGTTTTTAACACTTTTCATTGCACTGTTATTTTATAAACGCCAGTGGAATAAGTTTTCATATTTGTTCTCTCTTATTTTTCACACCTTTTAATATTCTCTTCTCATATAATTTCCCCTGTACCCGCGGATATACGGTGTAAAAATCCATTATGTCGAAAAAAACCGTGTCTAGTGTTTCCATATCCCTGTTGAATAGTTTTTATTAGTGTATTCAGTAATATGTTTTCTCGCTTAATACGTTCTTTTTCCTTGTCCCCCGCAGAAACGTCTTAATGAGGTTTTACTGTATTTTCAGATCTTACTTTCAAGTATCTTGCCATTTTAATTTTTGGGCTGTCCAGGTGAATTTCTTCCCTGGTCTTGTAGATAGTGGTAAGCTCTCTTTGCATCAGTGTTGGGTGCACTTCTCTTGCCCCCTCTAGGGACACTATGACCTTGACATTGGTGTGGGGGCTTGTGCTTGTTGATCCCAAGGGCTGTGCCAGCTCAGCGTTTCCCATGCTGGATTGGCATCGGTGTAGGGCCAGACTAACGAGGTGTCCCCCGAGTTGCCGGAGAGGTGTCCATGCTCTTTATTCTTCATCACTATTTCTACCCTTCTATTCTCACCTTCTTAAATTTCATTCTCTTCCTGCCTGGCCATGCTCCCTGCCTTGGGTAGAATAGGTTAGTATGGAGGTTTTATCCTCCCCCAATCACAAGTTTCAGGTTGTGGCAAGATGATGCACGGCTACTGGGAGAGTAGTTGTTAGCGACCCCCTCCAGATACCAGTTGCCCTCTGGAGTATATAGCCTTGCCTTTGGCATGTCGGGGCTCTGCCAAAGGTTGACCTTCTTATCCCGGGTACTCATGGGACCGAAAACGGAACCCCTCTCTTCTCTTCTCTTTCAAAGAGTGGCACCCTTCAAAAAAACGGCGTCAAAAATAGGTAAGAAACGTAAGCGGTATACTCCAGTTCCAGTGAATTATGTAAGTGATGAACGTCTTCCTCGATTCCTGGTTGCTTCCAGGGTCGATGGTAAGAGTTTTCTTGTTGAATGCCCTTTCATGATCAGCAATTCGATCGAAGAAATTGTTGCTGGTGAAGTCGACGAGATGCGTAAGCTCCGTGATGGATCCATACTTATAAAGACTTCTGCAGCTGAACAATCCAGGCGGCTACTTAAAGCTAAGTTATTCGGAAAAGTAGAGGTGAAAATCGAGAAGCACCAAACCCTTAACTCGTGCAAGGGAGTTATATTCCACAGGGATTTGGTTAAGTCTTCCAATGATACTATGATCTGGTACCTAGCACATCGGGGTGTAACCGGTATGAAGAGGTTGAAGGGCGTGTGGATGATAAGCTACTTCGATACGGGTGCTTGCATCCTTGCTTTCGACGCCGAGACCGTACCCGAATGGATACGAGTAGCAATGCATCGTCTGACTGTCCGTATATTCCAGCACCAATGAGGTGTTATAACTGCCAAACGTTTGGCCACATCTCACTGTGATGTACAGGTTCGACGACCTGCAAAGCGTGTGGAAGTGCGAGCATGTTGGGGTTGACTGCACACCACCACCTGTGTGCGTCAACTGTGCGCATGCTCCAATCTCAAAGGAGGGCCCCACATTCAAGCAGGAGAAGAAGATCCAGGAGATAAAAACTCTGGATAAGCTGTCTTATCCAGACACCCGGAAGAAGTTCAAGTGTATGGCTGCTCCGGAGTTCTCCATCTCCTTCACTGAAAATGTCGCAGATGTGTGGATCACTCCGCAGAGTTTTGTACAGAACACCAGTACTGAATATGCATCGAAAAGTCAAAGCCAGCAACAAAATGTAATCGCTAAAGAAACTGGAGTTTTACCAGCAGAAAAATCGAAACGTGCGTTATTGCCGATGTTGCTTGTGAAGGGTCCTTCCCAGGATCATTCGGCTGGGAAGTTCTCCCCCAACAGGGCGGGGGGAAAGGCTTCCCGAAATAGGGCTGGAAAGTCCTGCCCTCCTTCCAATGCCCAGGCCATGAAGGAGAAGGTGAAGCCACAGAGCTCCCTTAAGAAATTGGAGAAGAAGCCTTCTCCAACTCAATCTGGGTTCACAGGATCCCCAAAGAAATCCGACAAGCCACCTGCCGGTTCTCCTCCAAAAAAGACAAACCGTGGGCAAGAGCGAGAGGCCCCAATGCCCTCTTACTCGATCACTTTCCGGAGAACCTACTTCTCCCAGGAAGAAGGTCCACTGTTCCACATCAATGAGATCACCGTCCATGGAGTGTCCGGTCACCGCGTCTCCTTCGTCTGAGCAGACAATGCAGAATGAACCACTCATAGTTGTGGATGGTGATAACAAAAATACTGACAAGGATGGCAGAACCTGGCAGGTAATGGACCGAACGAAGGGCATGAAATTGTTCTGAATTGAAAGCTTCATCTATCCACACAATGGCACTATTGCAGTGGAACTGCAGTAGTTATCACTGTCGCTTAGTTGAGTTACATGAGTTGATATCCATCTATGTGGCCTCCATAGTCTGCCTACAGGAATCTCATTTGAGACCTGGACACGACACGCCTATGAGAGGAGATCGTCTTTATGGCGCGGCAACTGGTAGCGTTTGTACCCTAGTTCGCTCCGACATCTTCAGCGAAGAAGTACTGCTCCGTACTCGGCTAGATGCAGTTGCAGTGCGCACTCCGTTGCCAGTAATGACAACAGTGTGCAATGTGGACTTTCCACCGGACTACGATCTTGAAATGCGTGCACTACAAGATTTGATCGCTCAGTTGCATCGTGCTGGGAGACGTGAACACCCTTAAAACACTATGGGGTTCTCCGTTTTCCTGTGCTAGGGGGAGGATGCTCAAGCAACTGATAAACCTGTTTGATCTTTGTGTGCTTAATACAGGGGAACTGACACATTTCAGCAGCGCATTTGGCACATTCTCACATCTGGATGTCACTTTGTGCAGCCATGCGCTAGTTCCCATGCTACAGCGGCAAGTACACGATGAGCTCTATGATAGTGACCACTTTCCAATTCTCTCTCTCTTGAATCAAAGACAGTCCGAAGTACCCAAGCGCTGGTTACTTCGGCAGGAAGAATGGCCAGAATTTTTAAAACGTGCGATGATGACCAAAGATATGCTGGAGTCTGTTGACGACCACATTTCTTCCATTACTACTGGAATTTTGACTGCTGCAGAGGAAACAATTCCATCCTCGTCTGGTATTCGTTGCCGGAAACATGTCCCCATGGTAGACGGACGAAATTGCACCAGCCATATGTGATCGCCGACGGGCTTTTAAGCACTATAATTGAAATCCTACGGTGGCCAATCGTATCACATTTAAGCGTCCACGCGCGAAAGCCCGTGTTTTGATTCGAGAAAGTAAGAAAGCTACTTAGGAAAAGTATGTGTCTTCAATGACAGCTTATACTCAGTCATCACAAGTGTGGACAAAACTCCGTCGCATTGTCGGAGTACAGAGTGTGCTCTCAGTCCCCGGTATCTCCATTATTGGAGATATTGTTAGGATTCCTTCAGTCATTGCAGACCATATTGCGTCACATTTTGCAGATACGACTAGCTCTGGGAGATTCGACCCTGCATTTCTACCAATTAAGCTAGAAGCAGAGGCACACCTCTCTTTTCCCTCTAGTGCTTCTCATCCCTACAACGTGCCTTTCACGGTTGCGGAGTTGCGGAGTGTACTCGTGCTATGCGGAGACACGGCTCCTGGCCCGGACAAAATCCATAATCAAATGCTTAAGCATTGGAGTGACAGATGTTTCAAGGATGTCCTCACCCTGTTCAAGAGAATATGGAGCGAGGAAGTGTTCCCATCTCAATGGTGTGAGGGAATTGCGATACCAATTCCCAAGCCCGGTAAAGATCCAAAACTGGATAGTTATAGGCCAGTATGCCTTACAAATGGCTTTATGTAATCTATTTGAAAGGATGGTTAACCGGCGTCTCGTGTGGGCCATGGAAAAGGAAGGTCTCTTGTCTAACTACCAGTGTGGGTTTAACTCTCACCGGTCTGCCACTGACCATCTGGTCAGACTGGAGAGTGCCATTCAGGAGGCCTTTCTCCGGAAGAAACACTTAGTCGCCATGTTTTTTGACCTGGAGAAAGCTTACGATACTACCTGGCGATATGGAATTCTCTCCACTCTACACCAGTGGGGATTTTGGGGAAATTTGCCAACGTTTATTGACAACTTCATGTCCCTCCGGCTCTTTCAAGTCCGAGTAGGGAATGCATTTTCTCAATATTACGTTCAGGAAAATGGAGTACCTCAGGGATCTGTACTGAGTGTCATGCTGTTCGCAATCACCATCAACGGCATAGGTGCCGCTGCTGGGCCCGCAGTCGTTCCATCGGTGTATGTAGACTTAGCTCTACATTACAGCTCTGGAAGGGTGGCGTTTGCAGAGAGATAGCTACAGCAAGCTATTAACCGAGTCGACAGATGGGCCCTGCAACATGGTTTTCGATTTTCAGCAGCGAAAACCTCAGTTGTACACTTCTGTCAACGTCGGCTTGTACATCCTGAACCAGAGCTCCGCTTGCGAAACAGTGTGTTACCAGTGGTAGAAACCTGCAGATTCCTGGGTCTCCATTTTGATAAGAGACTAACGTGGCAGCCCCACATCCATCAGTTGAAGGTTGCCTGCATGAAGAGACTTAACATGCTTAAATTTCTCAGTGGCACTTTGTAGGGGGCTGACCGTGCGGTGCTGCTACGATTTCACACGGCAACGGTCCTCTCTCGAATTGGCTATGGAAGTTCGGCTTATGGCTCAGCATCAAAATCTGCGCTGAGCCTTTTAGACAGTATTTACCATAGTGGAGTTAGGCTGTCCGCCTTGTTGGTTGAATCGTCAGCGTACTGGCCTTCGGCTCAGAGGGTCCCGGGTTCGATTCCCGGCCGGGTCGGGGATTTTAACCTTCATTGGTTAATTCCAATGGCCCGGAGGTGGGTGTTTGTGCTGTCCCCAACATTCCTGCAACTCACACACCTCGCATAACACTATCCTCCACCACAATAACACGCAGTTACCTACATATGGCAGATGCCGCCCGCCCTCATCGGAGGGTCTGCCTTACAAGGGCTGCACTCAGCTAGCAATAGCCACACGAAATTAAAAAATGGAGTTAGTCTGGCAATGGGAGCTTTCTGTACTACAAGGTGTACAACTTTGCTTCCGCCGTTTGCCGATGGATGGCAACAACGGTACGAAGCGGTCAAACGAAACAGGTAGCAGACGTCAGGCAGTTAGCTTGGTCCTCGGTCAACATAACCGCATTCAAACTTAGTCGATGTGTGTCTGCATCATAAAGTTGTTCTCGATTGAGCACGGCAGTGTACGAGCCAAATTCTCGGCATTTGCGGGGGGTGTTACTGTTTTGTTTCAATATGAAGAAAACAGCAGCTGAGTCTCATCAAATGCTCTCACGTACGTATGGTGAGGACGCTATTAGTGGAAGAACGTGTCGTGAGTGGTTTCAACGCTTCAAGACCGGTGATTTTAACGTCGAAGTCCGGCATAGTGGTGGAAGAGAGAAAGTTTTCGAATATGCAGAATTGGAGACCTTGCTGAGTGAAGACTCGCGTCAAACTCAAGAAGAATTGGCACAATCAGTAGAAGTGACACAGCAAGCCATTTTAAAATGTCTCAAGACCATGGGCATGATTCAGAAAGAAGGAACTTGGGTCCCGTATGAGTTGAAACCAAGATACGTTGAGCGGAGACGAAAAATTGGTTAATTACAATAACATTAAACGCAAAAAATCATTGGGATATCCCGGCCATGCTTCAAACGTCAACGGCAAAACCGAATACAATTAAAATATCAAGGAAGGTTCGGCCTTTTCAATACAAAACGTGTTGCATAAGATGTTCACAACATAATATTTATTAAATAGTTAGAACCGGTTTCGACGCTCATTGCGTCATCATCAGCTACAAAAATCACAAATGGGCAAAGTACATGTCATAAAAATTGCATTAATAACTCTTGCATGGCTGAATACAAATGGTAGACTGCTTTTTCTTAAAAGCTAGAAGAACTTGAGTAAAATATGATGATGTGATGTGACACATAAAAGCATAGTAGTTAGATGGGTAAGTATTGTGCATAAAATTGAACTGATGCTTTGAACATAAAAGTCTGAATATGATGATAAAACGATGTGGTAAAAACAAAGTAGTAAAATTGTCCACTCTTCTGATGTTCAATTCAGGCACATAAGTCCAGGTCCGATGTTATATAGCATTACCAACAAAAAGATTTTGTCGAGGCCGGGACACCTGATGTTGGGCGATTGAATAAGGTTGATGTTCGAATTAGTCTCAGCTCAACAGGGTGGTGAGTCTTGTTTAGCGTGCTGAGTGTGTGGTGTAAGAAGAGTTGTGGACAAGTTTTTAACTTATAATATAAAAACCGAATATTCACGGCTCCAAGATCATGCTCTGCATTTGGTGGGACCAGCTCGGCGTCGTGTACTACGAGGTGTTAAAACCCGGTGAAACAATCACAGGTGCTCGTTATCGAACGTAATTAATGCGTTTGAGCAGAGCATTGAAAGACAAACGGCCGCAATACAGTAAGAGGCATGATAAAGTGATTTTGCAACACGACGTTTGACCCCACGTTGCAAAAGAGGTCTAAATATACCTGGGAATGTTAAAATGGGACGTCCTACCCCACCCGCTGTATTCTCCAGACATTGCTCCCTCTGATCATCACCTGTTTCGATAAGTGGCGCATGGCCTGGCTGACCGACACTTCCGATCTCATGAAGAAGTAAAAAATTGGATCGATTCATGGATCGCTTCAAAAGATGAACAATTTTTTCGACACGGGATTCGAACACTGCCTGAAAGATGGGAGAAAGTCGTGGCCAGCGATGGACACTACTTTGAATGATACGTTTGTAAGTAATCTGTTTCATTAAAGCCTCCAATGTTGGGGACAAAACGGTGGAAGCAAAAGTTGTACACCTTGTAGCTCCATTCCCAGCCTACTTGCTGAAGCAGAGTTCCACCTTTACGGATAAGGAGGCAGCAGTTACTGCTCACGTACGCTGCCAAAATTCGTGAAATGCCATTACATGCGGGCTATCAATGCATATTTAGTACCCAGTACCACCAGAGGTACCAAAACCGGCCGAATGCCACACTGTCGGTTGGATTTCAAATTGATAGCTTGTGTCGTGATTTGAATATCGATATCGGTGGTTGCCTTGAACAAACTTTCATTGAGCTACCTCCGTGGTTAGTTCTGCGACCAGATATACATCTAAATCTACTCCGTGGACCCAAGGTGAACACGGATTCCTCCGTTTATCGGAGGTATTACCAGGACTTCGTTCACCAATATCCAGCCGCAAAGCATATCTTCACGGATGTTTCTAAAATCGGAGATAATGTTGGTTGCTCTTTCATCACCGATGATATGAGCATGAATATCTCGCTTCCTAGTATATGGAGCGTGTATACTGTGGAGCTTTATGCCATCTTCGAGGCTCTGCAGTTTGCATTGGGTGAAGAAAGGAGCCACTTTCTTATGTGTACCGACTCGTTAAGCTTTCTGTAGTCTTTTGAAGCCTGTTTCTTGCAAAACTCACTGGTGCAGCAGATTCATGACCTTCTAGCCAGATTAAGTGATGCTGGCACCAGAATCACTTTCACTTGGCTTCCAAGCCACGTTGAGATTGCAGGAAACGAGCTTGCGGATGAAGCTGCAAAGGAAACGGTACTTTTACCTCCAAGACCTGTCGATGTACCTGTTAAAGATATTCATTCTCAGCTACGTTGAACCATCTTAGCGTCCTGGGAATTGGAGTGGCTAGCTATCCGAATTCCCAACAAGCTGAGAGCAATTAAGAAGACAACTACCATGTGGCGGCCCTCTTTCCGACCTTCACGGAGAGAGACCATAGTATTGTGTAGGCTGAGGATAGGTCATTTACGATCTACCCACTCTTTATCTCCCAACGAGGGAAGACTCCCCCAGTGTGTTCTGGTGCCGACTTCACCGTGGCCCACATTCTCACAGAATGCGCCGATCTCTCTGGCTTAAGATGGAGCCTTGGCCTGCAGGAAACACTCGAACGCATACTAGCCGATGGCGCGACTACTGCTGATGCCGTCATCTGCTTCATGTACGACAGTGGATTAATCAAGGGTATATAAATTACAAGTGTACTGCTACTCAGGGAACGCACATTCCCTTTTAATTAATTAGTAATTTTTTGGCCTAATTATTTTCAAATTTTATACTGTGTTTCCAAATTCTTTTGTTGAATAAATAATATTTTGTTTATTTTAAATTTATTTTCCACTAATTTGTTCATTGAGGATTATTACCTCGTTGTACTTCCTCTTAAAAATCACCACCACCGGGCGAGTTGGCCGTGCGCGTAGAGGCGCGCGGCTGTGAGCTTGCATCCGGGAGATAGTAGGTTCGAATCCCACTATCGGCAGCCCTGAAGATGGTTTTCCGTGGTTTCCCATTTTCACACCAGGCAAATGCTGGGGCTGTACCTTAATGAAGGCCACGGCCGCTTCCTTCCAACTCCTAGGCCTTTCCTATCCCATCGTCGCCATAAGACCTATCTGTGTCGGTGCGACGTAAAGCCCCTAGAAAAAAAAAAGAAATCACCACCACCGCCACACTTCTCTAGACATACCCTTCATATCAATGTCTACTTTCATTCACCCTCTTGTGATTGATGGCATGCCAGTAGGCTGCTTGATGATATTGTTTCTAGAGCTGTGAAATGGGGACCAAAGCATCTTCATTTCCATGGTGTGGAGGGAGTGTTCAATACATAGTGATAGTTAAACAGTCTGTGCTTTATAGTGTAATAGGTCTTACAATGGTTCAATATAGAGCTTGGCAACTCTCAGGCGAAACCCCGCAAGAAATGTGAACTTCAAAAACTTCTTCCTGCCCTTCTGTCCCTAGTCATGCAAGACCAGTAGCTTTCTGTAATCTGTATGGGTTAGTGAAGATAGCCCATGTTGCTGATTAGTAACTGCTGCACTCGCATAGCTCTTGCAGGAGAAGTTTCTGTTAAGCCAGCATTGAAGTGCTCTAGCTTGTGTTTTATCTCTCACTGCACACAACTTGGCAACACCGAGGTATTTGCTGGTGGGAATGAGGCGAAAATAGCCAATGCTTGTATGCTTGGTGTGAGATTTTTGCTGACCTCTTTGTAGGAATATGATATTTTATGCTAACAGTGCAGTGTGTATCAAGTAATGGCAAATACTAGAAACAAATATCTTTATTACAAGAAATGAATTTCCGTGGTGGAATCATATATAACAAATTCCAATTTTTAAGTATGAGAAGTTCCACCTTTCCAACACTTTAAAATCTTACAATATTTCTTAGATTGAAACATCATTATTTTAAAATTAGTCGGTACAGTTTTGTTTTTCAAAGAAAACATCTTCAGCCGTGTTCTTGATTTACAGTTAAAAATATGCACCAAAACATAGGTCACATAAGTAAAACACAATTAACCACTCATATTAAAAACAACTTGTACTTGACAAGATGAAAGGCCTAAATGTCGAAGGAGTCTTCGGTTTTTTTCCTTCATTGTCATTATTTGACATCTCTTGACGCGAAAGATGCGTTATGCATTAAATACCACTTCGAAAATTATCCCAAGGCAAAGGTATCTTAAAGTTTCTTGATAAATAAATGAAACAGAGTAAAACTATGCAATTTTTTGTGACATTCAACACTTGATAACTGATTGTGTTCAAGATGGAAAGCAACTCCCTATGATGTCGCGTCCAAATCTGGAAAGAACGAAATTTTGAAGTTTGATGACAATAGTGATCTGGCTGTCGTATTTAACAAGACCGTGAGTTTACTCTCCACCTGACACCTCTCATGGCTGACTCACACCAAGCCGCCTCCTGCGCTCAAAGCTGCTTTCCTGCTAGTGTCGTATCTGTGTGTGCCAGCAAGTTGTGCATTGTGCAGGGAGGGGGAAAAACTGCCGTAGGATGCGGAAGGGAAATGTTCTAAGCGGGGGGGGGGGCTCTTCCTTCTCTAACCTATTTTGTTATTGATGCCGAGTAGGTTTAATAAGGGAGGTATTGATTCAAATAAAGGATTCCCATGTTTTATGTTGTCGTTCAGATTATGTTTATTATTACAGAACTTGTCCAGGGGAATAAATAGGTTCCCCGTTGTATTCCTCAGGCACCCTTTCTTCACTCTTTTTATTACCTCCAAATCTTGTTCTATGGAGGTATGAGTAGGGAAGTAGGGAGTTGCTTTCCATCTCAAACACAATCTGTTCATTTTCATCTGACAAGAAAATTCCTCCTTTCCATTCATGTCAAGTGTTGAATGTTACAAAAATTTGCATAGTTGTATATTGTTGTTTCATTTATTTATCAAGAAACTTTAAGATCACTTTGCCTTGGGATAATTTTCCAAGTGGTATTTTATGCATAGCACATCTTTCACATCAAGAAATGTCAAATGGTGACAATATAGAAATAACCAAAGACTCTAAATATTTAAACCTTTCAGCTTGTCAAGGACAAGTTGTTTTTAATATGAGTGGTTAATTGTGTTTTACTTACGTATCCTGTGTTTTCGTGCATATTTCAACTGTAAATCAAGATCACGACTGAAGATGTTTTCTATGAAAAAAAAAAACATGGACAGACTAATTTTAAAATTAACATTATTTTAATCTAAGAAAAACGGTAAGATTTTAAAGTGGTGGAAAGGTAAAACTTCTCAAACAATCCAGAATTTGTTAAATATTTTCATACCAAAGGGAGTGTTATAGCAACAGTGCGTTCACTGTCTCGTCTCTCATACTCGTCCTGCTCCCTCTGTCACACCAGGTGACAGAACTGTTGCTAGTATAGCTTGGCTTCCAGAGCCTTACTTCAGCTTGTTATGCTATATGCTATTATAACTCTGATTTCAAAAGTGTTGGGATTTGTTTGTCACAGAGGAGACTTATGACTTTTCTCCATTTCATCCACTCTAGGTTTATACTCACTTGTTCATCTTTTTTATGTAGTCGTCTTCGTGCAGGCAAAACACAAGTATCGTAAGTTATCAACCTTCATTGGAGCAGTTCTGTTAATTTCAGTGGAGCCAAATGATGGGGCAGTTTCCAGTGGGTTTAAATGTAGTCCAAAATGGTTCAGTAGATCACACCATGCTTCCACTTGGCCTTGTAGATCTTCTCAGGTAGGAGAGGCTGTTCTTACATATTCAATGTAAAGTATTCTTCTTCTTCTTCTTCTTCATGTATTATAATAGTATTCACTTCCATTACAAAGTAAAGGTAATGTGTACAGTGTGCATATGTACTATTTTGAGCAAATTTGATATTTTCCTTCATAAACTCACTGGCATAAAAAACACAACATGTAATAGATGCTGAAAAATGTATGTGTAATTATCTTTTTAATCAAAGTTTACCACTTTATCCTTTATTTTTAGAAAGGAAAATTGTTGGTTTTGTTTTGTGAGCAAGTCAGGAAGTGTGGATTGTTTATTGCACTAACCTTAAATTTTTTTCCTCACACAATCTGGGAAGCACATCACTGGCTGTGACTCAGTGATGTTATCCCACTCTTCAATCATTTATCGTTATAGCATTGTGTTGTACACCTTTCATTCACATGTGTTAGTAAGGTGTTTCTATCATTATTGTAATAGGTTTTCTGTCGTAGTAAACATGTCGTTAAGTCTTGAAGGTGCTGCAAAAGCTGTTCATTTGATGGAAGATGGTCGCAGCATGCATTACGTTGCAGAAGTGTTGGGAACTATACCTTCCAAAACCATATGAAGTTACAAGGAAACTGGAGGATATTCAAGGAGACCAGGATCAGGCCCAAGAAGAGCAACATCTCAAGAGATGATCACTTCTTATGAGTTAGTTCTCTGCACCTATCGCATCACCACCATTGAAGCATGAAACAGGTTCCACCAAGTTCGAGGGGTTAATGTCATTGAGAAAACTGACCATAAAAGACTGGATGAAGAAGCCGATCTTCAATCCAGAAGACCTGCTAAAGGCCCAGAACTTACCAAATAGCATCACACAGCTCGACTGTTTTTCACAACAGAACGTTGAGGCTGGAGGGTACAGCAATGAAATAAACTGGAGGGTACAGCAATGAAATAAAATGCTGTTCACTGATGAGTCACGATTCGATCTGTGATCACCTGATGTTAGAGAAAGTGTTTGGACAAAGCCTGGGGAAAGGTATTTAATTATTACCCTTGCACATACTCACCCAGGACACTTTTTCAGGGTGGGTCTCTGATGGTGTGGTTGGGAATCAATATGATTGCAAGGGTTTGGTCTTCACGGGGCATAGGAGCCCTGTACAGCAAATCCTTATGTGGAGGAAATCTTTCTGGGGCATGTTGTGCCTTTCGCTCCATTTATTGGCGATTGTTCGACACTAACGTAGGACATTGCATGCCCGTATGTTGATGTGTGCAACATTTCTTGGATCAGGATTCATGTTGTGGTTTGTTCTGCTCGAAGCCCTGATTTGAATTCTATTGAGAATCTATGGGATTATGTGGGAAGAAGGATCTGTCAACACTATCCAGACAGTCTACAGGACGTACGGGAGGCCCTCCTGGAAGTAGTATGAAAGAAGGGACAATGAAAGCCTCTTTAGGCCTCAAATGTTCTAATAACATGGAGGTCGGAATAGGACGAGTTGGTGAATGAAGATCGCACTGGAAGGATTACAGGAGGAGCCTTGCACCAATGCTGAACTCAGCTTGGGCCTCGTGATTATCACAGCACATCTCGCAATAAAATATTAGGAAAAATTGACTATAAATAAAAACTGGAGACTGTAAAGAATATAATAACTGAATAAGAGACATGAATTCTAAGACAACACGAAATGCGAGATGTATTCAGTAAGACCTGTCCGAGGAAACACAAGGGACTGGAAATTTTCACTGCTGTATGTAGGATTCTTATTTATAAAGGTGGTAAAAAATAAAATAAAAATAAAGTACGTGCATACCTCAAGTAGATAATCCCGCAGTAGATTTGTATGATTTTGTGCGGTAGTAGATCAATTGCATAAGACCAATTTCATGTTTTTACCCGTATTGAACTTACTATTAGTATTTACAATTCTTGTATTTATTATCCACACCAGTTCAATACAAATGTTAATTGATACATGTTTTGATCAATAACACTGATCACACACTTATATACACTAGTTTATCAGCACTAACACAAATCTGTTCTTGCTTAGAACTTCTTCACTTTGTGCAATAGTACAGTACATACACTTATTTCTATAAAACATGTAATATGTAATAAAATAACATCAATATTAATACTTAACAATACTGTCATTTACCGTACTTACGCGATTAATCCCCACATACTAAAAAAAAAATTGAGGCAAGAAATTGGGGAGCGGGTTTTATTTGCGTCAAGGTTGGCAACACGCTCGTGGCCTACCTAGTTTTCAATGTTTAGTGTACAGTTATGCTTTTTTTGCAACCGCAGATGGAAGAAAACTGTCACCATATGTCATATTTAAATGAAAAACAATTCAGACTTTTTGATTCTAAACTGCCTTTACATAATAAAAAAATAGTATTTTACAGAGGAATTTAAATTCAGAATTTCTCCGCGCCACGATAGAACGCGTCTTTTGGAACGTGCAGGGGTATTTTTGCCGCACTTTCATTCACTTCTGTGTCTATAGTGTTTTACATAGTTGAAGTTCGAGTGAAATCGTAATTCTTTTATATCAAGCGTTTTAAGGAACGCCACAATATCATGAAGCAGGCAGTCTACGGAGAAGCAGAATAGGCGAAAACTGGCAATGCCGACAGTTGGCGAAAAAGCGTGACTCATAAATATAATAAATTCATATGCACCGAACAATATTGTCAGTGACGATGAAACTGCATTTTTTTAATACTGAGCCTAAACGGACTTGTGCTAAACTTACTGTACTGTGTTGCAATGCAAACGGAAGCTAGAGAGAGATATCCTACAGGCTTAATCCACTCATAAACTCGTCCCAACCTCATTTATTCACAAAACTTCCCTTTTATTATATATGAGATTGGTGGCTGGATGTAACGCGCAAGCGAAGTCCATCAAATACAAAGAAGAAGAAGAAGAAGAAGAAAGAGACTTTCTCTCCTCGTCATAGGGAAGTTTGATAAACCACGACGTTTTAAGGGCATTGGATACTTTCCGTGCAAGTACAAGGCATGTAAAATGCATGCAGTACAGTAATCCAATGAATCCACTTGCACAGGGGAGCCAGCATAGATTTCTCTTCGCCTATGAATAATTCTTTTCTTTCGTTGCGTGAGATTACAGTGTCCTCCCCAGGAATTTTCGTCAGCCGGGTGCCGGAATGAGCAGCCGGGCGGGGAATACTACGTGAAAAATGATAACATTTAAATGTAGTCTATTCCCCTCAGGGCATTAACAATAATATCGGACAGGTAAACATCTGCAAAAGTGAACTATTTTAGTGTTATCACAAACAAGACATAAGAGTATTATGAACTTCTAGTGTTCTACTGCTCTTTCACAATTATGTAACATCGGGGTTCACCACTCTCTTGCCGTGGAATACCGCACGGGTTTGAGACGTCGAGTGGAATCGAGTGTTCGCATGAGATTTGACGGTAATGCAGACACCGCTCGCACACAATAGTACGTGACAGTCAAGCTAAACCTTTAAATGCCGATGTAATTGATGCAATTATACTGCAAATAATGAAGATTTATCATTTAAGCAAAAGGTTGTACAGTATTTACATTTTAATTTGGAGCACCCATTGACTCAAAATATTATGTTACTACCACATATCTCGGTTATCTTAGCCGGGCGGTCTGCAAAAACGGCAGGGCGGTGCGCCCAATAAAAAGGTCCTAGGGAGAACACTGGATTATGTTTGCCAGTGAATTATCCAAGTACATTATTTGAATACTGTAAATGCACCTTGTTGGATACATTTTGGAAATATTTCTTTTTCATGGCATGTGAAAGTTTTGCTGGGAACCAGTGTTAATTGCATGCAGTAATGGGTATTAGAATATTTTGTGATGCAGCGAGGTTTGGCATTTCTGAATTACAAGTTGGCAGTTAATTCGAAATCACGTAATTGTAATTTCTGCATTCCAAAGACTTCAAATGAATGAGGTTTTACTGTATCACAAAACTAATGTTTGAATTTGCCGGTGTGTGTATTTCAAGTGTTTATGTTGCACAAAAGGAATTATCCACCACTGGTCATGTTACTATCCAAGTAAAAAGAGACCACGTGTGAGAAGTGTTTTATATGTGGAGTGTGATGAACTTGTAAGTAATGTATTAGAGGTTTCTAGTGATGATACAAGAGACAACGAATCTTCCGATATACAGGGAATCGAGCCTATTGCAAGTTCAGATTAATGAAATATGTCACGTAAGTAGGCCTACTTGCTAATTTTCATGGCAGATATATTTCATAGCAATGATAATGTATTTTTATCATCCCAGGCCAAGCAGCTATATCCGTAAATTTACATGTTCATATTTGCGTAAAGAACATGTGGACCTCACAAAGTGATATGAAATGTTTATACCTAGGTTACTTTTTCGATGGAAGGAATTTTTTTTTTTTTTTTTTTTTTTTTCCCCCTTCAAAAGGAGCCTTCCTAAAATTAGGGTGCGGGGATTATTCATGTAAATATGGTACTTCTTCCGGTAATCCAGAATTGTTTGATTGACACAACTATTCCTAATAATCACAATAATGTTTTTCCACCTAATCATTACTTTTTATTCTTAGCCTTTGACAAGTCCGTAAGAAAATTAACAAATACCATACATGTTTCAACTGCTTTGCAGTCATCAGTCATCACTCAACATGTAAAATTCAAAACAAAAATACATTTAATGAAAATAAGTTTTATACCTGGTGATAAAAAGCTGGACACTCAAAGGAAAACAACATCCAACACACTCCAACTACAGTGAAAAGTGGACCAATATTTTAAAGCACATTCTATAAGACATTTTAAGCCATTTTAACTACCAATAAGTATTTTTAATATGTTAGATGCTAAGTATCATTAACCCGCTAAGTGGGGAGGTCATAAACGAGGAATTCCTGCATAGTGGGGAATCAATTTCAGTAAAACTTTTATTTAAAAAAGAAATAGCTTTTGCCAACCTACACCCACTTAAATATTATATTATGTTAAACTTAGCATAAAATTATATGTTGCAGTGTAAATTGTGTTATTATTCTCAATAAAAACTATTTTTCAATTCATCTAGTGTCTGTGCAAAAATTGCATATGTGCCATTTCATATTTACTCCGATCTAGAGTGTTATTTGTGTTGCTTATATTAATGCATCGTTGAAATGCATAACACACAAATGAAAAATTATCAAATGCTTCAAATAATAGACACATTCACTTAAATATCACATTTTCCTGAAATAAAATAGAAAAATATACTCACCACATAGGCCTATAACTTGCCATTGTAGAGGGCAGCGAGTAATCCATGAGTTCATTTGTCACAATTTTGTCACATATTACACAAAATTACACTACACTGTTCAATACTATTTACACCAATTATTTACACTCAATAGCTATAACAAATGACTGAAGAAAAAATTTAAAAAACTATTTCAGGATGGTCACTGATAGCTGCCAGCACACAGATTGTGCAGTGCTCACCGAGTGTAGACTATGAGCTTCTCAAATTCCCCAAGCATGGAACCTGAGCCTCGCTGGCATATTTGCAGTGTTCATACTTCAGCTGTATGGCATAGCCTGAAGCAAGGAGAGGGGCATAAAGTGACATTGCATACTACACAACAATACCAAGAATCCCGCCGTTGGCCTTCCGCCATGCAAACAAAGCATCTCTTATTTGCGTGCAGTCTTGATTCTGAGGCTGGATTGAAATCTGGAAAATGCCTTCCCAAGAATCGAGTTGACAGTCAACGGGTGCATGTCTCACTGATCGAATTGGCAAGGCTGCATTAGGGGTAGCGTTCGCATATTTCTGAAATAGTTTCTGCACAATTTGAATATGAAACTCCATTTGAGTGAATTCACCACCATGTTTCTTGTATATCACGAAAGCATTGAATGCTGTTATGTCCAGTAGGTGTCTAAAAATCTTGTGGTAATATTTCTTCATTTTTTTTCTTTTTTTCTTGCCGTACTGTATGGCACAATACATTGGTCCGATAAGTCCCCCCTCCCATTGAGTCATTGTACTCAATACATATGACCGGCTTCTCTTTGGTTTCTCCTTTCTTGTTTAGAACAGTGCGCATTTCAGCGTCATTAACCCATTCGCCTCACATAGGAGTTCACTAAGAAATCACATTTAAATATTGCTCTACGGTCGTCGTCATCACACTATTATTTAGAAAATCATACAAAACCAACCAGTAAATATTTCTTTCTGAAAATTTGCATGCATAATAACGAAGTAATAAACTTACCAATGCCGCTATTTTAGTA
The DNA here is from genome assembly GCF_040414725.1 of Anabrus simplex. Classification (NCBI taxonomy): domain Eukaryota; kingdom Metazoa; phylum Arthropoda; class Insecta; order Orthoptera; family Tettigoniidae; genus Anabrus; species Anabrus simplex. Next base: position 31,134,212 of record NC_090269.1, read on the forward strand.
CGTCTGCTGGGTGTGGTACACCTCAAAACATTGTTCTAAGTGAAGAGCTACGCCACATTTTTTGCACTGTCAGCAACATTCGCTTCTTTTATCCCGGCTGTAGCACACAACACACCTTCTTGTGACTTTTGATTTCTTCTCTGTAGGGGGAATACGCATGCGAAAGTGGGCCCATGATTTAGCTTGTAATCTGGTCGGGGTGGTGCTCGCTGAAGGTGGACCTCAAACCGATTACTCCGGCAACTGAACAGTCTCTAGTACCTGCTGTGCACTGCTAGTTCGGGAGTCCGTGTAGCTCGTCTTTCTGTAAGCAGCGATCGTGTGATGCACAGTGAAGGAATTGAAAATACACATATCTAGGAGGTAAAAGAATATTTTACTATACCCTTTCACTGTGCGTCGCATGACGGGGAACAGAGCTGTAACCTGATCCTGAAGGTCAACACCACCCATTCCCTTCTGATATTCAAGGCCACACTTGGGCTTTATCACTTCTTCTCTCGGAGTTTGTCCTCTCTTTCGTCTGAGTTTTCCTGTCCCTGTCATGTCACCTGATTTGTGTTTAGTGGTGAGAAAGCAAACATCCTTATTATCTTTCCACTTCACACACAAAATACTGTTGGCAGCCCACTTCTCATACTCTCCACGTTTTAGTTTCGTCTAACTGATATCGCGAGGCATGTCTTTTCGGTTCTGTCTAACAGTTCCAATTACATTCATCTGCTTGTCGTGTTGCCTTTTGAATAAATCTGGGGAAGAATACCAGTTATCTAAAAACAATGTATGTCCTCGGCCTAACAAGGGTTCGCACATGTTGAGCACAACGTTTGTACTTGCTGGCAGACTTTGATCCGTTTCATCATCACCTACATAAATTTTGAAAGACAGACAGTAGCCAGAACTTGATTCACAAATTTTGTAAATTTTTATTCCAAACCTAGAACGTTTAGACCTATTACACTGGACATATGAAAGGTGGCCTCTGAATTTCATTAGACTTTCATCTAGAGCAATGTCTTGTGAAGGTAAATATAATTCTGAAAATTTGGAGCCGAAATGTTGTATTATAGGCCTAATCTTTCTTAGTTTGTCACTACTATCGACTTGTTCATGGTTTCACGAAAAATGGGAGTGTTTATACACCTGTTTTTACTCCAGTATAACTGTATTCTTGACTTTCGCACTTGTGACATTAGTATAACTAACGCACAATATGCCCTAATTTCATCGGGTGTAGTCTCAAACCATTTGTCATCGTCTTTCAGCTTTTTTTTTTTTTTTTTTTTTTTTTTTTTTTTTTTTTTTTTCAGGATTGCTGAACTGTTTTGTTGCATATGAATTTGTCTCGACAGATATTTTGTCAAACAAAGGGTTCATGTATTCACAAAAAACTGAGAGTTCAGATAGTGGCTGCGTTTCAAACTTTTTCAGTAAGTTTTCACTAACCCCACTGTATTCACTAAATTTATGTGTAACAGGTTTATTGTCACTTTTTGTCCAGTTCCAGTCAGTCAAGTTAGTCTGTGCCGAGGTACGAGCTCGTTTCGAAAGACTCGGCACACCGTCGTTATTTGCATCACTTTCCGTGTCATCAGAACTATTATACGCATCGCTAGTACTCAAACTAAGGACTTCAGGGTCTATTTTGTCGTCACAAACATCACTGCCTTCGTCAATATCACTCTCTAAAACACTATCTATTAGCTTCTGTATTCCTTCTTCATCAACACGAGCGCATCTGCTTGACGCCATGATGGCAACTGACAAGAGCGAAATTATATGAAAAAAGATTCTCTTATCTCTTGTTCCGGAAGTGTGCGAGAACCTGGTGAAAGGGAAAAAACCCGAAGCCACGTGTGTAAACTTCAGCTCAGAGTGCATACAAGTGGCGTCTGTGAGTTAGTAATTGAACTACATGGATTGATGTAAAGCTGTGCTTCGCCGCGAGCAGAGCTCGTCATTTGATTCATATGCCACGAATAATTATGACGAGCTAGGGTCGTCAAATGATGCGATTGGGTTAATACTACTCAGCATGGAGACAGCTCTCTTATCTTCCCACTTCAAGGCCACAAGTTTGTTTTTATAGGCAAAAGCCACCTCCCCTTTTTTTCAACTTTGTTTTCAACAAGTTTGTCACACTCCACGTCTAAAACACTTCTCACAAGTGGTCTCTTTTTACTGGACAGTAACACGACTAGGGGTGGATAATACTTTTTGTGCAATGTAAACACTGGCAAAATCTGATGTTAGTTTTGTGATACAGTAAAACCTTGTTAGTTCAAAGTCTTTGTAATACAGAAATCAGACTTCCAATTACGTGATTTCGAGTTAACAGTGATCTTGTAATTCAGAAATACCAACCCTCGGCAGTTTTCGCGGATTCTGCTTTTCTGCGTATTGCCTGTTACGTGATATTGTGGCATTCCTTAAAACGCTGAATACAAAAGAATTATGATTTCACTCTATTTTCAACTATGAAACACACTATAGACACACCGAAGTGAGTGAAAGTGTGGAAAGCTACCCTTGCACGTTCCGGAAGACGCATTCTATCGTGGCACCGAAAAATTTTGAGTTTAAATTACCCTGTATGTAAAGTCAGTTTAAAATTAAAAGTCTGAATTGTTTTACGTTTAAATATGACATATGGGGATAGTTTTCTTACATCTATGGTTGCACAAAGTATAACTGTACACTGAGCATCGAAAACTATGTGAGCCAGGAACATGTTGGCGACCTTGACGCAAATAAAACCCGCACCCCAATTTCATACCTCAAATTTTTTTTTTAAAATATGCGGGGATTATTTGCGTAAATACGGTATTAATCTGTGTGTTTGCTAAGTAATAGCATCTAACTGCATGATTGATTCACACATGTGGAGCATGGGTTCATACTATTTTTGGAAGGTTTATCAGAGAACGTTCATCTCGCTCACATACTTCCTGTGAGGGAATAGAGATGTGTAATTTTTTAGCCTTGTAGCCCTATATAGCAACAGTTGGGTTTTGAGACAATAAGTGTTATATACCATAGTACTCCTGTATGTCACAAAACATGTACAATAAGCAGTTTTGACCAATAATATCTCCTGATTTTTCCTGATTTTCATATCAAGATATGCTGATTTTTTGTTCTGTAAAGTTGGCAGGTATGCATATTGTATTTTTTTTTTTTTTTCCTGTGGTCCCTCCTCAAATGGTTAATCGAGGTTCCACTGTAAATCACAACCACTTAGCAAGCCATGTAAGGTATGTGTCTCACTAGCACAAGTACAGTGCTCTAAAAATGACTGAGCTTTACAGGACAGAGGATGGGACAAACAAGTTGTCTCCCACCAGGTAGCTCCTTGCTCCTCCCTCGAGTGGGGAATACAGCCTGTCTTTCCTGTCAGCTCACCATGTACACTGCACTTCACTGTAACTGTATAAGTAAGTGAGAATTATGGTAGGAAATTGTTAATGAAGAAAACAGGACTACCGTTACGAATGAACCTACTTGAAAGCTGAGCATCTGAACTGACTTTCGTGAAATGGTGTGCGAGGTGAGTGGAGAGTGATAGTGAAAGCTGGCTAGGAGACTAATTGAACTACCCATTGAGGGAAAGAAAGATAGTGGTGTCGCCCTTTGAGATAAATTTAGAGTAAAATCATTGTATTCAGTTATTGGAAATAAGACAAGTGCAAAAAAAAACAAAAAACTAAGGTCTTGTGATTGCATAGCATATTCCGCTAGTGTGTGCTGTTTCATTCACAAAATTATTTACTTTGGTAAAAAAAATTGCTCTTTGATACGTACTGTTCACTGCCTGATTGGCATCACTATTCACCGTACATAATGCTAGGTGGATGAAAATGCAAACCCCTTTGAAGTCCTATGCTCTGTTAATATTACTAAAATGTTCTTACTAACTCCTGCAGGAATTAAAGGTAAATTGTATGTAAAGTAGATGATATTTTGAGTAACGTAACTTTTTCAGGTATATTTTGTAGCTAACAACCTGAAACATCCAGTGTAAAATTTGTAATTTGGTGTGTGAAATTAATCAACCCCCCCCCCCCCCTGAGTTGACCATCACAGAATTAAAAATCATATGCTATTTCATTGTTTATATCCTTCCTTCATAAGCTTAATTTTTTTTTATCACAAGGTAACATCATTTTAAAAAAGCTGGTTCTATTCCCGTGTTTGTAAGTTATCATCATCTTGATAATTTTTGAGGCAATACAAGGTGTCTAATAGGATACTTCTACTTTTCACATTTGGTGAACACCAGCGTAAACAAATGCAGTAAAGGTCACTTACGGACTAATTTCAGCTCCTTTCCTGTGTATTGCATGTACATCCTCACATAAAATTTAGTGAACATATTGTAAACTTCAGGGATTTATTATGAGCCCAATATCAGATAACTTTGCGTTCAAACTTTTAATGTCCAAATTTTTTGCTCATACATGTGAATTAGTGTGGGTTGTACTTTTAATCCGAGTTTTTCCTAACACCCAAGGTAGTATAGGTGCTGTAATGGTAGAGTAAGAAGTTACTTTTAAACTGGGCGGGCTGTATAGCAAAATTCTTCTGCCACTTGAACCTTCTGTTTATGTATTTCCTGGGAAGTATTTGGTAGAAGGAGAAACATGTAATGTATAAGATGGATAACTTTTCCATTTCATGTTTTTTCTGTTGTCAGTTTGTGATCTAGTTTTATGCATGAAATGCAGACACTACCGGTATGTACAGTATGTAAGGTGTTGGTGAACGGTTATGGTATACAAGCAAAATTGTATTTCTGCATGCTGCCTTGAACAATGTGCCTGTTGTCTTGTATATAATCTTTGTGTATGTGAATTCATGGTACTACTGTTAATTTATAAGCAAGAAAAATGTCTAGCTTTTGTAACCTAAGATTGCATTGTTCACATCATAAGACTTGCATTAGAGTTGGAATGTGAGTTGTGGCTTCTCAAATGAATTGGTTATAAAAACTTAGCTCCCATTCACAGTGCTTACCATAATGCAAGTCCCAGTTTTATTACACTGATATGCTCCATATTCATTTTGACTGCAGTTCTTCGCGAATTTAATATAATTTGAAAGGCATTTCTCAGAGCACTGGCTAGATGAAATTGAGAATTTAAACACCTAGGAAGAATATGATCCTTTATGAGAGTTTCATTCACCAATTTCAGTCTTTAAATTATTATTAGAATTCATTCATACGAAGCATTCAATGTATTCATCACCATCATCATAATCATTTCCCCTTCTCTAGCCGACACAGGGTGGGGGCACATGTGGTTCCTCTCCACTTTGTCCTGTTTCTCCGCCATTCCCTGCCCAACACTGTTCAATCCAGGTTCCGTTTTCCTATGCTGTACTTCAGAGTCCATCCATTGTAATCTTGATCTTCCTCATCCTCTCTTCCCTGTCGTCCATCTTTCCAGTGCTTGTCTTGCATCTTGCCAGTGTCCGACTGGTTGGCTGAATGGTCAGCGCACTGGCCTTCGGTTCAGAGGTTTCCGGGTTCGATTCCCGGCCGGGTCGGGGATTTTAACCTTAATTGGTTAATTCCAATGACTCGGGGGCTGGGTGTATGTGGCATATTCAGCATTAGAAATCATCCTAAGTAGGGCCCTCATCTTCACAGACATGCAGGTCGCCTATTAGGCCGTCTACGAGAAAAAAACCCGCACCGGGCCTCTTCGGAGGCCATACGCCATTATTATTATTATTATTATTATTATTATTATTATTATTATTATTATTATTATTATTATTATCATCATCTTGCCAGTCTTTCTTCTTTCATCTACTTGACCTGTCCAAACCATCTCAGTCTGTTCTGTTTAAGTTTATCATTTAGTTTTTGCACATTAGCTCTTTTGGTATGTCTTCATTTCTCACTCTGTCCCTCCTTGTCTTCTGGAATTTTATTTCAGCTGCCTGTACTCTACTCTGAGTCGTCGTCAAGGTTCCTTCTGCATTTGTCATAATACATAAGTAATGACCCTTGTACACATGGCAGTAGAGTGCATTGTCCAGTAGTATCGTTCTACTAATTTCCATATCCAATTTTCTATTTTCTGTCGGTTCACTTCCCAACTATTTGAAGTGTTCTACTATTTCCAGTTCCTTGTCTCCAATTTTGATAGCTCCTTTTCCTTCTTTCTTTACTTACTTTACTCATTACCATAGTCTTGCTCTTCTCCATGTTGATCCTCATTCCCCATTGTTCAATTCCATTCAGTACTAGCTGTTGTTATACCACCTCCTCATCTTCTCCCTGATCACATCATCATCTACAAACATCATTACGTTCTTTTCCCTCTATAATCTTCCCTTGCTGCCTTTATGATGTCATTCATCACCATTATGAACAGTAAAGGTGACAGTGCACTCCCTTGTTTTAGTCCATTGTAAATTCCAAACCTTTCCAGTCTACCCACTGTTGTCTTCACTCAGCTGCAACAGTTATCACATATATTGATTGCTTTTATCATTGTTATTAGCTCCTCCTCAATATCCCTGTGTGGCAGACTTTCCCAAACTTTTGTTCTGGGGGTGCTATTGTATGCCTTTTCTAAGTCTATATAAATTATTACTATAACCTTCCCATATTCCCAGCTCTTTTCCATGATCCGTCTCAGAATGAAAATGGGTTCCTCTGTTGACTTTCCACCTCTGAATCCAAAGTGTGCCTCTTGTAACTGACTCTCCACCTTTTCCTTAATTTTTCTTTCCAGTATCCTTTCCATTATCTTGGCAACATGGGAGATGATGGTGATTCCTTCTTCGTATTGCCTTTCTTAATAATAGTATTATAACCCCCTTTTCCCAATCCTGTGGCACTTTTTTCTCTGTCCATACACAGTTGAGTATTCCATTAGACCACTGAAGTCCTGCTGGTCCTGCTGCCTTGATTGTTTCTATGGCTACTTCATCTATTCCCAGAGTTTTTCCTATCTTTATCTTTTTAACTGTCCATTCCACCACTGTCATTATAGTGTCTGATTCCTTCTTCATTACTTCTTCTTTCCTGCTGCCTGGACACTTCTCCACATGTCTGGTTTTTCATGTTCAGAAGTTCACTGAAATGTTCTTTCCATGTGTTTTTAATTATCTCTTCTAGTTTTGTCAGTATTACTCCTCCTTTATTCTTCACAAACCCTGTGTTTCATTTCATTCCTACAGTTTCTTATAATCCAAATAATGATTTTTTATCACTGTTCAAATCTTCCTTTTCTTTCTGGGTGAACATTTCCCAACTTTGAGCAAGTTGGTCGTGCGTTTAGGGTCATGCAGCTGTGAGCTTGCATTCAGGAGGTAGTTTGTTTGAATTCCACCATCAGCAACCCTGAAGATAGTTTTCTCTGGTATCCCATTTTTGTACCAGGCAACTCGTACCTTAATTAAGGCCACAGCCACTTCCTTCCCAGTCGTAGCCCCTTCCCATCCTTGCATCTCTGAAAACCTTTGGTTTGTTAGTGTGACGTTAAACAACTAGTAAAATAAACTTGCCCTATGTTTTGCCACATGTTTTCTCTGCACACCTTAGAAATACACTCTAAAAATTAATTCCATTCCTGTTCAACATGACTAATATCTGTCCTTGGTATAAGTTTTTGTGATTCATTCCTAAATTCTTCCTGAACCTCCTTTTCCTTCAGTCTCCAGATATTTTTCTTGTTTTGTCACCTTCCCTATTTTTAACTTTCCTATCATTGCTCTATCGTCACCCCCGAAAGGGTTTCTCCAGCATAGCTGTAAAAATTCCTGATTCAGGACAAATATTTCAGGTTCCCTATGGAAATCAACATCTATATCATAGCTGTAACATTCATAAGATCTTTCCCATGTCCTTTTTCCACTAATATGTAATCAGTCAACGTTTTTGTTCTTCTGTCTCCCCATCCATACATGGAATCTTCTGGCTGTTTTACTTCCTGAAGTATGTGCTTCCTATTATTAGTTGATTCCTGTGGGAAAGCCCATTAACATATCCATATTGCCTCAGAATCTCTTCTCTTCCCAGTCTCTTTCTTCCCACTTGTGCCTTGAGATCTTCGATGTATGTATCCATTTCTTCAAGGAATTGTACTTATTCTCTTCTTTATTTCCAGTTTGTGGAGCATATACTTGGAACAGATCTCGTGTTCTTTTCGCAAACTGTATCCTTACTCTGATAATTCTATCATTGATCTTCTTCACCTCCTCCACATATTCCAGGACATTCTTTCTAATGGTCATTCCTACAAAATTTACTGCATCCTGTGCTCCACTGTAAAACAGCCTGTGCCCTTCCTTCAGTTTTCCTCTTCCTCTCAATTTTGTTTCACTAAGACCAAGGGTGGCATGTCCTCTTTCATGAACTCTTATCAGTTCTTTTGTCTTGTCTGTCAGGGTTAGGATGTTGACCGTCCCAATTCGGATATGATACGATACTGGTCACACACTTCTCACAGTTCCTCAGTACCCGAAGAACTGAGCGTCGCCTACAGGGGACGCCCTAGGATTTTCCAAGGCCACACCATATTTGGACACATTTTAGGCTTTTATTATGATGGGTTCACCACTTCGAGGCATTTTAGAGCTGCTGCCAGCAGGTGACGAGTCCGCTCCTAATGTGGACTACAGGTGCCTTCTGCGGCTGTGCCTAACTTGGGGACAGACTCTGCTTGATGGGTTCCAGTGTCATTTCCTACACTTAGGGAGACCATCACCCCACCTAATAAAACTTGTCTGCCCGTTGGTCCTCGTAGGCGATCGAGTTATTTCTTGCTGCTCAGCACAAAGCACTCTCTCTCAGCAGTGGACTGAACCGGCCAGACATATTAATATAAAACATCTTCTTGCTTGACATTTGGATGATAGAATATTTCCTTTTAGTAACTATTTTCTTTATCAAGGCCAATGACTTAGATGTTGCAAACCTTAACCCAGTGACTGCCTAATCAATATATACAGGATGTTTCCAATGCTGTGCCCATTAGGCCAAACTCTTTATATTTTAAAAAATTAAAATAGATTGTAATTGGAAGATATCCTGGCTGACATTACTTACAGCAGTTCAACAAAATTATATATAAACAAAACCAAAAATATAACAAAAATTACATTAAAAGCAAATATTACAAGAAATTATATTGAAACCAGAAATTTCATGGTAACAAAAGAAGTACAAGAAGTAAAATGATAAAACAAAACATTTGATAATTAAATATGACATACGAGTAGCATAATATAATAATTTAAGTGATCCAAACTGCGTGACCTTGCCGTGGTGGGGAGGCTTGTGCTTTCCAGTGAAACAGATAGCTGAGCCACTGGTCCAACCATATCGAATGGGTATCTGCCAAGAGACCAGACTAGCGAATGGTTCATCGAAAGGGGCTGTAGCAGCCTTTCGGAAATTGCAGGGTTGGCAGTCTAGATGATTGATGCAGCCATGTAATAATACTTAACATACCTTGGCCGTGTTGATACTGCTACACAGCTGAAAGCAATGGGAAATTATAGCTAGAACTAACTCCCGACTACATACAGCTTTCTCTGTATGAACGATGTACTGATGGCTTCCTCCCAGGTAAAATATTCCCCCATTCGGATCTCGAGGTGGGGACTGCCGAGGGGGCAGTTGTGAAATTTTAGAAGTTTCAATTATTATGGTAGGTTAGAGAATTTGAAAAATGAGATGGATAGACTAAAGTTAGATGTAGTAAAGTACGTTGGCAGGAAGAGCATGATTTTTGGTCCGTGGTGTACAGAATTATCAACACAAAATCAAACCAGGGAAATGCAAGAGTTGGTTTCATAATGAATAAGAAAATAGTGCAGTGGGTAAGCTACCACGACCAGCATAGTGAAAGGATTTGTTATCAAGATACACCAAGAATATTTCCTTCCTGCAGTAGTGCAAGTCTATATGCCTACTAGTTCAGCAGATGAAGAAGAAATCAAAAGAATATATGAAGAGAGAGAAGATTTAATACAATATCGTCCCTGCTCTGGCAAACTAGCGAAACTGACAAACTAAGGAATCTGTAGTTCTGAAGTTCTGGTCTAGATTTTGTTATTTATATACTGTCTACCCTCTGACAAAGTCTCACATCTGCAGCTCATTCTGTATGTCTAACACATAAAACCAATAATTAAATATAAAAATTGATTTGACATGAGTAATCACAACTTCTTTCAGCTCTCCTAACCTCTTGACAATTTTCAGATTCGTTAGTTTGCCAGAGCAGGGACGATATGTAAAAGGAGACTTGAATCTATTTGTGATGGGAAACTGTAATACAGTGGTAGGCCGAGGAAGAGAAGGCAATATAGTAGGAGAATTCGGATTGGGACAAAGGAATGAAAGAGGAAATCTGCTGCAATCTTAATTTAGTCTTGGGTAATAGCCTACGTGGTTCAAACGCCACAAATGATTGTTATATACATGGACAAGACCAGAAGGTATCAAGGTATCAAATAAACTTCATTATGATTAGGCAGTGATTCAGAAACCAGGTGTTGGTTTGCAAGACTTTTCCAGGAGCAGACGTGGTCTCCCACCACAATTTGTTGGCCATGAAATGCCATCTGAAGTCGAAGAAAAAAGAAAGGAAGGAATGCAAGGAGATGGTTTCTAGAAAAGTTGAATGAAAAGAGTGAACGATTGTATCAAGGAACATGTTGCACAAGGATGGAATGAAAGGGTGAAGGAAATACAATGGAGGAAGAATGGACAGTCATGAAGAATGAGATCAGTAGGGCTGCTGAAGAAAGGTTAAAAAGAAAGATCAACTAAGAATCAATGGATAACTCATGAGATACTAGACCTTATTGACGAACGACAAAAGTACAAGAACGCAAAAAATGAGGAGGGCAGAAAAGAATACAGGTGATTGAAGAATGAACTGGATGGAAGGTGCAGGTCAACTAAGGAAGAATGGCAAGTATGTTGAAGGTTGTATGGTCCTAGGAAAGGTAATTGCTGTATACAGGAAAATCAAGGGAACCTGGAGAAAGGAAAACTAAGTGTATGGATATTAGGAACTCAGATGGAAAACCACTTGTAGGTAAAGAAGTAGATGATATGGTTCTGGAACAAGAAGAGTCTGTTGATGCTGATGAAATGGGAGACCCGATTTTGAAGTCAGAATTTAATAGAGCTTTGATAGACCTAACTAGGAATAAGGCACCTGGAATTGGTGACACCCTCAGAATTACTGACTGCCTTATGACAAGCCAGCATGGTGAAGTTATTTCATTTAAGTGTGTAAGATGTGTATGATACAGGAGAAGTGCCATCTGATTTTAGACAGAATGTTGTTATACCTATTCCCAAGAAAGCTGGTGCTGACAAGTGTGAAAACTACTACACCATTAGTTAAGTATCTCGTGCCTGCAAAATGTTAACATTTTATATTTACAGAAGAATGGAAATACAAGTTGAAACTGAGTTGGGAGAAGATCAGTTTGACTTCAGAAGAAATGTAGGAACATGTGAAGCATTCCTGACTTCACGTCTAATCCTGGAGGACCAAAGTAAGAAGAACAAGCCCACGTGCATAGCGTTCATAGATCTAGAAAAAGGCATGAGATAATATGGATTGGACCAGTTGCAGTTGCTGCTGGGTGAATTGAGTAGCTCAGTAGTTGCTGTTGCCGGTCCCAAGCCCGAATAAAGGAGGAGGGTTCAACGTCAGGTTTACAGCAACAAGCCGGTTGCTAAAAACATCTGTTGCATCTATACCTTGCACGGCCTTATTTCTAAATTGAAGTTTCGCAAAACAAATGAGCATCGCCTTTCCTCTGCTGTCAGACTGCTGAAAACAGCCCTTGTAAAATGTACTACCATACTCAGAAAAACTAATGAATAAGGATTGAAAAATAATTCACAAAAACTACCCTTACTAACAACATCTGACACTAATAAGAGAACATATTATTAAGAATAAATGAGAATGAGGAAGTAATACATCACTCACCGCTAATGGCTGGCACAGGAAGAAGGTAATGGCCTACAAAGGGAACACTCCACTGATCTGAGTTACTGGTACCCTCCAACAATCACTATCACCAGCTCCCAAAGATATTATGAAACTTTAGATTGTGTTCTCCACTACATCTTCATTTTCCCATGCCTCACTTATTAATCCTTGTGTACAGCACACAACTTCCTCCAGTCATCAGCACTGATATTTGCCACAGCTTCGGCTAACAGGTTTTCCACCTCGGGTGTAAACCACTTATTTTTGACTGCAACGTAGCCCTTAACCCGAGCCCAAATTTTCTCCATTGCATTGAAATGGCAATGATAAGGTGGAAGTCTAATAACTTAATGTCCATGGCGTCTTGCAATTTCGTCCACGACATACACTGGAAATTGTGGCTTGTTTTCTTTCACAAGCCATAACAGTTTACCTTTCTTCATGTCGTCCTGCACAGGAATGTTGTACCTCCTTAACCACTCAGCAAGAATCTACTTCATTGCTGCCATTGTCAGAGCTTTGTCTTGAATTACGGAATGGTAGGGGGCATTGTCCATTATTATCCTACAATTTTCAGACAGGTTATTCATTAAAGTGTATTCAGACCCGTTCTGAAAATTAACACTATTCATTTGCTTGTGGTAATCTCCAGTCTTCTTAGACCTCAGTACATATAAAGAGTTAAGTACAAATCCATTTGCGGTACCGGCATGTAGCACAATAATTCTTCCTCCCTTACCAATGGGCACTGCCATTGTACCTTCCACAGAATCATCTGTCCAGCCTTTTTCCTATGGTATGGTTTGCATTGATCCATGTTTCATCTAACCACACAATCGAATCAAAGTTTTCCTTCATAACGTCCTTTAAAAACCAGCAGTGCTACATCACAATATCACTTTTCTCCATTAATACCTGCTGGCCATTTAATTTCTTGTAGCGGAATCCCAGTTCCTTTACCACAACATTCAGTGAAGTCTTGCTTCTCTTAACTAGTTCGCTTTCCCTCAGAGACTTGCATAGTTTCGCAAGAGTAGCGTGGTCTTTTCTGCAGTAGTAGTCATAAATATGCCGACAAATAGCATCTTCCTGGCAACTGTCCAAATTCATCACTGGTTTGGCCCGATTCCTTTTCTTACCTGGCGTTTCAAATTTTGAGGATCCAGGAGATTGTTTCTCAGCGTGGTATTTCTCCTTCCCAACTGCCGCTACTGTGTATTTACTTTGGTAGCGTCAGCGGTTCTCTGTACGGCTTGTGCTGAAGGAAGTAATGTAGCACCGTTCTCCTTTTCTTTCTCAAAGTACTCGCACACGTTGGACACAATTTCACGGGCCTGGCTTCTCAAGGGCGTGCCTTATCCCACACCTCTCGATTTCTTGCCACTTGTCTTTCCCGAACTACACTGAGACATGGTAAACATGACGAACTAAGTACACTAATACATGGGCGTAAATAAAACTACAGTTATTTTATACTATGAATAATTAAACCTATATTGTACTAACTTAGGCTGTACTAAACTGTACTATACTAGAGAGATAAAGACCAATATGAAAAACACACTAATTACTGAAGGAAAATGCAAAAGATCATGAACCATACCGAATACCATACACCTTGAGTGAGATAGGTTAACCACATGGTGAATGTAAACATTAGAGTTGGCAACTAGGTTTTGAGATCGTGCTCTGCCGATATAAATCGATATGAATGGCAGCTTGGGATTGGCTGGATGTCTATGCTTCAGCGCATAACCACCAGACAGGGCCAAAATTTGCCAAAATGTCAATTTAGAAGTAGAGCCGTGCGGAGTATAAATGCACTGGCTAGAAGAAATATTGAGATACCAACTCTAGGACGTTCCCCACTTTCAGCGACGCGTGTCATAATCTCTGAATGGTGTGAGAAATGGGCAAGGGCCCTCTCAAGGACGCCTGAAGAGCCTTACTTTTGACATTTCTAAAGAAGCAAGTCCAACAAATTAGGATCCACCAACATTGGTACTCTGAATAGTCGAACTCGAGAACTTGCTGATGTACTGAATAACTGGCACATAGACATTGCCTGCATCCAAGAAACAAAGTGAACTGGTTCCAAGGCTAAAGATATTGGTGAAGGATACAAGTTGTTCTACCACGGGAAAACACCTAATCGTAATGGCGTAGCTATTGCTGTCAGCGCTAGCATCCAAGATCATGTCATCGACGTTAGCCATTTAAAGTCAAAGAAATATTAATGTTTATTAAATTCCACCTATTCAAGACATAAAGAGTAATTTTAATTAAGAATTAAAACTTGTGAAGTAAACTATAGGGACATGTTTAAGGGCATGTTCAGCCTTAATCTCAAACGTGAAAGATAATAAATCAGGATCCTGATTCAAATCAATCAATACTGATCTGCATTTAGGGCAGTCGCCCAGGTGGCAGATTCCCTATATGTTGCTTTCCTAGCCTTTTCCTAAATGATTTCAAAGAAATTGGAAATTTATTGAACATCTCTCTTGGTAAGTTATTCCAATCCCTAACTCCCCTTCCTATAAATGAATATTTGCCCCAGTTTGTCCTCTTGAATTCCAACTTTATCTTCATATTGTGATCTTTCCTACTTTTATAAACGGCATTCAAACTTATTCGTCTTCTAATGTCATTCCACGCTATCTCTCCGCTGACAGCTCGGAACATACCACTTAGTCGAGCAGCTCTTCTTCTTTCTCTCGATTCTTCCCAACCCAAACATTGCAACATTTTTGTAATGCTACTCTTTTGTCGGAAATCACCCAGAACAAATCGAGCTGCTTTTCTTTGGATTTTTTCCAATTCTTGAATCAGGTAATCCTGGCGAGGGTCCCATACATTGGAACCATACTCTAGTTGGGGTCTTACCAGAGACTTATATGCACTCTCCTTTACATCCTTACTACAGCCCCTAAACACCCTCATAACCATGTGCAGAGATGTGTACCCTTTATTTACAATCCCATTTATGTGATTACCCCAATGAAGATCTTTCCTTATATTAACACCTAGATACTTACAATGATCCCCAAAAGGAACTTTCACCCCATCAACGCAGTAATTAAAACTGAGAGGACTTTTCCTATTTGTGAAACTCACAACCCGACTTTCAACCCCGTTTATCAACATGCCAGTGCCTGCTGTCCATCTCACAACATTTTCGAGGTCACGTTGCAGTTGCTCACAATCTTGTAACTTATTTATCACTCTATAGAGAATAACATCATCCGCAAAAAGCCTTACCTCTGATTCCACTCCTTTACTCATATCATTTATATATATAAGAAAACATAAAGGTCCGATAATACTGCCTTGAGGATTTCCCCTCTTAATTATTACAGGGTCAGATAAAGCTTCACTTACTCTAATTCTCTGAGATCTATTTTCTAGAAATATAGCCACCCATTCAGTCACTCATTTGACTAGTCCAATTGCACTCATTTTTGCCAGTAGTCTCCCATGATCCACCCTATCAAATGCTTTAGACAGGTCAATCGCGATACATTCCATTTGACCTCCAGAATCCAAGATATCTGCTATATCTTGCTGGAATCCTACAAGTTGAGCTTCAGTGGAATAACCTTTCCTAAAACCGAATTGCCTTCTATCGAACCAGTTATTAATTTCACAAACATGTCTAATATAATCGGAAAGAATGCGTTCCCAAAGCTTACATACAATGCATGTCAAACTTACTGGCCTGTAATTTTCAGCTTTATACACAGGGGCTACTATAGCAACTCTCCATTCATCTGGTATAGCTCCTCCGACCAAACAATAATCAAATAAGTACTTCAGATATGGTACTATATCCCAACCCCTTGTCTTTAGTATATCCCCAGAAATCTGATCAATTCCAGCCGCTTTTCTAGTTTTCAACTTTTGTATCTTATTGTAAATATCATTGTTATCATATGTAAATTTTATTACTTCTTTGGCCGTAGTCTCCTCCTCTATCTCGACATTATCCTTGTAACCAACAATCTTTACATACTGCTGACTGAATACTTCTGCCTTTTGAAGATCCTCACATACACACTCCCCTTGTTCATTAATTATTCCTGGAATGTCCTTCTTGGAACCTGTTTCTGCCTTGCTCTTAATTGTATTTTTTTTAATAAAAATTATAAATTTGAGAAATGATGTTGTAGATAAATGCGTCAAAAAATTAGTGAGAGGGGTGACAGTAGTCAAAATATTCTTACAATAAAGCCTTTATAAAGCCTTACAAACAGTCGTAATTTATATACTTTTATGAATGTCCCTGTCTAAAAATATGGTAACAAGTTGCATATTAATATTTCTAAATGAACACAATTATTGCTGCGTTGAATTGAACCTTACTGCAAGATGTCCTGTAAGAAATAAGCTTAGAGCTTAAACAGCTTAATCTTTAGAATAACAACGAAGAAAAGTGTTATTGATTACTCCAAGTAGAGTTTAAATAAATTTTAAAGTTGCTAGTTTGTTGTTAATCTCGTGTGATAAGTCTGCAGTCTTCTTAAAACACGTAAGAGCGAGGTAGTGTGCTCAATGGTAAGTAGCTGTATTTACATTAATTAGAAGATGCGTCTGCAGCTTCTTATATAGAGAGTTGAAAGGGAAATGGGGTTTAAAGTCTGTGACAAGAATAGAGTTACGTATTAAGGAATGAAATTGAAGGAAAGGTGACTCCAACGAAAAAATGATGTGTAAAATTATTTACCCCGTTTTCAATTGTGATGTTAATTGGTTAAAGTAAAATTGAGTTAAAGAAAAACGTTGATTGTAATTTCATATATCATATCGACTGTTATAACGTTAATCAGTTGCTATGGTAGTGTTGAAATGACTGACACTTGTGCTTCTGGTTGTTATTTATCTTTCAGGTTTGAGATTAAGGCTTAAGGTGCCCTTAAAAAAAAGGGTGAAACATGTCCCTATAGTTCACTTCATAAGTTTTAATTAAAATTACTCTTTATGTACTGAATAGGTGGAATTTAATAAACATTAATATTTCTTTGACTTTAATGTACAATTCAATATGGACCAAAATATGAGAATTATAATGTGTAATGTTAGCCATTTATCCGACAGACTGACGTCCATTAAGATTAGTAGTGGAACGAAATTGTTGCACGTAATCTCCTACTGTCTTGATGTGCTGACAATGAAAAGGATGGATTCTGGACCAGTCTTGAAACTCGCCTACAATCTCTGTGAGGAAAATTAGCTCCTCTTCATTGGTGGTGACTTAAATGGACACGTCAGGAAAAATAGGAAATAGGGATGGATATGATAGAATACATGAAGGTCAGTGCTTTTGGAGAGAGAAATAAGGATGGGAACAGAATCTTGGATTGTGCTGCGGCATTTGACTTGGCAGTAGCCAACACCTTTTTCATAAAACGTCCATCACACCTCGTTACTTTTAGCAGTGGTGGAAGAAGTACAGTGGAACATCGATTATCCATTCCCGGAACCTACGTTTTCCCGGATCGTGCTTTCAAATTACGTGGTCCCGCAAGCATCGTAATAAAATCACGTAAAAATCCTGCATTATCTGTTCCTCAAAGAAACAATTTCCCGGATCAACGTCCAGAAATTTCAGTCCCATCAACGGTAAATCCTCGATCAAGCGTTTTTCAATAAACTGTATCTCACGAAATGTCGACTGTGGCATATTTATGGATCTTGGTGTTGACGCCCCGTCATTGCGATAATTAGAGCAAGTACTGTACTGGAAAAACGATCGGCAGTGAACTCTTATAAGTACAATCTTAGCATCGAATTTGGGTGGTATTGTGTAGAGAATCTCGGAAATTATAAAGCGGAGAGTGGCTGCAATAATTGTAAGGAGTTACAGAGCATTTCGACAGCTTTACTGGTACTTGAAGACGGAATGAGTTCGTCAAATGTACGCACTTATAAAACGTCCGCATTATGTCCAGGGTTAGAAGATTGTCTTTGTAGACACAGCACTACTAGATTAGGAAATGAACCCTTAAAAGAAGTTGGTACTTGGGTAGTAAAATAACTAACGATGGCAGAAGTAAGGAGGACCTAAAATGCAGACTAGCACAAGCAAGGAAGAGCTTTCTTAAGAAAAGAAATTTGCTCACTTCAAACATTGATATAGGAATTAGAAAGATCTTTCTGAAGACTTTCATTTGGAGCATGGCATCGTATGGAAGTGAAGTGTGGACGATAGCTTCCTCTTCTTCTTCTTAGCATTTATCCCGCTTAATTGCAGGGTCTGCTGTTGTGCACTTTCCTTTCCACTTGATGCCTGCCATAAGGCCTTGCGCAGTTCTGTTGTAATGTCTGCTGGTCTGCGAGCCAGTATTCACGTGACGGTCGTCAGCTGCAGATGACACTGTGAGAACTATCAGCAACATTTTGTGTCACACGAAAGTGACTGACGGAATGTTACTATGCTGGCATGGTCAAAGGCGCTAATGATTCGTTGAGGCATGTTTGTACCTAGGTATACTGCACAGGACACAAACGTGCTCTTGTCATGTTGTGTCCACAGGTGACAGTAATAGCGCATCCTTCTGGACTGTCTTGGGCCTCCACGTCTACTAACAGGTAGCATTACATGTCATTTGGATGTCTGTCATGCAACAACTCTTGCAATGAACATCCTTTAAAAACACAAAAAAATACAGGTGGTACAAATTTTTTTTAGGTGTGTTGTATAAATTAAAAAGACAACAACCCGATGCAATTTACATAGCGTGCAGGTGCTAACTATTATGGACTGCCCATAATTATTACGAATTTCACCTCAGTATTAAGGAGAAAGTATTATGGAAAAGCAAAATTATCACACAAAAGAATTCTACAAAGAATGGAATGTATCAGTGGTGCGTATTTCTATGCACACAGGTTGACCAGCATACATATTCGAACAATACTTCCATTTGCTAAAGAAACTGGGACCGAGCTCGATAGCTGCAATTGCTTAAATGCGGCCAGCATCCCGTATTCGGGGGATAGTGGGTTCGTACCCCACTGTCGGCAGCCCTGAAGTTGATTTTCCGTGGTTTCCCATTTTCACACCAGGCAAATTTTGGGGTTGTACCTTACTTAAGGCCACAGGCGCTTCCTTCTCACTCCTAGCCCTTTCCTGTTCCAGCGTCGCCATAACACCTATCTGTGTCAGTGTGATGGAAAACAACTTGTAAAAGAAAAACAAAACTGGGAACTTATTTCTGGGTTTCTTAACACTATCCCATAACTTTCTGTTACGAGCGTGTTTAGAAACTGGTAAGCTCGCTCACGCTGGTTTCAAGAATAAGGTCCCTAATGAACACAGGCATTAGTTTGAAGAGTGATTGACTGATTGCTTGCTGTGAGCATCGTAGTTCATTTTTGTTGGTTGTAATGGCTCTGTACCATAGGATTACTGATAATTTACTTAACAGATTGGCAGGGAAATATTGTGAAAACAGACTTAGGTTACTAGTGGGCACTGAGTCACACTTCTGTAAAGACCTTTGGAATACAATGACTACCTTTTAAATAATCGGTAATGTACTGTATAGTCACAAGAAATATTGTCTGTCAAGGTTATATCCCAGATTAACTTCATTTGTTGATATTATACCTAAGTATATTTTGTTTGTTGGGGCATTGCTGTATTCAGTTTTCATGATTATAATTTTGAATATTTTGCTTCTAGTTATTTTCAGATGACCCCATGGCATTTGGCTTGCATATCATGGAGGATAATGAATCACAAGATCAAAATAAGGAAAACTCAACTGGTAAGGTCATAGCAGTTTACTTTTTAATGTGTTACAGAATTGTGTCCTAACTCTTGTGGTCTTCTTAGTAGAAAATCATTTTATTAGCTATTATCGTTTACTGTGTGGAAAACAGTCTTTGATACATACGCACTTTGTCAGGCGTAACATGGTTGGTGTAAAGAAAAAGCTATGACAGGCGCAGCACAAGTACTATTCTTCAGCAACATGCATCTGCCTATCGAACTTGAAAATCTGCTTCTGCCTCTCAGTATGGTGTTACTCCACTCCATGAGGTGAAGTGAAGCATGATTGCTGTCCAAAAGGCAGTTGAGGCTGTCCTGGTCGATCCTGTCCCACTCTTTGATAGCAGCCGTCCGGCTAGATGAGAGGAGGATTTGTTCGTTGTTGCACTGCCTGTTTCAGCATATCCTAGGCACATTCAATGGGATTCATGTCCGGAGACACCGCAGGTTAATCCAGCCAATGTATGTGGGCCTCCCTGAGGAAGGGGTTCACAAGATTGGAGCAGTGTGGGCGCACGTTGTTATATTGCAGAGCGAATCTGTCGCCAAAATCTTGTTAGTATGGTTGAACAATGGGCCCAAGGATTTTGTTCTGGTATTGTGTACCAGTCATATTGCCCCCTACGACGATGAGTGGCTTCTGATATCCATACATATTGCTGCTCCAAAACATACAGATCTGCCTCCCTGATGGGCCTGTTGGATGGCTTACAAGACCTGTCTGGCATTACCTCACTTTCTCCAAATTCTTCTCCAACATTTATCCAGCGCCAGATACAGTTGCCTGCCGTAAAGCATTACACAGTTCTGTTGCAGTGTCTGCCAGGTTCCTGCGAGTCAGGAATCGCACGTTAACGGTCATCAGCTCCTGTTGTTAACTGTGCACGACCACTGCAAGGACGATTCTCAACATTTTGTTGCACAATAGTGGCTGTAGGTCCTGACAACATTGCTATGGTGTACACCAACCAGACAGGCAATTGCTCTCACAGACAGGCCTTGCTGACGCAGTGTCACTATCTTTTTTTTCTACCGCTTTTCCCACACCTGTGGGGTCGCGGGTGCGAACTGTGGACTTGGCCTGTTTTACGGCCGGATGTCCTTCCTGATGCCAACCCTATAGGGAGGGATGTAATCACTATTGCATATTTCTGTTGTGGTTGGTAGCAACAGGGAGGGAATGTACTGTATTGCTATATATTTGTCGCTGGCTCATAACTTGGAGTGCAGTGTATCTCGTCATTCATTATCATATTTCCGTTTAGAGTTGTCACTATGCATGTATCAAAAGATGTAATTACTTTTTGAGGCATGTCTATATACTGCATAGGACACAAATGTGCTCTTGCACTGCCTTCATGATGTACAGGCCGTACTATAGCTCTGATGATGTTATACTTTGAGTGGGACTTGAAGGCGATGCGCATCCGCTCCGCTTGAATAACACAAAAATTACTTAAACTGTCAACACCTTATAATACCAAAAACTATTTGTAAATTTTTGTTAATTCCGTCGTACAATGCATATCCTTCCCCGTAACACTCTATTTATCGCGTGTATCCATTCATTTCTGTGAGCATAGGCTATTACTTTGAGACATATTCTTGCGATTTCTATCCATTTTCTAGTCAGTTGGAACATACACATCATACACACTGATAGAAAACATGTAACCGGTTACCAATACTGTATACTACAAAATAAGGTAAATTATTTCTGTACCAGCAATTCAGTACCTAAAAGAGAGATTACGAGTAAGCTAACCTCCAACAATAACAAAACATTTGCTGTTACTGTCATGAAATTAAATTATTGTTAAAAAATGTAGATTTTTAAACAGCAAATAACACCTATACAATTATTTTCATATTCAGTTTTCATGGAATAACCCTGTACCATTACCTTTGATATGAAGTTAGATGGGAAAAATCTCAGCAGTCTTATTCCAAAACACATTTTGAAAATGCATAAATTGGCCTTGAATTTTCAAATAATCCGTAAGCCTGATTACATACAAATATACCTAATTTTATCCATGTTTATGACATAATAGGACATTTTAATTCACTATCTGGATGAGACACTGTTGTTTCCCTCAGGATTTGGTCTTCATGAAAGTGATTGTTGCACGTAACTGTGCTGTGATCAACTTAATTTCTCTCTAGGAATAGGCATCTTCCATAACCTAACTCTTTCTTCATCAGGAGAAAACACAAATACTGGAGTGTACTCTCCTCACTTATAATTGGCTTTGCAGCCAGGCACACAGCAACTCTTAGGCATGATGATTTCTCTCACTGATAACCTTTAACTGTATGCACATCATGGTTGATAATAAAACACTAAATGTACTAATTCAGTTAATTTTACACTGCGGATATAACATTACACAAATAACCTACAAAATGAAAACACTGAAGAGTGACCTTATTAACCTATAGCCTCATATGAATACACGCTCATACTAAGTTTCCTTCACTAATTAAGGACTTCTAACTTAACAATGCAGTCAATGATGACTCGTCTCATATATATCTGAGTAAACTTGTGGCCAACGATAAACATTTCAATAAAATGGCAAAGAATTCACATGTAACTTGATTCGCATGTGCTAAACTTCCATCGTAATGATCAGCTGATTGCTTTCCCGTGCTCGCTACAGTACGGCCTGTACATTACTAAGGCAGTGACTCTTGTCATGTGGTGCCCACAGGTGACGGTAACAGCACTCTCTTTTGGACTGTTCTGAGACTGCGTATATTACTTCCACGTCCACTGACAGGTAGTGTTACAAGTCATTCAGATGTATGTTATGCATTTCCTTTTCATATTCCCTCTTCTACTGATCCTATGCATTGTTTTCCATTTCTTAATCGGCTGATGATGACCTGGACTAGGGTCGAAACTGGTACCATTTCTAATTATTATTAAATGAGAATGTAATTCACTACATTTCTTATTCTTTGGTATTGAATAGGTGGAATCTCCTTATCAATTATTTCAGTTTTAATTGTGATAGTCTTCAATACGGAACAATGAAATTTTTTACTTTACACAATTTTTAGAGCGAACATCCTTCACGGACAAGAAAAAAAAAAAAGAATTTAAATATTCAGGTGATGAAAAACTTTTTTTGAGATGTTTGTTATAAATTAAAAAGACAGTAATTTTTATCTTCTTGAAGTTCTTTTTAAAACTGCCAACTGTACCTTAATTAAGGCCACGGCCACTTCCTTCCCACTCCTAGCCCTTTCCTATCCCATTGTCGCCATAAGACCTATCTGTGTCGGTGCAACGTAAAGCAATTTGTAAAAAAAAAAGTCCAATGTTTTTAAAAGCTACTGATGTAATTTATATAACGTAGAGGTGCTAACTATTATGGGCTGCCTGTTATTATTACGGATTTTGCCGCAGTATTAAGGAAAAATTATTATGAGAAAGCAAAATTATCACAGAAAAGAATTCTGCAAAGAATGGAATGTGTCATTGGTTCTTGTTTCTAACTACACTAGTTGACCGGCATACATATTCAAACGACACTTCCATTTGCTAAAGAAACTGCAAACTTATTCCTGAGTTTCTGAACACTAACCTGTATGTTTCTGTTAAGAGTCTGTTTAGAAACTGGCAAGCCCACTCACACCAATTTCAAGAATAAGGTCCCTGACGAACACAGGCGTTCGTTTGAAGATTGATTGACTGATCGATTGCTGTGAGCAATGCAATGCAATTTCTTTTCGTTGGTTCTAGTGTTTCTTTTCGTGGCTCTCTATGATGAGATTGCTGATAACCCACTTCACAGATTGGCGCTTTATGATAACTTCTTGCTTGTTTGACTTATGATGCATTTCAAGTTCTTTGTGCAAAATATGTTTCAAGATGATGATTCCAGTGTATGACAAACATGCTTGAGCGTCACTCTTATGTACCATGTCTCACTAAATTAAATGCAGGGGAAACAGGAATATCCCAGGGAAAATACAGTGAAAACATATTTAGGTTACTAGTGGGAACCCTGTAAATGCATAAATACCGTGGCTGATTGTAGTAGTTAACTTGTTAGAAATTAAGGCTGAGTAAATAATCATTTTATTTTAATGCTATGGTCTAAATTTAAGTAAGAATCTGATACATCTAAAAATACGGCACAGAGTGAATGACTGATTTTGGAGATTAGTTTATTCAGAAAAACATTGTTAAGACGTTTATGCAGGGGACAAAGCAAGAGAATGTGTTAAGTGAAACAATGTACTATTGAATACACAAATAAAAACTATTTAACTGGGATATGTAGGCCTAAACACTTGTTATAATTGTTTCCAACATGCGTGCATTTGATGTTGTGTTTGTATGGGTACAGCGAAAGATATAGGCTATGCACCATTTTTAAAGATGAGATGAGAATGTTAAAAGACGTAAAAAAGAAGATAGAACAAATACGAAAACCTTCTCTACTGGGGCTTATTGAATAACAGCAGTGTATTAAAAGGTGTGTAAAATGCCAGAGAACAAAGTATAAAAACATTTGCACTGGGGCAAAAAAAAAAAAAAAGACCAGTGGATTATTAAACATTGTTTTCTGGTCGCACTCCTCGACCATGAATTGTTTTTTTGTTAAACTCTGTCATGTTGATTGCGACAACACTTCGACCAACTCTAGTTGAAATTCAAAGTTGCGAGTTTCAACTTGCGCGCAAATATGCACCACGCTAGTCAACTTAACATGATTATGTTCCTAATTTGTAGGTACTGTATCACACGGCAAATATTTGCTACCTTTCACAACACAGAATAAACATCTAACTAATGGAATGCATAATATAAGCACAAACAGGTTTATGGGCTATTCTGCAGTATCAATGAAAACCGGAGGGTAAAACAGCTTGGTTGTAATTTACTTTGCTAAGTTCAGGAATTCAAGGCCATTTCCTGTTTTTGCGCAACTTTCCCTGAACTGCGTCCTGTTGCGAAGGCTAGGCTCTAATCTGTGTTGGAAGTCACGTTCCTTTTGCAAGAAATAACAAAGAACCTTGTCAGAAAAATGTGATTATATTAAGCAGTAATAGGTATTAGATTGAATACGACATGAATCGAGATTTTAGATTTACGACGTGAGAAATCTTCTTATGAGGAACGCTTTAATGAGGTTTCACTGCATTTTCTCGCGTCTTTTTAAATTTTGGAAAGGCTGTTCCCATTAAAATTTACAGCGAAGTGGCTCTTGAAATGTGTTTTCATGGTACATAAAAGGTAAAGTTAGGTTTGGTGACTCTGAAAAGTTTGCCACAGAAACCACTGGAGTGATACTACTCAAATTTTTCAGAGTGAAACTGAGCATACACTTTCATTTTAAAATAACTACAAAAGTACAAGTTTTGAACAAGCTGATGGCAGTTTCATATTGATTTTAATGTGCGTGCGTGGGGTCCTACCTCACACACGACTTTGACAAAAAATCGGATACAACAACAATCCGCTTTGGCGAGTATATTTTTTGACATAATTTATTCTCTCTATAACAGACTTTTATTATATTTAATTGTGAAGTTCCAAACAAAATAAGTTTAAACTGTTTAGGATTTGCTGTTAACTGTGCAAAATATTGTCCACCAATATTCAGGAAACTTGACACCAAATTCAATGTCTACAAAAAATAGGTCTTAGGATATCCTTTGACAAAATTGAGCTCATGTTTACCTATCCACCACTGGTAAATAAAATAACGATGGACAAAAAATCAAAATTGTTGACACATTTTCTCATGTTTGGTTCTATTCCCATGTAAACTTATAGCGAAAAGGTTATCATTACTCTTCTGGCACTTGAAATATGTTTTCATTATACATATAAGGTTGTTAGGTTAGGTGATGCTGTCTGAATAAGAAATTTGAAAATTTGCCAAAGAAGCCACTGGAGTGATAATACTCCAACTTTTCAGAATGAAATTGAACATACGCTTCCACATTCTCTCAGAATTAGAAAAATAACTAACGTGTAAGCCGTAGTACGGAAATATGCACAAACACAAGTATTGAGGAGAAATTAAAAATTATAATCTTGATGAGAAACCAGCTTAGCATAAAAAATAAATTAAACAAAGCAAATTATATTATCAAGACTACATACAACAACAATAAAAGCATTATCAATAGCAGCAAAATTAAATCATTACAAAACAGCAACACAGCCTAAAATAACGTACACTAGTGAAACCATTTTAAAAACTACTGATACAGGTGAAATAGACAAAAATACTTCAGATAGAAAGAATAATGATTAGAACATCCTTAAATAAACAATATCAAGTTAATGGACAATCAAATAAACCAGTTTATAAAATATTGAACCAGTATTGAGCATGATTCAGGGCATCTAATTCAGAAAATGATGGAACCAACTAGAGGGAAGAATATTCTGGATGTGGTGCTGGTAAAATCATGCGAGATCTACAGAGAAACGGAACTAATAGATTGTATTAGTGATTATGAAGCTGTTTTTGTCGTAGATCAAAATAAATCTGAAAGGAAGGTATTAAAATTACGAATATTATGCAGTACCATATGGCTGATAAAACAATCGTGGAGTTTAAAAAAAGTAACTATGATCAGTGGAAAACGGTAAATAAAAATGTAAAAAGACTCTGGATGGGTTTAAAGCAATTGTTGAGGAATGTGAAAATAGGTTTGTACCTTTAAAGGTGGTAAGGAATGGTAGAGATCCACTATATTATAACAGAGAAGTAAAGAGACTAAGGAGGTGCAGGTTGGAAAGAAAGTTAGAAATGGCTATGGAAGTAAGGAGAAATTGAAGTAACTTACTAGGAAATTGAATCTAGCAAAGAAGTCAGCTAAGGAAAACATGATGGCAAGCATAATTGGTGGTCATTCCAGTTTTAGTGAAAAATGGAAGAGTATGTATAGGTACTTCAAGGCAGAAATAGGTTCAAAGAAGGATATTCCAGGAATCATTAATGAACAGGGGGAGTGTGTATGCGAGGATCTTCAAAAAGCATAAGTATTCAGTCAGCGGTATGTAAAGATTGTTGGTTGCAAGGATAATGTCCAGATAGAGGAGGTGACTAATATTAAAGAAGTATTAAAATTTACCTATGACGACAATGACATTTACAGCAGGATACAAAAGTTGGAAACTAGAAAAGCAGCTGGAATTGATAAGGTTTCGGGGGATATACTTAAGTCATTGGGTTGGGATGTAGTACCCTATCTGAAGTACTTAATTGATTATTGTTTGCATGAAGGAGCTATACCAAATGAATGGAGAGTTGCTATAGTAGCCCCTGTGTGTAAAGAAAAGGGTGATAGACATAAAGTTGAAAATTACAGGCCAGTCAGTTTGACATGCATCGCATGTAAGCTTTGGGAAAGTATTCTTTCTAATTATATTAGACATGTTTGCAAAATTAATAACTGGTTTGATAGAAGGTAGTTTGTGTTTAGGAAAGGTTATTCCACTGAAGCTCAACTTGTAGGATTCCAGCAAGATATAGCAGATATCCTGGATTCAGGAGGTCATTTGGACTGTATCACGATTGATCTATCTAAGGCATTTGATAGCGTATATCATGGGAAACTATTGGCAAAAATAAGTGCAATTGGACTTGACAAAAGAGTGACTGAATGGGTGGCTATGTTTCTAGAAAATAGTACTCAGAAAATTAGAGTAGGCGAAGCTTTATCTGTCCCTGTAATAATTAAGAGGGGAATTCCTCAAGGCCTTTGTTTTCTTATATATATATTGTACCAGGAAAAGTTGTGGGCAAAGGGCATGAGTAGGACCTCAGGGAGTGGAACTGGGTTTTGGAGCCGATACAGAGAAGGATAGTCTCGCAGAGCGAATAATAGATGGTAAATAATTTTTTTTTTCAAAACAATTTATTAATTTCTCACCCTGCGGTATGATTTTTGACTCAAAATTTATATTGAAATTAAATGTTGAAAATAATCTTCTTGAAAAAAAAAACTGGCATAAATATCATTGGTTTCAAAGTCTTTCATATGTGTGAATGTCCACCTAAAGTCTTTTTAAACCTAAGCACACTTTTATAATGGTAAATGGATATGAGAAATTATTAAAAGTTTTCAGTTCTCAGTTCGTCAATCTCGTTATACAGCACACTTGAAATCCTACAGTCTTTCTACGAGAAATGAAATTGAAATTAAATTTATCACTTTTGAGAAATTATGGAAATTGTTCACACGCGACACTGAAGTTTCACTGTTCAAAATAAATTAAAAAGTTTAGTCAGTTTGTTACTCACTTATGACAAGAACTGTTGTTACCAAATGTCGAAAGATGGACATCTGGAATGTTCCATGTAGAATCAGGATCGGCGATGTTGACGTTCCCGATGAGGTGATGACAGCTGGAACTGTTGAGTTTCGCACACGAAAATTCATTTAGTGCGACTGGTTATCACTTACACTGTTGAACACTATTTATGGCGTATGAAGAATCACAGTCCTTTCTGTACTAAATACTATTTACAGTCGTTATTGAAACGTTCTTAATCACACAGTTCACACTTGAAGAAAAAAAAAAATAAAGAAAGCAAGTCGATAAGCACAGTCTGTGAACACAGTCATTAAGTTAGATTTTCTGCTAATCCTGTTATATTACTCAGAAAAGTTCTTACTTTTTCATTCAAAATATTGATGTGACGTGAATAAAGAAATATAATGCAATACTCGAGAAAAAAAAAATCAGTTCTGGTGATTCTTAAGTATTAGGCTCTGTAGAAGTTTAATGTTACTTGACGTTGCCTAAGTCCACACGTAATGAAATAGTTAATATTTGTACTCCAATAAGTTCACTCGTGTTACAGTCCTAAATGTCTTTTTAGGATTATATTGTAATCGCGACGCGACATACTAACTGCAGTGTGACGTCCTTTATCGGCGATAGAATTTCGCGTTCTGGAGATACGACGAAAGTACTTCTACCGTGACTGCGCGAACATACTGTACGCGGGCCGGTCTCTTCACTATCTCACTCACACAGTTGTCTGCTTGTCCTTGTACGGTACTGTACTGTACTGCACTGTACTGGTTTGCGGGCTATCTGGCCTTGACATATATAGATACCAGCGCAGGGAGGGGTGGCAGCTCTCTCTCGGCCATGTGACCGCAATTACGTAATTTCGTTGAGACTTTAAATTGTTATAACTCAACAACCGTTTGATGAATTAATTTGAAATTTACAGGGATTAACTTTTATGATGTTTGCTATAATTCAGCGTTTGTCCCGTTGAAATTGGTTAAGGTGTTAAAAAGCTGTTAAAAGAAAAATTCTTTCGAGAAATATCTCTAGGGGAGGTGAGCTTCGAGCGACAGGTGACGTCACTTGACTCCGCCTAGCGTACTCGTAGGGTCTGGCACATACTGGAACATTCTTTACATGGATGTTCGTACGTCGGTCGGATCTTTAATGCTGGAAATAACATTTCTTTCAATTAATATGGACCAGGACCTAGGCCTTCCTGGTACATCTTCCCCTTGGTTGGACTAAAAGAAAATACGCAGGATTTTCTTTTCCAGGCTTTACTCTTCCTGTGGTACATATTGTTTTATGAATTAGCTGAGTTATAAATACAGGCTTACGCACTATGGCCAATGGATTCAAGTACTTAGTTACGCAAGGCGAAATTATCCCATCATCTGTCATTTTATGAATTAAGTTACGAACTTCTTCTCGATATTTCTCGGGTACGGGATATGGTTTCTTCTGATAAGGAGACAAGTCATTTACATCAAGATGATATTCATAGTCAGCTATCTCTCCAGGCTTATCATCGAATACACATGCAAATTTCTGTAGAACGTCATTTTTAGCCTCCTCCAATTTTAATTTAATTTCCGGGTCTTCAACCACACTGGCTATTGACATTATATAATCCGGACCTATAATGGAGTTCTCATTGAATATGGACTCTGCATCGTCCTCACTTTGGTCACCCTTTCTACTTTCTGCTACGGCTGGCGCAACCTCGCTCACAGCGGGCTTAATAATGTCACCACCGGCTGCTTCAAAACGGGCTCCCTTCTCTTGAACTTCCAGGTCACCTCGTCCTACCAGCTGTAGTTCTACGGAATTATTCTGTAATCTTACGAGGTTGGCATCATAGTCAATGGTTCCTTTGTATTTGATCATAAAATCTGATCCAAGTATTAAGTTGAAGTTAAGACGTGATACTACCAAAAATATGTGTTCGAACATCTGACTGTTAATTTCAAACTCTAAAAATGCCTGGGATTTACATTTAACAATCTTATCAGGAACTATCCCTCTTACTTTAATTTGAGCTGCAGGTAATAACAAAACATTGTTCTGATCTTTAAGCGAGTCTACAAGCTTATCAGAAATTAAAGAAGCTTGCGCTCCAGAATCGATGAGCGTAATCACCTGTAGGTTGCCTGTGCGTACTGTTATGACAGGTAATGAACGTGTAATAATTGGCCTTAGTGTTTGTGCGTCTTCGAATAGTAATTCGGAATCGTCAATATGCCAGTAATTGATAACAGCAGTACAATAATTTGACGTTTCGACCTCACCGTGTTCGGTAGTCAATCTCCCTATTGCGAGATCGGCGTTTTTTTTTTTTATAGCGCCTGTTGGGTCAGGATCAGGTGATCTTTGTTCTCTTGGTCCGAATTGATGTTGATATTCCAGGGATGTAGCTCCAGGCTCATCAGGATTACGGTTTCTCTCCCTGATGTATTCCCGTGTGTCCTTCCATCTACTTTCGAGTTCTCGTCGTCTGGCCTCACGGTTTCCTTCAGGAGTGCTTTCGCGCTGTCTCCATGTATTCCTAGGTTGGTAAGGGTGTCTATCCTGATTCCTCTGACGTCTAAAATTCCGGAATCTGGTTGGGTTAGTAGGGCTTAATCTGCCTTCTTCACGTGTCCTGGGTTCCTCTCTCTCCGGCGGTTTTATTTCCGCAGAATTCGTATTTACTTCTCGACTCCTGTTAGTTTTCGGACTAGATTGGGTATTAGCCGTATCTAACCTACGCAAAGTAGCGTCAAAATGCTCCAATGTTCTAATGTTGGCAGCGACTAGTATTTCTTGCACATGAGGCGGATATTGAAGTGTCAGGATCTGAATAAGTTCAATATCTGGCAAAGGTGGATCTAAAAACTGGAGCTTCTTTAATTGCATTAGGCAGTAATCTGAATATCGGGAAGTATTGACTGAAGTATTGTATTTGCTAGAGTAGAGTTGCATTTTTACAAGGTGCTGTCTTTCTGAATCCCAAAAGCGTTTAAGAAGTGCCTGTTTAAAGTCGTCATAGTTTTTAAAGTTGCTCTTAAAAGCTATGAACCATGATAAGGCTCGTCCTTCTAGAAGTTTGGGTACTACTCGAAGTTTCCTATCGTCCTCTACCCTATTTTCCTCCAGGTAATCGTCGACATTTAACAAAAATTCTCGAGCAGTGTATTCATCACGTCCTGAAAATTTGACTGGTTTGTCATCTGGTACTTTAATAAGGGTTGTTGTATTGTGTATTTCCCTCGACGAACCAGGAATTGTGACGTCAGTTGTCTGTTCTTTAAGTTTAATTTGATTCATTTCTTCGGACAAATTTTTAATTTTAGAATTAATTGAGGTGTCTAAACTTTTTATTTCATTTCTCAAGTCAGTTTTAATGACTTGTACGTCTTTACAGAAAGCAGCTATCTGGGTATGCGTGCTATCTAGCTGTCCTGTAATACGCTTGTCGAGTTCTCCTTGCGTGCTCTTAATTAATCCTATCTCGCTTCGTAATTTACCCACGTCGCTCTTTAATGCATCTCGCAAGGTTTCCTGCACCTGAGCTAACTTTGCTTGAGTTTGTGAGATGTTACCATGGGATTCTTGAAATTCAGTTCGTAAATCTTTGAGTTCAGTAGAAAATGCTTGAACGGAAGGAAGAACATTTCTAAGATCTTTGTCTAAAGACTTGACGACCTCTGTCTTTATTTCTTCCTTAATAGACTCTAAGTTTTCAACAAACTGATCCCGCATGTTTTTCAATGTAGCTTCGACTTGTGCACTAGAATCAGTAAGTTTCTTTTCGAGGCGAGTTCCAGCTTCACGGAATCGTTGCTCGATAAGGGCACTAGATTCAGTGAGTCTTTTGTTAATGACTTTATCCGCTTCAGCAAACTTAGTATCCAAGGTCTTGTCAACCTTACTATTTGACTCAGTTAACTGTGCCTGTAGTTGAGAATTAGAGTCAACTATTTGAGCCTGCAATTGGGAATTAGATTCGATCATTTGAGTCTGCAATTGGTTATTAGACTCTACCATTTGCGTATTAATTCGATCAATCTTGGCATTCTGATCGTTAATGCTAAGCCTGAGAGCTTCGATTGCTGCAAGTAAGTTATCCATGTTTCCGGAATCTTCGAATAAGTCAAATACAACAAATTCTTTGCAGTCAAATCCTGTGCTCGAGATATAATGACTTGAATCGAACCCTGAATGTTGCGACTATTACAAGTGCATCATTTATTATTATAGCACGGCTTCAAAATAGAGTCCTTGAAATTGCGATGTCATCTATTATTATAGTATGGCTCCAAAATCGTGCCCTTGAAGTTGGGGCGCCATCTATTATTATACTATCCTCTCTGTACCAGGAAAAGTTGTGGGCAAAGGGCATGAGTAGGACCTCAGGGAGTGGAACTGGGTTTTGGAGCCGATACAGAGAAGGATAGTCTCGCAGAGCGAATAATAGATGGTAAATAATTTTTTTTTTCAAAACAATTTATTAATTTCTCACCCTGCGGTATGATTTTTGACTCAAAATTTATATTGAAATTAAATGTTGAAAATAATCTTCTTGAAAAAAAAAACTGGCATAAATATCATTGGTTTCAAAGTCTTTCATATGTGTGAATGTCCACCTAAAGTCTTTTTAAACCTAAGCACACTTTTATAATGGTAAATGGATATGAGAAATTATTAAAAGTTTTCAGTTCTCAGTTCGTCAATCTCGTTATACAGCACACTTGAAATCCTACAGTCTTTCTACGAGAAATGAAATTGAAATTAAATTTATCACTTTTGAGAAATTATGGAAATTGTTCACACGCGACACTGAAGTTTCACTGTTCAAAATAAATTAAAAAGTTTAGTCAGTTTGTTACTCACTTATGACAAGAACTGTTGTTACCAAATGTCGAAAGATGGACATCTGGAATGTTCCATGTAGAATCAGGATCGGCGATGTTGACGTTACATAAAAACAATATATATACAATTCTCCACCTTATCAATACGAATTTATTTTACATTACAAATATTCAAGACTAGTTTCGACCCCTATGGGGTCATCCTCAGTTGACATGCATTGTAAATTGTTCATAAAAACATCACGTATAGTGGTAAAAGTTAGACTAGTTTAGGCTGATCATAATGTTTGGTATGTCTAGTACATGACTAGTGTGCATTGTTCATAAAGACATATATTACCTTACTGCTACTACTATCCAAATTTAAATTATATAGTATGGAACACAGATATGTTTGTGTAACTCAACATTTTTTTACATAAAAACAATATATATACAATTCTCCACCTTATCAATACGAATTTATTTTACATTACAAATATTCAAGACTAGTTTCGACCCCTATGGGGTCATCCTCAGTTGACATGCATTGTAAATTGTTCATAAAAACATCACGTATAGTGGTAAAAGTTAGACTAGTTTAGGCTGATCATAATGTTTGGTATGTCTAGTACATGACTAGTGTGCATTGTTCATAAAGACATATATTACCTTACTGCTACTACTATCCAAATTTAAATTATATAGTATGGAACACAGATATGTTTGTGTAACTCAATAATTTAAATTTGGATAGTAGTAGCAGTAAGGTAATATATGTCTTTATGAACAATGCACACTAGTCATGTACTAGACATACCAAACATTATGATCAGCCTAAACTAGTCTAACTTTTACCACTATACGTGATGTTTTTATGAACAATTTACAATGCATGTCAACTGAGGATGACCCCATAGGGGTCGAAACTAGTCTTGAATATTTGTAATGTAAAATAAATTCGTATTGATAAGGTGGAGAATTGTATATATATTGTTTTTATGTAAAGTAATATCCATCAATACGGAAATGAAACTTATAAACAATAGATGTTGACGTTCCCGATGAGGTGATGACAGCTGGAACTGTTGAGTTTCGCACACGAAAATTCATTTAGTGCGACTGGTTATCACTTACACTGTTGAACACTATTTATGGCGTATGAAGAATCACAGTCCTTTCTGTACTAAATACTATTTACAGTCGTTATTGAAACGTTCTTAATCACACAGTTCACACTTGAAGAAAAAAAAAAATAAAGAAAGCAAGTCGATAAGCACAGTCTGTGAACACAGTCATTAAGTTAGATTTTCTGCTAATCCTGTTATATTACTCAGAAAAGTTCTTACTTTTTCATTCAAAATATTGATGTGACGTGAATAAAGAAATATAATGCAATACTCGAGAAAAAAAAAATCAGTTCTGGTGATTCTTAAGTATTAGGCTCTGTAGAAGTTTAATGTTACTTGACGTTGCCTAAGTCCACACGTAATGAAATAGTTAATATTTGTACTCCAATAAGTTCACTCGTGTTACAGTCCTAAATGTCTTTTTAGGATTATATTGTAATCGCGACGCGACATACTAACTGCAGTGTGACGTCCTTTATCGGCGATAGAATTTCGCGTTCTGGAGATACGACGAAAGTACTTCTACCGTGACTGCGCGAACATACTGTACGCGGGCCGGTCTCTTCACTATCTCACTCACACAGTTGTCTGCTTGTCCTTGTACGGTACTGTACTGTACTGCACTGTACTGGTTTGCGGGCTATCTGGCCTTGACATATATAGATACCAGCGCAGGGAGGGGTGGCAGCTCTCTCTCGGCCATGTGACCGCAATTACGTAATTTCGTTGAGACTTTAAATTGTTATAACTCAACAACCGTTTGATGAATTAATTTGAAATTTACAGGGATTAACTTTTATGATGTTTGCTATAATTCAGCGTTTGTCCCGTTGAAATTGGTTAAGGTGTTAAAAAGCTGTTAAAAGAAAAATTCTTTCGAGAAATATCTCTAGGGGAGGTGAGCTTCGAGCGACAGGTGACGTCACTTGACTCCGCCTAGCGTACTCGTAGGGTCTGGCACATACTGGAACATTCTTTACATGGATGTTCGTACGTCGGTCGGATCTTTAATGCTGGAAATAACATTTCTTTCAATTAATATGGACCAGGACCTAGGCCTTCCTGGTACAATATCAATGATATATGTAAGGAAGTGGAATCAGAGATAAGGCTGTTTGCAGATGATGTTATTCTGTACAGAGTAATAAATAAGTTAGAAGATTGTGAGCAACTGCAAAATGACCTCGATAATGTTGCAAGATGGACAGTAGGCAATGGTATATGATAAACGGGGTTAAAAGTCAGGTTGTGAGTTTCACAAATAGGAAAAGTCCTCTCAGTTTTAATTACTGCGTTGATGGGGTGAAAGTTCCCTTTCGGGATCATTGTAAGTAACTAGGTCTTAATATAAGGAGAGATCTCCATTGGGGTAATCACATGAATATGATTGTAAAAAAGGGTACAGATCTCTGCACATGGTTATGAGGGTATTTAGGGGTTGTAGTAAGGATATAAGGAGAGGGCATATAAGTCTCTGGTAAGACCCTAACTGGAGTATGGTCCCAGTGTATGGGACCCTCACCAGGATTACTTGATTCAAAAACTGGAAAAAATGCAAAGAAACGCAGCTCGATTTGTTCTGGATGATTTCCGAGAAAAGAGTAGCGTTAAAAAATGTTACAAAGTTTGGGCTGGGAAGACTTGGGAGAATGGAGAAGAGCTGCTCGACTAAGTGGTATGTAATACCAATATATATGGTCCATTATTGGACATAATAAATTTTCCAGCTAACCATTTATATTGGTATTATAAATGTACTCATTCGGGACAAATATTTCAGATTCCGTATGGGGAAAAAACATCTGTATCATCTGATGGCCAAGCAGGCATCAATTTTTGGTAATGAGTCAAAGTCTCTCATAGTGTATTGGCTCTGCCGGTGGCTCCAAGTAGCCTACGTAGTGGCCTCCACGGTATGCACTAGCCATGCGTCTTGGTAGGTGTGCTAGGTACCAACTGATGAGCCCAACCTAGCACACGGGGGCGAAACACTGGCAACCAGGAATGAGTTAGCTGGAAAATTTATAATGTCCAATAACAGACCACTTATATTGGTATTATAAATTTATTCATTCGGGACAAATATTTCAGATACCCTATGGGAATCGACATCTATATCATAAGCGGTATGTCCTGAGCTGTCAGTGGAGAGCTAGCGTGGAATGACATCAGTAGATGAATAAGTTTGAGTGGTGTCTTTAAAAGTAGGAAAGATCACAATATGAAGATAAAGTTGGAATTCAAGAGGACAAATTGGGGCAAATATTCGTTTATAGGAAGGGGAATTATGGATTGGAATAACTTACCAAGGGAGATGTTTAATAAATTGCCAATTTCTTTGCAATCATCGAAGAAAAGGCTAGGAAAACGATAGGGAATCTGCCACCTGGGTGACTGCCCTAAATGCAGATCAGTAGTGATTGATTGATTGATTGATTGATTGATTGATTGATTGATTGATTGATTGATTGATTGATTGATTGATTGATTAGGATAAACATATATCTTTGTGCATCTTATCAGAACACCCAACACCAGAACTGGCAGAATAATAATTGAAAAGTTATGAAATAGCAAGGTGAAGATTGAACGAGTTATGGAAATTAAGAATGATATTGAAGAACTCCAAATATTAATTTTTAAAAAGACAAAATTTAAATACTTCAAGGCACACACAAAAAAACACCCTTCTCCCCATGCTACAGACCAAGATTAATAAATGATCTAATGGAAGGGTGTTTTCAATGAAGAAAGGAAAGCAGCATCTGTCAGAATGAAGAAATATTGGGCCGATAGAAAAGCAAAAATCCTCTGTATAACCGACTCGAACAGTCCAATGTAGGCTATAAAATGTAAAGTAACCAGAGATGGGATTAAGGAATCGGCAGGGCCTCGGGGTTGGACGTTGTATTAAAGAGAAGAAAGATCTTCGTAAATTACAATATGTATTTATCAATACTTTTCAACTCCATTCTTCGTCTTAAAACAATGAACAAATATTTAAATGAGATAGCAAGTAAATAAATAAAAATAAATTACTCTTCTTTTTTTAAAATAATATTTGGGGACCTTCTTTACAATAATAAAATTAAATACAAAACTAGTGCTCTCAGAGCAACCACTGAAAAATTTGACACCAAACTAGAAGATAGACTAGTTTTAGAAAAGGCCCAAACTAGCAAAAGGCTACGGATTCCAAAAATCCAGTAATTTCAAAATAAATGATATGTGGAAAACGTCCAAGGGTGCAGAATTACCAGATTGAATTGATAAGCTGCGATTAGGAGAGAGGAAATCTGAAGCCCCAAATGGTAAATGAAGTTTTAAATTTTGAAAATGCCTAGCTGTAGTAAAAAATAAATAAATCAATCGGGATACTGAGAGGGAGGAACAGGAGCAGGAGGACAAATATGAAAACTGGGGATGACGAGAATAATCTCTGTATTTTCATACACTGCCATCTCTTTTGCCAGCTTTGGTAAATCTTCTGGAAGCACTACTGGAAGCCAAGTTTTGCATCGTCCTTTGATTCTGTTCTTACCTCATTCTCTGATGTAAAATGACTCTCCTTCAGAAGTTTTTTTTTTTTTAATCTTTGGAAAGAGGTAAAAATCACAGAAGCCTATGTCTGGTGAATAAGTGTGATGTTGGAGACACAGTAATTCCTTGCTTGGCAAAAAACATAGATTTGTTGTGCAGAAGATACAATTGTCAAGTATGCACTGGCAGGTGGTTATTTCCATTATCTCTGTAGTGTTGGCAATGTCTTCAATGCCCACGATGATTCTGCTGGATGCATAGCGCCACGTAATAAATTATCGGTATCACACGTCGGTCAGGGTGCTCATTGTCGGTAATGGATTCTCAGCCCTCTTTTATAACCCTGACACCATTCAAACTTTTAGGGTTTTTCCTTCATAGTGTCACCATAGACTGCTGTTAGCATTGTGGAAGTCTCTGAAGGGCTTCCCCGAACATTGACAAAATTTACTCTTCACACACTGCTCTGTAAGTCAAGATTTTGTACTTTGTAACACAAACACAACTAACAATAGAAGAACGTGCCTTCACGCACTTTTGTTTCATTGTTCAAAGATGAAACCCATTCTTGATTATGGAGGATGCTGCTCTTGATACTTTTTCTGATTTAAATGATGCCCCTTCAGTAGGTTTTTATTACTGTTCTGTTTTGGTGAACAAGAATTAATTGATTGCTTTTTTAATTTTACAGATCCCCTAGTTTCTGGTGGTGAGTTAGCTACATATTCTTCAAACCTACTTGATCTGGTGGACCTTAACTCAGGATTAGATGACTGGTCTTTACCAGAGACTGAAACATTAGAAAACTACACTAATGAAGTGAACCCTAATCAAGTATTACTGCTGGACAATTCCGAATTCCCCTACCCACCATCCAAAAAGCGAAGGAAGTAGAATAAGGAAAATGGACCTCTGCAAGTTATCTGATAGTATGGACTAAGTCATGACTGGAACTTTTAAATGCCTTGCCAAAATAACTTTCCTTTCCTCAAGGGTATTGTACAATGTGCTGTACATATTGCACATAGTTACTGTATTATTCTGTGAAATTGTACAGTATACTTCAGCACAAGGATACACTTCAAACAGAATGATGTATAATATTGTGTATTAGATTAATACACATTGTATTTTTACCGTATTTGTTGGCATGGAAACCAAGCCTGAATGTTTATTCAGGAGCGAGTGTATTACAGGAAGATTAATACTTCTGATTATTATATACATATATGTAGAGTATTTGTGGGAAGTTGTACATATCTTCTGTTATATTGCATATGTTACCAAAAAAGAAAATAACTTTAATCAAAGTTTAAGTAGAAAAATTATGAAAAGAGAAGAAACTTACAGAGGTGAGGACATGATGAACTTATTCTCAGGAGGGATCAAGACATGAAGTAGTCTTTGTCTGAGACATTGAAATGTCTATATTCATCCTCCTCTCCTGTGCAAGTGTTGTAATGTCGGTAAGTTGCCATACCTTTCTATTTTCTGTTTATTGCTAAAAAAAAATTGCCTCTAGTCTGTCTTTGTAATGTTAAAAGAGAACACAGGCTTCCAGTGTTGGAAACTCGCAGCTTCCTTTGCTTGTTATTGGTATTTTTTTTTTACAACCAGACTGTTGAGATGCTTGGTCTACAATTTTAGATATTTCTATTGAAATGAACATGAGGAATGTTATTTTATGGAAGGTTCCCTATAAATATTCACTGTAATTTTGTGTGTCTTTAGCTTTTCTATTCATGATTTTTAAATTGTGTTAATGTAAAAAATTTGGCATTCTTATTTGTAGTAGTTGGAGCCAAGTTGACAGAAGTTTTGTCAGGTCACTAATATTTAGTATAGAAGCAATTCATTTGTTCAAATTAGTATTTTTTAAATCGTAGGGTGTGGTTGAGTTAGTTGTATTTTCTGATATACAATAATGCAAATTGATAATTATCTGTGGTAAAAGAGGTTGTCTGATTATTTTAGAAACTTCTTCATGTTGACTTGTGAACAGGGAGAATATGAATTTTACACAATATTATAATTTATAAAATGTTATTAGAACTGAAACTCAAGTATTATTAAACATAGATTTTAGTTTCGTCTAATCTAGTAGAGATCTTCAGGTTTCTCAAATTGTACAAGAAATAAACTCGCTGGAAATATATACAGGTAGAGTGCAAGTTGTTGGTCCGGCTCCTTGGCTGAATGGGTTGGCTTACTGGCCTTTGGTTCAGGTTTGATTCCCGATTGGGTCGAGGATTGTAACTGTGTATAGTTAATTCTTCTGACTCGGGAACTGGGTGTTTGTGTTTGTCTTAATTAACTTCTCTTCATCTACATGACTTCAGTACCAATTAGGGGTGTTGCATCTACGTTGCTGGTGTTGCTGCCAGCAACATACAGTAAAAATAGAAATGAAGTATATTCCTTATCATTCCTAATCATTTGTATTTTCTATAAACTGTCTGAATCCACCAGATTCCCATAACACATGTCGCAAACTACATGATTGCCATCTAGTGCCAAAGAATTGAACTGATAGACGTACACAAAACGTCTCCAGTGTTAACGATTTATGTCGCATCTGACCTTCAGTGCCATGGTGTTTGTCATACTTTGTGTTGTGCCTTATTTGCCCATTAGAGACACAAAGGCAAATGGTGTTTTTCCTCCTTCCCTTACACTCCCCAAGCATGGCATCTAAATAGTTTGGTGATGTATTTTCCTGTGATTTTGACTGTGTTGTAGAGAGTCTTTCACACCATTCCTTAGGATCATGTACATTTAGTGAGAAAAGTAATATATTTTGAATGGCAGACCAACTCGTAAATTGGAAGACTTGAAGTCTTAATAATCACTTGGAGGTTTGAAAAACATTTTAATGTATCTTGGTGCCAGGCTGAGTAGCCCAGACAGTAGAGCGCTGGCCTTCTGAGCCCAACTTGGCAGGTTCGAACCTGGCTCAGTCTGGTAGTATTTGAAGGTGCTCAAATACGTCAGCTTCGTGTCAGCAGATTTCGAACTGGCAAAACCATTACAAGATATTAGAATAATTCCGTATTCACGGTTTTCACTTTACAAAGGTGAAAAATGAGAGTATCTTCCTAATTCAATACAATAAATGGGAAAAAGATGAGGAAGATGATTTTAAGTTGTTGTATTATTTAGCCTATTTAATAGTTCCTGTCGCATGTCCTCATGTTAGTGATATGCTGTATGTGTATATAATATTAAGCATTTAGCATGCAAGTATTTAATCTGCTTTTCTTTGATTTTGATTTTTGATGCAGTTTGAGGTATCTGAAGGTTTCCACTTCCACTTGATTGGACTTAACATATTATTGTGTATTTAAACACTTTTGTGTCTCAGTCCTTATATCTTAACTCCTTATTTATATTGTAAAATTGAGTTCAGCTGACTGAAACTTTTCACATTTTCACTAAAAAATGAAAGCATATTATTTAATATATCATAATCTTGTATTGCTGACCTTTTTAAAAGGGTTTTTGTTTTGAATTATTTTGACTGTGTGGTATTTTTCTGATGTCATAAAGCTTCAAGAATGTTTAAAAATACATAATGTTACATAATCTTTCCTCATAACTTTTTATTTAGCAGATACACAGTGTAGGCACATATTATGATCACAAATTAAAATCCAGAGTAACTGACATGTGCAGCATGGACAGCAGCTTTGATGGGCTGGAAGTAATTCAGGTATTTGAAAGCCATTCTGCCTGCAGTACTTTCCACAGCTGCTGAAGAGTGCATGATGGAGGACCCATAGAGAGATACAATGATCGGAGTGGTCTCACGGATACTCAGTTGGGTTCAAGTCTGTTCTTCCAACACACACAATAATTTCATCTGTATATGTCTAATTGTCTTGCTGGAAGATCCCAGCTCCAGGGAAGCATGTATCGGTGTAAATGGCAACCAAATCGGTTGAGAGTTTCTTCTACAGAGAAGTGTAGTTTCAGAGAATACCATGAAAACATTTTCCAGACCATAATGCTGCCGCAGTCGGCTTGTGTTCTAGCTGTAGTTGAAAGGCTTTTGCTCTTGGCTGTTTCTTGCCGGTCATGCCGTCTTCCCCTCATTTGATGAATCGGAAAACAGGACTCGTTGAACCAGGCAATCCTTCCCCTATCACTTAAGTCCATTTCTGGTACTACCATGTTCTCAGGTCTTCTGTGCTGAAACCGCTTCATTAGCATTGGTGCTGTGACTGTCTGTTTGCCTTGCAGCACATATACAGCAAGTTTTACTGAATTGTCATTTTAAACATACATCTGCTAGCTCCTTGGTTCATTTGGATAGCGAAATGCTTCACTATAGCATATTGGTTGAACTTAATGCACCTTTTTTTGTCGTTGACGTTTACCTCTCGCATCAATGGAACATGATGCTCCATGATTTCCACGTCTGCTATTCGGACTGGTATCATTTATTTTCTTATGATAAATTTTCACCACAGCAGCACATGAACAGTGCACTGGGCAGTTTCAAAAATATTAGCACCCTTGGCCCAAAAGCTGAAAATCATTCCTATATGCAAGTCTCATAAATCACCCCATTTACCCCATTTTATATGTCGAGATGGTACATCACAGACCGTTTATACACACCGCACCTGCTCACGGTATGTCATAGATGTGAAATGTAGGTGGTGGTCAAAATGATCGGCTGTATGTATTTCAGTCACTACAGGTACAGTAGTATAACAAAGATGTTCTTGAGTGGGCCTGTTATGTTTTATAACTTTCAGATATACTTCCTTTTTCCCTCTGATATGGACCACTGCCTGGATAAATCTTTTCATTGCAAGTGGTAGTTTGAATAAATATAATTTCTTCCTATGAGGTGGATAATTATATTTCTTTTTAACTTTTCCAAAGCACATTGTTTGTATAAAATGGTCGTGTTGCTGGAAAAAGTTTGCATAACTCTCTGCTTTCATTAAATTACAATGGTATTGATACAGATTGTTGATTTGCTGATATAGTTAGTTTAAAGGTTAGTTACACTGTGCTGGATGTTACTTTTTCTTCTATGGAAGACTTCTTAGGTTATTCCTTGTAATTGTACTATATATTATAGGAATAGCAACGGTTAATACATTCTACTTGTATGTAAGAGATAGCTCTCTCGAGGCTTATACTAGAATGGGTTTGACAAGATTTCTTTTGGATCTGCCAAGTACAAAGTTCATAGTCTATAAGAAAAAGAAAAAAAAAGAACATTTCAAATCATATTTTTGTAACAATCTGTAGCTGTTTCAATAGCTGCTTAAAACATTCACTGCTGGTGGCTCAGACAGTTGAGGCGCTGGCTTTCTGACCCCAAATTGGCAGGTTCGATCCTGGCTCAGTCTGGTGGCATTTGAAGGTACTCAAATACATCTGCCTCGTGTCAGTAGATTTACTGGAACGTAAAAGAACTCTTGCGGGTCAAAATTCTGGCACCTCGGCGTCTCTGAAAACCATCAAACGTAGTAGTAGTAGTAGGACATAAAAACAATATTATTTTATTATAATTGTCAAAGCATGCTGTGATCCCATGTAGTTCACACTTGCGAGTTCTTGCAATTAGAACCCTTAGGTGTTAAACCAATATTTAGTAATTACAGGACTCCCGAGATTTTACATAATTATGGTCAGTTTGACACATGGGTCTAAAACACCAGCAGTGAACGTGTTTAGAACATATGATCAAGAGAAAATAATTTAATCTGAAGGGGAAATCAAAAGAAAAAAGCACATATGCAGGAACTCCTTTCTCTAGGTTACATAACCAGATTATTGGAAGTTTCTTCTTGAACAACCATGTGCACTCTTATTACATAGACATTAATTAGTTTATAGCCTTCGTTATGAATATTTCATCTCAATACATGAATGAGAAGTGTCATTTACAGATTAACATTTTGGCATGTTAGTTGGGATTGTTTTTTGTTTTAGGAAAATAATTCAAATACATAGATTGGTGATAACCTTGCAGTAA
Organism: Anabrus simplex; assembly: GCF_040414725.1. Taxonomy (NCBI): domain Eukaryota; kingdom Metazoa; phylum Arthropoda; class Insecta; order Orthoptera; family Tettigoniidae; genus Anabrus; species Anabrus simplex. Next base: position 31,177,745 of record NC_090269.1, read on the forward strand.
GATTGTAAAACACATATTTTGATGAAGGTTTCAAGAAGTGCTACTATTCTTTGTGACTCAAACCCAGTATCCGTGTACGCTATAAAACGCTTTCTATTTATGTAGGGCAAGTGACCATGCTGTTGATTTTCCATATACTGAATTGTCATTCTTCTTACTGACCAAGATATAAAATGGAGCTGTTCTTTTCTCTTATTTCTGTCATTCTTAAAAAGTACCTAGAGCCTTTGTTAGTTTTTGTAATAGACAGGCAAAATGGTATTTAACACACATTTGGGCGTTAATGAAATAAGGTGTGTTGGCACATTATTGTTGTCTGTGCCTTTGCTCTACGACGACTGCTCCCGTAGTCTGCGGAGCCCCATCTTGTGTGCCTTAGAGGGGTCTGCATGTGATAAAAAGCACAGGCACAGCCGCAGCAGAGCAAGGAAGAGCAGTCGAAGGTTCCCCTTTGTCAATAATTATGCCGTTGCTTCAAATTCGATGGTAGATTTCATCACCTCTCCATATACTTCCCAGAACATCTTCTCAAGTTTACATAACCAGATGATGGCAAGTTTCTTCTGTAACATACCACAAATTGAACAGACAATCGAGAAGATCCCAGATGCCTGGTGGGATGAGTGCTAAAAACAAACATTGCCAGTAGAATTAAATGTTATGTACATGCTGAGTGGAGTATTTGTAGAAAAAGAAATTCTTGAGAATTGATTGTAACTTTCTTCATATATGGTGCCTTGTACTGTATCAACAAACATGATAAAGAGGTTTATCTCCCAGCCAAAATATGGAAAGTTTTAAACATCTGAGATAGTTATTTGTTCAGTAGAGATGAAGGAATTTCACCACTTGCTTTTTAATCATATTATATATTTTATTTTCTGTGATCTTCCAACACAAGTTTCTGAAAACCACCTTCATAAGAAAGGTTTTGAAGATTCTTCAGCATAAGAATTTTTTTCGGAAGTTGACTCGATTGCCTGTTCCATTTGGGTTACATTAAGGAAGGAATTTGCCATAATCTGGTTATGTAACCTTGAGAAGGGAGTTCCTGCAGTGTACATTTTTTTGTTTCTTCCTCTTCTGATTGAACTAATGACTTCTCGATTAGATGTTCAATACGTTCACTGCTGGTCTGGTAGACCTGTGCTTCAAACTGACCATAATTATGTGAAATCTTGGGAGTTTTTTAATTACTAAATATTGGCTTCTGTGGTAATTTCTTAACACCAGAGAATGGTAATTGCAAGAACTCGTAAGCATGAGCTGCATGGGATCTCAGCATGCTTCAAAGCTTATAAACATCGCCAGCAGTGAATGTTTTAAGTAGCAGTTGAAATTTGCTTTATTCGTTTTTTATATGCAATTTTAAAAGCTATAGATTGAGGTTCATGTTTTGTTATAAAAACACGATGTGAAGTGTTCTTTAGCCTTTTGTTTATAGGATAAAACAACTCTATACATGGCAGATCTCGGTTGCTAGTAGGGAATGCATGAGGGCCAGGTCAGTTAGCTGGATGGCGTTGTTAGTAAGGTGTTTGTTTAAGGTAGAAATAAATCTCAGCACAGTTAATTGATTTCACAAGGGTACTTAAGCATGATAATTCATGCCAATGGATTTACTGGTATCTTAATTTGTCCCTTTGAGAGCAGTTCTTGCATCCTTGTCTCCTAAGCCCATTAACAGTTTAAAGGTACCTGCTAGAGTATATTCCTGAAGTTTATTACTGCCTGCACCTAGGTATGTTGTACCTTAAAAGCATACTAATCTCATTCTCCTTAATAGGCTCCAGGCTCCTAACAACATAGAATTAAGTTTGACTCTGCTAACATTGAAAAGTTTCCAAAATTTCTGGGTTTAGGTGTCCAAAAGTGTCTTTCTTCATCATGCAACACCACCACTTTTTTCTTTTTTCATTAAAGATTTGTAAATGCCAGAAAGCAGATTTCACACTTGGTCAAGATAAACTATAAAAAGGCAAAATGTTAAAGGTATTAAAACATTCTTCTTTTCAAGATTAAGTGGTGGACTACTTCTATTGAAAGATAAATTATTAATTCTGAATTCACAAGACACCAAGAAATACCATGAGCTTCAGACAGAAGTCTCATTCTTTCCTAGGAAAATGAATAGTTTTTTTTTTTAAGCTAGAGTTAAAATTTTGAAGAGAAATTTGTTCTTAAATGATATTGTAGAGATTTTGATTGAAACCGAATAGAGTTGTATTTATACTTCTTACTAATAATTGTGATGAAAAATGGAATTATGTTTGCCTACTGTAGGTAGGTAAATATTAATAGCAGTGAATTTGGGCATAAGGTTCATTCATTCATGGGTAAGTCTAAGCAAATTATGTAATCCTTTCTTTCCATGGCCTTATGATTCTATGCCAGCTTTATTTACCCTTCAGGACAAATTAATCTTGGTTTTTTTTTTTTTGTTGCTTATTTTTGTTTCTTTTAAAGAGTTTGAATGGACATAGGAGTGTTTCATTCTTTCTGCTGTAGGATCAGAAAGAAGAGTAGTGACAAATCTCTCCAAAATATGTTCTGAAAGCTGGCTGTATAGCATTGGGAGCAATTTAGATGGTTTCTGAAAGTATTAATTTAGATTCTCCAACTCAACATTGTAGAGAGAGAGAGAGGCTAAGTTTTCTGGTATAAAACTAGAAAATTGTCATTAAAATGAAAAAAATAAAAATTGTTTGTGTATACTTCTTACAGTGATAGTTGAGTAGATAGATTAATCTTTGAAAATTTCTTCTTGTACAGATCTCATTAGCTGATGCAATTTTTTGCTTGAAATATTAATTTTAAGAATGAAACATTTAGTGACCTCGCAAAATGTTAAATTTCTGAGGAATAGTTTCATGGTCCTAATATCTGCTAAATCATGACATAATTTACCAAAGTCCATTTGGAATAATGACTTTAAAACACTTGGTTTAATGCACCCAAATACGGTAATAACAAGAAGTCAGATAAAATTAATTTTAGATTTATTTATGACTTCGTATTAGCATGATAATTTCCATAATGTAATGGAGATAATCTCTAATTAGGTGGTAACTGCATAAGAATGAACTTGTGTGGGATTTGAACCATTTCTGCAGAAACTTGTGAATGTATTTTCTCATCAATTGTTTTTGTATATTTTTTATTGTTTTGTTAGTGAATGTAATTCTACTGTTGTTACAGTATTGTTATATGTATTTTCAGACAATGCAAATATTTATTAATTCTTTAATATTGCTGCTTATGTTACTTACGTTCACTTAAACTTAAAATCCTTTATGGACATTGATAGCAAATATGTAATGCAAGTAAACTTAGCAGCTGAGAGATAAAAGAAAGACTGAATTAGGTATGCATATATTTGTATATTTTCCTGTACTGGTTAAATGTGAATAAACTACTAAAATAGCAATTTACACATTTTTGATGGCTTTATCATTATAACTAATCATACCCAAGCACTGCGAGTTTCATAAAAAGACAACAGTTTAAAAATATGAATTCTTTAAATGTTTCATAAAGTATAAGCAATTAAAGAAATTTTCATTTTGTCCATTAATCGTATGTATAATAGCTACAGGCATGCTTTCGTATTCTTGGAATATTGTAAATGAAACACATCATCATGTATTTCCCTCAATCCTGTTGGTCTGGGATGTTTATGGCACCTTTCCATCTTCCTATATCCAACCACCATTGTTCTTCCTTAATGGTGTTCCAATCCAGGTTTCTTCTGATTATACTATTCTTGATCATTTTCTAGATCTCCCACTTGCCCTCCCTCCTGTCTGGGTTTCCCATCATCTGCTTTGGCATCCTTCCTTCTCCATTATGTCAAAAAGCTTTTCTACAACTTAAAAATTTCATTTCACTGGGCTGGATTTTATTCTCTTGCCTTTTGTCAATGTCCAGGTCTCCACTGCATATGTCAGTATTGGGCAGTAGTACATCTTATACACCACCACCTTACACTTCATTGGTACTTCCTTCTTCCACATCAGGTTTCTCAACTCCTGACAAAATGCATTTCCCTGTTGAATCCTTTTACTGATCTCCTTGTCCAGCCCTGTACCCTGCATCAGTTCACTTCCTAAGTTCTTGAAGCTCTCCACAATGATAAGATTTTGTCCCTTAGTTTTTATAATTGAAGACTTGACACAGAAAAGGATGCAAGTGCCAAAAAGTTTCAGGAGAAAGGTAAAACGTAGTTGGGATCTCAAAAATGCTTTGTTTATTTTTCATGCACAATCAGTGTTGTTTTGTGTTTAGAACTAGTATTACTAATAATATAACCAATAATTTGTATTAAACATAATAAGGATAATTATTATCCGGAACAATACAAAATTAGGAAGAATAGATTTCCTTGTAGAAGCCATGATATTGTGCATTCACGTAATCCAGCATTGCCAATAAGTCTTATTTTCTTGCCATCACTTATGGATATTACCTGGGTGTCATTTCTGAAGGCCTCTATATTCCTGAATTCTGTATATTTTCCCTCCTTGAAGACAGCATGTGATCCTTCCACTCTTCCATTTTACTGAAAGATTTCTTTGTTTTAATTTTTGGTAAATCTGTCACTGTTACTTCCATCCATGGTTTGTTTCTGGTCTACAATGATGATGTGTTTATAAATACATCAGCTGCACCGGTGAAATCAAAGAAATGAGAATTTTCCATTGTCACCACCCAAAATGGATGTTGAAGTTGTGCTGTTCTCTCTACATTCTGAATTTCTTCCAGCACCATAGCCTTGCAAACCCATTTTTGTTTCTCAGTAACGCCAAAGTCTCGATCACAAGCGTGACTGTCTGGAGACCAGACATTTCAGTTCGATGGAATCATAGTATCCTCTGACCACCAGATACATGTTATTTGACACGCTGCACAAATCCACGGAAAATGTAACTGTTTTTATCGTAAACAGAGAATGTAACTTAGAACGTTCAACAGTGTTGCTTCAACCAACACGACATGGCATTTTCATCCTTCTCCCTGCCTATAACCGTGGAGTTCCATCCAATGCCATCTTATGACATCAGTTCAAACTACAAGCAGATACGCTGCACTTCCATCTCTTCCCAGGACATTTGACGATGGTACATAGATTGTTGTCCGTGTAAAATCTGATTTTTGACAAATTTGGCACTTGCATCCTTTTCCATGTCAAGTCTTAAATTGCTTTCCCTTCCCTTTCTCATCTAGCCAATGCCATTGGCCTACTCTTTTCCTCACAGATTTTCATTCCATAATTTTCAGCAATCTCGCTCAGTATGTCAAGTTAACCTTGTAATTCCTCTCTCTCCCTGTCACCATATTTCCTTCACAATTTTTGTCCATAATCATTACGAATAGCAGTGATGAGTGGTGACAGCACACTTCTTTGTCGTGGTCCAGTTTCATTCCAAAACCACTCTGTTCTCCCCACAGGTGTCTGGACACTGCTGCAACAACTTTTGTAAATTGCTCAAACATATTCTTTCATTTATTTCCCAAATTCTTTCCGTTGCATTACTTTCCATACCTTTGCTCTGGTTACACTATTGTAAGCCTTTTCTGAATCAAGGAATGTCATCACCCATATCTTTTCCGTATTCCCAACGTTTTTCCATTAACTACCACATACCGAAGATGGGGTCTAGGGTTGATCTTCCATTTCGAAAGCCATATTGCTATTCTTGTAATTGTCTTGCCATGTTTCTTCTCATTCTCTTTTCTAGTACTCTTTTAAATATTTTTGCTATATGAGATAAGAGTGCAATTCCTCAATAATTATCACTTATCTTCTTGTCCTCCTCTTTAAATATATGTATTATTAGTCCTTTACTCCAGTTATTTAGTATGAATTTTTCTTTCCAAATAGATCTAAATAGCTTATACAACGATTGTAGACCAACAGGTCCTGTTACTTTTATCATTTCCACACACAGTTCATCCAATCCTGCTGCTTTTCTTACTCATTCATTTGACACCGGTTTCCACTTCTTGCATTGCGATTTCACTGTCCGATTCTGTCTGTGACACACAAGTAGGCTAATTAACATCTTTTAAGTAAGGGTGAATTTTCTCCTTTGCATTCATTGTATTAATACTAGCTGTTTTAATTGAAACAGTTTTGTGAATATCATAGCTTCTTATCTTAAACTCCTCTGATAATGGTTTGACTGTTCTCAGCCTGGATGAAATGAGGAACTGTATTTTCAACACAACGACAAAATCCAGTTTATTTGGTCTTGTACATATATGTAATGGTCATGTTCACTGGAGAAAAGTCAGACCAAACTATTTAATATGATATTTGCCTGGGAGGCAGAAAACAAGGAAGTCAATTTGCTAATGATATGATTGACACCCGAGTAAAAATACAGTATTCAATAATATTGCCATTTTTTTTTATTTGTTTAAAGCTATGGTTCGATAGAGTATGAAATGTACATTATTGTTTTTATTAATAAATGGCATTGTTTATTGTTAAGAGTTGGAAATTTGTGTTGACTTACTTTCTTTGCCAAACAGGGTGTAAAAGAAATTGAAAGGGAGACCTAGGGAAGGATGTAATGGACATGCTGTCAACAGCCTACGAGAGAGAGAGAGAGAGAGAGAGAGAGAGAGAGAGAGAGAGCAGTGGGGAGTGTGAGGAGTTTCCCAACCAGTGTTGCCAGCCTGCTATTTTCTTATCTTTAAATGCTATAAGGAATAGAATAATCACATGTATTCACTAAATAGTGCAATGAACATGCAAGGTTTGCAGTCGTTTCTCCAATTACCACATTCCTTTTTCTCCTTGTTCAATATAGGGATAAAAAATACGGGTCCAACACAACGGAACAACTTATGGAATATGAAAGGAAAAGGATAAACTACATTATGCAAGGATAGTTTCAACTTGAGGAATAATTCACTGAATCAAGAAATAATCTACTGAGGGTTGGCCGTGCTGTTAGGATTGCATAGCTTTGAGCACAGCTGCCACCTTTCCAGTCCTAGCCCTTTTCCATCCTTGCATCGCCGAAAACCTTTGACGTGTTGGTGTGAAATTAAACCACTACCAATGGTGCAGCATGTTGCAAAGTACAGAGTGGTGGTCCATTAAAAAATCCAATTTTTGGACTGTGGCTGTTTTTGTGAAAGTGTCTTTAATTGACATTTGGTAAATTGAGATCATAATACCAAAATGGTCCGTTATTGGACATTATAAATTTTCCAGCTAGCTCATTCTTGGTTGCCAGCGTTTCGCCCTCGTGTGCTAGGGTGGGCTCATCAGTTGGTACCTAGCACACCTACCAATACGCTGGCTAGTGCATACCGTGGAGGCCACTGCGTAGGCTAACTGGAGCCACCGGCAGTGCCAATGCACTAAGACTTTGTCTCATCACAAAAAATTGATGCCTGCTTGGCCATCAGATGATATAGATGTTGATTCCCATAGGGAATCTGAAATATTTGTCCTGAATGAGCAAATTTATAATACCAATATAAATGGTCCGTTATTGGACATTATAAATTTTCCAGCTAGCTCATTCTTGGTTGCCAGCGTTTCGCCCTCGTGTGCTAGGGTGGGCTCATCAGTTGGTACCTAGCACACCTACCAATACGCTGGCTAGTGCATACCGTGGAGGCCACTGCATAGGCTAACTGGAGCCACCGGCAGTGCCAATGCACTAAGAGACTTTGTCTCATCACTAAAAATTGATGCCTGCTTGGCCATCAGATGATATAGATGTTGATTGGCACTGCCGGTGGCTCCAGTTAGCCTACGCAGTGGCCTCCACGGTATGCACTAGCCAGCGTATTGGTAGGTGTGCTAGGTACCAACTGATGAGCCCACCCTAGCACACGAGGGCGAAACGCTGGCAACCAAGAATGAGCTAGCTGGAAAATTTATAATGTCCAATAACGGACCATTTATATTGGTATTATAAATTTGCTCATTCAGGACAAATATTTCAGATTCCCTATGGGAATCAACATCTATATCATCTGATGGCCAAGCAGGCATCAATTTTTAGTGATGAGACAAAGTCTCTTAGTGCATTGGCACTGCCGGTGGCTCCAGTTAGCCTACGCAGTGGCCTCCACGGTATGCACTAGCCAGCGTATTGGTAGGTGTGCTAGGTACCAACTGATGAGCCCACCCTAGCACACGAGGGCGAAACGCTGGCAACCAAGAATGAGCTAGCTGGAAAATTTATAATGTCCAATAACGGACCATTTATATTGGTATTATAAATTTGCTCATTCAGGACAAATATTTCAGATTCCCTATGGGAATCAACATCTATATCATCTGATGGCCAAGCAGGCATCAATTTTTAGTGATGAGACAAAGTCTCTTAGTGCATTGGCACTGCCGGTGGCTCCAGTTAGCCTACGCAGTGGCCTCCACGGTATGCACTAGCCAGCGTATTGGTAGGTGTGCTAGGTACCAACTGATGAGCCCACCCTAGCACACGAGGGCAAAACGCTGGCAACCAAGAATGAGCTAGCTGGAAAATTTATAATGTCCAATAACGGACCATTTATATTGGTATTATAAATTTGCTCATTCAGGAGAAATATTTCAGATTCCCTATGGGAATCAACGTCTATATCAAATTGAGATCACCCGCTACAATCACGTTCCTTTCCGTATCGTTTCCCACATAGCTGATTATCTTATCAAATAATTCTGAATCAGCGTGAGCGCTACCCTTTCCCAGTCTGTATACTCCAAAAGACCTCAAATTGCCTATGGTATCTTTAGAGATGAGCCTTACACCTAGAATTTCATGTTTTTAATCTTTAATTTTTTCGTAGCTTACAAATTCTTCTTTCACCAGAATGAATACTCCCCCTCCTATCGTTCCTATCCTGTCTCTACGATGCACACTCCAGTTCCGTGAGAAAATTTCTGCATCCTGAAAATATATCAATTCAATTCAACCCCTATTACAATATCTGGTAAGTATATATCTATTAAATTACTTAATTCTGTTCCTTTCTTTACTATATTTCTACAGTTCAACACTAACATTTTTATGTCATCCCTGTTCCCTTATCACTGCTCCCTAAGCCACCCCGTTTCCCTAAATGTACCGCCCTATAACCCTTCTAAACAAATTTCCTAACTTATATGTACCACTGCGGTTTAAGTGAAGGCTATCTGAGCGCAGATCCCTATCTCCTACCTACCCATTAGGATCTAGAAATCTCACTCCTAGTTTCCCACATACCCACTCCATAGTCTCATTTAAATCCCCAATCACCTTCCAGTCAGTATCCCTCCTACACATTATTCCTCTGATAACAATCTCCGCTTCCTTAAACTTCACCCGTGCTGCATTTACCAGGTCCCACACATCCCCAACTATGTTGGTACTTATACCTGCTTATCTTACGTTGTTAGTACCAATGTGAAACACTACCACCTGGTCCTATCCCTCCTCCTTCTCTTCTACTTTCTTCAACATCTGCCTTAACCTAATTCCTGGATAACGCTCTACCCTGGTACCCTTTCCTCCACATACTTTCCCGACATGTCTAACAATGGAATCCCCACGACCAGAGCCTCAACCCTACCCATCTCATTTGATCACCTCCCCTCCTAGTCAGTCTGTCTTTCCTGACAGCTGCTGAAGCTACTTCCTCCTCCCTTTTCTCCATCCCATGACCCTGCTCCACCTGTCTTTTCCTATCCACTACTCCAGATTTTCCCTTTCTCCTACTTCCACACTTCTCAGCAATAGTTCCCTGCTCCTCATCTTTCCTCAGTTGTTCTACCTGCAGTGAGTCGTACCGATTTCTCAGACACCTGTCCTGAATTCTGATCTTGAATAGAGCCCTTAGCCTGCAATCTCCTTCCCCTTAAAAAATTAGAACTCTTATCTTCTACAATTCCCCCCTTTCCTCCCCATCCCTCTTTTACACCTACTGTATCCTGTACATTGTTTGAGAGAAGCCTACTTCCTGTTCTCTGAGAGAATCCTAATTATCTCCCTCAAACTCTCCAACTCCTCCCTCATACTCCTTAATGCGTGGCCACACCCACAGTTCCTACACTTGCACTCCTTAGCCATTCTTTACTGAATAATGAAAAGGGAAAATAAGGTAACCTCTTCTGTGCAAAATAAAAATGAGAGGAAAAAAATATTGTCTAGGATAGTTCACAAAGATCATACAACAATAAGGTAATTAATGTAGGCTACTACTATACTACAATACTACTTAGGTGTACGATTCTTTTTCCCTACAACACCCTAACAGGATGAAAATTGCTGTTAATTACAGGAAACAGAATACACAAGAATTACCCAGTTCTAAACTGCAGTTAAGTCTACCCTAATTACAACAGAATTCTAGTAAGATAGTTACTACAGATACTATAATACACTACAATAATTTTAAACAATTCAGATACTGCAATACACTACAATAATTTTAAACTACATTAAAGTTTGAAATTTGCAAGACTACTCAAAATAATAGAATATTAACTCTAATTTCTAATAAGTTACTATAGTACACTGCAATAATTTTTAAACTACATTCAGACTTATCCTAATTACAATAGGTTATTACTGAGCACAAATAGGAATGAAAATTCCAATTAGGCCTAAAGTTAGATATTCGCAAGAACTACTGGTACTCGAGGTTTACCAACAAAGTTAAACACTTAGACAGATGAATATTAGTACTACTTTATCCTACTACTCCGTAATAGAAATGAAACCTGCCATTTCTACAAAGATACACACGAATATAACAGGCAAAATACTATCTAATATACCGTATCTACACTACAGTTCTCAACTGAAATGTGGTTATGTGATTATTAGATGGTGAATTACTATTATTTTCCCTACTCCATGGGACGGAGAATAAAAGTGTCCTTAAATGCTGAAAAATATGAGGTGGTTTACAATCATTTCTCAAAAGTATTATCCGCGGAACTAGTAGGCATATAGACCTGCACTATTGTGTTGGGCATTGGTTTGGTGTCCGTCTTGACTACAATAATTCTTTCACTATGCTGATCGTAGTAGCTTACGTGCTGCCCTATTTTCTTATTCATTATTAAACCAACTCTTGCATTTCCTCTTTGATTTTGTGTTGATAATTCTGTAGTCGCTTGACCAAAAATTCTGTTCTTCTTGCTAATGTATTTCACTTATACCAATTACATCTAACTTTAGTCTATCCATCTGCCTTTTCAGATTCTCTAACCCACCACAGTGATTCAAACTTCTAACATTCTATGCTCCAACTCACAGAATATTGCTGATGAATGCCCCCTCTCGTGTAGTCCCCACCTGGAGATCCAAGTGAGGGACTATTTTACCTCCAGAATATTCTACCTGGGAGGAAGCCATCATCAGTACATCATTCACACAGAGAGAGCTGCATGTCCTCTGGAGTTAGTTACAGCTGTAGTTTCCCATTGCTTTCAGCCGTGTAGCAATATCAACACAGCTAAGCCATGTTGAGTATTATTACAAGGCCATATCAGTCAATCGTCTAGACTGCCGCCCTTGCCACTTCCGAAATTCCCTTTCAGAACATTATAGCGATCCTAATGTTAAGTTTTTCGCATTCAGTGCGAAAAGGAAAGAACAAAAGAAAAAAGAAAAAAAAAAAGGATCTTGACAGTGAACTGAATGAGGTAAGTATCGTGTATCAGAAATATTTAATTCATACATAATTGACATCTTGAGAAACACAGTGGTGCAAGTCATTATTAAAGCAGACAATATCTCGGTTCTTTAACCCTGTTTATTACAACGCTAAATTAATATAATCCGATAATTAATTTTGTACAATTTACAAACTTCATCGTATAGATCCATATTGATACAGTTAAAATTAAGAAACAATGTTAGGTTTTGGTCCACCCAGTCAATACACATCGCTTCACAATTGAACTATTTAATTAAAAAACATATTAAATATATTTAGGGACATGATTCGTCTCTATTTGAGACTTCATCAGCCATAAAATCACGTGGTAGATTACAAAACTCAAAATTCAGAAATTGAAAGAAGTGGAAGAACACAATGTCTTTTTAAGGACATTTTTTAGAAATGCAAAAGATGTAAATATAAATACATTATTTACACAAATTCACCTCACTTCTTGCAAAAACTTTTGTTGTCTTCAATATTAAATGAAATATGACAAGCCTGCAATAACATCTCGTATGGAATCAGCGTCCATTGTTGCTGTCCGTATTTAAACTGGAAATTCCTTTTGAACTGTTGAAAAAACACTGGAGAACAAATATACATATATTTAATGAGGTAGTTTTAACACTTCTTGCAAACAATCTTTCTGCAAAGTTAAATACAAATGACCTTACTTGAAAAACATTGCAAGCATTGTTGGAATCTGGTAGTTTCAGTGTGTTGACTGGGGAGATCGAAATCCTGGTCTCGGAAAAGGATTGGTAAAAAATCCGTATCAGAACATTTAAAAGCATTATCTGGTAGAAGAAATCGGAAGCTTATGAGACCGCCTGTCATATGGCAAAGACCAGCACAGCATGACCACCATATTCATGGCTTAAATCTTAAGAATATTCATTTTTGAAAAAAACAAGGTCTGGAAAGAAAGAGATATAAAAATTAATGGGTTCAAAACCCTTGGATATTTAAGAATAGAGATTCTGTCAAGAATGTGAAAAACCTTTCTAGAATCCATTTCACAGACCAAGAATTTGACACTCTTAATAGAGGACCTAAATTTAATTGGCCAAATTTTAACAAAGATAATGATATAACTATCATTGAAGCAAAATCTAACATCCAAAAACTCCCTACAGATCCTCAAGATACAAAATAAAGCTAAGACTCCCTCAGTCAGCTTAAAACCAATATTCTGTTTGACAAGGTTAAATGTAACAGAGATCTTAGGAATAAAATAAGACAATGACGTTGTGTCCAAGGCAGATAAAGGTAATTGTATGGCCATATTGGATAAGAAAGATTATATAGAAAAAACGGAAAAGTTTTTCTCTAATAAGATAGAGTTTGAGGGATGTTCCACCATTCAACACATTGTAAAATATATTAAATTTATTGGGCGAAGGCCGGTTTCAACTCCCTTGGAGTCATCATCAGTTCTAGTTGAATATCAAATCAAGGGGAATCTGATAATCATCATTAGGTTGCCTACATACAGTTCGACTGGAATGTTTTAAAATATTTCCCATTTCACAATTAAGATGTAAAAATATATACCGCCACTTGGAATTTTATCTTTGTCCGTTAAACTGTTTCAGAGGAATGAGTATTTTTGTTTTCGGGTCGTAACCCGTAGGGATTAAACTTTTTTCACATCAGGCAAATTCCGGGGCTGTACCTTAATTAAGGCCATGGCCACTTCTTTCCCGATCCTAGCCCTTTCCTATCCCATCGACGCCATAAGACCTATCTGTGTCAGTGCAACATAGTGCAAATTTACAAAAAAAAAAAAAATTAGAGAGAGAGAAAAAGAAAATCAGTCCTGTTATTCAACACCTATATCATTCGAAGTAGCATTCTGTTTGGTGTTATTGTTTGGGTGTGTCATTAGGGGCACACAGCTTTGAACTTGCATTCAGAAGATAGTGGATTTGAACCGCAGCAGTCCTGAAGACGGTTTTTCCATGGTTTCCCATTCTCACACCAGGCAAATGCTGGGGCTGTACCTTAATTAAGGCCATGGCTGCTTCCTTCCCACTCCTAGCCCTTTCCTACCCCATTGTCACCATAAGACCTATCTGTATCGGTGCAACGCAAAACAACTTGTAAAAAAAAAAAAAAAGTGTTATTTGCACTTTTGGGTATAAAATTCACAGCATTAAATCCATTATAAACAAAGCTATCCTTCAATGATTGCTCTATGCTCACATTTACATTTGTAACTTGCAGCACTTGGCTACACAGTAACTCAGAGAAGTCCACTAGAGCACTTTGAACCTTGTGACTTGCACATTCCCCATTCCTAGCCATAGTAACTTGACTGGGACAAAACATCCTCCAACCTGTAGTTACAGGATTTGCTTCATCTGTGGGTGTGGGTTTACACTAGACTCTTGCCCATCACATACAGTGAATGGTGTGACCAGCATATTCTACGGACATGAACTGTTCTGAATATGCACAGTGTGAATTGAAGAGAGCAATTGCTCACTATCCTAATAATCTGCCCCAAAACAGTTGGATTCCTTGTTATGTTCAAGCATGCCTCTGTGCCTTAGATGGCAAACTGTACATGGTTTTGCTCTGCCACAGAATGAATGATGATTTTATGTTCAAAAGCCTACGTTACCAACTTTGTGCTTTTTTTGCATTTCTGTTGCTTTTGCATAGCTGACCACATAATAAACTCTATTTTTATTTGTATGTATCTTTTGTAATTTACAAAGTAGTAACATACACTAGCATAATAATCAGTTAATGCTAAACATTTTTGAGCACTGTATATTGCTACTGGTAAAACTTAATTGAATTCTCAGTTGGTGAGAAGTCTTTATTTTGTGCACTTTTAAAGAGAGAGAGAGAGAGAGAGAGAGAGAGAACTAATTATTTCTATTTTGATTATAACAACTGAATTTTTCTTACTCGAAAGCTAACTTGATTTCACGTATAGGAAAGCAGGAATAATTAGACTACTTAATTTATTGTAAATAGATTACACTAGTACTGGTTTCGGCCCTTAACGGCCATCATCAGCTAGTACATGATTAGTTTCCAGCCATTAGACAAAATCACAAGTTGTTATTATGATAGACATCCGGATGTCTAATGGGGGATGGAAATGCAATATACAGTGGCATGAAGTTAAAATATCTGTGGTCAAAGGTAAAAAGTTACAATAAGTTAGAACATGAGTATACAGAACGCATTAAATCACATGGACCACAATATAAAACACTTAAAAAGTTTTAACACATTAAAATTTGGTATGTATAGGTTAGACACTTATTAAAATTTAAGTTCACGTTGCTTAGATTCCATTCTTCTATCTTCTGTGTGGTTCTCTTGCATCTATGTCATGTTGGTTTAGCTGTGTGAGGTAATCTTCAAGAATGTTCTGAGGCTGATATGTGTCATATTGGTATGGACCTTTGTCATGAAAAAAAAATGTTTGTGTTATATAATCCAACCGTGATGTACTCCAGTAAAATGTTTAAATATAATAAACTGCAGGTCTTAAGTTTGAATTTAGAAGCTGTTGGTGGCGACACCTCTCTCGTCTATGTTCGTTTGTGGTTGTAGTCTGTAAAGATAAGCTTATATAAGTATAGTGTGTGTATGAAGGAATGCCTGGTGTGTATATGGAAAGAGTACTTACTATTGTTGTGGAGGTCTTGTACCAATATGTCTGAAGGCTTGCTGTGTTCTACTACGAGTGTGTCTGGGGCTCGTATTAGCTGTGGAGGGGAAGAAAGAGTGACTATTGGGGAAGTAGGGGCGGGGTTGGGCTTGTGATTCATTGGTTTGTTAGAGCGTGGTTATTATTTTGAGGTAATCGTTCTTTAATGCTGGAATGGCTTTATCAAAAATGATGCTGGTTTTCTCTGTAATATCATTAATTTTATGATTGGGATTAGCGTATTGGTCCAAAGAAATATAGAATTCTTCGGTTATGTTGAGCAGGGGGACCTTAGAGTGTATGTTTAGAATCGTCATATTGTTATTGATGTCTGTGAAACTATGCTTAGATTCTTCTACATGTTGGCCTATTGATGAGAAATGGTTATGTTTTACTGCATTTATATGTTCATTATAGCGGATGGTGAAGTTTCTGCCTGTACATCCAATATAACTTGTGTTACAGTTGTTACATTTGATGCGGTAGACACCTGATTGGTTGTATTTGTTATTATTATTGACTGTTTTAGTGTTATGTATAGTGTTGGTGCTGTTGTGTGTGGTTTTGAATGCTATTTTCATGTTGTGCTTCTTAAAAATATTAGTTATGGTATATATATATGGGTGTTGTTAAAGGTAAATAGGGCATAATCTTTTTTGGTTTGGCTGTTTTAGTTGATTTAGTTTTAGGTTGGGATTTTATTTTGTGAATGATTTTGTTGATCATTTCTTTGCTATATCCGTTATGTTTAGCTATGTCGTGGATTAATTTCAATTCATTATTTTGGTCTTCTGTTGTCATTGGGATGTTAAAAGCTCTATATGTCATACTATAATAGGTTGCTCTTTTGTGTGTATTGGGATGAATGGAGTCATTTTTTATGGTATTTAACGTGTGTGTATGGGTTTCCTGTAGATCTTGTAGGATAAGTGGTTGTCGTGTCTGGTTATTGTCAAGTCTAGGTAATTTAGTGTACGGTTATTTTCAGTTTCTCTAGTGAATTTAATTTGGGGGTCTAAAGTGTTAAGTTTGTCTAGTATAGTTTGTGCGTCAGTGGATCTATGATTACGAAGATATCGTCAACAAATCTGCACCAATTATTAATTGACGTGTGTTGTAAGTAATCTATATATATTTCTGCTAATATTCCAGAGGCAGGAGATCCCATAGGTAGGCCTTGTTGCTGATATATGGTATCGTGAAATCTGAAATAGTTATTGTTTATGGCGAATTCAAGTAAATTTATGAATTCGTTTATTTCTAAGGTGCTCAAGTTGCTATGGTTTTTTAAATTAGATTCTATTATTTTGATTGTTTGTTTAACAGAAATGGTAGGGTACATGTTTGTTATGTCAAATGAAGCAAGGGTATGGTGTTGTTCGATCTTTAGTTCCTTGGTTCTGTTGCAAAAATCTGTTGAGTTTTGTATTGTTTTGTTAGCTAAAAATGAATAATGCTTTTTAAAATTTTTTTTGATGTATTGCAATAATTTATAGGTTGGACTGGCTCTGTAGTTTATAATTGGTCTCATGGGCACATTTTCTTTGTGTATTTTAGGGTAGGCTTTCGTGGATGGTAATTGGGGGTTCATTGTTATAAGTTTAGCAGATTCAGTTTCGGTGAGAAGAAAATGTGTGTTTTTGAGTAAATTTTTAAAATTCCTTTGTATTTTATTGGTTGGATCTCGGCGTTTAATAGAAAAAGTGTTGTCTTGGAAACTTTTTTTAGTCTTTGTTATATATTCATTTTTATCCATAATGACCGTAGTGTTGCCTTTGTCGGCCTTCGTTATTAGCAGATTGTTCTGTTTTATTTTATTTTTGAGTTTGTTTAAGTTTGATCTATTGGTAGTATTCATGTTTAAGTTATTATTGTGAATATTATTGATGTATTGCGGGATCTTTCTACTGATTTCCTGTCTAACTTTGTCTCGTATATAAGTTGGAATCCTTTGTAAAGCAAGTTCTGTTTCAGTAACGGTAGTTATAATATTCTGGTAGGATGATGCATTACCCCAGTTGTGTTTGGGTCCCTTGCTCAGCATATCCGTTTCTATGTCGTCAAATACGGTTAGTGTAAGATTTTTTATAGGTGGATGGAATTTATGTTGGGAATCCTTGTTAGGAAGAGAGAGATCTTTGTTTTGGATTGTGGGTAGTGGCTTTGGTTTATTTTGTTGTTTCTGTGTTTCCAGTTTTTTGTTTAGTGTGTTTTGTTTCTTTATGGCTAAGTCTTCTATTTTATCTCTGGAAATTTGTTGAAAGTAATTCCAATAGCTGTGTGGGAGTTCATGGGATGCTTTCAGATGTGTTGAATAAAGTTCATTATTGAGGTGTTGTTTCTTACGATAATAAGAATTTTATTTCTTCTTTTAACCAAATTTAATTAGTCCTGTTTTGTGTTTTGCGTGTCTGAGCAGTTTGTCTGTGTTTATTATTGTATTTCTGGAGAAACTTCGGTGTTAAGTTGTTTGAAAGGCATTCCTTCAAAAAGGCAATGATTTTGGTTGCATTCATTAGTATAATTTTCAAGTTTTGATATTTGAATGCGTTACGTTTTGCCTGGTTGGCTTCCGTATTATTTTTTATAAATTTCATTTTCCGTATTGATAGATTCAATGTATAGACAAGAAATGTGTTTTTCCACCAATCAGTACTTAATTTCTTGTAAATAGATTACACTAGTACCGGTTTCGGCCCTTAACGGCCATCATCAGCTAGTACATGATTAGTTTCCAGCCATTAGACAAAATCACAAGTTGTTATTGTGTTAGACATCCGGATGTGTAATGGGGGATGGAAATGCAATATACAGTGGCATGACGTTAAAATATCTGTGGTCAAAGGTAAAAAGTTACAATAAGTTAGAACATGAGTATACAAAACACATTAAAACACATGGGCCACAATATAAAACACTTAAAAAGTTTTAACACACTAAAATTCGGTATGTATAGGTTAGACACTTATTAAAATTTAAGTTCACGTTGCTTAGATTCCATTCTTCTATCTTCTGTGTGGTTCTCTTGCTCTATGTCATGTTGGTTTAGCTGTGTGAGGTAATCTTCGAGAATGTTCTGAGCATGATATGTGTCATATTGGTATGGACCTTTGTCATGAAAAAAAAAAAATGTTTGTGTTATATAATCCAACCGTGATGTACTCCAGTAAAATGTTTAAATATAATAAACTGCAGGTCTTAAGTTTGAATTTAGAAGCTGTTGGTGGCGACACCTCTCTCGTCTATGTTCGTTTGTGGTTGTAGTCTGTTAAGATAAGCTAATATAAGTATAGTGTGTGTATGAAGGAATGCCTGGTGTGTGTATGGAAAGAGTACTTATTATTGTTGTGGAGGTCTTGTACCAGTATGTCTGAAGGCTTGCTGTGTTCTACTACGAGTGCGTCTGGGGCTCGTATTAGCTGTGGAGGGGGATGTAAGTGGAGGGGAAGAAGGAGTGACTATTGGGGAATTTTAGTGTGTTAAAACTTTTTTAGTGTTTTATATTGTGGCCCATGTGTTTTAATGTGTTCTGTATACTCATGTTCTAACTTATTGTAACTTTTTACCTTTGACATCCGGATGTCTAACACAATAACAGCTCGTGATTTTGTCTAATGGCTGGAAACTAATCATGTACTAGCTGATGATGGCATTTAAGTGCCGAAACCAGTACTAGTGTAATTTACAATAAATTAAGCACTGATTGGTGGAAAAACACATTTGTTGTCTATACATTGAATCTATCAATACGGAAAATGAAATTTATAAATAATAGTACGGAACCACTGCATATATTTTGAATTTAAACATTTCTGACGTTCGATTTCAATATTTAAGTTATTAAGCAACTTACACTATCAGATTGTTTCATTTTACATTATACATATAAAAATGCTACAGAGTGTTACCATGTCATACACGTCATTAGAGCCCGAAAGTTAGGCAAAATGCCTTTTTTATCTGGGTGGATATATCGAAGTGTCACATAGAGACAAACATGTTTCTATTCATGTGGGAACGGTAGGACCAGTTATTATTTTGCCTTTTTTGCCTATATGATAGTTTAATGCTTTTTTTTTTTTTTTTTTTTTTTTTTTTTGCCTTTTCTTAAGTTGTTGTAGATATTTTTTGCTGTTGTTTATGTAGTAAAATTAATCAGTGGAAAGAAAAACTGTAATTCCAATGTACTGTATTAATATTAATCATGTTAACTTAATAGATAGAATAATAACATTTACATAAATGATGTTTTCATATGACACAAATCTCTACTGAAAACTCCACGAGCCAAATGGTTGAGAGGGTTGCCACATCCCGTTTAGGCTATGTAAAATTAAGTGCTAGTGGTGATTATTGTTTTAACCATCCTCTGATAACACAAATCAGATGGAAAATAGAAGAGGTCCGATACTTCGAAAAATGAAAGAAAGGGAAGACCATGAAGAGCACGAAAATGAAAGACTCCCTAGGCCTCGCATATCTAATACCATTGGAGTCAGAAAAGAACGAGAGTTGACCAAGGGAGGTCAGGCAGGAAAGCTAAGAGCGAGGAACCTGTCACAAGTAAGACCCAGGTAGGGGAATTGTGGTCGCCAACCCACACTCCCAAGTTGAGAGGTCCTGGTTCCCCTTTTAGTGGCCCCTTCTTACGTCAGATAGCGGATACTGTTAACGTTATTCTATTATCTCCACCCACAGAGCGATGTAAGATTAAGTACTAAAATGTGATGCAGATCACGTAGCTTACATTAAAGCATCTTTATTATTTCAGTGCTCATTTTTGTTGTTACAAATGCCTATTTTAATTATTTTACTGCCTATTTCATAAATGTTAAGTGCTTATTTGCCTGCTTATTTTAGCAAAAATAAATCCCTGAACTTCCGGGCTCTAGTCATAATTAATTATTTTCTAATGTCATCAAGTAAATAGAGAGTTCTGTGTGTTAACAAATTTAGTCTCTGACTGACCAAGAGTGTACCTCAGTATAAAATTATATTGCATCAAATGGCACATATTGGGCAATCCACCAGGCTTGGAGGCGTAGGTGGCAGCCCCACCACCAAGCTCGGGTGCTGTGGATCAATAACTCGCACAACCTTTAATTACCTTATTACAGAAACATCAACAATGAGAAACCGGACTGATCCAAAAATGATGACCTTTGGCTTGAAAAGGCTGATGAAAATTGGGCTATGGAATGTGAGGACTCTGCGGGAAAGTGGAAGGCTACAACAGGCAGTGGCATGTATGAGGAGTTATGGCCTGAACATCCTAGGTTTGAGTGAGGTGAGATGGAATGAGTGTGGCGAATTGGGAACCTATGGTGGAGCTACGTTTGTGTACTCTGGAAGACCCAAGGGCGACGGAGCGAATTATGGAGGTGTGGGTATATTAATGGATATGGAGGCCAAGAGGAGCCTTACGGAGGGGTACCCAGTGATGGAAAGGATAATAGTGGCACATTTTAAAACCAATATTAGAAACGTGTTGATAGTATGCTATGCACCTATGGAGTCGGCAGAGGAAGAAGACAAACAGGCGTTCTATGGACATCATAATAGTACGGTTAAGAAAAAGAAAAGGAAAGATATCATCCTAGTTGGAGGAGATTTGAGTGCAAAAGTGGGACAGCACAACGAAGGACTTGAACATATTATGGGAAGGCTTGGTTTAGGAGAATGAAATGAGAATGGACAGCTGTTTGTGGACTTATGCGCAAGCCACGATTTGGTTATTGGTGGTACTATATTTCCACATAAAGACTGCCATAATGTGACATGGGTATCAGTGGATCATAGGACAAAACCAGATAGATCATGTGGCTATTGGACGAAGGTGGAGTTTCATTGTTGGATGTGAGGAACATGAGAGGTGTGGACATTGGTAGTGATCACCATCTTGTTGTGACTACCTTTAGAATGAAGGTCCAGGCACAAAAGAGAAGGATAGAGCAGAAAAAGGAAGCGATATGATGTTGGAAAGCTAAGGGATGACAGAAATGTGAAAGAAGCCTTCAGGATAGAGCTAAAGAATCGATTTCAAGCACTTATTGAGGTGGAGGATGAAACTATTGAGGAAAAATGGGTGAAGACTAGATCTGTATTTACTGAAGTAAGTGAAAATATCCTGGGTTTTAAGGACAGGAGGAAAAAAGACTGGATGACTGACCAGACATGGGAAGTTATCGGACAAAGGAAAGAGATCAAGGAAGTAATGAATGCATGTAAGACACGAGCAAGGAAGGCAGAATTGCAATCCAAATATGCTGCGAAGGATAAGGAAGTAAAGAGAAGTGTGAGGAGGGATCACAGGAAATGGATAGGTGACCTATCTCAACATGCAAAGGAGGCAGCCAGAAAGGGGAATCTTAGAGAACTCTATACCATCACCAGAGTTCTGGCAAGGAAGCAGATGCAGAAAAACCATCCAGTCAGAAACAAAGATGGTGTCCTCCTAACACACTCTGAGGATCAACTGAAACGATGGCAGGAACATTTCTCTGCGGTGTTAAACCACTCCTTGGAGGAGCAAATAGATGCGGGAGAAGGCAAAGAAGAAGAAGAAGAAGAAACCCAGCCTGACCCAAGGATTAAAGTCTGCATTCCAACAGTGCAGGAAATCAAGCGGGCATTGAGAGAGTTGCATATTGGTGAGGCAGCAGGAGTTGACAATATTCCAGCAGAAGTCACGAAGGTTGATATGGATACCACTGCCAATATGTTGCAGCCGCTATTTGAGAAGATATGGGTTAATGGAGAAATGCCGACAGATTGGGGATGTGGGTTGCTGGTGAAGTTGCCAAAGAAGAGCGATACGTCAAACTGTAACAACTGAAGGGGCATTACACTTCTTTCAATCCCTAGCAAAGTCTTCACCAGGGTTCTGCTGAACAGAATTAAAGAGTATATCAACTTGAGGCTCTGACGGGAACAGGCAGGCTTTCGATCGAATCGCTCGTGTGTAGACCAAATAAACATCTTGTGGATAATTCTGGAGCAGTGTGCTGAGTGGTCATCTCGCCTCTATGCAGTGTTCATCGACTTGTGGAAGGAAGTGAAGCAGTATGGAGTGCCATCACAAATTAACAACCTCATTCAAGAAACATACCGTGATTATTCATGCAGAGTCATTCATGAGGGCCGTATATCTGAGCCTATATCTGTACGTTCGGGAGTACGTCAAGGTTGTATCCTCTTGCCAGCCATGTTCCTGGTGGCGATTGATGCAGTAATGTGGAATGTAACGCGAAATGCAAAACGTGGTATCCAGTGGGGATTGGCTAATAGGTTAGAAGACATAGACTTTGCTGACGATGTGTGCCTCCTGTCTGAGGCACATGGTGAAATGCAATCAAAGATTGAAGACTTGGTAAAAGAAGGTAAACGATCAACTCAAAGAAGACCAAGGCCCTAAGGATGAACACCAACAAACTAGACCCATTTGTTTTCAGTGATGAACCTATAGAGGATGTGGATAGTTTCACCTATTTGGGGCAGTGTAGTTACAAAAGATGGAGGAGCAGTACAGGATGTCTCTCAACTTATACAAAAGTCAAGTGGTGCCTTTGTTCGGCTCTATCCGGTATGGAAGAACAACAAAATATCTATGAGGACCAAACTTTGCATTTTCCGAAGTAGTGTCAAGGCTGTTCTACTATATGGGTCCGAGACCTGGAAAGTGACTAAAGTGATTACCTCCAAGTTGTAGACCTTTGTCAACCGCTGTTTAAAAAAGATTCTAAACATCTACTGGCCGGAAGTAACCTCCAATCATGAACTATGGAGAAGGATGAGTGAAACCGAGATGGCCATACAGATAAAGCGGCAGAAATGGATAGGGCATACGTTGAGGAAAGGGAATGAAGCCATTGAGAGAGAGGCACTGGATTGGAACCCGCAGGGTAAAAGGAAGAGAGGAAGGCCCAAACAAACGTGGCGAAGATCTGTACATATGGAGGCAATGGAAGAAGGCAAGACCTGGAGAGAGGTGAAGAGGTTGGCTGGCAACAGGATCAGATGGAGATGCTTTGTTGATGCCCTATGTTCCACAAGGAACGACAGGATATATTTTTTTTTTTTTTGCTAGGGGCTTTACGTCGCACCGACACAGATAGGTCTTATGGCGATGATGGGGTAGGAAAGGCCTAGGAGTTGGAAGGAATCGGCCGTGGCCTTAATTAAGGTACAGCCCCAGCATTTGCCTGGTGTGAAAATGGGAAACCACGGAAAACCATCTTCAGGGCTGCCGATAGTGGGATTCGAACCTACTATCTCCCAGATGCAAGCTCACAGCCGCGCGCCTCTACGCGCACGGCCAACTCGCCCGGTCAACAGAAATTAAGTAAGTCAAGCAGGCTCTTACTCATCCCTTCGCCACTCTTACGGCTGGCTTGCTCTTGTGACACCTTCCGTCCGACTGGCGATAGCTAATTCCGTACGCCTCATGTTGTGTCTGTGTGTGTTACGCGGAGGGGTATGGGTTGGGAAGGGGTGGCAGATGAGGTATTGGTTGTTCTCGGAGGAGGGTTTTTTCTCTGTGGGCAGAGCTTTTACGTATGGAAATTTATTGATGTTTTGGAACATGTTTTCTTTTATTTTTAATAATTGTGGTATGTGATCGTATAAAGGATTTTTAGTCTCTATAATGTCATTTAAAATTGTGGTTTCTGTTGAAAAACTGATTTATGAAAATGTAGATGTTTTTATATTCGTTCATCAATTTACATTTTTTAAATTCTCTTTAGTATAGTTAAATCTTTTTCTATGGTCATGTAGGCATGTCCAGTTTCTGTCATATGTATGCTCATTGCCGAGAATTGATTATGTTTGTTTGCATTATAGTGTTCTAAGTATCTTGTTGAGAAACTTTGTCGTGTTTGTCCTTTGTAGGAGATGAAACACTGGGTACTGGTGAGTTTGTAAATCCCATATCCCGAGTATTGGTCTTTGTTGGAATTGACACTATTGTTATTTAGGAACATGCTTTGGTTGGTGTTTTGTGTTTTAAATGAAATTTTGAAATCATGTTTCTGTAATGGGTTCAAAATTTGATATATGTTGGGATTACTGTTAGTGAATGTGGCAAATTTAGACTTCTTTTGTTTTTCTGGAATTAATTTTGAAATTTGTCTATTTCTAATTTTTCTTATTAATTGATTGACTATTTCTATGTTAAACTCGTTGAACTTGGCTATGTTCCTTATATATTGTAATTCTTTATTGAGATCTTTAGGTGCGAGGGGTATTTTGAACACTTGATGCATTAAACCATAGTAGGCTGCCCGTTTTTGAGTGTTGAGATGTAATGAGTTGTTCTTGATTGTGTTTGGTGAAAAGGTTGGCTTCCTATAAATGTGGTATTCAAAGCTATCATCTTTTCGTGTGATGCTAATATCTAATGCCTTTGCTGGTGAGACCTAGTGCTTACAGTGCACTATGTCTTCTGGTGTGGGCTAGAGTAACTTTGTTACTTTTATTGATCTGTCTGTCTTATCTTTGGCTTTGACAATATGAAAGTGACCGACGAATGAGCGATGCTAGTAATACCGTTCCTTATGCAGCCAGTCCCTATTATGAATGGTATGAAAATGTTGCTCATAGGGTTGGTTGGTGCATACATTTCAGTTGGCTTGGCTGAGTGATATACAACAGCAACTTCTGGTTCAGTGAGGAAAGCAACGGGAAACTACTTCACTCCTCATTTCCCTGGTATGGCTCTTCAGTGATGCCTAGGCCATCTATGACAGCTGATACGGAGCTGCTGAGGATCCAACTAGCCTTCGGGCAGAGGACTGAACGTACGTAGATACAGTGATGTCTAAAAAATGTATGGACTTATTGATTTCATCTTCTGCTGTGAATTTTATATTTTGATGTAATGAGTTGAGGCATTGCAAAATATTTTTACTGTTGTTGAAACATTAGTCTATGATGATGAAGGTGTCATCGACATAGCACATCCATAGACTTGCATTTTTATTTTTATTTTTGTGTGTTTAAAGTGGTCAAAGTAGATGTCTGCTAAGATGCCTGATGCTGGATCTCTCATTGATAAACCTTTCTAACAATATATTTTCTTATTGAAGTCAGTCAAGTCCATGAAGATTCCAGTGAGAGCATGCACATGAACATTGGATATCACAGACTAAATAACCCAAACCAACCAATGTCATCACAAGTTTTTAAAGTATATCAATTGTGTTTCTATCAAATGCATAATCATTGTAAACTCACCTCTTTTTTGGACAGAGCAATAATATGCAAGCTAAATGTTTTAATATATAGCATATGTAAACACAATTCATTAGTCATAACAATTCACAACAGCCAGATGTTTCTACAGAACATATAACACACATAAAAATACTTTTTGGTTAAAATAGTTCATGTTAGCTTAACCATTTTAAGTATTTTATTATTAAATAAAACCCAGGATCCTGGCTATTTTAATCTTAGGTAGTAGGATCAGCAGCTGAAGATGCCAACAAATTAGGGGAAACATGTCCTGCTTAAGACACTACAATAATATAAAAATATGCAGACGTGCCAAGTCTCCCGATTTGAGCGGGAGATTCCTGATTTTTCATCATTCCTCCCGATCTTCCCCGATCGCCGAGTCCAATCTCCTGATTTTCAGAGCAATATCCGTAATTTTTGTATTATTTTAAACCCCCGCAGATTTCCTCGTTCTATCGATATATGGCTGAGTATGGCTGGTCGATAGTTCTAATAATGATACCAGATGGCAGTACATTGCCAATCTTTTGCTCTCAACTTTTCGGGAATTCTGCATTCCATTAAAAAACTGCCTAGCTCTTGGTGCTGATAATGCTCCAGTAATGGTAGGATTAAATAATGGTGTGGCAGGATGTTTGAAGCGGGAAAATAGTAACATAATCATCGTAGGCTGCTCTTGTCACCTAATTAATCTTGCTGCTGAGAAGGGTGCAGCGTGCTTGCCCATAAATGTAGATGAAAGTATAATTGATATATTTTATTATCTGGAAAGAAGTGCAAAGAGGAAAGAAAAGTTCAGAGAATTTCAGACTTTACACAACGCAGAGATCAGTAAAATTCTGAAGCATGTGCCTACTCGATGGTTATCACTAAGAAGTGTATAGATAGGATTTTGCTTCAGTGGGACCCTTTGGTTACATTATTCAGGAGCGAAATTGTGAGTAAGGATTCTCAGATGGGAACTTTGAAGACTTACAAAATTCCTAAGCACAGTTTAAGTGCAGATGTGTCTTGTTTGTCTGAAAACGTTAAGGATTGTCATAACATTTCACCTCACTCCCCAGTTAAAAAGAAAACCCAGTCATCAGTTTCACTAAAAAAAAATGAAACTACTTATGACACTAAGAGCCATGTATTGTCACGTGAAGAACGACTTTTCGTGTTCCTTTCATCAAATTTACATAAATCTTTTTGCCTTTTCCCCTCAAGTTTTATGGATATCTTTGAGAATCCAAACGTAGCTCTTCAGTCAAGTATGCAGCACATCCACTTATTGAGGTCAGTGTAGGAGGAACTATTGAAGAATGTGATGACAAGGTTTGTGAAACCAGACGTTATTAAAAGATCCTTCTCTCTTCTTGATGTAGATTATCATACTCCAGCAAATCAAAAGGATGATTCTGATCTGATGATAGGAAATTCTGCATTTGTTTTAGTGAACACATTGAAGTCTGAGGAAAAGTGCATATTACTTAAGTCTGTTAGAAAGTGTTTCTCTTCATCGTGCGACTACATGGTACACAAATTTCCATTCAAAGATGAAGTTTTAATTAATTAATGCAGAAGTTGCAAATATTTCTGCTATAAGTAAGGCATCATTTTTTAGCCTTAGATTTTTCATTAACAAGTGTCCGAACATTTTGACTAGTGAAATGGAACATTTGGATAAAGAAACTGATATTCTGCACTCCCAGTTCTGTAACATTCAGCTCGAAGAATCAGACCTGGCAAAAGGAAGAATTGATGTTCAATGGGCATTGGTAGGCAGATGAAATCAGCTGATGGTGTACTTAAATATGACAGACTTTCTAAGGTGATGCTTGCTATTTTATCAATTCCACGCAGCAGTGCAGAATGTCAAAGGATTTTTAGTAAAGTCACAAAGACAAAAACACAATTCCAATCCTTGCTGTCTGAACAAACTTTGGAGAAACTTTTAATCTTGAAATCAGTTCAGCAAGGCAAGTGCTTTGAGCAAAAATTTAGTTCCGAGTTTCTGAAGAGGGCTAAGTCAGCTACTGGTGTGTTGAACAATAATTAGACGTAGTGGGATCACCATGTTGAAGGATGAGAAGTCACATGTTCTTGCAGTTCAGGTATGTCCAGTATTTAGTATTCACATGTAAATGATGAAAAATATATATATGGGCAAATAGAATTGTTAATGTATTGAATTATAATGAATTTGTACATGTTCTGCCATCAGTGATGTGTCGTAATATGTCGCGATTTGCTGCGAAATTCTCCTGATTTTTCACTTTTGAAAGTTGACATGTCTGAATATGTATGACAATCAATAAAAACATAATGTATTGAAAAGGTAAAGTAAGGGTGTATTCTGCCCGAAGGCAGGTTTGAACCTCCGCAGAGCTGTGCCTGAGCAGGAGTTTACGTACGGTAGGGTGGCCAGTTTCTCTCCGCTCCTCCATTCCCTTACCCCCCACCAACAGCGCGTGGCAACCCATCCAAATCTTGACCACGCCCAATGTTGCCGAACTTCGGAGATCTCGCGGGATCTGGTGTTTCAACACGGCTACGGCCTTTGGCTATTGAAAAGGTACACTCTCAAAAAACATTATTTTAGAAAGGTATACGTTGCTCAATACGGACCCAACGATGAGATTTATAACTTGTAATATTACAGCCAACCAGGCTAATAACATTCCCAACAAGTTCCTTAATCTTAATATCAAAATAGGAAAAATAATAAAGGACATATGCTTCTCAAAGGAATGCTTGAATCACAATTTAGTTCCCAACTTCATAAAATCTGCCCAAAAGAAATTTAATTCATCATCAAACCAAAATAAAATCCAGAACAAAATAAACAAAATATGGATAAAAAATGAAATAAAACTTTTATACAAAAAGAAAGCACACCGCAACATGTAACTTTACAGAACACATTTAAACGCTTCCCAGCAGCTGGCTCCCATACATTGGGGCTCATTTCAAATGCATATCTTAAACAAATTGGAAACCATTCTAAGCAAAAAACAACAATTCTAGATAGCAAACTCACACGCCTTAATGGCTCAAACCCAAAAGAAAAAGACCAAACCGCAGAAATAAAAAAAACATTAACCCACCATTAAGCAACACTCCTCTTACCGTAAATTACCAACAGAATGGTTTGGCCATGGGTCGCCAGCCTCAGGGATATTGGTAGACATTTACTTAGATAATTTAGAATACACAAAGATCTTAAACAAACCCGTATTCAGTAGCATCTGCTACTGGGCTCGGTATGTGGGTAATATTCTGGCTATATTAAATTAAGACCTTGGAAATGCGGCCAATACACTGTCCCTTTTTAAACGCCCTAGATCTGCAAATCAATTTTACACTGGAATCTGAATCCCAATAGAATCTAAATTATTTAGATTTAAGTATTACTAGTCATCCCACCCGACTATCTTACCATATCCTTAGTAAAACCCACTCAAACAGTTAGTACAATCCAAAATGATTCCATCCCCAATCCCATAAAAAAGCAGCATACTATACCAAGGTAAATAGAGCATTCACTGTCCC
Source organism: Anabrus simplex (assembly GCF_040414725.1). Lineage (NCBI taxonomy): Eukaryota > Metazoa > Arthropoda > Insecta > Orthoptera > Tettigoniidae > Anabrus > Anabrus simplex. The sequence continues at coordinate 31,206,864 of NC_090269.1, forward strand.
CTTATCTAAAGGAGACCTTCAAGATTAACTAAATGTTATACAATCAATAGCTAAGTCAAACAGGTATAATGCACAATTTATCAATAAAATCATCTACACAACTAAAAGACGTTAAATTTCTACTTTAAATAGAGAATCAGTAGACAAAATAAAACATATTCCTCCTTCACGTTCAATAATATAAACATATAGCAAATTACTAATATTTTCAAGAAACAAAAGTACATAACCAACAAATAGCTTTTAAAACAAATAATAACAATTTCCTTAATACACGTATTATCAATCAAACTAATAAATTTTCTCAATCAGGCGTCTACAAACTGCAATGCAATAGGTGTGAAAGTACATATATAGGACAAACAGGACGTAATTTTTCAATAAGATACAGGGAACATGTCAATGCTTCAAGATACAATCGTTTCTCTGCCATAGCACAACACAAGACAGACTTAAAAAAACATAATTTTACATCAATTGACCAAGATCTAAGCAAATTAAAAGTGGATAAGAAGGGCACCTTGCTCAACATATTGGAGAACTGTTACAATAATTTAGAACAGTACTTTAACCCGCTATCGTTGCCATAAGACCTATCTGTGTCGGTGCGATGTAAGCAAAATAGCAAGAACTTTAACCCTAACCGTAATATTAATGAAATAAATGCAAAATCTAATAGTCTGTTTGATATAATAATTCCTATATACACAAAGTATACTCGGAAGAAAGACACGTTAAGCCCACCAATCAGTTCAAACCTACCTACCCGCCCCCCACCCGCCCGTACTCACACATCCCTCCTCCAACCCCTACCATCATAAGCTATACTCCTGCTCCCTCTCAACAATCAGTTTGGTGTTGGTATCCGTACCAAGTTCACGCAACTTACGAAGAACATAGGGGTGAGTCTCATATAGCTATATATATTTATCTCGATTTTCTAGCCTACCTTCTTTTCTCAATAATTTACTTCAAATTTTTTCTTTTCAGACTTTCACTTCAAAACAAATTAAACAATAAATCATTACATCTGATGAAAAGGAATACCTATTCAAATTACGAATCTTCCTCTTAAAGCTATGTGCATAAAAGTCCTTACCCATATTACTATTGAAAAAACATAAATTATAAATCAAGTTGCTTCTACACGGATAAGGATACAACTCCCAGATCAACTCGAGAACATTTGGCTGCTGTAGAAGTGACGAAATAGTTCGGCATCAACCACAGCAGTTTTGATATGTCATTTAGTTTCAAGTTTGGATATGTTGTTTGTACTTCATTAATATTTTAATTTAAGACTAAATTATGACATACCAGAGAGTCTAAATTGTTATTGGTTATATGTGTGCTTATGTTTTCCAATTAGAGCGTGGCTGAAGATGACCCAATATGTATGGGGTCGAAACTAGTCCCAGTTTTATAAGACATTATACAAGCAAATGGTATTGAATAGGTGGACCCTTCCTACCCTTTGATAGTAAAAAGAATGACAACATTAATAAGACCGAAGACTTTTTCACAGATAATTCTCTTTTTAATAAAAGAATAAGCCACGGCCGGAATCCAACGCAATCTCAAGACGTTGTTTAAAAATTCATCCTTTTTACTAAATGAACAGGAATCACAAAAATTAATAAACATGAACCCCAATATACCAACAGCCAGAGCACTACCAAAAATACACAAAACAGGAATTCCCATCAAACCAACCATCAACAGTAAAAATAGTCCAACATATAAAACTTCACAGTACATACAGTTTTCTTAAAAAACATTATATATCCCAAAATAAATCTCCAATAAAAAACTCCATTGATTTTTGCGAGAAGTTACAAAAGTTCAAAGTACAACCAAATCACGTCATGTGCTTCTTTGACGTTTCCAACATGTACTCGAGCATTCCAACAAGAGAAACAATTAACATCATTAAATACAATTTAGAACATGGCTCTACCTCAGTGTAATGGAAACTGATGAATTTATCAACATCTTAAATTTCATCCTGGACAACAATTTTTTCACCTTCAGTAAGAAAATGTATTGTCAGAAAGGTTGATCAATGGGAGATTCAGCATCAGGCATCTTAGCAGACCACTTAGAACACACAAAAAGCAAAACAAAAATACAAGGTTTAAGTCTATGGATGCGCTATGTCGATGACACGTTCATCATCAGAGACCAACATTTTTACAATAGTAAAAATATTTAGCAATACCTCAACTCATTAGATCTATATTGCATCCTCTCACACTCTGAGTCCCAGGCTAGCATTAATCTCAGGGGTGACCGGTTCTTTAATAAATGTCAAAATAAATCCGAATATAAATATAGGCGCACAAATAAACACAGGGATGAATGAGGTATGCAAATTAAGGTAGGGAAGGGTCATTCATAGACACAAATGAAAGGACTCTACACTGGAACTGAGAAGTGTCTACTTGAATTCGATGGGCATACTTGACTAACTACAATAAAAAGATATGGTAACTTATTCCTTTTGAAATTGCAATAAGGAGCAATTTATTAACTTCATCTGGCAAAATTTCAATTCATGACACTTTCACGCCTTACAATTTCCACCTGAAAAGAATACATGGTTTCTGTTCCACCTTTGATGGTGTGGATAACATTATATGAGTTTGACCAGCTAATCCTTGGGGATCAAACCAACATCCGTATGAGTGGATGTTTCACCACTGACATTCCTATGAGGAAATTCCAAGTTCCGATGGAGGGAATTAGATATTTTTCCACCAATAGAGCATGTCAAAAATCAGATGTAAGGCTTTTTTCAGGCGTTTTGCTCTATCATCCTGTGTTTCGTCTTAGGTCTGACACTAGACTCATCAGAGTGGGATGTGTCAGACCCTACCCACTGACGCTGGGGTGTATGCAGGTGACTTATCAGAAGCCCATTATAAGAGGCACAGTCTGATAACTCCATATGGGAGAGAAATCTCCACAATGGAATTGTTGCCCGCCTAGCAATTCCGAAAGGAAATTCTGAGTTCCCATGCAGGGAGCCACTAACCTTACACAACAGCAGCCAGCCCGACGCCCACCGCCGCCGTCTTGCCCAACTCCTATCATGTCCGTGGTCGCCTACGGAGTGGATCGCGACTGGACGGATGACGAGCTGGCTGATCAACTACAGCTCGAGGGCCACCAACTCTTCAAAATCATCCGTATCCGCAACGAGAGGGGAGCTACATCACTCATTAGGATTTTGTCTAAGGAGGTGACCACTCTGGACGTCTTTCTTCGAGATGGCGCTGTTATCTATGGTCGTCGCCACCGGGTGGAGCCATCCCGCTCGGCGCCGCCACGGAGGATTCGCTGCGACAGGTGCCACCGGTATGATCATCTGCCCGGCAACCCATGCATTCAGCTCCAGGTATGCGCCATATGCAGTCAGGACCATCCTGCGTCCACTTGTTCAAATAGTGCTCAACCCAAGTGTATTAATTGCTCCCTCCCTCACCCGGCTTTTTCCTATAAATGCAAGGCTAAACGTAACCCTGATCCTTCTCAGCCTGAATCCGTCGTACCTGTCATTTCCCAAGACCTCCCTACCCCTATTACCAATACCGCCCTCCTGCTCCCAAGTTCTGAAAACATCATCCGCTTTGTTGCGATGGTGCTTCAGAACGTCCTTCCTTTTAACCGACCCCACGTCCTTACCCAGATCCAACTGGCCGCGCGATTGGTGTTTAGTACCCATCTAGATGTGGCTTATTCGGGCAATAAAATGCATTTTGCATTTTTTTCCCCCCTGATTGCAGTTCCCTTGATTAGCTAGTGGTTATCAAGGCATATTTTGCTAATATCCGCTCAGTCTTCGCCAATCGCGCCCCATTGGACACCTCCTTCTCTCTGTACGACCCCGACGTATTTATTCTAAATGAAACTTTTTTGACTCCTAAACTCCATCCTCATTTCTCTCAATATAATCTTTATCGCGCTGATGACCTCGCTGCAGCTCGTGGAGGAGTTGCTATTGGGGTTAAAAAACATATTACCACCAAACAGCATTTTTATCACTTTTCAAATAATTTTTCGGAATATTTAATACTTGAAACCTTTCTACCTAATAATTCATCTCTGTTCTTTGTTACTCTTTACCTAACCCCTCGCACACCACCCACCCTTGATTTTCTGACGTATGTTGATAATACTTTTCAAAATTACGTTTTTGTTGCTGATATTAATATCCATTCTTATACTGTAACTCAAACTACCGCTTTTCAGGATCTACTTTCTCACCTTCGGGGCGTACAGATCCCCTTCCCTTCCCCTACCCGTCCAATTTTTAACACCACTCCCGATGCTCTTATTTTATCTCCTTCTCTGGCTCCTTCTCCTGCCATCACTAAATGTTTAGAACTAGGCTCTGACAACTCTCCCGCGCTTCTAACCCTCCCTCACCTTTCCTACCACCCTCGATCCCCTAGTTCCCGACCACCTCCTACGCGACGATATTCACAAACAAATTGGACAAATTATCGACAAACTATAACTGATTTATTAACTGACTGTCCCCTTCCTACTTCCTTGCCTGATCTCTTTTCTCCAATCGATAGGGTAGAACAAGCTCTTATTCAGGCAGACCAACTTCACATCCCTCCCCATTCCTACCACCCTACCAAACCTCCCATACCTCCTAAAGCCGTATCTTTACTTAAACTTTCTCATGATCTGTATCATTCTTATGTTCGAACTCGGGACTACAATACCTTACGACAACATCGTCAGGCACTTCGTCACGCCCGCTCTTACTACATTAAAGGTATTAAGCACAAACATTGGACGACTGCTTTTACCGACCTCTCTAACTTACATGACTCTCGAATTTTCTGGACCACTTTCCGACGCTTGACGCATACCCGTCCTCCTCTTCCTACTTATCCGATCCGTACTTCTTCTACTCCTCTTCTGACTGATAAAGATAAAGCTGATGCCTTTGCTGTTCATTACACCACCATTTTTTCTCCTTCTACCAACCCTCTTCATGAACATCCTGATGAACCTACCATCTATCAGTACTACCAACCTACTCTCCCTCACTTACAGCCCTCTTTTCTCCATTTTCCTACTGTAGATTACACTCATCCCCTTAATGCTCCTATTACCCCTAATGAAATTCTCGACTTTCTCCGTAATCGCCGTAACACAGCCCCTGGTAGTGATCGTATTACATATCGACATATTCGCGAAGCCCCCATGCTCTTAATTCACCTCCTTTCTAGCATCTACACTACTATGCTTTACACTGGTGTTTATCCTCGACACTGGGGTAAAGCCACTATTTTACTTTTCGTTAAACCTAACAAACCTCCGTCAGACCTTCGCTCCTACCGTCCCATTTCTCTTCTAGTAGTTCCCTCTGAAATCTTTGAAGGTATTCTCACTCGCCGGATGTCCCAATATTTACACTCTTTACATCTTATTTCTTCCTCTCAAGCTGGTTTTCGCCCTCACTTCTGTACTCAGGACCATCTTTTTCATATTACTTCTTCTCTCACTACGTATCTCCCAACCCATAGACCAGCCGCATTAATATGTCTGGACGTCGATAAGGCCTTTGATAGTGTGTGGTATCCAGGCCTCTTCTATAAACTCAGCCATTTACCGTTGCCTACCACTGTTCTTCGCCTTCTTTATAACTATCTCCATTCCCGTAGCGCTGATAGAGTCATTCGCGGCACCCACTCCTTTACTTTTCCTATCACCTCGGGTCGTGCTCAAGGTTCCCCTCTTTCCCCTCTCGTCTATTCTCTGTTTATGTATGACATTCCCCACCCCTCTGTTCCCCTACGTCTATATCAATATGCGGACGACCTTGCTGTTTTAGCTCTTCGCCCTACCTGTACTTCCCTACAATCTAAGCTCCAACAATATCTGAATACTTTGGAATGTTGGCTCAATTCTTGGCATTTATCCGTTAATCCCAGCAATACCCAATTTATGTTATTCCGTTCCAAATCCCGCATCTGTCGTCCCTCTAACAAAGTCCATCTAACAATGTATAATCAACCTCTCACCGAAACTAACCAACTAACGTACTTGGGCATAAAATTTCAAAATAACCTTAAATCTTTCTTCAATACATCGTAAAGTTTTAGGTCGTTTCCGTGCCCTCCGCTCACTTACGGGTCATTCCTGGACATTAAAACCCGCCCAAATCCTACGTGTCTACCTTGCTTTTATCCGCCCAGTTGTCACTTATGCCTCCCTAACCTGGATTAACATCCATCCCTTAGACTACTATCATTTATTAAAATATGACCGACACGCACTTCGCATAGCGCATCGACTGACTTATGATACTCCCTCTGTCAATTTTCAACCATTGTATACTTTTCCTACAATCCTTACACATCTAAATTCTCTCCGTTTCACTTATCTTACAAACGGTATTCGTTACAATAATCCACTTATTACAGAAGCACTTCCCCTATCCCCCCTAGCTAATGTTATTCTCCATGACACTCGAACCCCTCCTCATGCTCATCTTTTTCCCACCCCTTATTAATTTCCAACCACCCCGCTCTCCATCGCTCTATATGGTTTCATACATTTATTTTTCTCATGTTGTCATTTCTGTATGCTCCTGGCTGCGGTGGTACATCACCTCACACCGACATATCTACGGCACCGCTAGTGCCATTGTGAACTGTGTGTTTCCAGTGCAGTGTTAGTGCTCAAGCTCCTTTCTCGCAGTGTTGTTCCTTACTTCGCTCTTCCCCTGTTAAATTCTGTTTTTCGTTAAGTGTCCTTAATGGTGTTGATTAAGTTTTCTAATACGTGTTTTCACTTCAAACTTTGCAACACGTTTACTTCATCTGTGTACTGACTTATTACCAATATTCGTTGTATTCTCTTAACTTTATATATGTTCTTTCTGTTGCTGTAAATGTTTATTTTTTTACAGGTATGCACAATGCATACTCCTATATTTACATGTTTTACTGATTTTTTTAAATACTTCTATGGCCTAAGAGCCGCCCGTTCGGCTGATGGCCCGCCTAACCCTCTTGGGTTAGGAGTTGAAATAACCTTTTGAATAGTGGTGGGGACGGAGCGGTTCGGTTCGGAGCAAGTACTGTGACGTCATTACTCGGTTAAACCGAGTACAACTTTATAGCGGTAAATTTAAAATGTATATTGACCTTCTAAACTATAGTTTACATTCATACAGAAGATTATCAATTATTATCAATGGTACAATGCCCCGTACTATCTATTATTGGTTATTTGCACATTTTTTATAATATAATATAATTTTAACAGATAACGTAACAGACAGTGTAATTACAACTCTATGCTTAATATGAGGCATATCAAGTAGACATAAATAAAGAAATAAACATACAAATAAATAAATACAATACATATTAATGCATATGGATAAACGTACTGTATTCCATAATGTGATAATTGACGAAACGAAATCTAGTGCTTCGAAATGTGCCTAAACTCACATAATGCCAAATATTTCATTTATAACTATGTGGTAAGGAGTTAAATGAAGTATCTGTTAAGATAACATCAATAATGTAAAGAAGTAAAGTATACAAATGAACTCAATTCTTCATCTTGTGACAAGCATTATAATCAGGACACAACACGTCGTACACAGACAGTATTGGATGTACCGTTAGTGTTCTGTATTGCATGGAACAGGTGTTATATAGGAGGAAATTCTATTCAGAAATATCAGAGTTTCAGCTCTTTTTGCAGAAAGCGACGACCTTCGGTCTGAAAAAAATTGTCCAGCACACGAAAACACCTCCTATGCGGGCACAGATGTAGCAGGTACGCTAAGGTAAGCAAGAGCAAGTTCACCAGGGTCAATGAATATTGAAATTTCACGACCGCATTGTAATCGAAATCGACATTCAAACTATTAGGTCGTGTTACGTACATTTAGTACGTGCCGGAGAGATGTTAAGTACAGAAAAGAAATGGCCAACCGGACACCAGTGGGATCCGAACCCACAACATGTCTAGTTCGCGTTGGAAGCTCTACCAATTGAGCTATGGTGGCCTAGTTCTTTTTTGTTCTGTTGGAAAGGATCTAAGCTACAGGTCTGGCTCTATCCTCTTTGCTATTTGCTTTACGTCGCACCGACACAGATAGGTCTTATGGCGACGATGGGATAGTAAAGGCCTAGGAATAGGAAGGAAGTGGCCCCAGCATTTGCCTGGTGTGAAAATGGGAAACCACGGGAAACCATCTTCAGGGCTGCCGACAGTGGGGTTCGAACCCATTATCTCCCGATTTCTGGATACTGGCTGCACTTAAGCGACTGCAGCTATCGAGCTCGGTGGCTCTATCCTCCACAGCCCTCAGTGACTGCATGTTTTCGCATACAAAATAGCCAAACCCCTATGCAACTTATTTTTTTTTCCTGCACTGTCTCATCCATATGTAGGAATGGAATTACTTTCACGTTGTGCAACTGTATCTTGTACCATGTCCTTACGATGCGCCCGTTTTATGTAATTCCATATTTTTGACGTTCCTCCACCTGTACAATAGATTTGATTGAAAATGTTTACAAGTGGCGGATTTTCTACCTGGACTGCTAGTAAAATACTGCCTTGCTTGGGAGGACTGTCATGGCATGATTGCTTCTTTCTTATTACAAATATCGGTAGAAAATATAGCTCAACAACCTTAAACAAAGATATATGTAGTATAATGAAACACAAATAGAACAGACGTCTCAGTCTGGAGTCTGAACAACAGCACAGTGGTGGTGCGCTTGCGAGTGTAGCCTGGCTGGAAGGTTTACTGAAGCGCTAAACGGAGTATTCGAGTTGAACCGGTGCTCCGCTGTGACGTCACGTAAACCTGAAGAACCGCGTCACTGTACAGTTCTACTTAGTGGTGGGGACGGAGCGGTTCAGTTCGGAACGAGTACTGTGACGTCATTACTCGGTTAAACTGAGTACAGAACAGAGTACAACTTTATAGCGGTAAATTTGAACTTTATATTGACCTTATCAGCTACAGTTTACATTTATAAAGAAGGTTATCAAATATTATCAGTGGGACTATACTCCGTACTTTCTATTATTGGTTATTTGCACAATTTTTATGATGTAATATACACTGAAAATATAACATAACAAACGTTGTACTTTAAAATCTCTGTTTAATATGAGGTATGTTTAATATGAGGTATATCAAATAGACATAAATCAAGGAATAAGCATACAAATAAATAGTAAGTCATATGGATAAACGTACCGTATTCCATAAAGCATATGATAATTGACGAAACGAAATATTGTTTTTTGCAATGCGCCTAAACTCTTATAATGTCAAACATTTCATTGATAACTATGTGGTAAAGAGTTAAATGGAAAATCTAATACGATAACATCAGTAATGGAAATAAGTAAATTATACAAACGAACTCAATTCTTCATCTTGTGACAAGCTTTCAAATCAGACGCAATACGTTGTACACAGACAGTATGTGAAGTGCCGTTATTCCTGTGGATTGCATGGAACAGGTGTTATATAGGAGGAATTTCTATTCAGAAATATCAGAGCTTCAGCTCGTTTCGCGGACAGCGACGACCTTCGGTCTGACAGAATTTGTCCAGCACATGAAAACACCTCCTCTGCGGGCACAGATGTAGCAGGTACGCTAATGTAAGCAAGAGAAAGATCACTGAAGAACCGGACCAATAGCCAACCGGATCCGCAGTACCTGGCAGCGGATGTATTTCTAGAAATTGTCGCATTATGATCGCAGCATCTGACTGCACCGTCGATGTTTGTTTCACTTGTGCCACCTTCACTTTCATGAACCCTAGGAGATCGTCTGCAGCCCCTTCCACATTTGAAGACAGCGAACATGTACTTGCATCATCTTCTTGCGATTTTGCCACTCGCTTTTTGAGGACACTTCTTAAGTCGTTCCCCACCTGTTGGCGAGCTTCTTCAGCCTTTTCAGGAACTCGGAATGCTATTTTCTTGTAGCGCGGATCGACTAGTGTAGCACCCCTAGTTACCGAGCGACTGTAATATAGGCATCCTGGCACTTGGACGTCCAGCAGTCAGTAGTGAGAGCAACGTGTTTTGCTATGCTCAGTTCTGCCTTCACATTGGTCATAACCTCTTCGTACAGCTGAGGAATTAACACCTGAAAATAAATAGCCTCCTAGAAATGGCATCCAAAATTTGTCTTTGGAACTTGAGCGCCAATTCAGTGAACGGCATCCTCTCCGAGACCTGAAGAAATAGTCCGTGATCTAACGGAATGATTTGAGAGGAAGTTACATACCGAGTTGCTGACAAAATTACAGTCATACTTTGCATAGGTTGCAGGATTGTTGTTACTTCCTTCATGATTTGCCATTCCTCGGCTTTCAGGGCTTGAGGCGCATTCAGTAGTTCACACTGAGCAAGAATAAGTTGCTCCTTAACTTCCAGCAGTCTACTTATCATATTAAAATTGCTGTTCCATCTTGTAGGACACTGTTGAATTAATCGCAATTCTTGGACGCCTGCTGCACGTTGAAAGGTTTTAAGCTTGTCATATGCCGTGTGGCTGTGCTTAAAAAATGTGACAATTCTGGAGCAAAGATTCAAGATATCTTCAAGAGGAGGCGTACTTCTGATCCCGTCGGTAACCACCAAATGTAAGGTATGGGCCACACAGGGCACATGCCGTAGATTTAGCTTTTTTATTGCAGCAACCATGTTTGCTGCATTGTCGGTGGTTACGGCTGGCACTTTTCCTGTTAACCCCCATCGACATATGATTTCAGATAGACGATCGGCAATATTATCTGCTGTGTGATGTCCTGTCAATTGCGCTGACTCCAGACAAGCATATTTTAATGTCCCATTTGACACAAAATGTCCTGTAACTGTAATATAGGCATCCTGGCACTTGGACGTCCAGCAGTCAGTAGTGAGAGCAACGTGTTTTGCTATGCTCAGTTCTGCCTTCACATTGGTCATAACCTCTTCGTACAGCTGAGGAATTAACACCTGAAAATAAATAGCACGTGTAAAAACAGGAACAAATGTTGGTTTCTTTACGTAGGTAGTGTCATATGAACAGATGAAATGAAATGGCGTATGGCTTTTAGTGCCGGGAGTGTCCGAGGACATGTTCGGCTCGCCAGGTGCAAGTCTTTCGATTTGACACCCGTAGGCGACCTGTGCGTCGTAATGGGATGAAATGATGATGAAGACAACACACACACCTAGCCCCTGTATCAGAGAAATTAACCGACGATGGTTAAAATTCCCGACCCTGCCGGGAATCGAACCCGGGGCCCCTGTGACCAAAGGCCAGCACGCTAACCATTTAGCCATGGAGCCGGACATATGAACAGATAATACATTGTGTTTACTTACATCTGAAAGAGTGCGGCGGGATGGAAGGTCGTAACATGGATTTAAGTCCCCGACGAACGTCTTGAATCCTCTATCCTCTACAACCCTCAGTGACTGCATGTCTTCGCATACAAAGGTAGTTAAACTCCTATCCAACTTTTTTTTTCTGCACTGTCTCTTCCATACGTAGGAATGGAATTACTTTCCTGATGTGTAACTGACTCTTGTACCATGTCTTTATGTGCTCGTTTTATGTGATTCCATAAATTTGATGTTCCTCCACCTGTACAATAGCTCTGATTGCAAATTTTGCAAGTAGCGGATTTTCTACCTGGACTGCTAGTAAAATACTGCCATGTTTGGGAGGACTTCCGTGGCATTATTGCTTCTACCTTATTAAAAATATCAATAGAAATTATAGGACAACAACTTTAATGTATAAGGAAACATACAAATAGAACGGAGGGAACTACAGCACAGTGGTGTTGCGAGTGCAGCCTGGCTGGGAAATGTACCGAATCGCCCGCAGCGCTGTACGGAGTATTCGAGTTGAATCGGTGCTCCGCTGTGACGTCACGTAAACCGGAAAAACCGAGTTACTCTACAGTTCTACTCGCTCCGTCCCCACCACTACTTTTGAAATAAAAAAATAAAAAAAGTCACCTGCATACACCCCAGCGTCAGTAGGTAGGGTCTGACACATCCCACTCTGATGAGTCTAGTGTCAGACCTAAGACGAAACGCTGCTTGATAGAGCAAAACGCCTGAAAAAAAAGACTTACATCTGATTTTTGACATGCTCTATTGGTGGAAAAATATCTAATTCCCTCCATGGAACTTATAATTTCCTTCGGAATTGCCAGGTGGGCAATAATTCCATTGTGGAGATTTATCTCCCGTATGCAGTTATCAGACTGTGCCTCTTATAATGGGCTTCTGATAAGTCACCTGCATACACCCCAGCGTCAGTGGGTAGGGTCTGACACATCCCACTTTGATGAGTGTAGTGTCAGACCTAAGACGAAACGCCTGAAAAAAGCCTTATATCTGATTCCTATGAGGAGACTAGGGATGGCAGTTTTTAAAAAAATACCGATATATCGATATTTCGATATATTGAAAACTTATTTTCGATAATCGATATTTATTGCACATAATATATCGGTATATTCAAGCGATATCGATATATCGTAACCCAAGAGTAACTACAATATCATCACCAGATCTCAATGCATATATATCAATATTGGTTTATTCTGCCTGTGCACGCGACTGGTTGGTTGAGTTTATCTTGCTACTGGAATTCGCGGTTTAATTATCCATGGAAATTATCCATCAACGGCTGCTAATTTCAGATGACCACTAGCCTGCACGGTTGCTAGGGTTATACTTCCATAACACAAATTTTCATTCACCCGCAGCCACAAGACAGCAGTCGAGGCATATATCCTGAATAAATAGGTTTTTTAGAGTGAAAGAAGTAGTGTCAGTAATGCTTGATATTCATATAAACCTCGTAAATTAGTAGAAATGGCTGAAAATAGTTAAGAATATGATGCAGCATCTACCGTGCAAGTATTTATGGTTTTATCATTGCATTGATAGGATAAACAAGGAAGAGGAAAGGAAGCGGCCGTGGCCTTCAGTTAGGTACCATTCCGGCATTCGACTGGAGGAGAAGTGGGAAACCACGGAAAACCACTTCGAGGATGGCTGAGGTGGGAATCGAACCCACATCTACTCATTTGACCTCCCAAGGCTGAGTGGACCCCGTTCCAGCCCTCGTAACACTTTTGAAATTTCGTGGCAGAGCCGGGAATCGAACCCGGGCCTCCGGGGGTGGCAGCTAACCACACTAACCACTACACTACAGAGGTCTTACCACGCTTACGTCTCTTGGTTAACTGTTTTGTTGAAACATTCAAATTTACGTGCAAACCAGATTCAGAATGACATAAAATCAAATGAAATTTTCCAATCATTTAGTAATACATAGAAGCAGATTCGAACAAATCAAAACATTGTTGATGGCTTCAAGCATGCTGCACATTTTAACGGACTTAAATTCTTAGCTGCCGCCTTACCTTATAAAGTAAGGAATCAATCAAGTTCGGAATTATATACAGTATTATATTCAGTATTATGTACAGATAGATACAAACAAATTAAATATTTCTTGATGGCTTCAAACAAGTTGCATATTGTTAATAGATCTTCGTTTTATAGAACTTCAATATAATTTCAAATCCTTGTATTTTGGAAACGAAATAATTTTATATCGAGATATATCGCTATTTTGTTTTGATAGTAGGATAATATCAGCATGTCGATATCGAATGAAATATCGATATTTATTATATCGGAACGTCCCTAGGCGTTATCGATGCCTACGAGATAAGTAAAGGCCTCAGCATGCACGGTCTCTTCAAGTACTAAATTGACGAAGTAGCAGCAGTTCAAATATCGCCGCTGGATGCGAGGTTTTCCCTCCATTCCTCAGCACGATTCCAATTAGCATTACGATAATAACTTGCACATAAAAGCACATTACAAATATAAAACATTGCGTTTTGAGTAGGAAAGTGATATTTCTATGACGTTTAATGAAGAAAAATAAATGTATCACCGGGTAATTCAAGATGAGCTCATACGAATCAGGTAGTATAATTGCAACCGGAAAGTACACATCCTAATAAAGATGAAAATACTTCATAGTATATTTTAAAACACTGCAGTATTCACAGCGCCTTCGTCGATGAATGCATAGTGGGTCTCGGCCCACAAGTGGCCACGGCTGGTCCGTGGTCCAACAGCTCTGCACTCCGACCGGCCAACCGAGCAGAGGAAGGGTGGCTCTTCGTCTCTGTATTCGGGAGACTGGACAGGGCTGGACCTCACGGCTGGTCTCCACTGTCGGTTTTCCTGAGAATGGTTTTACGTGGTTTTCCATTCTCCTGCAATAAGGCAAATGCTGGGAGGGTTCCTAGTATAGGCCACGGCCGCCAACCCCCTCACCATCTCCGAGCATCTCCTTCGCCGTAACAAATCTCCCGGCCTCACAGACGGCGTCACCATCTAAGAGGCCCGCCTCCTCCTTCAGGGGAGGAATTAAAACATTTTAGTATTAGTACGTAACCTAGTCTTGCCATGCAAATACCCTGAAAAAAAGTGTTGGCATTGATTGCGACTAGTTTTAGTAGAAATGCTAAAACACGTGCTTTCAAAATGTTCACTACATACTACAGACTTCGAGGAAGGTTGCCACATGCTATTTTTCTCGTCACCGCGACATGACATAATTAAGACCGATTTTTCTCGTAGTTCCACATTTGCTCGTGGAAATAAATGCCACTACCTTTCTGAAGTTTACTTTTGCAGAATGGTGCACAGCAATAAACCATTGTTTATCACGCGCAATAAACATCTTGTGAATAGAATGTTTACAATAAATACTCTCTCGGCTCTTGTATATTTATCAATATGCACAAAACATTTTCTTAATGTAAATCCACAGCCTGTTTAGAGTCATTTGACCGGGTCAGCAATGGAACGAATTCAGCCCCATCTAGCGGCAAGAATAGGAAATTTCCCGGCTGCCGAAGCCTGTCGCATTCCTCTGGGGCAATGATTAATGACTGACAAATGAAATGATATTTGAGAGTGTTGCTGGAATGAAAGATGGCAGGGAAAACCGGAGTACCCGGAGAAAAACCGGTCCAGCACAAATCTCATATGGAGTGACCGGGTTTTGAACCACGAAACCCAGCGGTGAGAAGTTGGCGCGCTGCCACCTGACTCGCGGAGGCTTCTATTTTCATAACT
This sequence comes from Anabrus simplex, assembly GCF_040414725.1. Lineage (NCBI taxonomy): Eukaryota > Metazoa > Arthropoda > Insecta > Orthoptera > Tettigoniidae > Anabrus > Anabrus simplex. The sequence continues at coordinate 31,222,054 of NC_090269.1, forward strand.
TTACGTTTAAATATAAACCATATAGTCATCACAAGCTGAATACACAAATCAACGCCTTTTATAATGAATTTTAAGGCTTATCTCACCTAAGCTTACCTTTTTCCTTCACAGTTTCCATATAGTCTGTGTTGTTAAATGGTGGAGGGCTAACACGAAGTCTAGCGGTGACTCTGGAACTAGAACGTATTTCGCGCTGTGTAAACTGCCATGCGGAGGCAACTGTGTTACTCCACCGTTTGTATTCGAATTATAGTCCGGCCTACCAGAGGCTCAGAGCAAGGTATTGATTAGATTGGATATTTCCAGGTTGCAATTCCACCTTCACTACCACCATCTCTTGCAGAATTATCGGCGTTCTCTAGTGCGGATGTTGTTAATGAAAATAATAATTCAAAGAAAAACGATATATTAATGGAAAAACCGATATATTATTCGATAAATCGAAACAAAATTTCGATATCGATATATCGATAAATCGAAAGGAAAATATCGGTATTTCATAAAAACCGATAAATCGTTGCCATCCCTAGAGGAGACGTATGACGGAACTAACATAAATAAGCTCCCCTCATAGACATTTTTGGAACTGGATTTTATTCCTGTAGAAATTTATTTTTGGATACCTTACATCGAGATGTCGACTAATGTTATTTTTAAAAGTGATTTGAAGTCATGAACTACTCACTAGGGATGGGCTTAGAATACTGATCTCTATACATGGATGGCTGGTAGCTTGGGTTGCAGTAAGCCGAATAGAAGATGACTGGCGTAGTAAGATGGCAGCGAGCGCACGAGACTACGAGGAGCGCGCTTGCTTTGTGTATGCTTAGTTCAGTGACGCCAGATCCCTGATTGCAGTTCCACGGGTGTTCTTTGCTGTTTTGTTGCAATACCCCCCACATTTACAAAGGAATTGAGATGAAATACATCAATGAAAAATCACTATTTTAGATATTTCACTCACTGAAATGAAACAACATGGTACTTCTGCACGTTAGTAAAATATAAACAAACAAGGGAGCCACGCTTGTACTACTACGATTAACACAAATACGAATTCCTAAATGTAAATAATACAAATACATAATATATTTAAACTATCAAAGTATACATGTGTGGCAGATATAAATTTAATACTATTTGGAAGAGGTACAACATTCTCGCCGTCAGTTCAAATTACAATATTTCCTAACATAACGTAATTGTATTGATTACGTAGTAAGGAAAGGACTGTCAGCATGCCGAAGTGTACTTCTACGGCAAATACGCCGCAAAATACTTGAATATCCAGCGAAAAACACACTGTAAACTATCATTATGCCGTTACAGGAGAAGTGAGTGTGGTTCTGGGCTTTTAAATGTCCTGCGGGCTCATATTAAATGGCTTCTACAAGCTTTAAACAAGCCGGAATTACTAAAATAAAAACATTTTCTGCAAGAGGAAGAAAAGGGCTATTTTTGTATGAATAAAAAACCGAGTTTTTCGCTCAAAATACGAAAAATTCAGTCATACCTCCCCTTAATAATGCCTAATTTCGTGGCATACATGTATACAATTTATAGCAATGTTTCCAAAACTGTTTTTCACTCGTATTGCATTACCGATCGCTAATTGCATGTATTCAGCACCTACGTTAGTATTTGTCGGCCGTTATTATACACTCATTTTTATTGCTATCCCGGAAATTTACTGACCTCGGAATGACGTATCGGTGTTCCCAATGTCCTTATGCTTTGAGTGAACATGTCCCTCTATTTTTAATTATTCCAATGCGCCATTAATTGAGATTTAAAATTGATTATATTATCATTACTTCCCCATAAGGAGAGCTCTAGGATGGGTACACCAACATGGCGGACCGCGCACTCAACTTGGCGTACTTTCTCCTGCAGCGGAGAGCTTGCCATCAGCGATCCATGTATAGAGGTCAGTGGCTTAGAAGTTATTTTTGATTAACGGTTATAACTGGAGCGCTTACACAAAAATACTCGTTAACGTTAACGGTTAAAAATAACCTCTAGTGCCGAAATAAGTGGCTGAGACAGTGAGGTGCTGACCTTCTGATCCCAACTTGGCAGGTTAGATCCTGGTTCAGTCCGGTGGTATTTGAATACATCAGCCTCGTGTCGGTAGATTTACTAGCACGTAAAAGAACTCCTGCGGGACTAAATTCCGACACTTCGTCTTCTCCGAAAACCGTTAAAGTAGTTAGTGGGACGTAAAGTCAACAAAAGTATTATTATTATTATTATTATTATTATTATTATTATTATTATTATTATTATTATTATAACCTCTAGTACAAGAGGGGGTACTTAATACTCGCTGCACAAAGGAAATATGGTGCCATCCCTGTAGTCTCGGGGTAGCGTGTCGGCCTGGTCAGCGATTTTCAACTGCATCTGATGGCTGCTTCGAGAGGTCACGTGTTTATACATTTGAAAAGCTATCTGACGGTGATGACGACCTCGGTCAAGAAAGCCGAGAATAACGATCGGGAGGATTCGTTCCGCTGACCACGCGTCATCTCATAATCTGCAGACATGCGGGGTGAGGAACGATCGCTTAGTAGGCCAAATGCCCTTCGAAGCAGGAAGCATTAGGGAAGTATAGTATGTGTACCAACCGCAAGGTTGACGTCAGGGGCTTAAGTTCAGAGGCATAATTCCCTTTTATGTAAATACCATTCTACCGCAGATAGGCCTACTTCACCCACGGAAAGATACATGAAGTCGATCAGTTTAAGAATGACGAAAAATTACCTCCAGATGACAGAAGGATACTGCAAATGAATGTAAAATGTATGCTTGAATAATGCCTTTGCTGGCAGGACCTAGTGTTTACAGTGCACTATGTCTTATGGTATGGGCTAGAGCAATTTTGTTACTTTCATTGATCTGTCTCTGTCTTATCCTTGGCTTTGACAGTATGAAAGTGACTGAGGTATGAGCGATGCTAGCAATGCCATTCCTTGTGCAGCCAGTCCCTGCTATGAATGGTACAAAAATGTTGCTCATAGGGTCGGTCGGTGCTTGCATTTCAGTGGGCTTGGTAGACTGATATGTAACAGCAACTTCTGGCTCGGTGAGGAAAGCAACGGGAAACTACATCACTCCTCATTTCCCTAGTACGCCTCTTCAGTGATGCCTAGGCCATCTATGACAGCTGATGGCAGAGCTGTTGAGGATCCAACCAGCCTTAGTGCTGAAGACTGAACATACATACATGCTTAAATAACTTTAAAGAAAAGCCACGGCAAGTGTTGGTAACAGAAGCATGAACAAGGAACACAACAAAAATTTAATCCACCGTCATTTAAGAATACTGTTAATTAAAAGCTGAAATAACTTGCATAAATTCTGATTACTGTGATGGAAACTGGTAGTGAGTACGGCCGCACGGCTCTGCCCACTTCATAATTCCCGTAACTCTTAAACACGTCTACGAGTCAGTACTGATTACTTGAGGCAGCTACTGGTAGCGTGCAGAACCGCGCGGTGCCCTTGTTAACCGAGTACACACGAGTATTGCCGAGCCGCTGTTATTTCAGTAAATGAAACGTCGTATGGCTTTTAGTGCCGGGATATCCCAGGACGGGTTCGGCTCGCCAGGTGCAGGTCTTTCTCTTTGACTCCCGTAGGCGACCTGCGCGTCGTGATGAGGATGAAATGATGATGAAGACAACACATACACCCAGCCCCCGTGCCATTGGAATTAACCAATTAAGGTTAAAATCCCCGACCCGACCGGGAATCGAACCCGGGACCCTCTGAACCGAAGGCCAGTACGCTGACCGTTCAACCAACGAGTCAGTAACTGGATATTGTAATACTAGTTAGTAAAAGTACTAGTTACGGGAGGAGTTACTGGTAACGAATTCGGCCGCGCACTGGCCTCGTTAACCGAGTACACATGAGTATTGCCGAGCCGCTGTTATTTCAGTAACTGGTTATAATTGTAGTTAGTAAAAATACTGGTGACGGGAGGAGTTACTGGTAACGACGTCGGCCGCGCACTGGCCTCGTTAACCGAGTACACATGAATATTGCCGAGCCGCTGTTATTTTAGTAACTGAGTATCTCCCGTAATCGTTACAAGCCCCAAGCGCGTACTGGTAAAGGATCCTTGTTAAGTTATTTACCAGCCATAATTTTCCCGTCTGTGATGTCTGCAAGGTAGACGCAAGTAGGGTAAGTTAAGCTTCGTAATTTCCTCTTACGTACCGTACTATTTTCTCCATCTCCATTGCACAACCGACATTCACGGAGAAATATTTAGTCGATCATTTTAAAAAAGAACGAAACTATATTTTAAAAAAAAGGAATCCTACTTAATAACAGAGAACTGTACTGTAAAATGAATATAAAAGCCACAGATAAACACCTATTTAGAGAAAAGCTGAGGCAAGTGCTGAATAGGAACTTTATGTTTTAACAATACGGTAATTACAATAATAAAAAAAATACAATAGAGTCCGCCTCTGTGGTGTAATGATTAGTGTGATTAGCTGCCACCCCGGGAGGCCCGGGTTAGATTCCCGGCTCTGCCACGAAATTTGAAAAGTGGTACGAGGGCTGGAACGGGGTCAACTCTGCCTCGGGAGGTCAACTGAGTAGAGGTGGGTTTGATTCCCACCTCAGCCATCCTGGAGGTGGTTTTCCGTGGTTTCCCATTTTTCCTCCAGGCAAATGCCGGGATGGTACCTAACTTAAGGCCACGACCGCTTCCTTCCCTCTTCCTTGTCTCTCCCTTCCACTCTTCCCATCGCCCCGCAAGGCCCCTGTTCAGCATAGCAGGTGAGGCCGCCTGGGCGAGGTACTGGTCACCCTCCCCAGTTGTATCCTCCGACCCAATGTCTCATGCTCCGGGACACTGCCCTTGAGGCGGTAGAGGTGGGATCCCTCACTAAGTCCGAGGGAAAAGCCAACCCTGAAGGGTAAAACGATTAAGTAGAAGAAGAAAAAACAACAGAATGTTACCCTGAATAATATAAGAGGCAAATGAATGCAAAATACAAGCTTAAGTAAATATTCAGGGAAACAATACAATTTGGCTTTAGGTCGCACCGTCACAGATAGGTCTTACGGCGACGATGGGATAGGGAAGAGCTAGGAGTGGGAGGTAAGCGACCGTGGCCTTAATTAAAGTACAGCCCCAGCATTTTTCTGGTGTGAAAATGGGAAACTACGGAAAACCATATTCAAGGCTGCCGAGAGTGGGGTTCGAACCCACTATCTTCCGGATGATGCAAGCTTACAGCTGCGCGCCCCTAACCATACGGCCAGCTCGCCCGGTAGGGTCGGGTATGAAGCGAGATGAAGTTCGTAACAAATTTTACGACCAGATGCCCTTCACGACGTCAAACTCATCAGAGGACTTAATGAAATGATATGGCGTATGGTTTTCAGTGCCGGGGTGCCAGGATCAGGTCTTTTGAATTGACGGCCTTGGGCGAGCTGCGCGTCCTGATGGGGATTACATGATGATGAAGACGACACATACACCCAGTCCCCGTGCCATTGGAATTAACCAATTACGGCTAACTCGCCCGGTAGGGTCGGGTATGCAGTGAGAGGAGCTTTGTAGCAATGTTTTACAATCGGATACCCTTCCTGGCGTCAAACTCATCAGAGGACTTAGTGAGAGTTTCGTTATTTACCAGTAATATCAGCAAATAATAATAATAATAATAATAATAATAATAATAATAATAATAATAATAATAATAAACCGAGCGATATCGCTACTTGGTTTAGGACACGTAGGCGGCAGATTGAGAGTTCGAACCCCACTGTCGGCATTTCTGAAAATGGTTTTTTTCTGTTTTCCCATTTTCACCCCAAATAAATTAAAGCCACGGTCACATCCTTCCCAGTCCTAGCCCTGCTCTATTCCATTGTCGCCATAACCCCTGTCTGTGTCGGTGCGATGTAAAACAAGTCCACTAATAATAATCATAATTAATACTTAACAATAATAATATAATTCGATGTTCTAATTTTTCTTCAACTATTATAGGTTTTTTCTTCTTTTTTGCTAGTTGCTTTACGTCGCACCAACACAGATAGGTCTTATGGCGATGATGGGACAGGAAAGGGCTAGGAGTAGGAAGGAAACGGCCGTGGCCTTAATTAAGGTACAGCCCCAGCATTTGCCTGGTGTGAAAATGGGAAACCACGGAAAACCATCTTCAGGGCTGCCGACAGTGGGGTTCAAACCTACTATCTCCCGAATACTGGACACTGGCCGCACTTAAGCGACTGCAGCTATCAAGCTCGGTTATAGGTTTTAGAGAGACACCGGGGTTGCGGTATTTCATCCTGAAAAGAGGTTCTTTTCTTCTTTAATTTACTGGCATGAGTATCCTAAATTGGATTCCGCAAGACTGAGCAAAGAGAGGCAGAGAGATACAAAACCTATAGAACACTTATGCACTTGCCCCACTTTTACCTTGCCTGCTTACATTAAAGAGTATGAACACAAAATTGGTTAACAAAAAAAATACTTATCTCGACTGCTGGCACTGCTATTTTTAAATTAATTGTTGGATGAATCCTTTCCACGTGCTTTTTTAAATTTTGATATGGAAAACTGTAAGAACATTTCTTCCCGCACATAGAACATTTGGCGAACTCGCTACCTATTACGGAAAAATATGACCACATAAAGCTCGTCTTTGCCCTCTTCATAATGTTGATGACATAAAAGCATGGTTACAACTCAATACTGGTCAGTAAATTCCGCGTTAAGAGTAAAGTACTAGTTAATAGAGGCGGTTACTGGTGGGGAGTACGGCCATGCGCTGTTCAATCAATCAATCAATTACTATTTATCTGCAGTTAAGGCAGTCGCCCAGGTGGCAGATTCCCTATCTGTTGTTTTCCTAGCCTTTTCCTAAATGATTTCAAAGAAATTGGAAATTTATTGAACATCTCCCTTGGTTATTCCAATACCTAACTCCCCTTCCTATAAATGAATATTTGCCCCAGTTTATCCCAGTTTGTCGGTGTTAACCAAGTTCACCCGAGTATTACCTAGTTGCATTTATTTCAGTAACTGGATATCTCCTGTAACCGTTACATGCAGTAACCGTTACAAGCACGTACTTGTTAAAAATACTTGTTACGTTATTTACCAGCCATCACTACTACTCACATTTTCTAAGTGTATGTATGCGGTTCAGCTCATTTGAATTTTTCTTATGCACCATCTGGAAAGAATGTTTTGGCTGTGAGCCTCTGTCTGCTGCTGCTCTCTGCTTCATTTAACCATCTGCGCAGCTTACTAGCGCACCTTCCTGGCAAGTGAAACCAGCCTGTTGTTGTTGAAACAAGCGTGTGGCTGTCTACTATGAGCATGGAGGCCGGATGGACGCTTTACTCACGCCTCACTGTGAATCTAGCTGATCCGATGGATCCTGGTTGATTTCAAAGATACGACAGGGTTAATCCCCTCTAAAATTCTTCATGTTCTTTTGGATTTGGACCACTAACAGCTTCACCTTTGTGCTTCTTTTAATTATGTGATTTTCTACTAGCCTCATCATCATAAGTATGGTGGGTGCTTTAGAATTTCGACTAAATCTTCAAGAGTGTAAGTTAAAAAGAATTCCAATTTAAGTTTGGAAATACTGCAGCTTCACAGCTATTAGCATTTCAACAAAAGATATTTTGGAATTTCATAACTGTGAATTATTTGTTTTGGGAACTTGGGTTTGTGAATTATTGTTATTATTATTTTTGGATTAAGGAAATGTTTGTGGATCAGTTCCCATGGATAATTATGATTGTCTGGCTATGGATATTTCAAAATTGGTATTCTAAAACATAATTTTATTATTATTATTGTTACTATTATTATTAATTGCTAAAACTTCAAGCCCTTGTTGAGGGCTGTGTTTGAGTAATGGAAAGGTTGCCAAGCAAGGCAGTGTTCACAGGATTTGTGTGTTTGAAGTATCATTCCCCTCTTTAATTTGATTCTGTTTTATTAATTCTTTGCCCTTTTCTTAAATTTTGCTGGGGACTTGCTTTTCTGATTTCCTTTGATCCCTTACTTTTGCATTGTTGCGTCCCCACTGGGGATTGACTCAACCCTTCCTATGGTGGGCATGTTTGTGGTTGTTGCCATGGTTATGGTTGTTGATTTTGCGGGTGGTATGGAGTTAATGTTGGTTGCACTTCTTGCTTAGTTTATTAAATGAAGATAATTTGTGTGTGTTTGTGTTAATATTGCCCTTTTTTTTTTTTTTTTTTTTTTGGATTTTATTCTACTGCATTATGCCTGATTCCTTTTGCATAATTTATTCATTTATGTTACTTCATTCTATTCAGGAAAGTGTCATGAATTTTCTTGTGGAATCTCCTCGCTTAGCATCCTATTTAGGTTTTAAACCTGGTATTCCACCGGGCGAGTTGGCCGTGCGCGTAGAGGCGCGCGGCTGTGAGCTTGCATCCGGGAGATAGTAGGTTCGAATCCCACTATCGGCAGCCCTGAAAATGGTTTTCCGTGGTTTCCCATTTTCACACCAGGCAAATGCTGGGGCTGTACCTTAATTAAGGCCACGGCCGCTTCCTTCCATCTCCTAGGCCTTTCCTATCCCATCATCGCCATAAGACCTATCTGTGTCGGTGCGACGTAAAGCCCATAGCAAAAAAAAAATCCTGGTATTCCAAAAACTGGTGAAAGGTGTAAATTAAATTGTAATTTCATAATAATAATAATAATGTTATTTGCACGTCCCACTAACTACTTTTACGGTCTTCGGAGATGCCGAGGTGTCGGAATTTAGTCCCGCAGGAGTTCTTTTACATGCCAGTAAATCTACCAACACGAGGCTGTCGTATTTGAACACCTTCAAATACCACCGGACTGAGCCAGGATCAAAGCTGCCAAGTTGGGGTTAGAAGGCCAGTGCCTTAACCGTCTGAGCCACTCAGCCCGGCAAATTGTAATTTAGGGTACTGTGGTTGCTAACTAAGTTTTCTTTTAAGTTTTACCAAACAATTTTAGCTATTTGAGCTAATGAAATAATAGATTTTTGGTATCACTTTTATTAATTAGGATCGATCGATTGTTAGTAGTAATTGTTAGTTTGCTTAATATTTTGTTTTGTTTTCTACTTCTTGAAGGTGTTCAGCATTTTTATTGTCCAAAGAATATATTAAATTAAAATTGCCTTTTTATTAAAAAAAATATGGAGTTGTCTTTCTTTTTAAGGATTTAAAATTCATACAGTGACGCATTTGTTTTCTTTCCACGGTTTGTGGTCACCTGCACAGTTTGGGGTGATTAATTTTTGTTTTCCTTGTATTAATGAGCTTTTTGGCTTCCACTTATTTCTTTCTGCCCTTATTTCTTGTAAGGATTGTTTTGTTGTTACTGACAGTGCAGGCAATTTGGGGATGGTGTCTGACTGGATCAGTTAGTTGTTCAGTTATGAAATCATCAGTTTTACTTTGAAGCATGGCAACATGAGGAATCCACGTTCATTTATGGTCTAAGATTACTCCAAGGTAGGGATTCTGAGTGACAAAGGGCAGAGGAGAACGATTAGGTGCACGGGTATGTGTAAAGAGCATCACTGCACATTATGAAGGAGAAAGGGAGAAACCATGTTCATGTAACCAGATAACGACATCTCGAAGAACACACTCCATTGTTCTCTGACACTAAATAAATAAAAATTAAAACTCATCAACACTGTCACATGATACATATAAAACATAGTCATCAGCATAAGCTAATAATCAAGTGTTCCGAGTAATAAGACGTTCTAAATAAAATAAAATAAATTTAAAGCGCAAATAAGATGCCACTCAGTATATCACCCTGTGGAACCCCATGTGAGCACTGGAATAAGTTCCTTTTGCTTCCGGTTGTATCTTCTTGCAGAGATTCAGTGAATTTTTGCCAGCATTTCTTTTTCTCTTCTTGAACCATCATGGAGCACTCCTTCTTGCAGTGCCTGTCATCATCATCATCATCATCATCATCATCATCATCATCATCATCATCATCAGTTTTCCACTCCAGTTGCCTGGGTGTGGTTTACAAGCACACTCCACTTCTGTCTGTCCATGTACCACTCTTCTCTCAAGACGACATCCCAGCTGACTCCTCTTGTTCCTATGTCCTCTTTCACTTGGTCCAGCCATCTCTTCTTAGGTCTTCCTACCGGTCGTTTTCCGGCCACGACTGTGTGTAGCCATTGTTTTGCTGTCCTTCCATCGTCCAATCGTTTGACATGGCCAAACCATTTGAAACGGGCCTTTGTCACTTTTTCATTCAGGGATGGGTACACACCAGCTTCATCCCTTATTCTTTCATTCCTTACCCTGTCCCTTTTTGTCTTCTGTATTCTGTTGTTCTGTTTCTCACCCATTTTTTCCAAGCTTGCTTCTTCCGTTTAACTATATCTTTTACCCTGTCATTCGCAGGGTGTTTCTTGATCTTTCTTCCTTCCTGATACTCTTCCACAGGTCTTTTCTGCAGACTCCACCATGACTGTTTTAAAGTACGCCAATTCTTCTTCAAACCTTCTGATGTTTTCCTTAGGTATACTTGTTTTACTGGGTGTCTGGAACTCTTCTTCATTTATTTCCTTCTCCTGCATTTCCATACCCTTAGCTTTCTCTGCCTAATCTCAGTCATCTTTTGTATCTTTCCCATCTTTAACTTAGCTATCACAACTCTGTGATCTCCTTCAAAATATTCACTTGGGAGGGCTGTTACATCTACCAACATTATCCTGTTACCTTTCTCGACCAAAATGTAATCTATCAGAGTTTTGGGATTTTATTTTTGTTAATACTTTGTCAATACTTACGAGTTATTTAATTAATTATTTATTTTCACCAAATATACCATACTTGTTTCGGGGACCTTATTGTCCTCTACCTCAGCGGTTTTTCTCACATTGTAAAATATCTCTTGGACCTATTTACTTATTAATAAACACCAATCTTATTCTTAACAATCTTGTAACCTTTACTGCATATTTAATTCTAATTCTAAATATGTGTCATAAATCAAAAATGTCACAAATGAGTACTAAACTACATTATTCTATTTACAATCTTATTATCTGCTCATAAAGGCATTAATAAGGGAATAACCTTCGAGGTTACAGTGGTGCACCCAGCACAGCTGTCAGGGTCGACAATGCTTTAGACTTGCTTTAGGGCCGAATTCATAGACAGCACTCATACATAAGTACAAACAGCAAAGGTGAAAGATTACAACCTTGTCTAAACTCTGTAAGTACCCTGAACCAAGAACTCATTCTACCATCAATTCTCACCGAAGCCCAATTGTCAACATAAATGCCTTTGATTGATTTTAATAATCTAACTTTAATTCCATAGTCCCCCAGTATGGCGAACATCTTTTCTCTTTGTACCATGTCATATGCTTTCTCTAGATCTACGAAACATAAACACTACTGCCTATTCCTCTTGTAGCATTTTTCAATTACCTGGCGCATACTGAAAATCTGATCCTGACAGCCTCTCTGTGGTCTGAAACCACACTGGTTTTCATCCAACTTCCTTTCAACGATTGACCACACCCTCCCTTCCAAGATGCCAGTGAATACTGTAATTTGCCTGGTATACTAATCAATGAGATACCTTGATAGTTGTTGCAATCCTATCTGTTCCCTTGCTTATAGATAGATCCAATTACTGCTTTTGTCCAATCTGAAGGTACCTTACCAACACTGCATGCTAATCTTACTACTCTATGAAGCCATTTCATCCCCGCCTTCCTACTATACTTCACAATTTCAGGTCTAATTTCATCTATTCCTGCTGCTTTATGACAATGGAGTTTATTTATCTTCCTTTCCACTTCCTAAAGTGTAATTTCACCAACATCATTTTCCTCCTCCCCATTAGCTTGACTGTTCTTAACACCACCAGGAAGATCTCCTTTTACATTGAGAAGATGTTCAAAATATTCCTTCCACCTCTCCAGTGATTCCCTGGGATCTATTATGATTCGTCTGAATTACTCAAAACACTGTTCATTTCCTTCTTCCCTCCCTTCCAAAGATTCTTTATAACTGTCCAGAAAGGTTTCCCTGCTGCTTAACCTAGCCTTTCCAGGTTATTACCAAAATCTTCCCACGACTTCTTTTTGGATTCAACAACTATTTGTTTCGCTCTGTTTCTTTCATCTACATACAAATCCCTGTCTGCCTCGGCCCTTGTTTGGAGCCTTTTCTGATAAGCCTTCTTTTTACATTCAGAAGCTGCTCTCACTTCATCATTCCACCAAGATGTTTGTCTTTTCCCATCTTTACACACAGTTGTTCCTAGGCATTCCCTTGCTGTTTCTACTACAGCATCCCTGTATGCCACCCATTCACTTTCTGTATCCTGAACCTGCTTATAGTCTACTGTTCGAAACTTCTCACTAATCATATCCATGTACTTCTGTCTAATTTCCTCGTCCTGGAGATTTTCTACCCTTATTCGTTTGCAGACAGATTTCACTTTCTCTACCCTAGGCCTAGAGATACTTAGTTCACTACAGATCAGATAGTGGTCTGTATCATCGAAAAATCCGCGAAAAACTCTTACATTCCTAACAGATTTCCTGAATTCAAAGTCTGTTAAGATATAGTCTATTATAGATCTGGTAACCCTAGCCTCCCATGTGTAGCGGTGGATAGCTTTATGCTCGAAGAATGTATTCGTAACTGCTAAACCCATACTAGCACAGAAGTCCAGTAAATGCTTCCCATTCCTATTAGCTTCCATATCTTCCCCACATTTACCAATCACCCTTTCGTATCCTTCAGTTCTATTTCCAACTCTCGCATTGAAATTACCCATTAGCACTATTCTGTCCTTGCTGTTGACCCTGACCACGATGTCACTCAATGCTTCATAAAACTTGTCAACTTCATCATCATCTGCACCCTCACATGGTGAATACACTGAGACAATTCTCGTCCTAATTCCTCCAACTGACAGATCTACCCACATCATTCGCTCATTTACGTGCCTAACAGAAAGTACGTTGCGTGCAATGGTATTCCTGATAAAGAGCCCTACCCCAGACTCTGCCCTTCCCTTTCTAACACCCGTCAAGTACACTTTATAATCTCCTATCTCTTCCTGGTTATCTCCTCTTAACCGAATATCACTTACTCCTAGCACATCCAGATGCATCCTCTTACCTGACTCAGCCAGTTCTACCTCCTTTCTTCCATAAGCCCCATTAATATTGAAAGCTCCCCATCGAATTCCATTTCATTCGCCAAGTTGTTTCCAAGAGTCCCTCGCTTGTCAAATGGGAGTGGGACTCCGTTACTCCCATAGGTCCGAGGCTTGCTTAAAATGTTCTGAGCTTGGTAAATTCATGAAGCAGGATGCTACCCTACTTACACACAGTCTAAGTGAGGATCTCTCCTCTAACGGGTTATGGACCACCGGTGAATTGTATAGTCCTAGCCGCCTGAGCACATGGAGGACCATGACTCAGAATATGTCCGAGATGCCCACTCCCATTCCATAGCAATTGGTATCCTGACTCTCAGGACCACTTACTAGGCCACTCAGCCGTTGCCCATGGTTCACAAACTAGGACGTGACTACAGTAATCCACACCATGAACCATACCTCTTTATTTCAGATATTATTATTATAACTACCATTGTCATTACCGGTATTCCGCTTAATTAATTGGAAACGTGTTACAAGTTGGTAAGTTATCAAGACTGTAGCCTTATGGAATAGTAAAAAACTACACTGAGTTATAAGAAAAATGAACGTGTAGCACTACTACCGTTTATTTTAAGGTGGTTTTGTGCTAATTATATCAGGTTAGATAACCAATCGTTTGCCGGATTATATCAGTTTCTGAAATTACGGCATCACACATCAAAATATACTATTTACATTTTATTGGGGAAGTAGTTAGGTCTATTGCAACGTAATGGCTACGGATATATTTATCAAATCATTAAAAACGTTGTAAGGCTAAATATTCTACATTTGAATGAATATTTGTATAGGGTCGAGTACCTGAATAACTATAAACATATTATATTAAGAAGAAAATTAGACTCTCGGCATTTTCATAGTTTGCATTGTCCACAACAAGTTTTGCCATGTCATTCATATTCTGATGAGAAACTGCGTCGGTCTACTTGTTCTATATTATGTGCATGTACTTTGACACAAGTTCCTGCAGGTGCCATCTCAGCTCACTGTTTTGTTATCCATTCTGATAACCAAATACAATATACACGATCTTTCAACATCTATAATTTTGAGCGCAGTCGCGCAATGTCCTTCGATAAACATACATACTGTACCGGGAACGCCGCTACGAGAGCCCGCCGAACGCAGTGACGTACCCAGCAAGTGACGTGGCCGCTGTAAGCCAGCTATCCGCTACCATATATGGTAATGTTCCAGCTCATCCTCAAAAGTACATTTTGAGCTACTTTATCGCTATTTTGACACTGCCATCTTAAAAGCCTTTACAATGGACGTCATCTGTTAAGATTTCAAGAAAATCCACCGAGTATTATAGAAGTTATAAGGGTAGATAGTACCCGAGTTCTAGACACTTCCATGCGAACGTGTATAAAAGGAGGACCACCCGACCTACGAATTCATTGTCTGTCACTCCGCCGTCTCTGTGACACGGGTGACAGGAGAAGTATTGTGTGTGTCGAACTTCTAGTTGACAGTCTGCGAAATCCAAGTATTTCGGTATTTCTCTAAGTGTTGTATCGGGACTTTATCATATTCTTGAAGTGCCTGAATGGGACTTTATTTTCTGCGAGCATCGTATTGGAACTTTGTCATATTGACTCATTGGAACTTAGTTATTTTCGCCAAGTGTCGCGATAAGACTTTATTATTTTCTTAAGGTGACATACTGGAACATTGTCATCGGAACTTTATTTTCTTCGAGTGTCGTGTTGGAACTTTAATATTTCGACACGTTGGAACTTTATTTTCTTCGAGTGTCGTGTTGAGACTTTAATATTTTGACACCACGGAACTTTATTTTCTTCGAGTGTCGTGTTGGGACTTTAATATTTTGACGCATCGGAACTTTTGTTATTTCTACACATTGGAACTTTGTTTTTTTTGAAGTGCCACATAGGGACTTACTTATTCAACGACGATTGAAAGGACTTTGAATTTTCACGAGTGTTGTGTACCGCACTGAACTTACGTTTCGAACTTATTCGAACTTGTATTTTTTGAATCAATTTCTGGAACATTGAAACTTTCCGAGCGTGTAGGATGAACTTGTGCTCTACCAACATAAACTTTCGTGTGGACGATGTGACTTGTTTTTTCAAGTGCCTCATTGAATTTACGCCTTGTAAAGACTATGAAACTTAGGGGACTTTCAACGTTACGTTTAATTGTGAAATATGCAATACTTTCCAAGTGCTGCACAGGGATTTATGTTTTGATTCTTAAAGACTGTGACAATTCAGAATACGCATACCGCATTCCCAGAAAGCCTAGAACTTTCCAGTATTTTGAGTGATCCATAATTTATGAAGTCTGACTTTTTCTTTCAAATATTATTTTCTTTAATGGCTATTCACTTCGCCTACTGACGGAACAGGACAGTTTCCGAGTGCTACTTATTCAGTGCATTGCCAACATGTTTTAAATCTTCAGAACTATGCGCTTAGGACTGCAGTGATAGTAATCCTCTAGAACATTCTGACTTACAGTGAGCTTGCATTATGAACTTGCATTTCTACCAGTACTTGTTCTTCGAGTGATTATTCCAGAAAGTTTTGATTTAATATCTAGAGTGCAGTAACCATAATTAAAAGGTCATATCTGTTCAGACAGTGCCCTGAATGTGTGGAGTGCCGTGCAGGAAATTCAAGTGTGAATTACGTCTCGAATCGAACCCAGGAACGTGTGCCAATCTTCGAGACATTCCAGAACGTCGAGACTTCCAGAACGTCGAGACATTTCCAGAACCTCCAGACATTCCAGAACTCCTCATCCGAGCAGGTGTGGTCCCTGCCCAGTCGATGTCCAGCACCATCCCAGGACTTGGAGGTACCAACCAGCCACGACACTTCCACGCTGCTGTACGAAGGTGATATGAACTTGCCTTTGATGATCAATAAACTCAATTTATCAAAAGAATCTCTCAAATTGATAACTATACCTCTCTCTGTACCAGCTCCAATGATAAAGCCACTCCCTAGGTTAAGAATCATGCTCGTTAATTTAATATCAAGCGCCTTAAAGATATGAACACATTTTTACGGGTACAATACATACATTATAATTGTAGACTGTTATGCCTTTCAGCGTTCAGTCTGCAAGCCTCTGAGAATTTACTAAACGTCGCCACAATCCTCGATTTGCAACTAGTGTTGTGGCCTCATTTAGTTCTATACCTCTTATCTTTAAATCATTAGAAACCGAGTCTAACCATCGTCGTCTTGGTCTCCCTCTACTTCTCTTACCCTCCATAGCAGAGTCCATTATTCTCCTAGGTAACCTATCCTCCTCCATTCGCCTCACATGACCCCACCACCGAAGCCGGTTTATGCGTACCGTTTCATCCATCAAGTTCATTCCTAAATAAGAATTTATCTCCTCATTCCAAGTACCCTCCTGCCATTGTTCCCACCTGTTTGTACCAGCAATCATTCTTGCTACTTTCATGTCTGATACTTCTAACTTATGAATAAGATATCCTTTCGCTCCCATAAAGCAAAGTTGGTCTGAAAACAGACCGATGTAAAGATAGTTTTGTCTGGGAGTTGACTTCCTTCTTACAGAATACTGTTGTTCGCAATTGCGAGCTCACTGCATTAGTTTTGCTACACCTTGGATTCAATCTCACTTAATATATTACCATCCTGGGAGAACACACAACCTAAATACTTGAAATTATCGATCTGTTCTAGCTTTGTATCACCAATCTGACATTCAATTCTGTTGAATTTCTTACCTACTGACATCAATTTAGTCTTCAAGAGGCTAATTTTCATACCATACTCATTGCACCTATTTTCAAGTTCCATGATATTAGACTGCAGGCTTTCGGCACAATCTGCCATTAAGACCAAGTCGTCAGCATAGGCCAAACAGCTACTACATTTCCACCTAACTGAATCCCTCCCTGCCATTTTGTATCCTTCAGCAGATGATCCATGTAAACTACGAACAGCAAAGGTGAAAGATTGCAGCCTTGTCTAACCCCTGTAAGTACCCTGAACCAAGAACTCATTCTACCATCAATTCTCACTGAAGCCCAATTGTCAACCTAAATGCCTTTGATTGATTTTAATAATCTACCTTTAATTCCATAGTCCCCCAGTATAGTGAACATCTTTTCCCTCGGTACCCTGTCATGTGCGCTCTCTAGATCTACGAAACATAAACACAACTGCCTATTCCTCTCGTAGCATTTTTCAGTTACCTGGCGCATACTGAAAATCTGATCCCGACAGCCTCTCTGTGGTCTGAAACCACACTGGTTTTCATCCAACTTCCTCTCAATGACTGATCGCACCCTCCCTTCCAAGATGCCAGTGAATTCTTTGCCTGGTATACTAATCAATGAGATACCTTGATAGTTGTTACAATCCTTCCTGTTCCTTTGCTTATAGATAGGTGCAATTACTGCTTTTGTCCCATCTGAAGGTACCTTACCAATACTCCACACTAATTTTACTACTCTATGAAGCCATTTCATCCCTGCCTTCCCACTATACTTCACCATTTCAGGTCTAATTTCATTTATTCCTGCTGCCTTATGACATTTGAGTTTATTTACCATCCTTTCCACTTCCTCAAGCATAATTTCATCAACATCATTTTTCTCCTCCCCATGAGCTTGGCTGTTTGCAACACCACCAGGATGATTTCCTTTTACATTGAGAAGATGTTCAAAATATTCCCTCCACCTCTCCAATGATTCTCTGGGATCTATTATGAGTTCACCTGAATTATTCAAAACACTGTTCATTTCCTTTTTCCCTCCCTTCCTAAGATTCTTTATAACTGTCCAGAAAGGTTTCCCTGCTGCTTGACCTAGCCTTTCCAGGTTATTACCAAAATCTTCCCATGACTTCTTTTTGGATTCAACAACTAATTGTTTCGCTCTGTTTCTTCCATCTATGTACAAATCCCTGTCTGCCTTGGCCCTTGCTTGGAGCCATTTCTGATAAGCCTTCTTTTTACGTTTACAGGCTGCTCTCACTTCATCATTCCACCAAGATGTTTGCCTTTTCCCATCTGTACACACAGTTGTTCCTAGGCATTCCCTTGCTGTTTCTACTACAGCATCCCTGTATGCCACCCATTCACTTTCTATATCCTGAACCTGCTTATAGTCTACTGTTCAAAACTTTTCACTAATCATATCCATGTACTTCTGTCTATTTTACTCGTCCTGGAGACTTTCTACCCTTATTCGTTTGCAGACAGATTTCACTTTCTCTACCCTAGGCCTAGAGATACTTAGTTCACTACAGATCAGATAGTGGTCTGTATCATCGAAAAATCCGTGAAAAACTCTTACATTCCTAACAGATTTCCCGAAAACAAAGTCTGTTAAGATATAGTCTATTATAGCACTGGTACCCCTAGCCTCCCATGTGTAGTGGTGAATCGCCTTATGTTTGAAGAATGTATTCGTAACTGCTAAACCCATACTAGCACAGAAGTCCAGCAAATACTTCCCATTCCCATTAGATTCCATATCTTCCCCACATTTACCAATTACCCTTTCGTATCCTTCAGTTCTATTCCCAACTCTCGCATTGAAATCACCCATTAGCACTATTCTATCCTTGCTGTTGACCCTGACCACGATGTCACTCAATGCTTCATAAAACTTGTCAACTTTATCTTCATCTGCACCCTCACATGGGGAATACATGGACACAATTCTTGTCCTTATTTCTCCAACTGACAAATCTACCCACATCATTCGCTCATTTACGTGCCTAACAGAAACTATGTTGCGTGCAATGGTATTCCTGATAAAGAGCCCTACCCCAAACTCTGCCCTTCCCTTTCTAACACCCGTCAAGTACACTTTATAATCTCCTATCTCTTCCTGGTTATCTCCCCTTAACCGAATATCGGTTACTCCTAGCACATCCAGATGCATCCTCTTTGCTGACTCAGCCAGTTCTACCTCCTTTCTTCCATAAGCCCCATTAATAATGATAGCTTCCCAGCGAATTCAATTTCGTTCGCCAAGTTGTTTCCAAGGAGTCCCTCGCCTGTCAAATGGGAGTGGGACTCATTACTCCCATAGGTCCGAGGCTTGCTTAAAATGTTCTGAGCTTGGTAAATTTATGAAGCAGGATGCACTTAGTCCAAGTGAGGATGTCTCCTCTAACGGGTTATGGACCACCGGTGAATTATATAGTCCTAGCTGCCTGAGCACAAGGAGGGCCATGACTCAGAATATGTCCGAGATGCCCACTCCCATTCCATAGCAACTGTTATCCCGACTCTCAGGACCACTTACTAGGCCACTCAGCTGTTGCCCATGGTTCACGAACTAGGACGTGACTACAGTAACCCACAAACATGAACCATTCGATAAACAAAACACCATTAATCATCCCACTATCCGGTAGCCAGAACTACACGATCCAGGAAGCATAGGCATAATATACAGCATTGCCACATCTCCAGTAATACTTACTGTATCAATGAGTGTGTTCTTTAAGAGCTGTCTATGAAATGGAAACTCATATAAGTGAATACTTATTATAAGTGATCCCTTATTACTTAAGGGTTTCACTTCTGTATAAGTGCTGACTATGAATTCAGCCCTTAATAACACCAGGATATCCTTCAGTTATTGTAACCAAAGAAGATTGTTCCTTCAGTGATACAACCGTTGACAGGCACATCAACAGTTACCCAATTTTATTTGTGTCAAAACTGTGATTTTCTCTTGTAATGCATATTTTACTATGACCCATGATGAGACTACTAATAGACAATGCCTTTTTATGTCATCTTTTGTTCGACACAAGTGCAGTTTTGATTTCATTTTAAGTATCATTAATCTTGTGATATACTAGTTTTTATTCCAAGTCCACTTGACCATTATCAAATGTTTAATGTTTGTACTTTTAAATGTGTACATTAGTGTGTTTTGTTTTTGTATTTGTAGTCTTAACTCAGGAGGTTTAACACCTTATTTGTGACATCACTATGTCCTAATTCTAATTTTACGATTAATAGCTGAGGATGACCATTATGTACAGTCAAAACTAGTACTATTTGAGAGTAAACTATGTATTGATTAGGTGGATAATAAACTAGTTTTTGTAAAAAAATAAGTCATATCCATCAATGTGGTCTTAACCATGAAACTTATTGCTTATATGTTCTTGCAGATACCATTATCATTATAAGATTACCATTCTTGCAGATATGCACAGGATACAAATTTTTTTGATTTTTCTACTTTTTATTCTGAACTTTTTCTTGAAACAATTTAACCAATCAGTAGATGCACTGAAATTAGTTTGCCCTATTGAAATCTCTCTTGAAATTTCCAAGGCCCATAGTCTCAGGTCTTCATTGCATACATTCCACTTCAGCCTTCTTGTTTCTGCAAAGCAAGAAAATAATTTTGTATGCATCAATTTCCTGTGGTGAACGGGACTTACTGATGTAGATTCTAATTGGTTCTTCCACCCGTACAATTGCCGTAGTGACGTCACCTTATGACAACCTTTGTGAACAGTGTTTAATGAAAGCCACTTCTTACTCCCCTTACTTAACCATAATTTGCAGCTTTTCTCTTGTATGCAAGATCTGCAGTTTGTTTCACTTTCTTCTGTGGACTGGAAGCACAGCTTGAACTAGCAGTTTTGATAGGTGACTGCAATGTCTCTTCACTGGATTGACGGGTATCAGATTTGGATCCGTAACACCTCTTGTGCATGGCAGTGGTGTTCTGTCTTCTCTTTTAGATAATAAAGATGAGGTGTTGCTGCTTCAACTATCACCATTTCTCTCCAGACACGGCTCCAAGATGATGCTGGCACCCATGGGATGATTTTCAATTAGTTTGATCACATGTCGTCCCATCTCCTTTTCTTCCGAAGTTATTTCATGGGAAGAGGAGAAATCTTTTTCACAGAAATAACATAATGCATACTCTAAACATTAGCCAGATTCATGACTGCTCTCTCAAAGGAACATGTGTTAACTGCCTCGCACAGAAAGCTCATTGCACTCACTTTAGCTGGTCACCAGGGCTTTCCGCGTCCAGCTATATGCTAATGCATGCAATCCTATTAGACATTTCTGTGTTGATTTCAGGACTTTACAGCTCGAATTGGCAGCTAAATTTTTGTAGATTGCCTTCTTATGAACCCCTCATCCTCTTTGCGAAATTTCATTGTCGGTTTTGATATAAGACCGTGTGAATAGTTCCCTTGTCAGGACAATGGACTGATAAAGGGAACCATTTCAAAGCAGAATTTGTGAAAATCCTCTTACTGGTTCAATATCATCTCAAAGAATTTACATGTAGATCGTTTTATAAGTGTATGTTAGACACGCCAAAACTCTTAAAGGCAACTGAATCTTCAGAAAAGTACCATCAAGGCATGTAAGTTAGTTTCATTGTTTAAATATTGTAATAATTTACTGTATAATTTGCAAATGGATGTTTTGTTTAGGTATGTGAAAATTAGAATATATAAGTCTGAATTTAGAATCTCAACGGATGATTTTTGTGTCCTCTTTTTTCTGGCATTGTTCTCCTTTTTAAATAGTTTTGCCCTCTTTCTTTTATTTATCTGCATCTGGTCACCCTAGGTAAAAGTGATATTCCTTGTTTTGATCACTTCTTTTCCTGTGACGCTGAATGATGTCTTTCTTAACCAAACTGCTTCATTCTAAATTTTATGAAAGAGCCTGTAGATCAGTGGTTGTTAATGGACATGGCATAAAATCCCTTAGTTGAGCCACAAAACTTTTGAGACACAATACTGTTATGTTTACATCTTAGCTCCATTTCTTGATACTGATATGGGGTCGGGGATGAGGCAAGATAAGTTTATACGAAATGTTTTCACCTTACAAGTAATAAATCTCATTGTAGACCGTATTGGACATCAGATTATGAACATTAAAATAAGAATAATAATTTACACCACCTTTCCAATACTTATCTTTCCTTATATTTAGGATATAAACATTACAACTGGTGTTGTAAGTTGGGACATGTTTCGCTTAACTGTTGTAAGCATCATCAGCCGAAAATAAATCTTAGTCTAAATTTAGGTGAGGGCCCCGAACCTAGTGTCCTTAAAATGTATGGTACCCTAAGATTCTATATTTACATTATAGAAAATCTAACAGCCTTAAAACTAGTGTGAAAACATATAAGAATGTTCATCATGGCTAAGAGAAAAACACAAAATTGTGTTGACAGAGTTTATAAAGTACAACATAGAGCTGGTAGTAAAGTAATTAACATCATTGCTACCAGTCAGTCAATAAGAATGTTCATACATAAAAATGATCATTATATTCAATTCAGACAAACTCTCAAAGTTTTGTTTTGCATCAACTATAGTACATAAGTTGCCACCAGATGGCAGTAATAGCAGTGTTTAATAAATTGGCGGTTAGCGATAAGGAGAAAGCTTTTTTGGACAAAATACGGGAAGGAGCTTCCTTCCGACAACTCTGTTTGCAGATGGTATGCACAATTTGTGGATACAGGTTGTTTGTGCAAAGGGAAAAGCAGTGGGTGTCCCGCTGTGTCAGAAGCGGATGTGAATCGGATTAGGGGCGTTTATCTCCGTAGTCCTAAGAAATCAACTACGAGATGTAGCAGGGAACTGCAAGTTCCTCAAACCACAGTATGGCATGTGTTACGAAGGCACCTACTGTAAAGTTAAAGCCATATCGCCTACAATTGCATCAAGCTCTAACAGCTAATGACAAAGCCCTACATTTCAACTTTTGCATGGCACTGCAGGAACGGAGTGAAGAAGAAGATGATGGTTTTCTTGACAGAGTAGTTTTCAGTGACGAAGCTACTTTTCATGTAAATGTAAATGGAAAGATAAACAAACAAAACGTTCACATTTGGGGTGCAACGAACCCCCATTGTTACGTGGAACATGTGCAAGACGCTCCTAAGGTGAATGTGTTCTGTGCCGTTTCAAACACGAAGGTCTATGGCCTGTTCTTCTTCAATGAACAGACAGTAACAGGGCTGACTTACCTGGACATGCTCACAGAATGGCTGTTACCCCAGTTGAGTGACGACAGGGATGATTACGTGCTGCAACAGGATGGTGCACCACCTCATTTCCACAGGGAGTTTAGAGCATTTTTTAACCAAGAACTTCCACAACGATGGATGGGACGCGGAACGGAAGGTGATCTAATGCTCTTACCCTTTCAACCACGTTCACCAGATCTTACACCATGCTATTTCTCCTGTGGGGATATGTTAAAGATCAGGTATTTGTCCCTCTTCTACCGGAGGATATTCAGGAAGTAAAGCAGCGCATCCAAGCCGCCTTCGAAAGCATCACCGCTGCCATGTTGACTCGGGTGTGGGAAGAGATGGACTATTGAGTAGATGTATGTAGAGTGACACAAGGCGCACATATCAAGCATTTGTAATGTATGTCAAAATAACTTTATGAGTTACAGTAAACAATAAAACAAGATTCATATTCCTACGTCAATTGCACTGTGAGTTATGAATTTTTGTAACCCCGACAATCATTTAGAATAACCCTGTATATGGTACCCTAAGATTTGACATTTACATTATAGAAAATCAAATAAGGCTTAAAACTAGTGAGAAAACATATAAGAATGTTCATCATGGCTAAGAGAAAAACACAGAATCGTGTTGAAAGAAGTTTTAAACACAAAGTACAACATAGAGCTGGTAGTGAAGTAATTAAAGTCATATAGGATATCATTGCTACCAGTCAGTCAATAAGAATGTTCATACATAAAACTAGTGTGAAAATATATAAGAATGTAGATTTCGTAGATACAACACACGTAGCAATGGGCAAACGTTTACCAGACCCCCTCGAGCGGCTAAAGTAACCAGTCAACGCTCTTCCAACATAAGAGACTTCAGTTCACGCACATTGCATCTTATTTTCTCCATATATGATCTTGAACTCCCAGTAAAAATGAAGACACCTGTTTTTGGCTTTGACCATTATTTTAAAGGAACTGGATATTGGCCTCTACCTATAAGCAGCTTCAGGTTTATATGTGATTTCTCGTACCTGACTCACGTGTCTATGCAAGAATGAGATTTAATTAGTTAACAATTCTAATTACTTTCTTCATTCCATTGAATATAATGATCATTTTTATGTATGAACATTCTTATTGACTGACTGGTAGCAATGATGTTAATTACTTTACTACCAGCTCGAGGTTGTACTTTGTTTATAAACTCTGTCAACACAATTTTGTGTTTTTCTCTTAGCCATGATGAACATTCTTATATGTTTTCACACTAGTTTTAAGGCTGTTAGATTTTCTATAATGTAAATATAGAATCTTAGGGTACCATACATTTTAAGGACACTAGGTTTGGGGCCCTGACCTAAATTTAGGCTAAGATTTATTTTCGGCTGATGATGCTTACGACAGTTAAGCGAAACACGTCCCAACTTACAACACCAGTTGTAATGTTTATATCGTAAATATAAGGAAAGATAAGTATTGGAAAGGTGGTGCAAATTATTCTTATTTTAATGTTTTCACAGCCACTGTTGAAGAGCTAATGAAGATGAAATGAATGGTGGTGAATGGGTAAGGAGGTTGAAGGAATCGCCTGGGGTCTATGAATAGAAACTGTCCTGGTATTTGCCTGGAAGTGAACATTGGAAACCCACAGAAAACCATTCATACAAATTCCTATAAAGGAAAACAATTAAAAGGCTCCACCTTAGTCAATACAATTTACATAAGGTTTAAGGACCAATGCAAAGATTAACACTTAAATTGCATTGACTAAGGTAAAAAAAAAAAAAAAATGTCATCTCTGTACAGGCCATGAAGGCCCTTGGAGGGGTGGAAGGTAAAGGCTTCCACTATCCGTAATCCCGGCACTTGATGGAATAAAGTGGTTAGCTCTACGCTCGGCTGTCTTTTCCCCCAGGAATTAAGCTGGTACTCATTTTCAGTGTAGGCTGAGTGAACCTCAGGACCATATGCACCTTCAGAAATGGAAATTTCATTTCTTAAATTTTTACTAACTGTGGTGGAACCTTTGAATTGTTTTCCTTTATAGGAATTTTGTATGATACGCAGTCAATTCAGAACAATTTAAACATGAAATTTTTGAATTGTAACAGAAAACCATTCTCAGGACTGCCAACGGTGAAGTTCAAACTACGCCTGTCCCAAATGCAGAGCTCAGCTCCACAGCTGTAGCATGTCAACTCATGTGGCCACTCAATTTTGAGACATAATACTGATGGTGGAAAATAATTATTGAAGTAGTTCTTTCTTAATTTTTATATAGAAACAAGAGGAAATGCTGAAGGGTTGTAATACATACTGTACAGTATTTTCCAGAGGGTTTGTTGCCATATAAGCAGAGTCAAATTGTTAATGAGGAAAGTCTCTCATTTTACTTATCACTTTTATTTGTGCCAAAGAGCCCATTTTTCAGAAGTAGTGCATTTGGTTGACAATTGTAACAGGAAATTAAATGCTTCTGTTGCTTTTTCTGTGAGATCTTCCTTTACTATAATACAAAACTTGAGAAATGACGGTGGTTGTGTTACGTAACCTCTTTGTATTGAGATATTAAGGGTTATAAATTTCATTCTGGTTGGTCCGTATTGAATTGAGATTACATGTGATTTATTCAGGTAAAATTTTTCCACCTATTCAATACAGTAAGCTTTTTGCACTGCAGTTATTACATTATAAAGTTTGGTACTAGTTTCGACCGTACTCGGGGTCACCATCAGCCATAAATATTCAATTACAAAATTTAGTCAAATGTCCTAAAACAATACATTTTAGTTAAAATAAGCAATATTACATTACCCAGCTTAAAAGTTAATAGTGAAGAAATACAAAAATAATAAAATAAATATAAACTAATATGCCATTGTAAAATAGCTACATATGGAACCAAGTGCTATGGTTCTAACTGTATATCTCTCATGTGAGTTCTAAACGTATTGTTTTTTCCTGTAGCACTGAATATAAAGAGCACAATTGTGATGAAAGTTCATAAAATGAATGCTTCAAAATATGCTTTATAAATATAATTCTAAGTACTAAAAGTCTAGAAGTGAGCCTTTCTGGTAGATTCTATTGATACCGTTTTGGCGCGGTTGAATTATACACTATTTCAAAATGTTGGCATATGCAGTATATGTCATTAGAATAAAATTAGACACTTTGGAACTTGCACTTCATGCACTTAATGTAAACAGATAAAACCATACTATTGACTAAACTTCCAGGAGAATTCTGAGAAACTGAATGCAAGCACTGCACGTGGTGGTTGAATAATTGTTTGTGAGAAGATTGAAGTCTCAGTTCAATGCGGAGCAATTGGATCTAATAAACAATAAGAAAAAGCCAAGGTTAATGCAAAGAAGAAAGGAAGAGGGTAGAAAAAGAAAGTGAAGACTACTCACCTTGCGCAGCAATGTGCAAAGCGTGGCTGATAGTGTATAACTGGTGTGTAAGAACGTGGGTGAGGGAAGTATGAAATGTAGGGGAGGGGCGGGGAAGAGTGAGTTGGGTGGGATGGATGTGATGTGGGAAGGTAAGGGAGGGAGGAGGAAGGATTACCTTTAGGACGGGCCTGAAGGGTGTGGGAACGAGGATAATTGCTTAAAAAAAGTACCTTTAATTAAACTTAAAATCAAATTCTGATTTGTTAGATTAGTGTTCCTGAGAATAGTAATAAGTAAGTGAAATAAAATGTTGGGTTTCTCCGAGATATCATTAAGATTATAATTAGAATTAAAGTACTGATCGCCAGGCTGAGTGGCTCAGACTGTTGAGGCGCTGGCCTTCTGACCCCAACTTGGCAGGTTCGATCCCAGCTCAGTCTGGTGGTATTTGAAGGTGCTCAAATACGTCAGCCTCGTGTTGGTAGATTTATTGGCACGTAAAAGAACTCCTGTGGGACAAAATTCCGGCACCTTGGCATCTCTGAAAACCGTAAAAGAGTAGTTAGTGGGACGTAAAGCAAATAACATTATTATTATTATTATTATTATTATTATTATTATTATTATTATTATTATTCAGCCCCGTCCTAAAGGTAATCCTTCCTCCTCCCTCCTTTACCTTCCCATGTCACATCCATCCCGTCTAAACCACTCTTCCCCAGCCCTCCCCTACATTTCATACTTCCCTCACTCACGTTCTTACACACCAGTTATACACTATCAGCCACGCTTTGCACATTGCTGCGCAAGGTGAGTAGTCTTCACTTTCTTTTTCTACCCTCTTCCTTTCTTCTTTGCATTAACCTTGGCTTTTTCTTATTGTTTATTAGATCCAATTGCTCCGCATTGAACTGAGACTTCCATCTTCTCACAAACAATTATTCAACCACCACGTGCAGTGCTTGCATTCAGTTTCTCAGAATTCTGCTGGAAGTTTAGTCAATGGTATGGTTTTATCTGTTTACATTAAGTGCATGAAGTGCAAGTTCCAAAGTGTCTAATTTTATTCTAATGACATATACTGCATATGCCAACATTTTGAAATAGTGTATAATTCAACCGCGCCAAAACATAGGCCAATACGGTATCAATAGAATCTACCAGAAAGGCTCCTTCTAGACTTTTAGTACTTAGAATTATATTTATAAAGCATATTTTGAAGCATTTATTTTATGAACTTTCATCACAATTGTGCTCTTTATATTCAGTGCTACAGGAAAAAACAATACGTTTAGAACTCACATGAGAGATATACAGTTAGAACCATAGCACTTGGTTCCATATGTAGCCATTTTACAATGGCATATTAGTTTATATTTGTTTTATAATCTTTGTATTTCTTCACCATTAACTTTTTTTCAATTTGTTTTACGTCGCACCGACACAGATAGGTCTTATGGCGACGATGGGACAGGAAAGGCCTAGGAGTGGGAAGGAAGCTGCCGTGGACATTAATTAAGGTACAGCCCCAGCATTTGCCTGGTGTGAAAATGGGAAACCACGGAAAGCCATTTTCAGGGCTGCCGACAGTGGGGTTCGAACCCACTATCTCCTGGATGCAAGCTCACAGCCGCGTGCCCCTAACCGCACGGCCAACTCGCCCGGTCCATTACCTTTTAAGCTGGGTAATGTAATATTGCTTATTTTAACTAAAATGTATTATTATTTATTTATTTACATATTTTACGCCCACATTGGAGCACTGAAATCAATACATTTGAGTTAATTTCTTCTTCTTCTTCTCCCAGAACTTTTTCATCCTCTCCGACCTGGAAGCCCTTTGTGTGTCCGATATAGTATATTGTTTCCGTTCAACTGCTTTTAGTTTGAGACTTATGCTTTTGTTCTTCAAAATCCTCTTCTCTTTTCTGTCTTTGATTTGTTGCCGAGTTATACCCAATTCTTCCAAATCATCCTGAACTTCTTTGAACCAATTATTATTGATTTTATTCTTCAAAAAGTAATCGAATAGTTGTTTCAATATCCTGGTGTCTGCTAATCTTGATATGTGACAGAAAAAGGAAATTCTTCTTTTACGCATTGTAGATATTATTGATTCACATTCACGATAGACAATGTTGTTGGGCAACAATCTCCACTGTCCATCAACTTGGTGTTTTTTATTAATAATTGTTCTAAGAATTCTTCTCTCAGTTTTCTGTAATTTGTCTGTTGTAGATTTTACATTTAATTTGAATAAAGTTTCACTAGCATAGGTTGCCTCTGGTTTAACTATGGAATTATAGTGTTTCAGCTTAGCGTTTATCGAAAGAGATTTTTTTTTATAGGTTGGCCAGGTAAGTCTTTGTGCTTGTTTAAATTTAGTTGTTCTGTGTTCTATTGCTTCTTTTTCATTTGTGTTCCATGTTATTATTTCCCCAAGATATTTGAATTTCTGAACAATTTTAATCTCTTTATTACTGTTCAGCTGAATAACTGGTAAATCAACTTTAAAAGTTGGCATCATTTCTGTTTTTTCAAATGAAATTTGTAATCCCATTTTTTTAGCTATAATTTCTAGTTGTTCAATTTGAAATTTAGCCTCTTCTATTGTATTTGCAAGTAATGCTAAATCGTCCGCAAAAGCAAGGCAGTTGAGTTTAATATTTCTACCGATCTTGATAGTTGGTTGGCATTTCTTGTTCCATTCACGCATAATCTTCTCCAATGCACAATTAAATAACAATGGTGAAAGTCCGTCTCCTTGTCGAAGTCCAGTTCTTATAGTGAATGATTCTGATAATTCACCTCTAAATTTAACTTTTGCCTTCATATTTTTAAAAGTCATATTAATGAGGTTAACAAGTTTTTGATGTAAGCCAAATTCTTTAAGGCTTTTTAATAATGAGTCACGATGAATACTGTCGTATGCTTTTTTAAAATCTACAAACGTGATGACCAGACCCTTACTTCGAACTCTTTGGTGCTTCATTATCCATTTTAAACTAATGATTTGATCTGGACAGCTTCTACCTGGTCGAAATCCTCCCTGATATTCTCCAAGTTCTTGGTCGAGTTGTTCTTGGATTCTTGTGTATATAATCTTGGATAAAATCTTGTATGTAATATCAAGTAAGGATATCCCCCGATAATTATTTGGATCGGAGCGATCACCTTTCTTGTGCAGCGGGTGGATTATCGCTGTATTCCATTCCTCAGGAAGCTTCTCCGTGTTCCAAATATCAATGATGTATTTATGTAGGTTTTGAATAGTCTGATCATTAGCATTCTTCCATATTTCTGCTACTATTTGATTCTCTCCTGCTGCTTTGTAGTTTTTAAGTGCATTAATTGCCGTTTTCACTTCATTGTAAACTGGTGGTATAATCTTTTGTAATGGAGTTTTATTTTTTGGGTTAGGATCAAATTCTAAATGTTCCACAGGATCCTCACAATTAAGTAACTCTTTAAAGTATTCTGCAAGAATGTTAGCATTATCCTGATTATTGTGTGCCATTTTACCATTTTTATTTCTTAACATAAGTGTGGGAGGGGTAAATTTAGATTGATATTGCTTGAATGTTTTGTAATAGTCTCTTGTTTTATGCTGATTGAATGTTTCTTCTATAGTGCTAAGCATTTCCTTTTGATAATTCCTTTTAATTGTCCTAATTTCTTTAGCTGTTTGTCTTCTGGCATTAATTAGTTCTTCTCGAGATTTTTCCGTTTTCCTCTGTTGATCATTTATCCATGCCTTGTGTCTTGCTTGAATTGCTTTGTCACATTCCTCGTTCCACCACGCATGTTTCTTTCTCCTTTTGATTGGGGCAATTTCTTCAGCTATGGTTTTAAGTTTGTTGATCATTGTCTCTAATTTGTCATTTAAAGGTGTTTTGGATCTCTCTAAATATATTTTATTATTTATTAAGTAACTGGGATCATAATTTCTCCTTGCTTTGAGATGATTATGTTTGTGTTTCCTTTTTGGTGTTAACTTGATTTTTATTTTTGAGATATAATGATCCGAGTCAATGTCTACCCCACGGAGGACTCTGACATTATAAATTTCTTTATGATAATCTTTATCCATGGCAACATGATCAATCTGAAACTCTCCCAATTTTACGTTAGGGCATTTCCATGTCATAAGTTTATGTGGTCGCCTCATGAATCTGGTGGTTTCCAAAACGAGTCTATGATCTGCACAAAGTTCAATTAATCTTTGGCCATTTTTGTTCGTTAATTTATGAGCTGGCCATTTTCCTACAACTGTGCGATACTTCTTTTCTCTGCCTATTTTAGCATTGAAATCTCCAAGTAAGATTTTTATATGCTCATCAGGGATCTTCGCTAATATGTAATCAAGTTCCTCCCAAAAGTTTTCAACTCCTTCTCTATCTTTATTGTTTTTGTCATTTGTTGGTGCATGGACATTTATTAAAGTATAAGTTTTATTCCCTACTTTAATTGTTAGAAGTGCCATCCTCGAAGATTTTGAAGAAAATTCTTCAATTGAGTCT
This sequence comes from Anabrus simplex, assembly GCF_040414725.1. Taxonomy (NCBI): domain Eukaryota; kingdom Metazoa; phylum Arthropoda; class Insecta; order Orthoptera; family Tettigoniidae; genus Anabrus; species Anabrus simplex. The sequence goes on from NC_090269.1 coordinate 31,253,216, forward strand.
ATTATGCTACTATGAACAAGAAAACCTACACCAAATTGAGGGACATTCTTCATTACTCTTTCTCCTGGAGGTCCTTTGTAGAGACGATAACCTCCTGATTCAATTGGGTCCTGGTCTGTGTTCCTAAGTTCTTGTAAAGCCATTATTAAAATCCTATGTTGGTCCATCACATCAGTTAAATGTTTCAACTTGCCCACCTTACTTAGTGAATTAATGTTTAATGTTGCAAAGTATGAAAATTTTCCTGATTTGTTGAACTTAAGTCTCTTCTTACATTGTTGGGTTAGTCCACTGTCTGTCAGCTGTCTGTCAATTGTCTGTTGGGCTTCCAGGCGCTCCGATTCGCCTAGGTCTTCTACTTGACACCCCACCGATTCCGAGTAGTGTCTTTGTGCAGATCCTTGTTGTTGTTTGTCCACACCGGTGGATTTATTCATTAGAAGACTCATCATCATTGATTGTCTGATCTTTCGATCGAAACATTTCTGACCAAGGTCAGGCTTTACAATTCCAGATGTGATCTGGAAAGGTGATTAATGAAGTATGAATTGGTGATGAATGAAGTGCTACAAGTTCATCCTAGTTTTAGCATATTTTGACTAAATTGTATAAATGAATATTTATGGCTGATGATGACCCCGAGTAGGGTTGAAACTAGTACCAAACTTTATAATGTAATGTAATAACTGCATTGCAAAAAGCTTACTGTATTGAATAGGTGGAGAAATTTTACCTGAATGAATCACATTGATATATCGATTACAACACACATTTCAGTATTCTTGATGCGGTGGACTCCGAACCAAATGGGATAACACCAAGAAGTATCGTCATGCAGGGTTTTTCTTACCCCCATAAACATACATGAAAATATCTCTAAAATAAATTTATAATCGTTATTAAGAACTAATTTCCTTGTCCTGGATTTGGATTAATTCTATATCACGTAACATCCTATAAGTACAGTATACAGTATGTAATTAACTGGTATTAGTCAACATTATTCAAATAGTTTTATTTTTGTCTTGAGACCTTCAATTAACAAATATTGTCTGGTGACTCTGTTGAAGTACATTAGTACCATTAAAAATAACAATCATTTACAATAACTTTCCACACAATAATAAAATAGCAGATAAGCTGCTATGAACAGGGAGATCTGAAACACACTAAAAGTAAATGTATTATATACATTATCACAGTAGAGAGGTATAGCAGTAAGTACACTTTAGCATCTCAAGAATGAGAACTTCTTGCGAGGGGGTGGCGGTGGGATGGGCTTCATCTCTGCAATGCTCTCATCACTCAGAAAAGACTGTATCCTTGGCCGCAGACCATGCCTATGGACGGTATGAACTACAGGAAGCTGCTTCTCCATCTTGTCCACACTCTCAGCAGTCATCCCTGGGCAGTTACTAACATCTAAATATTTCATATTACAGCAATACTTTCCAATAGCTTCAATACTGACATCAGTTAGATGAGTGCAACCCTGGAAAAAAACAAAACAGAAAACAAACATGAATTAGGAAATAAATCTCTGAAAATGAAAAGATAAATTTTATAATATCTTGAGAAATGTGTGTGTGAGTGAAATCAAATGCAGTAATATGAAAAGAAGTTGTACTAAGCATGCTACTTTTTGTATTTTCAAATTGCACCCACTGCTGCATGCAAGTACACTTGTTAGACATTGTCTAGAGTGCAACCAAATTTAAAGTGAGCAATCATTCTCAAAAGCTTAAACAAGTTTATTTTATTTTTACAAGTTGCTTTATATCACACTGACATAGATGGGTTTTATGGTGACGATCAGATGGGAAAGGGCTAGGAGTGGGAAGGACTGCCGACAGTGGGGTTCAAACCCACTATCCCCTGAATTCAAGCTCACGGCTGTGCACCCCTAAATGCACAGCCAACTTGTTTGGTGTTTAAACTAGTGGACATATAAAATTTTAGAAAGATCACTATTATTTAGAACTCGATAACCGAACATGAATTCGGGACACTGTTGACAGTAAATTAATGTATTATTTGGGTCCACCTTTTCAATACAAAATGTAAATAGTTTAAATGATTAGGGACTAGTTTTGACCTAGTAATAGGTCATCGTCAGCCTAAAGCAAAATTAAAACACAAATACCGAAGAAATTAAACAATGTAAAGACACGTAAGGTCTCGTAAAAGTACATACCATGCGAGATATTGTGCAGCACTATGTTAAAAAATAACTCTCTGAAAGAGATTCATATTAAGTCCAGTGCATATTAAAAAGATGTTATAGATAGGAATCCTTGAGTTGCTGGAATATGCTGGCTCCTTTAAGATACTGGTATCCAATTGAAGAACCACTGATCCGAAGTCACGTCGTTTATTTACAATTAAAGACCAGTGCGCCGTATAGCATTAAAAAGTTGATAGGGATGGAAATTTTTCAGTTGTTGGTCAAGGAATTCAACATATGCAGGTTTCTTAAATTTGCTACTGTATATTCGAAGAACAACTGAGATGAAGTTACGTCGTTTTTTTAAGATATTCATAGACGTAAAAACACATGGATGCTGGAAAGGCTCTTCAGTTTTTTGGAACTTGAAGGAAGGTAATTGTTGCGCATGGAGGCTTAAGAATCCAGAGATGCGCTACATTATGTTAAAAAATAGAGATCCATAAAAAGGTCCTTTGCGCCGTATAAAAGTAACAAGTTGTAAAAGTAGAACTTAAGTTGTTGGTCATGGAAATCGAAAAAGGTTGGTTTTCAAGCGATGCTGCTGTTCATTCAGAGATCAATTGAAATTACAGTACCATAACATTGTCTTCTCAAGATGTTTATAAACTTGAAATAAATGTCGATGCGAAGTAAGATACTAGAAGAAAGCTCTTCTGTTTCTAGAATCTTGAAGGACGATGGATGTTACGCGAGGAGGATTAACATATATGGAGTTAAGTAAAGGTGGATAGAAATTTGCAGTTCAATGCGGACCATACATTTGACTGTGAATAAATGACAGCAAGGAAAGAAAGAAAGAAAGAAAGAAAGAAAGAAATTTGGTCAGGTGGAAGAAAATATTTAAATAAAATATGTCATAAGGGAATTAACGCGCGTTGTAATAAGCTGAAGAGAGAAATGGGGGTAGGTGAGGTACAAAGGAAATCTTGAGGAGGTGAAGGGAGAAAAAAGAACAGAAGGAGAAGCTAAGAAACAGAAAACGTTGGATAGGAAGCTTTGTATCCTAAAAGGTTCTAAATCTAATAACAACCTTACTATTAATAATAGAAATTCCTCTAGCACAATGATTCAATTTCATCCACCGATTATTAATTTATCCAATGTCCCTCTGAATGATGACAAAAATTCAATTTTAGCCAAAGGTGCTAATCACAATTGGCCTAATCTTAATATGCTTGTCACCTCTACCCCTTGAAGAACAGGATGAAGTTAGGTTCGAAGTAAAACGTAAAATTAATGACATTTTTACTTAAGTATGAACCCCGATATCCCTATCGGTAATAAAGAATCAATCATTGATCAAAAGTGATTACGCGCTCTTAAAAAGAAGATTTCTGATAATAATCTTATTGTCACTAAGGCTGACAAGGGCAATACCACCGTTATAATGGAAAGAAACAAATATATTTATAAGACTAAAGATTTCTTTTCTGACAGTTCGTTCACTGTTGTTAAAAAAGACCCTACTCAAAAAATCCAACGCCTACTTAAACAAACTCTTAAAAATACTTAATTCCTTTTAACTGAACAAGAAAAAACTAAATTCATTAGCAAGAATCCAAGCCTTCCGACCGCTAAAGCCCTTCCTAAGATACACAAACCCGGTGTCCCTATCCGCCCGATCATCAATTATAGACCAACTCCTCTTTACAATGCTTCTCAATTCACTCAAAAGTTTCTAAGAAGATATTATCATTTTTTTATCTAAAAAATGTATTAAAATACTACAGAGTTGATCGAGAATCTTAATAAATTTCATATCCAACCTAATCATTCCCTTCACTCGTTCGATGTTGTTAATATGTATCCTAGTATTCAAACCTCTAAATTATACCCTATCATTGAAAACAATTTAAGTAAATACAGCCACCTAAGTGCTTTGGAAATACAAGATTTTATGTCTATCCTGAAATTGGTTTTAAATAATAACTAATAATCGACGGTATTATCTATCAGCAGGAGGGTTTGGCCATGGGATCGCCGGCTTCGGGCATCTTAGCTGAAATCTACTTGGATTTTTTAGAACATACTAAAATTGATAATAATAATAACTTCAATAATATTCTTTTTTGGGCTAGATATGTGGATGATACTTCAGTAATCCTAGATGAAAGCACAACAGACGCTACTTCCACTCTTATCCACCTTAATAATATTGATCCGCACATAAAATTTACGCTCGAATCTGAATCTGAACAAAGAATACATTTTTTAGACTAAACCATCATTAGGCAGCTGTATTCCTTAAAATTCAATATCTTTGGAAAGACTACCCAAACATCTTCCACTATTCGTCAAGATTCCTCTCATCCACAAATTCATAAAAGAGCAGCTTATAATAGTATGGTTCATCGAGCCTATACTGTCCCAATGACCGAAAGTGATCTTAAAAAAGAATTGAACAATATCCGTATGATTGCCAAACTCAATGGATACAATAGTTCTTTCATTGAAGGTATTATCAACAAATACAAACATCATCCTATAACCACTCTGAAAAAGAAAAATCAAAAGTTTCTTTATTTTCTACCTTTACGTTCAATAAATATATTTTTTAAAAACATGATGTTAAAATCTCCTTCAGAACCAACAATAATAACGCTAAAGTCTCACACAACTCATCATCTGTTAATAGAACTGATTGTTTTTCAAAATCCGGTGTATATAAGGTAAAATGCAACAGCTGCAATTTTTTTTATATTGGACAAACAGGAAGAAGCTTTAAAATACGATACTTGGAACATGTCAATGCCCTAAAACACAATAAATTTTCTGCAGTTGGTCAACACATGAATGATTATAATCATAAATTTACAGACATTAAACATGATGTGGTAATTCTCAAAATTTGAATAAAGGACCCTTTCTTAACATAACAGAGAATTGCTTCATAAATCTAGACCAATATTTTAATCCAAACTTCAATCTTGATGACATTTCTGATAAATCGAACATTCTTTTTGACCTGCTCATTCAGCTTTTCAGACAATCAAAATCAAATATTAAAGGTCCGATTTTTCATTCTATTTATAGTACTTTTCTTAAACAATCTTCCATATTCTCACATCCCTCAGCCCCACCTTAATATCCTCTTCCCCTCCCCCTTTTCTTCTCCTTCCGTTCTTTTTCTCCCTTCACCTCCTCAAGATTTTCTTTGTACCTCACCTACCCCCATTTCTCCCTTCAGCTTATACAACACGCGTTAATTCCCTTATGACATATTTTATTTAAATATTTTCTTCCACCTGACCAAATTTCTTTCTTTCTTTCTTTTTTTTCTTTCTTTCCTTGCTGTCATTTATTCAGAGTCAAATGTATGGTCCGCACTGAACTGCAAATTTCTATCCACCTTTATTTAACTCCATATATGTTAATCCTCCTCGCGTAACCTCCATCGTCCTTCAAGATTCTAGAAACAGAAGAGCTTTCTTCTAGTATCTTACTTCGCATTGACATTTATTTCAAGTTTATAAACATCTTGAGAAGACAATGTTACGGTACTGTAATTTCAATTGATCTCTGAATGAACAGCAGCATCACTTGAAAACCAACCTTTTTCAATTTCCATGACCAACAACTTAAGTTCTACTTTTACAACTTGTTACTTTTATACGGTGCACAGGACCTTTTTATGGATCTCTATTTTTTAACATAATGTAGTGCATCTCTGGATTCTTAAGACTCCACGCGCAACAATTACCTTCCTTCAAGTTCCAAAAAACTGGAGAGCCTTTCCAGCATCCATGTGTTTTTACGTCTATGAATATCTTAAAAAACGACGTAACTTCATCTCAGTTGTTCTTCGAATATACAGTAGCAAATTTAAGAAGCCAGCACATGTTGAATTCCTTGACCAACAACTGAAAAATTTCCATCCCTATCAACTTTTTAATGCTATACGGCGCACTGGTCTTTAATTGTAAATAAACGACATGACTTCGGCTCAGTGGTTCTTCAATTGGATACCAGTATCTTAAAGGAGCTAGCATATTCTAATCTCCTTATCCAGCAACTCAAGAATACTTTTCTATCCCACTGTCAGCAGCCCTGAAGATGGTTTTCCTTAGTTTCCCATTTTCACACCAGGCAAATGCTGGGGCTATACCTTAATTAAGGCCAAGGCTGCTTCCTTTCCATTCCTAGGCCTTTCCTGTCCCATCGTCGCCATAAGACCTATCTGTGTTGGTGCGACGTAAAGCAAAATAGCAACATCATCATCCTCCCATGTTTGCAAAGAACAAAACGAAGACAGTGGAAATGACCATCAACAGGGAAGGAACAAGCTAAAATATATTTCTGGAAGGAGCAAAAATCGAATCAGCTTCCCACTTCAAGTACCTCGGAAGCACAATCTCGAAAGACAACACTGTTAGGCAGGAAATACTCAGCAGGACACAAAAAGCATCAAACTTATACAGTCAAGTCAGAAATCTTCTCTGGGACTGCAAAATACCACAAAAAGTGAAAACAATCATGTACCACACTTACTTTGTACCAATCCTCAAGTACGGTTTAGAGACATGTACCTACACAGGAGCTTAAAAAATTACAGAATAAAATGGAGAAATTGGTTTCTTCTCCACTATTACAGGCTGACCAGAAATTTAAAGTAATAAACACAGTTATATGCCCATCTCTCATATACCCATTCCAAACTATCAAGCCAGAGAAGATTCCGAAAAAGTTCCTTGCTGATACAGACATACTAATTCGAAGTGCTCTTAAGGAAATTCTTCAAATACCTGCAGACATTCCTAATGGAATGGTCTACACTGAGAAAAATTATAAGGGGTTGGGACTCTTCTGCGCCACTTGGGAAGCTCATCTTCAGCACATTAACATCTGTAAGGTACTATTAAGTTCAGGTGACGAATACATACGTGCTACAAGAAATCTGAAAGAAGAAATAACTCTCTCACTACAATCCCTCAATGTCCCTCCATCCGACAATTTACTACATCCACGTCTAGAGATAACAGATGCCAGGAAAGTGAGAAGAGTACTGAGAGAAAGGGCATTCAGTGAGTGGTGCAACTTACAGCAGAAAGGAAGAGGTGTATGTTTGTACAATGAATACACTCCTGCCAACTCCTGGATTCGAGACCATCAAGGCTTATCATGTAGTGAATGGCGTGAAGCAATTAAGATGACAGCAAACATTTCAGCAGTTAGATCGGTACCAGGAAGATCTCAGAACGATTCCCTTTGTAGGCGCTGCCTCAAGGAGATTGAAACTCTTGCGCATGTTCTGGGATCTTGTCCTCATGGTGAACTTTTAAGGAATACGCGTCATCATAAAATCCGCTCGTTAATTGCGGCGACGCTAAAAGAACATGCTTTCCAGGTACTTGAAGAGGTTCATGGCTTAGCGAACAACGGAAGCCACAGAAGGATTGACATCATTGCTTTCAAGAATAAGAAGAGAGGTTACATCATCGACCCCACAATTCGCTTTGAAAGCCATAAGTCACAGCCCTCAGATGTTAACCTAGAGAAGAGGAATATATACTTTCCAACAATTCCTTACTACAGGGAGAAATACCAGTTAGAGGAAATCGACATAGTAGGTCTGATGATTGGAGCAAGGGGAACGATTCCCGCTTTTGCCGCTAATTTCTGGAAACAGATGTCTCTGCCAGTTACAGCGTTATGGGAGATTGCCATCATAGCCTTAAGGGGCTCACTGATAATTCTAAGGAATCACTGTTACAATTAGGTTACCTTCAACATTTCTCAAGCACAGAATATCTATTTCTCTTCTTCTAAATATAAATGTAAAAGTATACTTTGTCGCAAGGCAGCCTCTGCATGAGAGGAAGTATTTCATAAAATAAAATAAAGAAACAAGTACCTCACAGTAGTACAGTAGTGCCATATAAAACATACAGTACCTTAATGTCCAAATGTTTGAGCCTGTACAAACATTTTACAATGCTAAGCAAGCCCTCATCTATAACATTGTAGCAATGGCTCATGATCAGAGTCTCAATGCTGGGGTTCCGCACTGCCAAATAAGTCAGTCCTACGCGCGTCACCTGCAAAACGGTAACAAAGGAGAACAATCATGGTAAGCAGAGATATACAACACTAACCAAGTTATAACAAACATGTTTACATACCTGTTGACAACGACTTATATCCAAATGTTGAAGACTTGGGAAATTAAATGCATACTTTAGACTAACATCTGTTATTCGATTACAACCACAAATATCCAAAAATCGAAGACCTGGAATGAAAGAAGGTTTCCTAAAAGTAAGATCATATAATACAAAAAGTATGTCAGGAACACCACAAATATGAGACACAAATCTCAAGTCAATCACCTGAAATAAAACTTCTGTTAGTTATGGCATGTAAGTTCCAGCTAAGTGACCTTTTTGAAAATTTCAAAGACAAAGGTGTAAAACTAAAGGGGTAATAGAATGAAAAATGGGCAATGCTTTGGAGTAATAAGTTGCGTACGTCTATAAGAGTTAATTTTAGAGTCAGCCTCTCACTGTGTACATGCTGTGTACATTTGAAGAATGAATATCACTCATATATTCCACGGCAATATTTTATCCGATTCGGTATTGGTCAAGACATAGGCAATATGTTACATTTACTACCATATTGGGATTATGGGTCAGTTTACCTCTCAAAGAAGATAATACTGTATACAAGATTTATAACTTACATAACTCAGGACAGACATTCAAATCAAGATGACCTGTGGACTACAGTATATTTTTTATTACCTTCATTCTCAGTGTGTCCAGTATGTTTTAGTAGGAATTCATTCATAAGGTTGATGACATTTAAAGAATCGTTATTGGGGTATTTTGTACTGAACTAGCTATATTACCCGGCGCTGCCCGGGCACTTTACTGAATGTTTACTTTTAGAATTTTTATTACCTGGTCATTATCTGTGAAGCAAATTTTTGTAGATTTCATTATTGTGATCTTCACTGATATCTTATGAATTATTTTGTAGTTTAAGGGTTATTGTTATGGAGTCTGAACTTGGACTTAGAACAGCATGCAGAATATCGCAATTCATTTCAGCGACCCCAAAAACTATTGATTGAACACTAAAATGAGTTGTTTTTGATAATTGTTTATATGCCAACTCTCCTCTACAGGTGTCAGAGGTGTCTTACTACCACACTGTTTTTTTTTTTTTCCTACGCATTAAGTGATATGTTTGTGTACCAAATTTGATGGAGAGCTATGCTGGAACATCCACACATACATCCATAATCTCGGTCATTTTGTTTTCTTACCATCTTCCATGCTGGTGGAGTCAGAACATACACTTAAAACAGCAACTGGAGTGTCACTATTCATGTCAGCAATTCCGAAAACTATGGATTCGATGCTAATATTGGTCATTTCTCCCTCACCGAGGGTTGTTTTATCCCCCACAGCATTTCTTCATGATAGTGAGTCATATATTTATCAAGTTTTGTTAAGAGCTAGGCTGGAACATAACACAAATACATCCATCATATCGGTCATTCTGGACATTTTCTTTTTCATCACTTCTCACCCCCATGCTGATGGAGACTGAACTTGGACTTAAAATGGCATCCAGATTGTCACTATTCATCTCAACCACTCCAAAAATGATGGATTCAAGACTAATATTGGTAGTTTTTGATTATTTTTACATGTTACCCCAAACCCCATCCCCCAATCTTAGGGGTGCTAGGCGTGTCTTACTGCCTCAGTAAATTTTTGAAATAGTAAGTCATGTGTGTACTGAGTTTGGTTGAGAGCTATGCTGGAACATACACACACACATCCATAATCTCAGTCACTTTGGACATATTTTTTTCCACCCCTTTTCACTCGCATGCCAATTGGGGCTGAAGTGTGAATTAAATAACATCTGGAGTGACACCAAAAACTATGGATTCAACACTATTTTCGACTATTTTGTATCTCACCCCCTCCCACCCTCATCCCTAAGAGTACTACGGGTGTCTTACCACTTCCTAAATTGTGAAATTTTCAGCAAAATCGGTTCAATAGTTTTTGAGCCTATGAAGGACAAACAAACAAAGAAACATTAATTTTTATATACATAGATGTAGTGAAGGTATAAAAATTCATTGTCCCATTTTATAATATGTTTTTAAAATATGTCACTTGGGTCTTTGTGTGTTTACATTCTGACTTATTGACCAATATTTAAATATGTTTGTTATAAATTATTAATTCTGTTTAGTTTTAATATGTTGTTTAAGCTATTAACTCTGTCTAGATTTAGATGAAGAAGGCCCAACTAAGGTATGACACATTTACTGCGTTTTTGAAAACTATTACTTTAACCATAATGGTCTGATTTATTTGTATCCGTATTGACTAAGTGAGTGTGCTGCTTTGTCGGTAAAATTTAAGCCCGTGACTTCCAACCTTAGTAACATTAACAGGCATTAGCTTTTATGGAAATGTTACTATGAGGTCCTTTCAGAAGAAAGATACGATGTCCTGGAACCCACCATCCCACATCCAGAAGTACATTTACTTACATAACCAAATAAAGATATAAAGAGCAACAGTCGCCATTATATATGGCTGAAGTACAAACTTGCATTCCTATTGGCCAAGGTGAAGTTGAATGTGGCATCATCATCATCATCATCATCATCATCATCATCAATCGTAATAATCAGATTGTAATACAAACCTGTGCAGAATAAAAGCACAAACAAAGCTGAATAGAGGATTCCATTCTTATTGGCCTGGAACAAATCTGTGTTTTAAAAAGGTAGGCTACTGAAAAAAGTTCAATCGTATCCTAACCAGTTGTTATTCGCCTGAAGCAAATTTCATTTTTGAAAAAGTATTGAAAATAATTGTAATTTGGCCTTCCACTACTGGACCCTATAAAATGTGTTCTAATAGTCCCTGATTAATCTGAAGTATAAAAGAATTTATAAATCAAATTTCCACCACTAGCCCAAAAAATCATACCCTAACCAGCGCATACCAAGGTGAAGTTGAATGTGGTGTCATCATCGTCAATCATAATAACCAGATTGAAATACCAACCTGCGCAGAATAAAAGCACAAACAATGCTGAATACAGGATTCCGTTCTTATCGGCTGCTTCATGTCTCTAACGTGGTGGCTTGTCCCATCTTAGGACTTAACTAGAGAGTTTGGCAGCCTCGTCCACCGCTCCGACCATGTCTTCCACAAGACGAAAAGAAATAATGTTGTTTGCTTTACGTCCCACTAACTACTTTTATAGTTTTCAGAAATGCCGAGCTGCCGGAATTTAGTCCTGCAGAAGTTCTTTTACGTGCCAGTAAATCTACGGACACAAGGCTGACATATTTGAGCATCTTCAAATTCCACTGGACTGAGCCAGGGATTGAAGCTGCCAAGTTGGGATCAGAAGCTCAGCGCCTCAACCGTCTGAGCCACTCAGCCCGACAAGAACAGAAAAGACAATCATTCCGTGCAGACTAATACTGGAAGTAACAGGCTTAAGTTTTAATGCTTTGTGTAGAATAGACAAGCAGCACACCCAGCAAGTCAGTTATCAATGTATCTTCATATTAAGTTTTTCTGTATTTTAGTGGCAGATAAAAGAAGGGTTTTTTTTTCTTTTTGTTTTATACAGAAGAGATGTTCAACAGGAGGAGCTGCAATTATAAAATTTGCAATGACAGACACATTTAATTAAATTGAGAGTACTTTTTAGTTAAAGACTAGTTGTTTCATAAAAACTTTCTGTAGGTGTAGTTAATTTGTTCCTATGTACAGGGCTGGTAGTAAATATTTATTCAAATGAGATGCAAATTGTAATTTATTTATTAGGGCAAGGAAAGGTAGTGATGTGAGTTAAGTCCTAGAAGTGATTGGTAAATCAAACAGCTGCTGAAGAAGAGAACAACTAGGTTCTTGAAACAAGTACGGAACTTATCATAATTTTAAAAAAGACTGTAAAAAGTATTTACAAGGTGGAACTATATTATTTAATTTGATTAGGTGATAGATTACCTGTACTACTGTATTGAATAAGTAGATGAAATGCTGGTAAATTCTTTATAAGAAGTTCTGTCAGACTAATTTTTATGTTGCCTGGTAGCGGTTGTACCTCTCACCATGACTTTCTCTGTGTTTAAGCAGGCAGATTATTTTGAGATGGAGCAGTTGGCAACTCTGCTTCTTGCTTACTGAAAGTGACAGATTCTATGTGCTTGATGTTGTAAAAGAAAAAAGTGATAACCAATTATTTACTGTATATATGTCACTGGAAGAGCCACCGTGACTCAGACGGCAGCGCGTCTGCCTCTCACCACTGGATACTGTAGTTCAAATTCTGGTCACTCCATGTGAGGTTTGTGCTGGACAAAGCAGAGGCGGGACAGGTTTTTCTCTGGATATTCTGGTTTTCCCTGTCATCTTTCATTCCAGCAACACTCTCCATCTCTCATTTCATAGCATCTATCAGTCATTAATAAATCACTTTGAGGGCGACCCCATTGTACTCTTCGCATCAAATTTTGATGTTACAAAGCCTTTCGCCGACAGTGACGACTCCATTGAATAAGTATATAGAATTATATGAAAAAATATCTGTACGCACAATCATCAGTGATCTGCATTTAGAGCTGTCGCCCAGGTGTGAGATTCCCTACCAGCTGTTTGCCTAGTCTTTTCTTAAATGATTTCAAAGAACATCGAAATTTCACTGTATTCACGGTAAGTCCACAATACAAAACAAATAACTTAAAAATGAAATGCAGGAAAAAATAGGCACTTGTGCGGTACTATACATGCTCGTTGAATTACAGTACAGTGCAGGATTTTCAGGGAACTGAGGACAATTATATATGGAATCAATTCTTTCCACGGCACAATTTACATCACTTTCTCATTGATTTGCCTTTTGCATTTACATTTTTTGCATTGGAATTTGAAGGACCAGTAGAATTGTCACTGCCACTTTTATCTATTATTACATCACATCTAAAAGCAACAGGGCACAAACCGATAACTCAAACCTAAATCTGAGTGCTGTTACAGAAGAACAAAGCCCAATCACTGTGCTGACCAATAAAGATAAGTAAAATTGGATCATATACGACGACGAACATTCGCGTCCATGGTATGTAATGCACAAATGACATGACCTATTTGTGCATCAGGTGGTAGCCAATGTGTTAACGTATGGCACAGACAAGTGTGGCCAAGAAGTTAGAGTGAGTGTGATAGATTTTTCTTATTTGCAAAGGAAAACACAAAGTTTTTATTAACAAAAAACTCCAGTGCGAAGAATGGGTAATTCTGCTAGTAGTTATACAGATTGTCCTTGAAAAAGTTTCCAATATTTACAGAGGAGGCAACATGCAACAAGTGAAGACAAAAAGAAAGGTCCTATGAACATTGGTCGCAGTCCCAATACCTTCGGAGTTATAGTCCGCTACCACTACTATCGATCGCGATGTTCCAATAACAATTTATTTATTTATTTATTTGACCTTAGTAGTGATGAAGTTAGGGCTCGTGGCTCTCTCTTACACTGAACCATGTAAATTACAGATAATATATATATAAAAGAAATGTACTATTCTATTATAAAATTAAAAGCCAAAAATTAAAGATTTGGAGAACATACTGTATAATGAAAAAAGAAAGAAAAGCTCTACAATTAAAACAGAATAAAATAAAATAAATCTGGAGATTAAAGGTAAAAAGAAAGTTATAATGAAAAAGTAACTAACTGAAAAATATAAGTAGTGCATAAAGAGAACACAATACATAATAAAGTAATGGAAATGTAAGTATGGCCATAAAGAGTGATCTATGTACAAGAGTTAAAACTAAATATGTACATTTACACTATAATAATAATAATAATAATAATAATAATAATAATAATAATGATAATAATTTATAATCTAATATTAATTTAAAATAATAACAGTGTTCTTCAGCTTTAGGGAGGGTCGTATGCAACAAAACACGGAAATACGTTCCTATCTAAACATTGGTCGTAAACCTACTAGCTTGTTGTGTTATGGTCTCATTATGATGGGGCACCAGCCCATTTTCATTGCAGAGTTAAGTGACACCAAACACTGGTCTTCCATGAGCAATGGATTGGTCCAGAAGGGCCAATCCTTGGGCTGCCCATTTGCCTGATCTTAACCTTTCAGATTTTTGGCTTTGGAGTCATGTAAAGAACATGGTGTATATGGTCCCCATTAGTGATGGGACATTCGATTCATTTGATTCAGTTCACATTACTGAATCGATTCACGGCACATTAGAGTCACGGGCACCCATATGACAGTTTCTAGAGGGGGGCCCAGACCTGGGGGTATGTAGTAATTTTAATATTTTGGAAGATAAATGGCGATTTCTCTTCTGTGGTAAAATAACCCACGGTATCCCCTGCCTGTTGGTGGGGGACTGTACTACCGCTTTCACGTAATACTGACTTTTAAGTCATTTTCTTGAAAAAAACACGTGACTACACGAGAGTTTTGCCTTTCTCTGAGAGCTAGAGGGGGGCCGCGGCCACACCTTGCCCCCGGAAATGGGCGCCCTTGATTAGAGTCACCATTCCTATTACATCTGTGTAGTGTCTACTGATAAGACAGCAGCAACAACATTCAAAGCTTGCTGCTGCCATCTGGTCTTCATTCTATGAACTGCTTTCCTACGAGTCATCTAGCTTTCAGATTCAAGTTTCTCCTGACAGCCACCCCTTCGCATCAAATTTTGATGTTACAAAGCCTTTCCCCGACAGTGACAACTCCATTATATAAGTATATAGAATCAGATGACAAAATATCTGTACACACAATCATCAGCGATCTGCATTTAGAGCTGTCACCCAGGTGGGAGATTCCCTATCAAATGCTTGCCTAGTCTTTTCTTAAATTATTTCAAAGAACATTGAAAATTCATTGTATTCACGGTAAGTACACAATACAAAACAAATAAGTTAAAATGAAATGCAGGAAAAAATAGGCACTTCTTGTGCGGTACTAAACATGCTCGTTGTATTACAGTACAAAACTTACATAGTTAATAATAATAATAGTAATAATAATAATAATAATAATAATAATAATAATAATAATAATAATAATAATAATAATAATAATAATAATAACAAGAAGAAGAACTTACAAAAATAACATTTTATACACTAACTTATAGTTTTCCCTCAGTTCTCTGAAAGTCACAACTCTATTATATATACAGAATTAGATGTAAAAATACCCGTGTTCACAATAAGTAGCGTACATATTAAATATAAATCAAATAAGTTGCTTTACCTCGCACCGAAACAGACAGGCCTTATGTATGGCGATGATGGGCTTGGAGTGGAAAGGAAGTGGCCATGGCCTTAATTAAGGTACAACTCCAGCATTTCCCTGGTGTGAAAATAGGAAACCACGGAAAACCATCTTAACAGTTGCCGACGGTAGGATTCGAACCCACCATCTCCTGAATGCAAGCACATAGCTATGCGACCATAACCGCATGGCCAACTCGCTCGGTCATCTTTGAAAATATGTCTCTTTCCATCAGTAGAGGATTTTTTAAATCGTTATATTTTGCATAGGTTACCCGAGATGCAGAGTAGCCCTGTGGTTTTCTGATTCAACATCTTTTTGTTTGAGTTATTGCGTGAGTTGGCTCACTTATCCACTGTCCACGTACACCGGTGATCTCGTGATTCAATTATTGAAGTCTTGTGCATTGATGTGACATATGAACTGAGGAAATACTGAGCGGTTCTTCCCAAAATAAAATAGTCAATTTCTAGTGGTCACTAGCATGACTTATAGTCATAAGGTAGGCTAGAGAATTGAGTTGAATTAATTGTCGAATGTCAACTAAGTTATAAGCTAGTTACTAGCTAGTTACTTTGGAATTATGTTTTGACTACCTTTTTAACACTGCAAATAAACCCATATATTATTTAAATCTCCCTGTAAGAAGAGGACAGTGAATGCAAATGGGTATTATTTTAAAATGAGCTGAGAGCGAGAACCCGTATTAGCATACGATTCTTTCAGTGTGCCATGGTTTTGTATATCTCAGTGCAGCAGAAGTTCAGCTCCCTGCCAATGTCCACTGAACCGATATGAACCATGTGTGTGTGTTGTGTCTCACTGAGGCACGCTTGCGTATGATTCTTTCAGTGTACCATCGCTCTGTATGTCTCGCCTGCAGCGGAAGTTCGGCTTCCCGCCAATGTCCAGTGTAATAAATGGTCCATTATTGGACATTATAAATTTTCCAGCTAACTCATTCCTGGTTGCCAGCGTTTTGCCCCAGTGTGCCAAGTTGGGCTCAGCAGTTGGTAAATAGCACACCCACCAAGACGCATGGCTAGTGCATACCTTGGACACCACTGCATAGGCTACTTGGAGCCACCAGCAGTGCCAATACACTATGAGAGACTTTGTCTCATTACCCAAAATTGATGCCTGCCTGGCCATCAGATAATATAGATGTTGATTCCCATAGGGAACCTGAAATATTTGTCCTGAATGAGTAAATTTTAATACCAATAGAAATGGTCTGATATTGGACATCATAAATTTCCAGCTAACTCATTCCTGGTTGCCAGCGTTTCGCCCCAGTGAGCTTAAGTTGGGCTCATCGGTTGGTAAATAGCACACCCACCAAGACGCATGGCTAGTGCATAGAGTGGAGGCCACTGCGTAGGCTACTTACTCATTCGGGACAAATATTTCAGGTTCCCTATGGGAATCAACATCTATATCATCTGATGGCCAGGCAGGCATCAAGTTTTGGTAATGAGGCAAAGTCTCTTATAGTGTACTGGGACTGCTGGTGGTTCCAAGTAGCCTACACAGCACTCTCTGCTGTGAGTCAACTGAATCGTGTACTGTGAGCTAGCCGTTTCTGTGAATCGATTCACTCTGACACTTGAATGAATCGATGCACCGCTTCGAATCATACACTCAGTAGCCAATACTAGTCCCCATAAATGATGAGGATACACTACGAGAACATGTGTGCAGTGCCTGTGATGCAATCCAGCTACAGCCAGGGGTGTTCCAATAAATGCGCGATTCCATGCGACGTAAGGTGGAAGGTTGCATCACAATGAATGGCGATCACATGTTGTGAAGAGTAGATCAAAGACATGGTGATCATTGATGGTAGTGGTAGCGGATCATAACGCTGAAGATACTGGGTTTGTGATTAATGTTTTTAAGTCCTTTTTTCCTTTGTTTGTTGAGTGCTGCCTCCCCTTGAAATACTGGAACCCTTCTCAAGAAGACCCTCTATAAAGGATGCCTCGAGAGATCGGTAGCAATGTTTGTTGACGGATGTCAAAATATCCCAGGTGCCAGGTCAACTGGAAATATGAGTCTGGCACCAAGGTTTTTCTGATGTTTGTATCCCAATTACTTTTACCTGCCAGCAGATCTGATTTTTGTGAGGATGAACTGATCAAAAACTAATGATAATAAATTTGTTACCAGATTAAGTTCAAAGTTTCAGGCATAGGTAAAAATTAATTTGGCAACAAGACAGCGCTCCATCTCATTATGGTCACACATGATTTCCTTAGTGATCATTTCAATGAATAGGCAGGTGCAGTAAAATTGAATGACCTGGGAGCTCACTGGACCTTACACCTTGTAACTTTATCATTGGGGGGGTTATCATAGTTTATTAGCTTCATTAACCCTGTATTGATAGTTCCAACAATCACAATTATAAAGCAGGCTATCCCACTTAATCGATACCATTTTATTTATTTTGATGTATTTAATACATTTTGCAGTACCAGTTTCGTTCTCCTTTATAGGCCAACTTCTGCTGAAGAACCCTAATTTGGTAAAATAACATCCAATGTTAAAACACTACTTATTTCTAAGTTTAACCAATTTGTAATACCAGGCTAGTTGGCCGCGTGGTTAGGGGGACGCAGCTGTGGCTTGCATCCGGGAGATGGTGAGTTCGAACCCCACTGTTTACAGCCCTGATGATGGTTTTCTGTTTTTTCCCATTTTCACACCAGGCAAATGCTGGTACCTTAATTAAGGCCACGGCTGCTTCCTTCCCATTCCTTGTTCTTTCCTATCCCATCGTCGCTATAAGACCTATTTGTGTCGATGCGACGTAAAGCAAAATTTAAAAAATTTTATAAAATTTGCATCAAATTAGAGTTATGAAGGTCTAAAATTATATCTTAAACCCAAACTGCCTTCTATCAAACCAGTTATTAATTTTGCAAATTACCGGGCGAGTTGGCCGTGCGCGTAGAGGCACGCGGCTGTGAGCTTGCATCCGGGAGATAGTAGGTTCGAATCCCACTATCGGCAGCCCTGAAAATGGTTTTCCATGGTTTCCCATTTTCACACCAGGCAAATGCTGGGGCTGTACCTTAATGAAGGCCACGGCCGCTTCCTTCTAACTCCTAGGCCTTTCCTATCCTATCGTTGCCATAAGACCTATCTGTGTCGGTGCGACGTAAAGCCCATAGCTAGTAATTTTGCAAACATGTCTAATATAATCAGAAAGAATGCTTTCCCAAAGCTTACATACAATGCATGTCAAACTGACTGTCCTATACATGACCTGACATGCAGGTTTTCAGCTATACCAGGAAGATAGCTGTTGTGGCCTTTATTCAGGTAAAACCAGGCATTTACCTGGTAGGAAAATGACAAAACCACAGCAAACCATATTCAGGACTGCTAATGGTGCAGTTGCAACTCATTATTTCCGAAATACAAGCTTACAACTACGAGTGCATTAGTTACTCTATGATATTTATAAGTGAAAGGTCTTGACTTTGCTAGAGAGACTGAAAAATGAAAAAATAAAAAATAATCTGTGAGGAGTTTGCCGGCCTTGTGGTGTAGGGGTAGCGTGCCTGCCTCTTACCCGGAGGCGCCGGCTTCAATTCCCGGCCAGGTCAGGGATTTTTACCTGGACCTGAGGGCTGGTTCGAGGTCCACTCAGCCTGCGTGATTAGAATTGAGGAGCTATCTGATGGTGAGATAGTGGCCCCAATCTAGAAAGCCAAGAATAATGGCCGAGAGGATTCGTCGTGCTGACCACACGATACCTCGTAATCTGCAGGCCTTCGGGCTGAGCAGCGGTCACTTGGTAGGCCAAGGCCCTTCAAGGGCTGTAGTGCCATGGTGAAGGTGTGTGTGTGTGTGTAGTTTGCAAATGGTTGGTTAAAATATGGTATATGCCAATTTCTGGCCCTATTCTACAAAGCCAGCCACTTTCCTGTGGCAAAATGATGAATCTTAATCATAGAATTTACACAATACCAGTGTTGTGTGTTTATTTTCCTACCCACCATCACGTTACAATATCTATAAATTAAAACAAATCAGTACATCCTTGACTGCCATCACAATGGCAAACAGGACTCATCACAATACCAAACAGACAACCAAAGTAAGTATGGGAACAAGAAGTGCTAAACAATTTAATGTTCTTGCTTCACCAGTAAGTGAATTAGGCTAGCGAGGGGAGCAGTCACTGAATTCACAAATGTGGAAATCACCTCATTCATAATGAGCTCAAGTGACAAGGTGACATCTCAAAGGTCACTTGCTTTTAACAATTATAACATACTGGTACAGACTGAATAACAAGGGGAGACAGATCATACTGATGATGGGTTTTATACTGAGCTGAGCTCTGAATATAAGACAAACATATTTACAAGTAATATGTAGACAACTTTGTATTTAAGATCATCATCATTTTCCTGTATCACTCACCTTTCAATCTCTCCAGAGAATTTCCACTGACTGTCGTACCTTGAGTTTGATCCTCACACTTCTGAGATACAAGCTGTTTTCTTCTTGCATCCTGAACAATCTCTTTTTCAGCTCGGCTGCGTAATGAAATCTTGTGCATTGGATCTTCATCTGTACTATCCAATGTCTGACTATCCTCATATATTGGCATATCATTTTTAATTACATTCTCCTCTTCTTCTGTCATCTGTATACCAGTAAGTCCTGAATCAGTCACTCGGTTACAGGCAGTAAGCTTCAATGTGTGCAACCAAATGAGGTGTGTACATATTGCCTGAACACTCCTATCTGTCACAGCAATGAAGCACCAGCTGAGATCCAAATGAGTAAGTCCTGGCAATTTCTCAGCCACCTGGCAAACAGTGTCCTCATCGAGAGGGAGTACACTGAGGTTTAGACGACGGAAAGAAGGATTAACTTTGGAACACAGACCCTGTACTATTCCTTTCCCTGTAACTAATTCACAGTGAGACAAATTCAGATCTTTCAACTTCTGGAGACGACACATTTCTGAAACACTTATGTCAGAAATTGCCCGACAGCTTCTGATGTTCAGTATTGTTAGGTTTGTTAAATTATTACATATAGCTAACAAGGAATGGTCTGTTAGACGGGAGCATTCGCTCAAGTCCAATTCCGTCAATAGTTTTTGATGCTCTGTAAGGGCAATTATACCTACATTAGTCAGCTGATCGCAAGACTGAAGATGTAGAGACATTAAATTGAGAGAAGGTACTTGAGCTAGCTGGGTTACTGCAGCATTGTCTATAAGTGTATGCCCAAATGTTAACTTCTTTAATTTTTTAGCTTGGGATATTATAAAATTTAAAATGTTGGGGAAAGTAAGAACACTCTCAGAAGGGACAATATTATCGTTGGCTAGCATCTTCTTTGAATAGAACTTACGGTAAAGTCCCATGTGGAAGGAAATCTGGCAGCCTGTCACAGAAAGTTCTTCTAAGTTTGGCGCAATAGCAACAAAACGATTAAATAATGCATCAGATAAGTAGCGATTATAAGAAAGGCTAAGCTCCTTAAGTTTTCTTAGAGTCTTCCTTAACAACTGCAAGACATCAGATTCAACTTCAAGAACACGACCGGACATGAGAAGTTCACGACAACCATTCACTCTTAAACTCTGCAACTGAACACATCTAGCTAAGATTTCAACAAAGGTTCTTTCTGACACATCACAGCTGTATATACCTAAAGAACACATACTTGGACAAAATTTGTCCCAGAATGCTGATAGTTTTGCACCTAGTTCTACTTCTTTGAAGACAAAGTTTACAAATGTTCCGTAACTATTTTCAAAAACTTGAAGTGGTCGAGAAATATTATCGTGAAGTATAACTACTTCATTGTAATGAAGCTTCTGTTCACGGGATGCTTCATACCACTGATGACACACTTGGCTCGCACTGATTCTGTCAGCAAGCGGCAGGAATTCCATTATGTAGATAATTATCTAAAACAAAATAGGACAGCCTGTTTAGAAAAGGTAATCATTTGTCTTGACTACAGTGAAATTTAAAGCATTATTGAATAGAATCAAATTCCTCTCCTGATTAGAACAAGTTTCCACAAAATAAAAAAAATATATGTCAAAGATATGATGCATTTATTAGTTGAATCTCTAGTATCTTCATCTTTGTCATTTGCCCTGGTTAAATTATAATAGGTCAATCTGAGATGATTAAGCAGTGATATAAATGAAAGGCAGCAATACTAAGAACATATAAATTGTGATATGAAAAATGCTAGTTATGACTTCCTGAGTGTCCTTTCTATACATTTGCTGGTAGATTGGTATGACAGTATTTTTGTTTAAGCACTTGAATCCTTATTCTATTACGCCTACTCTATAAACTTTTATCACTGTACTTCTGCTATATTTCACTATGTCTGGTCTAATTTCATCCACTTGCTGATTTTGTTATAGATTTATAATTCTTTTCATTTTCTCAATTGTGATTCATTCATTCCTGTTCATTAATTTCTGCATACAAAACATTGCCAGAAAGGTTATAACTGAGAAGTTCTTCAAAATATTCCTGCCTTCTGTCCACAGTTTCCCTAGGATCTACAATTAGTTTACCAGCCTATCCTTTGTTTCCACAATATTGTAAAATATTCTAGAAATATTTCCTTGCTATCTGACAATGTTTCCAGGTTATTTCTATACCTTTCTACTGGTTTTACCATAAGAACACATAGTAGTGTGTTTCTCCATCAAGGACCACACTGTACGGTGTATGAAATAATGCTAACAGTTTTAGCTTACCAGATTTACTGCATTCTACAGGGTATGAAATGGTGCTGACAGACTTAACCTGATATTAGCAAGTAAGTAGCAATTGTGCAATCTAATGGGAGTGCTTATATACCACTGTGCAGTAGTGGAGAGCAGGGAGGGGGAATTATATTTTTATTCTATTTTAGCTGGCTGAAACTAGGAATTATAGGAATTAAAAAAAAAAAACCCAATTTGTACAAGCGCTGTTGTTTTATCAGCTACCACTTTCTTTAATTATTAGCAGAAATATGCACAAAATGTAGTTTGTCGTAGCTAACTGATTTATATAGCGCCACAGTAAGCAGTGAAGACTTTGAATGTGCTGTGAGGAAGGGTAGCAGGGATATATTTTTTTGCCAAAGTCATGGACATTGAGGTACGATTCACCCGCTTGCTGTGCATATTCGTCACTCTGGCAGTCTCTTTAGTGTCTGTTAGTTCCTTAGTTATAGTCAAATACTAAATGATTTTTAACTGTATAATCATGCTGTATTACCATTGTAATACATGTGTAATATTGTTTTAGCAATTTGTTACATTTATTTCTTAATTTTAAGTCATTTTTCTGTTCTGCTTTATTATTTAGTCATTTTTACATATTTATATTGGGTAATCAACATTATATATCATTCGAGCTGTAACCTTCCTTACCACAGGTTAATGCATAATTATGCTAAAGGAGGACATTTTAAAACTTGAAATATGTAATCTTAGACTCAACAAATGCATCGCAACACAAAATATTATTAAACAGTTTAAGAAACATGACAACTATGGAATGGATGTGGGAAGCAGCATGGAACCTTAGGAGGTAATGGACTGCGATGAAAGAAAATGGAGAGGGTAATTGCCCTTGGATTACAACATTTTATTTTAAAGTAAAAGCATTTTCAAAACTTGAGAAAAATTTAAAACAGAACTCTGGTAACATATTCAAAATGAAACAAAATACTGAGATACCTTGACACACTATCAAAGTGTAGAGAAGGTCCACCTATTCAATACCATAAATTTGTATATTGTCTTATAAAACTGGGACTAGTTTTGACTCCATATATATTGGGTTATCTTCAGCCACGCTACAGATCAACTCAAGAACATTTGACTGCTGTAGGAGCGACAATGCAGTTCGCCATCAACCACAACTATTTTGATGCGTCATTAGTTTCAAGTTTGGATTTGTTGTTTGGACTTCATGAATGTTTTAAATCAAGACTGTAAATTGTGGCATACCAAAGTATTTAATTTATTGTTGGTTATATGTGTACATATGTCTTCCAATTGTACCATGGCTGAAGATGACCCAATATATATGGGGTCAAAACTAGTCCTGGTTTTATACAACAATATACAAACTTATGGTATTGAATAGGTGGACCCTTATCTACCCTTTGATAGTGATAAGTTATCAATACAGACCATAATGAAACTCATAACTTATTATACCTCAAGACATGCGCAGCGCCCTAAAATAAATTTTCATAAATTACAAGTTGGTTGTTGTTTGGCACTAAATTCAAACATATAAAAAACCTATTCTAATGACACATGTCGATTAACCTGAGGGCTAGTCCCATTCTACACAAAACGAGAGAACTAATGAAAATTTTCCCAAACTAAGAGATGAAAGAAACACTTGTGTCATAAATAAAACACTTCAGTAAATGACCAAATGAAATCAAATTATATTAGAACTACTGTACAGCAAACCCAATGGATGAAATTAAGTACAGAAAAGGTTAAGAATAGGGTTTTGCCTCCAAATAAACTGTTGATGATCTTAGCTGAGAAGCTAAGTCATTTAGACAAAATTAGTGGTGAATGTGAAATTCGCAACCTTCTGCATTATGAAACAAAAAGGTATTACATTTAAATTACAATTCAATTAAAACAGAAAATGAAAGAAGGAGATGGCCAAGTTCCCAATTGGGCACCAAAGGACGAGCATGTCTGCTCGCTAAGATGGTCAGATGATCAAAGACACAGACACTACCTCGCTCTTACCAAAGAAGCGAGGCAAGATTGAGAAATGGGAAATGGTGCAGCTACCAAAGAAAACCAATCAGAACGCAGAATTCACCTTTGAATTTCACATTCCCCAATTACATTTACTTTTATTTTTTCCAATCAAAATACTCTTCTTTCTTGCTGACTCAGTGAGAATTGAATGTACTAGGAAAGTTCAAGCTTGCGCAACAGCAAATGCTTCCAAAACTGTGCGTGCTAGTACTGGGTGCCCCACAATAATTAGAACAAAAATGAAAATGATGAAATCCACACATTAATGATAATTTTTTTATACAACTCATAAATAAGAGTTTTTAAAACAGTCAATTTAAAATGTTCTGGATAAGACCAGGTTTATGAGATTGAAACAATTCTTCCAAGTCTAAAATTTCAGTCCAAACAGAATAAAATCTTATACAAAAAATAAAATAATTTTTATAAAATAAAATGAGAAATTTCAAATCAATTCCCACTTCTGTCTTTATACTGTCACAGAGCTTTCAATAAACAAGAATATTCAAACATAAAACAGTTCAGTACTCAGTTTGAAAACTGTAAAACAATGTTACCTTTTCCAACTGTTATCCATACTCTTTGGAAATTCACATCTCTAGAGAGCAATTAGAAATTGCTTTGTGTAATGTGCTAGTTACATTTTCACATTTCAATCAGTTTGTCAAAGTGCCTGAGTACTAACATGCATATAGGTGCTTGCAAATTTCATTTTGCACAGTGTGAATTTTATTTATTCATGTGTGGCTCATTTCAAAGTATTAGAATGCCAAAGATAAAGCAATCTATAGCTGTCCATTGAAGAAAAATTATTTTGAAATTTGGTGAGGATACTTTTTCTACAGATGGTCTGATACCTTCCTGAGAAATATGCAAAGTTGAAAGGGCAGCAGATAAAAGATTTACCTTTCAGCACCATGCAGGTCACAACAAACATGTAATATCCAGAATATCAGTGGATTACATATTCCAATACTTATGATGTATGTGGGTGCAGTCAATGAGTAACCAGGGAACATGTCCCCTTCAGAGCGCGTCCCAGATGGCAGATAGGGGGTTTAATATAGGGATGATCTTTGGATCCGTGGACCAACAGGTAGCCCAATTCCTGGGAGCTTTATAATACTGGGACACCCTCTCTCCAGGGGTCATAAATATGGAGGACCCTACCACAGGGCGATGTGTGAAGTCCTCAATGGCATCTGCAGTGGAGAAAATGGACTTTAGAACAGTATAGATGGCAGACAGGACAACCCAGTGTTCGGGTTCTAAGAGTAAAAGGTATATGGTGATCATGTATCATAGAAAGTCCTCAACGGCAGACCAGGTGCAGGGACACGTGAAGCTTCTCTAGCAGTTGGAAAGGTGGACAAAGGCTGCAGCAGTTTCAGAACCTCCAGTCGTCGTAACTATTATGCCGCAGGGGATAGGTTCAGAGTCTGTCAAGGAAAGTGTAATTGTTGATGTGCAGCAGCATTTCCACGCTATAACATATCACACACAGGCATCTTCTGCAGAAGTTAGTTAAGATAAACATACCACTAGAAGTCCTGCAGCGATCAGGGAGGTGCGATAAGAGCAGGATTGTGTAATCTGGGTGCTCCTAGCGACAAACCGGCATGTAGGCGACGAATGTGTGATCGCCATTTTTCTTACGGAGAGGCTCTAAAGCAACTTGTGCTGCATTCGTGACTGAGCAGGCCTCTTCAAGAACCACCCTGAAGGTGCCCTGAACATAGTCAGCCTACATGCTATCCAATTGGGAAACTGCACCCAGAGGGTACACCATGTGCGGTCGAAAGAAAATAAAGATGAATCTTGCAACTTGGAATATTCACACTTTAATAGATGATACAGTTTACCGAGCAGGAAGATGAACAGCTATTATGTCTCATGAAATAAAAAAGATACATCGATATTGCAGCAATGAGTGAAACCAGAAAACCAGGCGAAGAGCAAATTAAAGGACAAGGAGGCGGTTATATGAATATATGTCATTTGCCCCCAGTGACAATCGCTCTCAGTTTAAAATGTGTGACAATCGCCCCCTGTCCATTAGCTGTTTACAACTAAGCATGACTCACTCACTGTCTGGCTCCCTCCCGGAAAATACCTCAGGACTATCCCTCTTACTCTAAAAATAGCACTTGCCTGCTAGCTTTACTTCCTCTCATTTTCGCTCCGAGTGTCATAGTGTTCTGGTCGTATTTATTTAGTGCATTCTAGTTGTGCTTGATATGGAAGTTTCAACGAACAGTCACGGGAAGCTGCGCGCCCACTACCAAGGTTACTCGTACACTGTTAAAAGGACAAAAGAAGATGTAACTGTAATCTGGTGCTGTACAAAGAAGAGATCGGCACGTTGCAGAGGATCAATCAAGTGGTGAAAAGCTGTGTTCAAGCAAGCATCAATGTGGACCACCTGATGAAGCTTGCTTAGAAGTATTAAAAGCTTTCAATCACGTGAAGAAGAGAGCACGCGAGGAGGATATGCCAGTTTCTAAAATATACTGTGAACAAATGGGTAATCTCCACAACAAGGGCTATGATTTTGAAACCGAAATACCAGCACAGCAAGTTACGAAGAGGGCATTATATCGTCACAGAGCCAAATCGCAAGGTAATCAACGAGAATCAGAATTGTCTGAAGAAGTCGTCCTGGACATGGAATTGCTTACCGTGACAGATGGGAGTAGTTTTCTTTTGAAAGACGACAACACTGGTGAGCAACTTATTATTTTTAGTGGAACTTTAGGAAAAGAAGCTTTGAGAAATAAGCAAGATTGTTTTATTGATGGAACTTTTAAGAGTTGCAGTAAACAATTTTTGAAAATTTATACCATTCATGCAGACATTGGAAGCTCAAAAAATTGAAACAAATATATATCCAGTTGTATTTGCTCTCTTGCCAAACAAAAGAAAAGAAACACATATTTAGCTTTTTCACCTTCTTAATGAGGCCATACCAGAGTGGAATCCAGCACGAGTGATGGTCAATTTTGAATTGGCAGCAATTTCGGCCATTAAAGTTGTATTTCCAGCAGTAGAGGTAAAAGGATGCTACTTCCACATGAAAAAGTGCATCTGGAGAAAAGTTCAAGATATGGGACTTGCTTGTCAGTATACGAAGAACGAAGAAGTGAGAATGATAATCCGCGTGTGTGCTGCTTTAGCGTTTCTTCGACCTGAGGATGTTTCCAATGGCTGGTTGGAAATACATTCTAGAGTACCTAACAATGAAAAACTTTCTGCATTTTTGGACTATTTCGTAGAAAGGTGGATGGAGAATGAAGAAGTTCCAGTCGAGATTTGGAGTTGTTATGGAAGGCGTCATCGAAGCACCAACTCCGTTGAGGGATGGTACAACAAAATTAACGCCGAACTTGAAAGACCAAATCCTTGAATCAAAGACCTCATCAAATGTTTAAAGAAAGAAGCAGAGAGCTCTGCATATGCGCTGATAAGGGCCCAGCTCAATATGGAAGGTAAACGAAGAAAGACCACTTACATCACTCTAGATGACAGGCTGGAAGGAACAGTTTAAAAATATGAGGAAAGTGGTGATATTGCCGCTTGTTTGAAAACAATTTCCCATCTCCAAAAACTCTGAAGAGTTGCTATGAAATCCAGAAGGTTCATCACTGATTGACGAGAGTAAATGTGTAAATAGTGTAAATAGAATCAGGGAGAAATGTAAATACAGTAGCCTAAATGTCTATGCTTAAAACTGCTTAAAACTGACGGAGCTTAATTTTAGCACAAAGTAACTGACAAAGCCAATAGCTGATTTTAAGCATGCCTATATACAAAGGATATTGTGTGTAGCGAGTCCAAAGCCTGGATGAAGTGTGATGGGAGTCAGTTAATCATCCTGAACACAACTGATGGTCACACACAGTCAGTGTAACACTTTGCCCGTATGTAGCTGGCCTCTCCCTGTGGGTGGGGGCGGTAGAATAACACCCACGTTATCTCCTGCCTGTCGTAAGAGGCAACTAAAGAGGGCCTCAGGGGTTCTGAACTTGGGAGCATGGGATAGCGACCACAGGACCCTTAACTGAGTCCTGGCATTGCTTCCATTTACTTGTGCCAGGCTCCTCACTTTTATCTGTCCTATTCAACCTTCCTTGGTCAATTCTTGTTCTTTTCTGACCCGGAAGCTATTAGGTTGTGAGGGCTAGGGGTTCTTTCATTTTCATGCCCTACGTGGCCCTTGTCTTTCTTTTTTTTCTCTCTGATTAGTGCCTAGTTGTACCACCACCACCACCACCACCACCATAGCTGGCCTGCAGAACACTGCTGAATTTAAATAGTAAAGAGAGGAGGTGGTGGGGAAAACCCTCAGGAATACTCTTTAATGAGAATGGCCCCTTCTGGGGGGTGATTTCCAAGGTGAACAGCTGGACCGGACTGGGAGTAATTGTCACATTTTATGCTGGGCGCAACTGACACTGGGGGCGATTGACAGGACACCAGTTACACTTGCTTTAGGAAAGGAAAGGATAATCATGAGCCCCCGCATTCATGGTGTTGGTTTTGTCACTGTGGACAAACTTGTTCCTCACTTTGATGAACTACCTTATGGCATAAACGAGAGGCTCATGAGCTTATGGCTCAAGCTCACCAACAACCAACGAGCTACAATAATCAGTGCATATGCTCATTTGTGATGATGATGACAATGAAAAAGAAGCATTCTATTCCCAACATGACATACTTCTAATAAAAATACCCCAAGCTGATAAAAATCATTCTTTTGGGAGACTTCAAGGCATGAGGTAATAGAGACTCGAACGCTATGGCCCGAAGTAATTGGAAAGAAGGCTGTAGGGAAGTGTGACTGTAATGGAACTCTACTTCCCAAGAAATGTTCAGAGCACTATCTTGTTATCACTAACACACTCTTCAGTACATGAAGAAATGTCACATTAAAACTGACAACTGGGAAGCTACTGTACTTGATTGTCCACTACGGTGTCGTAATGTCTTGGAAGGAACTCAGCGTTTTGAGCAACAGTGTCAGAAAATAGAAACTAACAAGTGCAATACTAAAAAACAACAGGAACTTCTGAAGAATAAAAACAATGCCCAGCCAGCCCCTATGAGACCAAATATATGTCAGCAATGTGGTAGAATCTACAGCTCCAAGGTTGGCCTCTGCTGCCATCTAAGAACTCAACAAAAGCTGAGTTTTGATGAAGACAATCATACTCGTCAGTGAGTGATAGCCCATCATAGATGCTCAGTTATTCTCAGTTATTTTGCTTGTAAGAACTGCATTTAACAAAGGAGGACTGAAATATTATTTTATTATTATTATTATTATTATTATTATTATTATTGGCTTTACGTCCCACTAACTACTTTCATTACTTCTGGAGACACTAGGTGCCAGAATTTAGTCCTGCAGGAGTTCTTTTACATTCCAGTAAATCTACCGACACAAGGCTCACGTATATGACCACTTTCAACAGAGGCAAGATGATGATGACTACTGCTTATTTGAAAAGCATATACTTGAGGTTATAAGATGTTATGTAAGGCTCCCATATGTTCCAAATAATTAGAATTGTTCCAATTTTGTGCTGATAAAAGCATCCCACCAGAAATGTACAAAAATGTTAAAATTCCCTATTTTAGAGTCTACTGTGAGCAGTCAAGACAAGCATAATATTGAGTATGCCAATTTATCATTTATTACTTCAAATAATCATGATATTGGATAAAAATATAATTTTGCTTGTTCTTGAGTAAAATTTTTTTTTCGAGTTGTAGTAAGTTAGTATAACATGAGCAACTTCAGTTGTTCTAAAAAAAAATTGGATAAAGTCACAGTTCAAGAGGACAAATTGGGGCAAATGTTCATTTATGGGATGACGAGTAAGGTACTGAAATAAATTATCGAGGGAAACGTTCAATAAATTTCCAAATTCTTTGAAAATGTATAAGAAAAAGCTAGGTAAACAACCGATAGGGAATTTGCCACCTGCACAACAGTCTTAAATGCAGATCATTAATAACGATGATGATGATTGATAAAAAAAAAAAAAAAAGAACCTGCTAGAATGTATAACAAAGTGAGAAATATGTTACAGGTACAGTATGCTAAATGATGTAAGAAATAACATTTCTTTACATTTGTACACAGGGTATTATTTATCCTTCCCAACTGTATCCAACACGAACCGATTTCACTTATCAGAGTTGGGCAATAATTGAGTAAAAGTAATTTAAGTACTTGTAACATATGCTTTTTAGTAATTTTTACTTGTAACTTAATCATTACTTTTCACACAATGTAATTTTTACTTGTAATCTACTTCTTGAAATAAAATTGTAATCATTACATTCTATTACGGTAATCAATAATACATCTCACGGAAGCAGAAATGGGAATAAATTAAATGACAATGAAGATAATATTTTTAGATCTACTACAGTAGCTTCATGAGTGCTGGATGAGGTATTTTTTTTCCTCTCTGCTACTTCCAGAGACATCAAACATCCTACAATATTCATCAGTGCTGAGGATGCTCTTAAAATTAAACACAGGTATTCCTTCAAATGCCCCTGTAGAGCATCTTTTCACCAAATGCAAAGATGTACTTTTCCCTAAGAGGTCAAGTATTATTGCGTAAAGTAAATGGCAAATTATTTGAAATGCAAAAAGTCACGAACTAAAATAAAAAATTATGGGGAAAAAATCAATTTGAAGGTTCCTAAGCATCATGTTTAGTCTCATTTAGTGACAATAGTCGCATAATATATCTATGCTAATTAAAAGAAAAAAAAGGAGGGAAGTAATAGCCTAGTAAATGAGTAAAAATATTTCTTAGATAATTTTAATTCAGCCCAATTACTTCTTTCTTGTATTTTTTCCATTATTACTCATCATAGGGCCTACAGCTTACATGGCAAACTGGCATGGTGACTAAATGAACTGGAATTTTGCAATAGTTGCTGTGACAGTACTTCTTGTTCTAATCACTTTCGAAACTACTAATGACGATAGCTGAAATTCATGTGATGACATCAAAAGCATGGGTCTGATCTTCTGTGGTGAGTATAAAACTATTTCCCATAAAATATGTCTCAAGATGGACCATCAGCTTAGCAACACTGTTAGACAAGTAAGACTTCACCTCGAATATCTCAGACTTCAACCTCTGGCAAACTGTGAGATTTGCTTGACTCGTAAAGAGAAAAGAGTATCTACTAGGAACTATTATCTTCTACTTTAAAAGCTTAGGCTACTTCATAGTTTCATTGAGTCCAGATATATCCAGATATATATATATATATATATATATGCAGAACCAAATCTTTCTTTTAAAAGAAACCTCCCTGGGCAGCCATCAAGGTGCAGGATATTTTAAAAATTTAAATTAATTTCTTTTTAAATAGGGAGGAAAATGTAGTAGGCCTACTGCACAGGAACTTGTGTTCAGAATACTACTACCACATTAATGAGTCTTTCTTTCTTCACTGCTACATTGTAATTTCTTCTTATTGTAGCCAGTATCAATAATTTTTAACAACCTTGATTAAATACAAATTTCAGATGTACCAAAATGTAGGAATGTATTTATCACACACTTCTCGTATTAAAATATAACTGGCAACAATACCAGGAAAATGTAACTACAATTACTAGACTAAGAATCTCTAAATCAGCATCAAGGTCACAACTGCCTTTGTTTCCTTAATAAACTGAAATCAAAGTAACTAATAAATTCCATATTATTACAATGGTTTGCCATACATGAGTACATGTTCCAAAACCAAACAGATTTTAACAAAATCAATAAAAAACTGATTAATGAAACAAGACATGTTATATGGAAAGGAAACTATCCATCTATGCATTGCAGGTGCAAAGGGCTCACTGTCAAGAAATTAGTTTAATGACTACAATGAATCTATATGTGTACACTGGAATACAGAGGTGAAAGAATTTGACATGTGAATTTCCAGAGGAACCATAATTTATTCCATGACAGTACCAATTGAAGAGGTAAGGCATGTGCTACAAATATAAACATTTGCAGAAGATGAAAATATTCAAGGGCAGTTAATTCGTAGATAGAATGATTGAATTGGCATAGTGATCATACACAGGTTCCGATTTAAATGTAAAGGCAACTTGGAATCGGTTTCTTAAGCTATGCATTAAATTATAATCCTTTCTTTGTCTGAAAACTCTAAGTGCAATATGACAACACAATCTTCATGAATTTCAGAAGAAATGGTCACACTAAGATAAGAGTATCCCAGACTTATTGATAAAGTATATCCAATAATGAAATAATCAGAGGATGCATAAATTCTGTGGGCATGTAACTAAAATAATGTTATATCTAAGACATGTCTTCCTGGTAGCTGTCATTCGGCATCAAGGTCACACTTGAGAGAAATTCAAGTAGCTTTATTTCATTAACAATTATACAGTAAGTTATAATTAAGTTACCTCCGTTGGAAGATGAATTTCTGGCTGCTGCAATATTTGAGACTCTTCGAGGTTTCTGCACGTGTCTGCCATGTCTATATGTTCTGAAATTTCTATTAGTAGAAAAATGCTGCTAATTTCTTGTCTACCTTCATACTACACTTCATTCCTTCTTTAAACTTCCGACTTGGAGTAAAATACGCTATCTCCCTACCTATATAACAGCTGATTACCTTTTGCCAATAGTGAATAAAGTAATTACCAGATAGCAGCAGAGTAGGTGCATGAAAGAATGTAGCAGTTCTATCTAGTATTCAAAAGATGGCAGCAGTAACACACACGCTTGTTGGGTGGCCTATCTCCAAGGTGTTTGTATTAGGTCCGTGAGAGGGAATTCCCTTGGCGGGCGGCCTCAACGTTGTTGGTGCGTGCGCCCGCCCGCCCGTTCGCTTCTGCGCGCCAATCCTTGGGGTGAACACTCACTCCTCTCTCCCTGTGTTGTGCTCACGGTAACACTCAGTGCCACAGACAGAGTGACTGCGAGCGGTCTAGCTTACCTCGTACACGAGGTTCGCCGAACGGGCACAACACGATGTTTGATAGACGTGTGACACGCTGTGTCAATAAATGAATGACAGTGGTTATATCAGTTCGTAAAATCCTAAATCATTCAACTATACTTTTCTAGAAAACTCGTGGTGACAGTTGTCTTGTAAAATATCGACATTTGTGAAGTGAACTTCTTCGTGTTTTTCTCTGAATTTCTACTTTACTTTTTATGTTTTCCTATTCCACCGATAGACTGCTAGAAGTGACTTAATCGTGGAGTATCAGTGCCTGCTCCCTTTGACAACACGACTGGCGGTTGTCTCATGAAGATCATCTTACGATCATGTCGCGTCGCAAACAGGCCAAGCCTCGTGCACTTAAACGTGAGTAATCTGCTTTAATGTGTACACTTTATGAAGGACTTGTGTGTGTTTCAGTATGCTGGGAAAATCAAACCTTGATTGTAATGTTGTCGTGGAACTTTTAAAATTCATTACTCGTGCTAATAAAAATCACTAGTCGAATGGGTGTTTATTGGCTTTCTAACCTGATGGCAGTAACTTCATTGATTTAAACGTGTCAGATCGCAAATTTCAACTCAGGACGCAAAGTTTATAATCATTCCCAATTTTCTGCACGAGAAAGCTCCTTATACTTTATGAAAATATTGTCTGGAAATAAAAAAAACCTCGATGTCCACCGCCTAACTTGAAATGTCAAACTTGAAGAGAAGTTCGATGCGTGTTATAGCCTATGTCAAGAATAATCAAGTAATGGAAAGTGCAACATTGTTTCGGTACAGGTAATTAAACTTAATTTATCTAGCAATCCTTTTGTATCACAGTAGGATGGCTTTAATTTCCTCCCTTACCCTGGCAGTGAAATATCAGCCCGCTGTAATCTCATCTTGGCAGTTTGAATGTGGCCCCCGCCCCGCCTGCTTGACAAATCCCTCCCCTGTCGCTCCCCCTCCCTCATCCCGCCCACGCGTCATGCCGGGACAAATGAGATATTCCTGGACTGCAATCGGTCAGCAGATGAATCGTTGGATCCCCTGCACTTGTTTTTATTCGCTCCGTAGTTTCGTTCCCAGGAGATGTAGGAATGAAGGTGTGTTAGACGGACATGGGACGAAGAGGAAATAAAATTAATGCCAGGTATAGTCCGTGTTAAAATTATAGACATCCGAGTGGTTACCACAAGACCTTAATACAAATGTTCTACTTTAGAATAATATGTTGGGTAATCTTGGAAACGGATTGTGGAATTTAATAATTGTTCTACACATTTCTCCGATGGATTATTCTCAAAGTTCAGACAGTTTTATTTTCTGTTTAGAGCAAGGCCCGCTTCTTCACAATCACGGCAATTGAATTCTCTTTATCTTCGTCTGAAGGGGACGAGAGCTGCACGCAACTTTTCAACGACGTACCAGGTCACTTGCCAACC
Source organism: Anabrus simplex (assembly GCF_040414725.1). Lineage (NCBI taxonomy): Eukaryota > Metazoa > Arthropoda > Insecta > Orthoptera > Tettigoniidae > Anabrus > Anabrus simplex. The sequence goes on from NC_090269.1 coordinate 31,287,990, forward strand.
TTACATTTTGATAGGTTCAGGAATAGAACCTGGGTCATTGAAGACAACAGTTAGCACTGCTAACCGTTAAAGTAGTATTTGTGAAGGTTGTCCGACAGTGACAACCTGTTGGTTGTAATCGGGCAACCTTGTTTTATTTTTCTGGGGTGGGGGGCGGGAGAGGTGCTCAAGATCAAAGGTTCTACGTCTCATTGAGTAGCCTACTTTTTGGAGATTCCGAGGTGCCGACATTTTGTCCTATAGGATTACTTTTACGTCCTGGAAAATCCATTGATACTAGGCTAGTATATTTTAACACCTTCAAATACCAAAGGACTGAGCAGAGAGCGAACACGCTAACTGGCTCAGAATGCCACCGCTCTACAGTCCGAACCACTCAGCCTGGCGTATATTATTATTATTATTATTATTATTATTATTATTATTATTATTATTATTATTATTATTATTATTATGCAGTTGTTATAAAAATTTAAAAGATAACGAATTGCTTATCTGTTGATATGGTTTTTTTCTTTCTTAATCTGTTTACCCTCTAAGATTAATTTTTCCCTCGAACTCAGCAAGGGATGCCACCTCTACCACCTCAATAGTGTACTAGAACGTGAGACTTTCGATCAGGGGGACACAACTGGGAAGGAGGACCAGTACCTCGCCCAGACTACCCCACCTGCTATGTTGAACAGGGGCCTTGAAGGGATGGGGATATTGGAGGGGATAGACAAGAAAGAGGGAAGGAAGCGGCCGTGGCCTTAAGTTAGGTACCACCGGGCGAGTTGGCCGTGCGGTTAGGGGCGCGCAGCTGTGAGCTTGCATCCGGGAGATAGTGGGTTCGAATTCCACTGTCGGCAGCCCTGAAAATGGTTTTCCGTGGTTTCCCATTTTCACACCAGGCAAATGCTGGGGCTGTATTTTAATTAAGGCCACGGCCGCTTCCTTCCAACTCCTAGGCCTTTCTTACCCCATCGTCGACAGAAGACCCATCTGTGTCGGTGCAACGCAAAACCACTAGCAAAAACACGTTAGGTACCGTCCCAGCATTTGCCTGGAGAAGAAGTGGAAAACCACGGAAAATCACTTGGGGATGGCTGAGGTGGGAATTGAACCCTCCTCTACTCAGTTGACCTCCCGAGGCCGAGTGGACCCCGTCCCAGTCCTCATACCACTTTTTAAATTTCGTGGCAGAGCTGGGAATCGAACCCGGGCCTTCAGGGGGTGGCAGCTAATCACACTAACCACTACACCACAAAGGCGGACATCACCCCAATAATAACGAAAAAATGCACTATGCAGCTTGAGGCCAGATACCTGCAGACTAATAATAAAAGTTGAAGCTAGTTTTTAAATTGTTCTATAATTTAAATGATTGTACAGTTTTTATTGTGTATATTCGTGTCCTTTGTAAGTATTTATATATCTTTCATTTTAGATTCATATCTGTTGTACATAGCTCAGATCGTTGTAATTCGGCGTTATGCTGTTGCTGATCCTGAATAAATAAATAAATATATATCGTTCAGGAGACGAGTGGGTTCGAACTCCACCGTCGACTGTCCTGAGAATGGTTTTGTGTGGTTTACTGTTTTCACTTCCAGGCAAGTGCCGGGCAGTTTCTATTTGTAGGCCACAGCCTATTTCTTTCACCTGATTTCCCTTTCCCATCATCATCATCATCATCATCATCATCATCATCATCATCATCATTCATTTCATCATCATTGACTCCTCAACTGAGGATGGCATCCGGAAGGACATCTGGTTGTTAAATGACATACAATAACATCTCACCTAATACCCGAACTCGTATCTGGAAACGGGACTAAGCGGCGGACATACATTTACTGTACATAGTTATTTGATTGCATAGGCAGCGCAAATTCTAGTAGATGTAGATCAGCCAATGACTTAATCTTGCAACGTGAACAGTTCTGAAATAAATAGAAAATATGTATGTGTATGTGTGTGAGAAAGAGAGAGATATTTCTTCTTCTTTTCCTTCTGCCGACTCGTCACAGGAGGTTAGCAACTATCTTCGCGTAATGAAAATGAAATGAAATATATGGCTTTTAGTGCCGGGATATTCCAGGGCGGGTTCGGCTCGCCGGGTGCAGGTCATTCTATTTGACTCCCGTAGGCGCGTCGTGATGAGGATGAAATGATGATGAAGACAACACATACACCCAGCCTCCGTGCCATTGGAATTAACCAATTAAGGTTAAAATCCCTGACCCGGCCGGGAATCGAACCCGGGACCTTCTGAACCAAAGGTCAGTACGCTGACCGTTCAGCCAACGAGTCGGACTTCGAGTAATTATTTCTGTTTTGTGTTTCTCGTGTCAGAGTTGCCTTATCGTCGATGTCGAACCACTAGGGGAGGTTCCGCGTCCAGGCTAATCTTTCCTTCCCATGTTTACGTTTCCCTTCTACCCTGCCTTCAGTGATTGGTAGGTATTCATATAGAAAGACGTCCGTCTCCGTAGCTGAACTATTAGCGCTATTAGCTGCCGTCTTCGGGGACCCGTGTTCGATTCCCGGTACTGGCAGAAATTTAAGAATGGCAGGAGGGCTGGTGCATAGTTAAAATGGTACATGCAACTCACCTCCTTGGGGGTGTGGCTGAAAGGAATAGTACGAAGAGACGAGTGTATTTTTTTGTTTCGAAAGATGTGACCGAAATAGGTCACCTTCGTACGTTTTGCGAGTGTCAAGACTTCCTTCTGTAGGTTGTCGAACATGGTAATGAACGCAGGTTGTCAGATGACTCATCTAGGAATGTTCGCGAATTTTTGTGTTTTTGCGGCAACCTGCGTTCATCAACATCTTCAACAATCTACAGAATCAATCACTACTGATCTGTATTTGGGTCAGTTGCCCAAGCGGCAGATTCCCTACCTGTTGATTTCCTAGCCTTTTCTTAAATGATTGCAAATAAATTGGAAATTTATTGAACATCTCCCTTGGTAAGTTATTCCAATCCCTAATTCTCCTTCCTATAAACGAATATTTGCCCTATTTGTCCTCTTGAATTCCAACTTTAGGCCTATCTTCATATTGTGATCTTTCCTACTTTTAAAGACACCACTCAAACTTATTAGTCTACTAATGTTATTCCACGCCATCTCTCCACTGACAGCTCGGAACATACCACTTAGTCTAGCAGCTCGTCTCCTTTCTCCCAAGTCTTCCCAGTCGAAACTTTGCAACATTTTTGTAACGCTACTTTTTTTTTTTCGAAAATCACCCAGAACAAATAGAGCTGCTTTTCTTTGGATTTTTTCCAGTTCCTGAATCAAGTAATCCTCGTGAGGGTTCCATACACTGGAACCATACTCTAGTTGGGGTCTTACCAGAGACTTATATGAGCTCTCCTTTACATCCTTACTACAACCCCTAAATACCCTCATATCCATGTGCGGAGATATGTACAATCCCATTTATATGATTATCCCAATGAAGATCTTTCCTTATTTTAATACCTAGGTACTTTACAATGATTCCCATAAGGAACTTTCACCCCATCAACGCAGTAATTAAAACTGAGAGAACTTTTCCTATTTGTGAAACTCACAACCTGACTTTTAACCCCGTTTATCATCATACCATTGCTTACTTCCATTTCACAACATTATCGAGGTCATTTTGCAGTTGCTCACAATCTAGTTTATTACTCTATACAGAATAATATCTGCAAAAAGCCTTATCTCTCATTCCACTCCTTTATATATATAATTTATGTATGTAAGAAAACATAAAGGTCCAGTAATACTGCCTTGAGGAATTCCTCTTAATTATTACAGGGTAAGATAAAGCTTCGCCTACCGTTATGAACAAGGCGTGTGACGCGAGAGTATACATTTTGAATATGCGTTACATCGACGCAGTTAGATACGAGTTGCAGTCGTCACTTTGCGCGTTATAATGACGATGTTTAGAGTACTGTTTGTATTCTTCTTCTTCTTCTTCTTCTTCTTCTTCTTCTTCTTCTTCTTCTTCATATGTAATACCTCACAGGTCGTAGCGTGATCTGTTGTTTCTTCGTAGCTGTTCTGAGAAGAGAAGAGAAGAGTAGAGTAGAGCAGAGGAATCATTGGTTCAAGTTGTCGAACCACAATCTCCTACTTCGCCCCGGATCACGTTTTCCATTAATTTTCCCTTGGAGTATTACTTGTAGAAGGTGGTATTTACTGTTCGGCATTGTATGACCATTGAATTATTCTAGCTGCTTTCTCTTGATGGTAGTGAGAATTTCTGGTTCTTTCTTCATACTGTGCAAAACTTATATTGCTCATTTTAGCTGTCCAGGGTATATTCAGCAACCACTTTTCAAATGCTTCCAATCTCTTGCACTCGTCAGTTAATGCATATGCTTTAACGTCGTATAGTAGGATGCTGTAAACGTAGCCCCGGAGTAGTCGTGTCCGTAGTGTAATGGAAAGTTTGCGGCTTGTCAAAAGTTTTTTAAGTTTCAGAAACGAAGTTTCGACCTGCTCAGTTCTGCATCGGATCTCATGAGCAAGGTCCTAGTCATCATTAATGTGACATCCCAGGTATTTAAATGTTGCCACTCTCGCAATCAGGTTCTTTCCTGCTTTGAGACTACATCGAATACCATCTTCTTTCTTACAATCATCCACTTGGTCTTCTTTACATTCATTCGAAAAGTCATGGCGTTGCTGGCTTCACTGCCAACATTAAGTACTTCCTGTAGATCCTGGAGATAGGTTGCAAATAGGACAGTGTCATCGGCATACCTGATGTTATTTATGATGACTCCGTTAACCACAAATCCTTGAGCCTTTCCGTAAAGAGAATCTCGAAAAATATTTTCTCAATAGATTTGAAAAGCAGTGGTGAAAGAACACATCCTTGGCGAACTCCTTTCATAATTGATTGATTGTATTTCCACTTACTACATTCAGAGGGAAGTAGCCTAATATGGGGTAGTACCATTTTTATTGTTTATTTAATACATTCAAGAGTGCCTCTGAATAGTATGGATTGGTTTTGCAACTATTTTTCTACGTCGTAGAGTGTATTACATATTCTTAAAATACAAATTTTTAATTATAATTTGATTTTTTGAAGTATTGTATTCCTAATATGGGGGTAATGCTCAATATGAAGTAATGGAGGTTCCTAATGTGGGACTGTATTTCTAAGGTAAATACGTAAATAACTGCACACAATTACACAGAATAATGTATTTATTCAGTAGGATCGATGGGTTTACAGACTCAACATTGTGGGTTCAAAACCAGACAAGGTTACAATTGCTTGCTCTTAGCGTTTGAGCATTCTTCTTTTCTTTTGTCCATTTTTCTTTCCACAATTCACATCACGCAGAAGAAACTGGCCGAAGCATCACTTGCACAAGCAGTGTGTGTCCACTTCAAGCACTACTTACACCTTATTCAGGTTTCTCCCTGTCGATCGTCCGAGTGGTGGTGGTGGTGGTGATTATTGTTTTAAGAGGAAGTACAACTAGGCAACCATCCTCTATATAACACTAATCAGAGGGAAAAATGGAAGGGGTCCGACACTTCGAAAAATGAAGATATCGGCCAAAGGAAGACAAGGACCACGAAGGGCGTGAAGATGAAAGACTCCCTAGCCCTCGCAAACCTAATAACGTCGGGGTCTGAAAAGAACAAGAGTTGACCAAGGGAGGTCGGATAGGATAGATGAAAGTGAGGAGCCTGGCACAAGTAAGTGGAAGCAATGCCAGGACTCAGCTGAGGGTCCCGTGGTCGCCAACCCACGCTCCAAAGTTCAGAGCCCCTGGGGCTCGATCGTCCGAGAAAAATGCACTCCGCAACTTCATTACCCTCACTTTCGTTTCCCCATTTGTCTTCCGACTCCGGAGGTACAATGTCGTAATTTTCTTTGGGTGGTGAAGATTCAACCGCATGGTGTTTTGTCCTTTTCTTTTTGTTGTTGTTGTTGTTGTTAACGGCTGCATTTAATTTTGTTTCCGTGAAGTTAGTTTTAAAGTATTTTTGGCTTTCGGCAGGGTGGTGGTGGTGGTGGTGGAATTCTTTGATTTCTGCAGCATGAGCTTTGTATGGCGAGCTTGTAATCTGATAAGATGTTCCGGCTCTGGACGAAAATCTTTCTTTCTTAATCCGTTTACCCTCCAAGGTTGGTTTTCCCATTGGAATCAGCGAGGGATCCTACCTCTACCGCCCCAAGGGCAGTATCCTGGAGCGTGAGATTTTGGGTTGGAGGGATATAACTGGGGTGGAGGACCAGTGCCTCGTCCAGGCAACCTCACCTGCTATGCTGAACATGGGCGTTGTGGGGGATGGGAAGATTGGAACGGATCGACAAGGAAGAGGAAAAGAAGCGGCCGTGGCCTTGAGTTGGCTACCATCCCGGCATTTGCCTGGAGGAGAAGTCAAAAACCACTTCGAGGATGGCTGAGGTGGGAATCGAACCAACCACTACTCAGTTGACCACCCAAGGCTCAGTGAACCCCGTTCCAGCCCTCGTACCACTTTCCAAATTTCGTGGCAGAGCCGGGAATCGAACCCGGGTCTCCGGGGGTGGCAGCTAATCACACTAACCACTACACCACAGAGGCGGACTCTGGACGAATTGCTTCTCCCAATGTGCTCGGCTGCCCTTCATCGTCAGTATTCAAATATAAATAAATATTAAATTATTATAATTCGTTGGGGCCATCTAGAGCCACGTTTGCTTCCCTTTCTCTTGAGCCCGGAATTCCCTCATTATCTGTGAGTGTGCCAGCTTGCGCTCCTCTGTCCAGGTGGCACATTGTCTTCTTTTTGGTTGCTTGTCTGGGTTTAGTCCATTTGTCAGTATCTTTTTGGAATTCTGGGCTCTATTGAAGGCGTATTCGGGTTTTATATGCAGCATTTTGAGGCCTTCTTTGATGTTTATAATCCAGGGTATTTTGGTTTTGGGTTTGGAGACAAAAGGGTGAAAGATTTGTTTAGTCAGCCTGTTTTCGTCCATTCGTTTGAATTGACCGTAATTTCGTGCCCGTCTCTTACGTATTCTGTAATTTTCTCTATTTTACTGTACACTTCTTTGCTGGATTTTTTATAATGAGTGCCATTATTGTAATTGGATCCCTGAAGATGGTTTTTCGTGGTTTCCCATTTTTCACAACAGGAAAATGCTGGGGCTGTACCTTAATTAAGGCCACGGCCGTTTCCTTCCCACTCCTAGCCTCTTCCTGTTCCATCGTCGCCATAAGACCTCTCTGTGTCGGTGCGACTTAAAGCAACTTGTAAAGAAAAACAAAAAAATTGACTCGGGTAATGTGACGCTTGATTTCTTCTTTGTCGGGTGTCTCGATTCTAGGCATCTGAGTATGGGTTCTTCGGTCTTGATGAAATTTTTGGGTTGATCGCAATTTGGCAAGTTCTTAAAGTAGTCAGCGAGGATGGTACAGTTTTCTTCGTTTGAGGCCGCCAGCGTACCGTCCTTTCACTGAAAGCATAGCGACGGAGGTTTATAGCCCGTAAGTTTCCTTTTGAACGTTCCCTAGTTCTCTCTGGTTTCATTTCTCTTAAAGTCTTCGTAGGTCTACTCAATAAGTGACTTTTCATATTTACGTTTCTCAGCTCGGATCACTTTAGCTGTCTGGGCTCGTTGGGCTTTGTAGGTTTCCCAGTCAGTCTGCGAGTTGGTTGAATAATATTGTTAATATTGAATAATAGTATTTTATTATTATTATTATTATTATTCAGTTAGCGGTCGATTGTTTTCCACAATGAATAAGCGGAAATTATTCGAATAAAATACATATATAAAGAAACAACGCGAGTTTTCTAATATAGGGTACCCCATAATCCGTCCTCCTTACACCCCCACAATAGGAAATTTTCCATGTTGGATTATTCAAGCTTTCAGCCAAAATATATTTGCAGTTAGGCCAAGATGTAAAGTAGCTGCTGATAGCTTCACATTCCTACTGTCGCTCAGAAATAAGTTTGTTACGAATAAAAATTCACTCTGCTACAGCATGAAAACACAAAAACGTTAATCACTCTAATATTTTTAACTTTAGACCCCATATTATATAAATAATACATATTTTTAGACGATATTTCGATGTATAGCATTGGAAATACGGTTTTCCTTCATAAACTTTGACCTTTATTTTTTTCAAACACTAGGGAGTGTCTAGCAAAATGCTGAAACACTTGTCTCTTTATTTTCGATATAGAACCTCCCTGCGAAAATTTATCAAAATCGGTGAGGCTTATGTCAGACCCTGTCCTGTTTCCAGTCATTCGACCGGGTCAGGAATGGAATGAATGAAGCCCCCATCTAGCGGCGAGGATAGGGATAGTGCCGGCTGCCGAAGCCTGTCGCACTCCTCTGGGGCAATAATTAATGAATGGCAGATGAAATGAAATGATATTGGAGAGTATTGCTGGAATGAAAGATGACAGGGAAAATCGGAGTACCCGGAGAAAAACCTGTCCCGCCTCCACTTTGCCCAGCATAAATCCCACATGGAGTGACCGAGATTTGAACCATGGAACCCAGCGCTGAGAGGCCGGAGCGCTGCCGCCTGAGCCACGGAGGTCCCTTGTCAGTGTATAAGGAGTAAATTCTCTCATATAATTGAAACGAAGTTGAAGGAATGTCTTCTTCATTGGCCCTATATACGGAAGTTAATAACACGTGGACAGTGAAGTGTAATCTCACTCAAAAAACGTCACGCAAAACATTCCTGTAAACAGGAAAAGTGCTAAAAAATGCGGCTGGTACTCGACATGGGGTACACCATATTACTAACGTTCGCAGACTGTTCTTGGAACGTGAAACGAAACACAAAAGGAACCTCGATGTATGACGTTCTTGTATTGTCATAACTCACGGTATTGTTTTCACATATTTGCTTTCTTGTGTTTTGTCGAATATAATTCCATTTTCTATGTGCGTAATGTATTATTCAGTATATCGGAAGTATGACGGCAGGTTTAATCAGTTACTTGGAATATCTTTTCACATCGCTGTTTAGTAACTGTATAGTTACTCATAACAATGTGGAAAGAAAGAATCCACCACTTTTCCAACTGGATAGAGCCGAAGGAAAGTCTTCCATGTGGACACCAGGAGAAGTGGACAGTATGGAAAGCCCTTAACAGACTCCGTACAGAAGTCGGCAGAACCAAAGTAAACTTGCGGAAGTGGGGCTTCTCAAGTGATTCATCACTTTGTGATTGCGGAGAGCAGCAGACGATCCAACATCTATGTCAGTGTGTTTTATGTCCTTCAATGTGCACTATGAAAGACTTGATTGCAGCCTCGCCCAACGCTATTGACGTCGCCCAATACTGGGCACGCATCATCTAGCTCTCGAATATTGTTGCTCTATCCGTGATTGTATAATAGACTTGTATATTTGTATAGTAGGAATGTAGATATCTTGTTGCTTTTTGTTAAATATCTGTAAGTAAAGTTGATACTTCTGACACGAATAAAGAAGATAACTAGGGATCGTCAGTTTATAACCTAAAGAAGTACAAAACATGCGTGCAAATATGCTTTTAAAACTAGTTAAATATGATCTAAAAAAAGGTCAAATATAACTTAAGCATTTTAGAGGTACTGTACATAGCAACTAACATTAAACGCGTCAAAAATTGATTAGCGATAATACACCAGACATATTTTATCACGCAAACTGACAGAGCTACAGTGGTTAAATTAAAACTTTATTCATTCATTATCATAGCCTTGAGGCGCAGTTGTCACACTGTTTTTCTGAAGGAAAGAACCAAAAATGCTTTTAGGTGTCTGTCAGCATACGTTCGTACAACATCTCTTCTAAACCTGCTACCTATCTGGTTCGAGAAAAGAAAAAAACTTATGTACTACAATATTTTGAAATCTAGTGTTTGAAACTCGATGTAGATAACAAGTGCCTTGTCAATAACAATGCCACAATTTAAATATATTCAAAATATAACCAAATATGCCCATAAATCACTAAATTGAGCAAAATATGACCAAAGCAATAAAAATGGCCGAAATATGCATTTATATGCAACATAAAATTGCTTTAAACGGGGTCAGGAACCCATCATTCAGTTATTTTTCAGGTTTCGGGTAAAATGACCTCAAGAAAGAAATATGACATTTCCTTAACATCCGAACCTCACTCATAACTCATTCCAGAGTTCAGAGTTTCTCAGTAGCATCGAAATTGTTACACCTACGCGAACATTTTTATATATTAGACTTTATGTACTTTTTGAGCCATATCTGAGTGTTTTATCTGCGCATGTCTCATAAACTTAGAAACTTAATAGAAACAAACAGGGATCATTGTCAGCGATATTATTAAATATTTCTCATAAAATTTCTCGGGAAAGAGATAAAAGTGAACATTTGTAACGTAGTGTTATTAATCGAGACCAGGATGAAATTCTCCCCCATATAACAATTGGCGCTATTTTGGTTTTCGTACAGAAGATACTTACGACTGTCACTCGCTGTAGTAACTGAGACATATGATCGCCACCTCACCGGGAGAGTTGGCCGTGCGGTTGGGGGCGCGCGGCTGTAAACTTGCATCCGGGAGATAGTGGGTTCGAATCCCACTGTCGGCAGCCCCAAAGATGGTTTTAGATGGCTTTCCGTGGTTTCCCATTTTCACATCAGGCAAATGCTGGGGATGTACCTTAATTAAGGCCACGGCCGCTTCCTTCCAACTCCTAGGCCTTTCCGATCCCATCGTCGCCATAAGACCTATATGTGTTGGTGCGACGTAAAGCCACTAGAAAAAAAATCGCCACCTCAAAACTAGCCATGGATTTTGAAAGGAGGTTGCCGGGATAAGTAGACACGAGGTAGTTATTTGGCCTTCTGAGTTTGATTTGGGTCAATCCGGTTGTATTTGAAGATACTCAAGTACATCAGACTCGTATCGCTAGATTTACAGGCACGTAAAAAGAAAAAAACACAAACCAAACTTTCTCGTGACAAAATAACGGCACGTCTGGGTCTTCGAAAACCATAAAAATAGTTAGTGGAACCTGAAACAAATAACATGAACTAATATTAATAATTATTAGATGGGAAGGTAAAGCTAAGATTAATTAATTAAACAATTGCGCGTGACCTCCGAAGAGGCCTGGTGCAGGTCTTTCGAGTTCACACCGTATAGGCGACCTGCACGTCTGTGAGTTTGTGGCCCTACCTGTAATGAATTTGAATGCTGAAGACGGCACACACAACCATTCCCCGAGCCATTGGAATTAACCAATGAATGTTAAAATTCCCGATCCGGCCGAGACTCGAACCCGGGACCCCCTGGACCAAAGGCCAAGCACGCCAACTATTTAGCCATGGAGTCAGACAAACCTAGGATAGTGACGTGCTAACCAGTTTAAATAATGTAGGGCCTAAACTTATTTCGGTTGATTGTAATCCTTCTAGTACATGGCAATATTGTTTTGTCTAGGCGCACAGTGATTTTCTGTGGTCCAGGGCGATATTGTTTTGTCTACGCGCACAGTGATTTTCTCTGGTCCAGGGCGATATTGTTTTGTCTACGCGCACAGTGATTTTCTCTGGTCCAGGGCGATATTGTTTCGTCTACGCGCACAGTGATTTTCTCTGCTCCAGGGCGATATTGTTTTGTCTACGCGCACAGTGATTTTCTCTGCTCCAGGGCGATATTGTTTTGTCTACGCGCACAGTGATTTTCTCTGCTCCAGGGCGATATTGTTTTGTCTACGCGCACAGTGATTTTCTCTGCTTCAGGGCGATATTGTTTTGTCTACGCGCACAGTGATTTTCTCTGGTCCAGGGCGATATTGTTTTGTCTTTTTTTGTTCTTTCGTCACTGGCCCTACACACTCGAAAAGGAACATTAATGAAGACGGAAAACTACTTTATATCTTAAAAGCTACACATAACATGTCCTGGAACAATCATGGCCATTTTTTAAATCTAAAAAGAATGCGACGCAATTATAATGTACATTCGGGAGATAGTGGGTTCGAATTCCACTGTCGTCAGCCCTGAAGATGATTTTCTATGGTTTCTCATTTTCACACCGGGCAAATTCTGGGGCTGTACCTTAATTAAGGTCACGGCCGCTTCCTTGCCACTCCTAGCCCTTTCCTATCCCATCGTCGCCATAGGACCTACATGTGTCGGTGAGGCGTAAAAAGCAAATTCTAAAAAAAATGTATTTTGACTTACATGAAGACAAATTTCTCCACAGATTCAAATTATATAGCTGATTTACGTTATCATGGCGTAAACAGCCAGAAGAGCGACGTCCTGTGTGAAGAGGATTAAATGGTGCAGCGAATTTTTGTTTATTATTTTGATAGTAACCCGCAAACAATGCTGATAAAGTCATTCTCAAGAAAAAGTTCAAATGAAGTATTTTCTTCAGAATGTCTTGATCAACATTTACAGACCAAAACATGGCACCCAGGTTGGCTACATTTTGTGTACTCCACCCGACGTGTTTATGGAGTAACTTAAATCATACTTTGCCTCTGGAAAGTTAGTGAATTACAAAATAGATTTCTCATTTCCTAGCAGAGTACTGAAAATAACCTGTTTTTCAAATGGTCACGTTTTAATAAATGAACAAGATTTATAGCACAGTTTTAAATGCCAGGGGTATTCCTTTAAAGACCAAGCTTCTCCGCACGTGAGACACTACTCAATTCACAAAGGAAGCCTAACGATCTTCTCCACTCAGAACGGAAACGTTGCTCACACTATATCCTTATTTTCTTTATAATTATTGAGGAGAATGAATTCTTCAGATTGAAAACTAGCAAATGTGCCCGTGCTTTGCTACGGTACTCTATTTTGTATATGGATTTCTACGTAAATTACTGTACACGCAGTGAGTAATATTATATTAAATTCCTTGTCTCTTAGCGCTATCCGAGAAACAAAATGGGGAGGACCCCATACGTTGTTTTCGATGTAAGGTGCGCGTTGGGGAGTTTTGATGATAATGGCAGGCCACATTTCTTACTGCCTTTCACAATCGATTTCGGGAGTTTCTACTATAACGGCAGGCTCACATGCTAACTGCCATTCACAATAGAGATGGGGAGTGTTCATTATAAAGACAGGGTCATTTTCTTAATGCCAGTCACAATCGAGTTGGAGAGATGTGATTATAATCGAGAACTACAGCTCTATCTAACGTATAAGGAATCGAGATAGACAAAAAGTCATAGGACCAAAGTTGTAGATCTCTCCAAATTGAGCGGCGATTGTGCTATCTATTTTGCGATATGACTTACTGTTCAGCCACCAATTACCCCGAAACGAAGATCTGTAACGTAATTAAAACTGCCACCATATTTCGGGGTCAAAATGTTACACATTTTAATAGCTTGGAATTCTTCCTCAAAGGCAAGTGTGTCCAGGTGTCGGGATTAGTACTCGCATATATACGGAGAAATTAAGGAAGAAAATAATACAGTTCAGAAAGTCGACATTAATTGAAAATAGGATAATAACTGAGGACAGCCGGTTAGAAAAATGTGCACATACCAAGTGGATGCACTGGAAAATGAAATGTCCCTCACTAAATTGTGGACCGTGCGAGTTGGCCGTGCGGTTAGGAGCGCGCAGCTATGAGCTCGCATCCGGAGATAGTGGGTTCGAATCCCACTGTCGGCAGCCCTGAAGACGGTTTTCCGTGGTTTCCCATTTTCACACCAGGTAAATGCTGGGGCTGTTCCTTAATTAAGGCCACGGCCGCTTCCTTCCCATTCCTGGGTCTTTCCTGTCCCATCGTCGTCATAAGACCTATCTGTGTCGGTGCGACGTAAAGCAAAATAGAAAAAAAACCTAATTTGAGATGATGTGAGCTGCAGATTTAAGAAGGCAGTAACAGAGGAGAAATTTAGTCGCTGTGATTCTTAGGTAAACAGATAAGATGACTTATGGTGTTATTTACTTAAGAATAAAGAGGCAAGGCAGAGGCAATAAATTAAAGTAGAAAACAGAAGTAAAGGAGACATACGGTCAAAATTACATCAAATGCCAAAAAACACCTTACGGTGTGAAATAATTGCCTACATTCCGTGGTACTGCTCAAATACTAACAGCTCCCTCCCCCCCCCCCCTCCCTAGTGCTATTCGAAGACGATTGTAACAGGAACGATGCCGAAAATGGCATTGCGTTACTTCTCTGCTGTCAAGAATTCAGAGACGTTGCCATGGTAACCGGTAGGTTCGTTGTCGGTCACTCAATGCAGAGCATGAAATCCGCAGAAAATAGTAATTTTCTCCGTCATTTCAAGAGTACGCGAAATTATGCACATAATAAAAAAGCTGTTCAAAATGCAGGAACATTTCACATATAGTCCACGGATTTCACAGAAAATCAATAGTATAAGAGAAAGCTGTTACGGTTTTCCTATAAACCCCCAGTCTGTTCAGTAATTTTTAAATCATAAGCATACTAAACCTTCCCTTATTCTAAATATGAAGTTTTGTCGAGATCTGTCCAGCTGTTTTGCCGTGATGGTGGAACAAACAAACAAAAAACCACAGATACGGCCTTGAGTTGACCTAAAATTGATAAATATCTGAAAAATTGGCAAACACAAAGGAAATTAGACATCGGAATCCCTATAACTATATTTATCAGATACATAGGAGTAAAAATATGACAGTAAAATCCTATTTTGTACATTTCATAATTTTCTCTTTTGTTTTTTTTTACAAGCAAATGGACGTTTCACACATAGTCCGGATTTTACAGAAAATCAAAAGTATAAGAGAAAATTGAATAAAAATGTTCTGGTTTTCCTCTACACCCCCCAGTCTATTCAGTGATCACGCTACAACTTCATTTCTTGCTTTTCATGCGGAGGTTCGTCCAATACTCCTTCATGCACTCCCTGGCCTGCTTCCGTTGTTCGTCCGTCCAGGCTCTTCCGATCTGCGGCTTGAACCCCTTCCAAACTTTCTCACTGTGTTCCTAAATGTATTTATTTCTAACAGTTGGACCTCCGGGATGTTTAATCTTTCCATATCCTTCTTCGTTTCATTAGTCCATGCTGTAGTGGTCTCTTGGCTCCAGAAGTAATCAAATATCTGTTTGGTAAGCCTGTTTGCGTTCATTCTGTACAGATGTCCGAGAAACGCCAGTCTCCTCTTCTTCATGGTCTCCAAGATTCTTTACACCTTCTGGTAAACTTCTTTGTTGCTCCGAAGTTTCCATCCGCTTTCAGTTTGGACAGATCTCATAAATTTTCTACGGATTCTTCTTTCCCGTACGAGATTACATTTGAGTCCCCTTGTGGAGATATCACTTCAAAACTACCGGAATTATTGGTAATAATTTATTTTAATAGAAGGCATAATGGAAAGAAAATTGGGTTACACATTCTTGCAATATCCCTTAGTAAAGGTGGATTTAAAAGGGGATCGTATTTATTGCACGTATTTCCGCAACGGTTAATTATTCTAAAGTTGTAGAAAAAAATATTTTAATAATTTTTTATTGAATTAATTTTCAGGCAGGACGGGCCATTACTGATATATCTGTGAAGACCCGTATTTGATATAATTCACTTTGAAAAGTACTACTATACAATCGTTAATAATATGGCTATATTCCACACCCACAGGGAAAATACTGGTAACATTTCGATCACTCAAATACATGGCACTGATGGCCTAAAATATTCGAAGTCTCTAAAATTAGTCATCAGTGTCTTGCAGACTGAGGTGTGCTCTCTTTTCTCCTGATACTTATCTCTCTAGATGGCATTACTGATGAAGGGACTGTGAAGGTTCATTTTCTGCACATTGTAAAAAACTAACTTCTCAACGACGAGTAAAACAATTAGTACACCACAACTACATGAATCTCATTACTGGGTATACACCTGACAGAAGCTCAATAAATAAATAAATAAATAAATAAATAAATAAATAAATAAATAAATAAATAAATAAATAAATAAATAAATAAATAAATAAATGGATCACTGAAAATGGCAATGAAAATAAATCAGCAGCTTCAAGAATTTAGAAAATGGAAATTGGTTTTCAACGCACAAAGAATGTTTATAACAAAAAAAATGATTGACCTGGAACATTAAGATTTGTCATTACTAACAGTGATCAAACCCGAAGCTCTTTGTGTTTCATAAACGCTCAATTTACAAGATAAAACCTTAAAGGAACAATTAGAGATTAAAGAAAGGAAAATAATATGAAAAATCTTAGGTGCCAGAATTAAAATGGAATACATTACCCAAAACAAACTCGGAAATATTTTTAAAAATTTCTAATAATAATGGTACAATGAGACCGCGACGAATTCGATTTCAATTTTTAAGCCATTTGGAAAGAATGACTAACACCAGACTTAATTGTCGAATACACAAATTTATGTAAATCAAACGCATGAGATCAAAATAGCATAAGGAAGCAGAGAAAGACCTCACTGAATTAGGATCACCAAGCCTCCGGGATCGAAATGTAATCAGGAAAATTATTCACACAAGGGGATTTAGTGAGGATGAGAAGAAACAAAAGACGACGTCGGAGGAGCAGAAATGACAACAATCGATGAAAATGAAGAATTATTGGGCAAGGAGGAAAGTTCCACAAATGTTGATTCCGCATGGTCCTAAGTGATCCATTCGCGCAAAAGGAAAAAATGAATAAATAAATGAATGAATAAACAAACAAACAAACAAACAAACAAACAAACAAACAAACAAACAAACAAACAAACAAACAAATAAATAAATATATAAACGAATAAATAAATAAATAAAAACTCTTCGTCTTACCGCGTGACCCCGTAAATGTTCTAGGCGATTTTCCCAAACGTGTTACGGTCTGAATGTTGAGTACCACGAGTCTCTCTCCCTGCCTACTGCGATGTCTTCGCCGAGGACTGGAATTGAGAATCAATTGCCAGTGCTGTACAGAACATTCAGCAGTGAGTGTACGGTTATTAAAACATGCAAATAGGGTTGCAGGCCTATAACCTCTATTATCTCGCCAGTATATTCATTGAAGTAGAGTACACTGTATCGAAATCCATATTGATTAGTTCCATTTCAAGTGACGTCACGCCAGCAGTATGGGGTGAACTGGAATGGATGGGAGTTGAGTTTGAACAAGAGAGAGAAGCAATCAAATAATCCTATGTTGGTTTTCTATTTGTTTATTATTGTCATGACAAACGTAACACAACGGATCGCAACATCCATCACATTGGGCAGTTGGGTCGTATGAAACTCTCTCATAACACGAATCACGTATTAATTCAACTGGCCTCTCAGGTACACGCGTTAAATTTCATGAGAACATTATTTTGTTAACATGCTTGTAATTATTGATAATGCGCTGCAAGTAAAAGACAGATTATAGACTGTCTGCATGTTAGTTAACATACTGGAGACTCGTCTCAATCACATCATCACATATGCTGATCCTTGTATTTGCTGTTGGTGAACCACTTAGAATTGTCCGCACACAGATATCTTAGATTTTTTTCAATCCACGTCACTATTAACAAGAAACTTAGCAATCACATCTCGTTTGTTTTATTCTTTCCAAAAGCTAGTAATATATTTTGATATGGAGGTTGGAGTCTTGGATGGGAAGTGCACGAGGAGGTTCACTGCATCTCTATCGATGACTCTAATCGGAGGGCTGACATCATAACCATCAACAGAAAGGACAGTGAAGCAATGGTCGTAGATCCCACCATTCGGTTTGAAAGAGACTCAAATCAGGGTCGGGATGTGGACCTAGAAAAGCAAGCTATTTATGTTCCGTGCTTGTCTTACCTGTCAGCAAAATATAAAATACCTATGGATTGCTGGCTTGTCAGAGGCCTGCTATTCGGAGCAAGAGGCACCCTCTTTAGCCAGACATCGACCTTACTACAAAATCTGAAACTTCCATTCTGCGAAATAGGAAAAATAGTAATACAGATATTGAGAGACTCTCTGCAACCTATACCTGAGAACGTGATTAACATTCCTTCCCTACTCCCCCTGGAATAACAATTAAATTTCCACTTTTTGATGCTTTTTCAACTCTATTGAAATTGTAACCTGAGTATATTCCGGATCTGAATGGTCACCCCTCACTGGAGGACGGACGATTTATTTCTTTAATAAATTCGCTCTCGAAGTGGATGGGAATTTGCAAAATCTATGGCTGTTGCTTTTCTGTTTTCCTTGTCTCCTACCCTAAAAGACCTTGTTATAGCTATTCCTATTTGCTGAAATTTCTCTAGTAGTTTTCCCACTATTGAGTGTGTTATTAGTCCTGCCGTCTCAAAATATCCGAATTCCAGAGGACAGTTTAACAGTCCAGTTTGTTACCTGAACGATGAATCTCAAAATATCCGAATTCCGGAGGACAGTTTAACAAGCCAGTTTGCTACCTGGACGATGAGTCTAGAATATCCGAATTTCAGAGGACAGTTTAACAAGCCAGTTTGCTACCTGGACGATGAGTTTCAAAATATCCGAATTTCAGAGGACAGTTTAACAAGCCAGTTTGCTACCTGGACGATGAGTCTCAAAATATCCGAATTCCAGAGGACAGTTTAACAAGCCATTTTGCTACCTGGACGATGAGTTTCAAAATATCCGAATTTCAGAGGACAGTTTAACAAGCCAGTTTGCTACCTGGACGATAAGTTTCAAAATATCCGATTTTCAGAGGACAGTTTAACAAGCCAGTTTGCTACCTGGACGATGAGTTTCAAAATATCTGAATCCCAGAGGACAGTTCAATAAGCCAGTTTGCTACCTGGACGATGAGCCTCAAAATATCAGAATCTACACTGGTGGTACTGTTTCAAAACGCCTTGCATGTATACGGTATTATAATAATAAGCATGTTGTTGTTTGAGTCATCAGTCCATAGACTGGTTTGATGCAACTCTTCTTGCCAGCCTATCCTGTGCTAACATTTTCATTTCTACGTAACTACTGCATCCTACATCAGCTCTAATCTTCTTGTCATATTCATAACTTGGTAATACAAACGTGTGCTAAAAGGTTCATTGTTCGCACAAATTGGGGCTTCTAAAAATGGTACCTCAATCTGTTGTGTAGACTCGCACAAATACATACGACAGAGGTTAATAGACCCACGAATGCTATGAACCCGCGCAAAGTTAGGCCTAGGCCCATTTTTTAACTTGCAGCTATTGCTTTGTCAGATATGGAAAACTTTGATTATTTACAATTTTACTTCGAAAATATTAGAATGTTGCCATAGGTTTCGGTTCATTTTAGAGATTATTCTAAAAAAAATCGATGTTTCCAGTTTCTTCGTATTTAGCTAGGTCTATAGCCCTTTTGGTTCTTTCGTCTAAAATTCAATAGGCCTACTTATTTACTCTCTTTGAATCTTCGACATTCATATCCATCCTGGCTATTTGAAAATCAGATGTTCCAGCTTCGTTTTTCAAACAAGATACCAACTCCTTGAAGCGGGGATGAGGTCTTTTTATCAGACGGTTGAACTTAGAATACAATCCTTCAACGTCATTGTTTTACTGTCCGGCTCCATGGCTAAATGGTTAGCGGCTGGCCTTTGGTCACAGGGGTCCCAGGTTCGATTCCCGGTAGGGTCGGGAATTTTAACCATCATTGATTAATTTCCCTGGCACGGGGCTGCGTGTATGTGTTGGCTTCATCATCATTTCATCCTCATCACGATGCGCAGGTCGCCTACGGGTGTCAAATGAAAAGACCTGCACCTGGCGAGCCGAACCCGTCCTGGGATCTCCCGGCACTAAAAACCATACGCCATTTCCATTTCATTGTTTTAATAACGATTCCACAACTCAGCTGGCATTTGTAGGTTATCCAAGCCACTGGTCGTCGAAGCAGTCGAATAAATTCTTGCAAATAAAGTGAATAATAATAAAAGTGACATCTTCAATGTAGCGAAAAACGGACTCCCACCTAGTAACTTAAGAACTGTTTGTAAAGTCCCTGTCACATATGCAGCTACCTACACTTCTCGGACATTTTGAGACTCATTAACTTATTTATTTCAGCTACATATTTCTTCCGGATATTTTGATACTGCTTTCTGTAAGTTTCATGTTCAGATATTTTGAGACTCGGACATTTTGAGACTGTACCGTTATTGGTGACTTATTTGTGTCTCCCATTGTCTTCGGCTGCTACGTCACTGTGTGTGATCATCCTTGTTGACCAGAAAAGGGGATTATCTCCATCGGCTGTTCTTCCTGAGTACCGTTATTCAAAATGAAACACTACATGTTCGTTCACATTAGTGAACAGGTTGCATAATGGTATTGGTCAATCGTATGGCAACAAAGATAGTAATGAATACAGCATATAATCGAAACTGATGTACCAGCATGTCTCAGTGGGGTCAGTAGTCAATACAAATTCGTCATTTCCCTGTGGTTGCAGGGTTTAGGTTCATAATATTCATTCTATCAGCAGATTTGAGTTATAGAGTGAAAATTTAATCAAATAATGGTTTGCAGTTTAACATGAAATAATCTCACCAATTAAAATATTTTCTAATTTGGAATGACTACATATACAGGGTGTGTATTTTTTGCTAGTTGCTTTACGTCGCACCGACACAGATAGGTCTTATGGCGACGATGGGAGAGGAAAGGCCTAGGAATGGGAAGAAAGTGGCCGTGGCCTTAATTAAGGAACAGCCCCAGCATTTGCCTGGTGTGAAAATGGGAAACCACGGAAAACCATTTTCATGGCTGCCGACAGTGCGGTTCGAACCCACTATCTCCCAGATGCGAGCTCACAGCTGCGCGCTCCTAACCGCACGGCCAACTCGCCCGGTACAGGATGTATCAGAGCTGTACCGACAAAAAAAAATGTAAGGAATTCTCTTCGTGTTAGGAACGACGGCGCAATCGGATTAGCGGAGAAAATGGTTATTTTGTTACTTGCTGGCGCGCGATTCAAATTGACGAACTTGGCGTATTTATTATACCACAGAGCCAACAGCTGCCTGTATTTGTACGTTAGAGGAGGGAAGGGAGGGGAAGTGGAAAGTACGAGACAGAGGCAATGCTCGGTGTGAATGCACATGTTTCTCGTCATTTCGTATAGTCGCTTCCCAGCCGCAGTAAACAGTGTGCAGTTTGTTCTGCACAAACTAAATAATATGCGAATCCCGTAGAAAGAGGAGATGAGCTTGTACTAAAAATACAGGCAGCTTTTCAGGTCGTTCGCGACCCACTTCACCTCCTGAACAGAGTTCGAAGTCACTACTACACCGTTGCGAACTGTGCATCAAAGTAGGAACATCTACTGTAATCAAACCACTGGGCGTATTATTTCCTTCGTTCAGTATTTAATTTCATTTACAACTAGCAGTTTCCCGCTGGCTCCGCCCACAATGTACAAAGTATGGTGTTGTTCGTTACTATCCTCACGGATGTATTTGCAAAGTTTCGAGTTAATGAAATAAAGCACATGATCTGCTGTGGTAATAGAATGTAATATTATATCAACAAAACACTTGAAAATACATCACACAAAGAAATTGAATTAAACGTTCCTTGGAACAACACTACACGCCGAACTGTTAAAAAGTCCTTGAAAGATCTTCGTCATGGAGACAAATGTACTCATAACTTTTCTCAGAATCTACCAATTTAAGTAGTTATTACCTTAAAAGAAAGCGCTTGATCCACTCAGTGTTTTTAGACCAAACGAACGGCATATCTCAATTAGAACGAAATATATGATTGCTTCGGTGAGAAAAAATGTTGAAGAAATGAGACGTCAAATTGAATGTGCACTCATAACTTTCCTCAGAATCAACCAATTTGAATATTTAAGAGCTGAAATGAAAGAGCTTGATCCACTGAGTGTTCTTAAGCAAAAACGAACTCTGTACCTCAATTAGAACCAAAGATATGATTGCTTCAAAGAGACAAAAAATTGAAAAATCAAATAAATTTGAGGAAGGCGGAAGGTAAATGATTTATAGTACCTGATGACAAATCTGTGCATGAATACGTTTCAGTTAAAAAAAGAATGAATACATTTTTTTAATATATAGATGTTGTGAGTGAGGGAGTACACACTCGTGTGGCGGCAGCGTTGCATCTTCGAGCGTGTTAAATAATAAAGAATGTTACTGCGACCAACAGACGAGAGGAGAAACGATCTGGTGTATTTCTTGACTGACAAGTGTGTCTTAACTACAGTGCGTTCTTGTATTGTGTGTGCAGTTAGGGTTGTTTAATAAACGAGCTGTGGATATAGCATATAAGAGACCAGGACAATCGTGTGTGAGTCGAACGAGGAAACTTGTGCATACGTTCGGAGCATTATCTCTGTCTCCGTCATACACCCCACTTCCCCTCCCTTCCCTTCCCTGAAGTACGGCGAATTCGTTAATTTGAATCGCGCGCCCGGAAGTAACAAAGTAACCTAATTTCCTCGAAAAGAAACATTTTCTCCGTCAATCCGATTACACTATCGTTCTTAATATGACACGAACAGCATTCCTGATTATTTTGTCGGTATAGTTCTGATACACTCTGTATAAGGAAGATGAGTAATTTCTTGAACGTCTCCCATGTAAGTTTTATATTTTAATTTTTTTTTAAAGGGCTAATAATTTCTGAAGAAATATTTCCAACATTATTTTTCCCAAGCAGGATAAATAATCTAGTAATCCACATCACTGATTATTATGTTATCCCTTATCTGTAAATAATATAAAATTCTCCTAAATCACACGAAGACGATGAATGGTAGTAAGGAAGTGGTTGTGAAATGGAGTAGGCTATGCATTTCTTAATTCTCCTATGAGTTTATTCAATTAAATTGATCACATGGAAAATGAGAAAACCATCCTTCTTCTCAATGTGGTAGAAACAGACAATTATAGTACTGAAAAGAGAAGCTTAAAAATAACATCAAGTATGATGTAGAAAGTGGCATTATTTCGCGGTTAGTATGTTCTGTTATATAATTGCCAGGACATTATTTGAGTCATATTTTGAGAGGTTTCGAATCAATATCTACCAAGCTCTACACTTGTACCCGTGAAATGCCACAAACTGTTTATCAAATTTTATTTGACCTTCCCATTTTTGAAAGTAGATATGAATTTGTAATTCATTGAAATACTGTATGTGTGATATACAGTATCAAGCACGTTTTAATACTTAATTTCACAAAGTTGCTGTTATAATGTGTTTGCTGAATTTCCCCATTTTATTTACAAGTCATCCCAGTTTTTTTAGTTGTTATTTGATGTATTAATCTAGGTTACCGGGCGAGTTGGCCATGCGGTCAGGGACACGCGGCTGTGAGCTTGCATCCGGGAGATAGTGGGTTCGAATCCCGCTGTCGGCAGCCCTGAAGATCGTTTTCCGTGCTTTCCCCATTTTCACACCAGGCAAATGCTGGGGCTGTACCTTAATTAAGGCCATGGCCGTTTTCTTCCAACTCCTAGGCCTTTCATATCCCATCGTCGCCATAAGACCTATCTGTGTCGGTGCGACGTAAAGCAACTAGCAAAAACAAATCTAGTTTTGTTTTCTATACCCCTAATATATCATCTGTGAAATCGGGTTTGTAATTAATAATAATAATAATAATAATAATATTGGCTTTTAGCTATAATTTCCTAATGAACGTATTATTTAATAGTTTGAAATGAATAATTGTGCTTCTTTTAATTTCTTATGTGCATCATTAAACAGACGATATTGTACTCATTCAACTAAAATGTCCACCTGAAATAAGTCTTAAACCGTCGAATGCAGTCTATTGTCATTCTATTTTCACTTTCAGTAATGTTACAAAACAAAAAAATAAACAAAAAAAACCAAAAAAAAACCAAACAAACACAAAAACCAACAAACAAACCCTATGGCGCAACAGCCCATAAGGACCATGACCTACCAAGCGACCGCTGCTCAGCCCGAAGGCCTGCAGATTACGAGGTGTCGTGTGGTCAGTACGACGAATCCTCACGCAATAATGTTACTAAGGTCTCAAAATCGAGTAATTTTCCAGGATGTCACTATCGGCTGAGAAGGTGGTATTAACTTTGTTTTCTTAAACTGAACTACAGTGTTTTCTGCACATAGTCTTAAAGTTGCGTACATTACAAATTCAGCACTGTGATTTTTTTTGAAAATCGGTCAAGTACTTTTCGAGAAAATGGAATGTATTCAAAAGTGTTTAATTTGCCAGCCGTGTGCCCGCCCTGTTCGATTGAATCACAAGACAAGCGGTCAAAAGACGCGCTACGTAAGGATTTTGAGCCTGTTGACATAGAGTTCCTTCACCTTCTTCTGATACCTAGGTATTCACTCTACCTCGCCCATAAATACAGTACACCATGATAAAGTGTATGATTTAACACCTTTCATTTTGTCGTAGGTAGCAGGTAAAGGAAAAACGGGTGTGTGTCGACTTCTAAGGTACACCATTCTGATGTGACATTACACCACACAAGATCGAGAGAGCTGGCTGCGTGGTATGGGCCGCTTATCTGTTAGCTTGTATTCGGGAGGTGGTGGATTCGAACCCCACCAACGGCAGCCCTGAAGATGGATTTCCATGGTTTCGCATTTCCACACCAGGCAAATGTTGGAGCTGTACCTTAATTAAGGCTTCCTTCCCTTTCCTACCCCACTGTCACTAAAAGCCTGAGTTAGCGCGACGTTAAGACACAAGGGTGGCATCAGGAAGAATATCCGGCCGTAAAACTGAGCCAAATCTACATGTGTGACACGGATAGCGTCCTGTCCCCTTGAGGGTGTAGGAACAGTGGTGAAGAACGCAGAAGAGCAATGGATAAACCAAAAGAGGTCCTAACATGGGGATAGTAGGTAACATTACACTGAATGTTTTAAAGTAATCGTCGTGGAAGTGATTGTTATTTTTAAGAGGGAGTTTTGCTGCGTCTGGTGTCGGGGAGCTACAAGAGGTTCGACCCTCCGAAGAATGGATAAAAGAAAGAGGAGGATCACGAAAGTGTGGAAATGGAAGACTCCTTATGCCTCGCAAGCTTAATACCGTCGAGATCGCAAAAGAACAAGAGTTTCCAAGGGAAGTAACATGTTTAACCGTACGAATACTTACGCCCATGTCTGCATGTGGTGTATATGTAACTCTATTATATTTCATGTAAATACTCTATTTTCCTGTGGCAACATGAATGAGATTTCCCGTCATAAGCACATATCAGTCACATGTGCAAGACCGTAGTGTATGAAAAACTATAAATGTTTACATTACAACTTTCAGTTCTTCCTAACAAGGTAACAACTGATAAACTAGTTGTCCAGTATATCCAGTCTCTCTCCGGTGTCGACAGCATGTTAGACGAGCAGTATTGAGTGACTAGTGGGATACAAGTGGTTCAAATGACTCGCAATGGAAAGAAAACTACAGTGAAATGCGGTGGACGATTGCTTCATTAAGTCGCGAAGAGAAATCGTATTCTGAAATTGCAAATGTCGTTCGATTTTAATTAAACTATTCAAAGGAACGAACTTACTTATAAATAAAGAAAGAGTTGCTCACCCATAAAAGCTGGCCGCCAGGCAAACTAATACAAATGATCAAGAAAGAATCAAAATTTACGTCTAGGGCGATATTTGCTTATGGTGGGGAACATTTCGGAAAGCAAGTGACACTCCGAGGAATAAGGTGTCTCATCATTCGTGCAGGGTGTAGAGCTAGGGTACGCAGAAAGAAGCCCTGCATGAGCAAGAAGAATCCGAAGAGCAGATTACAGTTTGCGAAATCTTACAGTATGTAGAAAAGGACCTGGATTTCTACAATAGCCTTGTCTTGTCGGACGAAAGTAAATTTCGTAAAGATGACCGTGTTGTGGTTTGGAGGATGCCCAATACTGCTCTTGACATCTAGAATATTTAAGCTAATGTGAAGCATGGTGAAGGTAGTGTGATGGTCTTGGGGGCTGTTTTGCTGCGTCTGACGTCTGGGAGCTAGTTTTGTATTGAGGGAACTATGGACACATTAGCTTATTTACGTATTCTAAAAGAAAATTTGAAGAATGTGGAGAAACTAAGTTTAGGAAGCGATTACTACTTTTAGCACGTCAAGGATATCAAGCATACAGCCGAGATTTCCCACTATCGGTGCTTTATAATGCGCCCCACACTCTAAACACTCCAGAACAACCCCCGATCCCAATTCTGATGAGCACATCTGGAATGAACTGGAAAGAAGATAACGAAAACACCACATTTCTAGCAAATCTCAACTAAAAGAATTTATTCTGAAAGAATGACATAATATTGGAGTAGAGACAACTGGAAATCTGGTTCACAATATGAGCAAGAGTCTGAGAGAAGTGATTCACAGACAAGGTAGGGACACCAGGTATCGATGGGCAGAATTCACCATTGCTTTTCGATCGAAAATATTAATGTTACGTGAGTGTACGAAGACATTTTTCTGGCTTAAAAGTCGTATTGAAAGAAGATATACTTATTTTTTTCTATGAAGAAATTTAAAATTGTTTTTTTTTACTGTGTCCATACGTTCTTTTGTATATCAGAAATATTTGTACTTGTTCGTCTAAAGGTCCACAAATAAATACTTTGGTAGTTCCCTAGTAGTTGTACGAATACTTACGTCCATGTCTGTATTTGTTACCTTTATCTGTTATGTAAGACAATGTTAAAGATGACAAATCACACAAGTTACCATGGTGTATGTATGGACACAATTGAGCGAATTCCAAGCGATCTGAAGAAGGTGAAGGAACTTTGTATGTCAACAGCTCACGTTTCGTACGTAGCGTCTCTTTTGGTCAACTGGTTTGAGATTCAATCGAACAGGGTGGGCTACGGCTGGCAAATAAAGTAGTTTTGAATACATTCCATGTTATTGAGAAGCAATTATCCGATTTTGAAAATAATTACAGCGCTGAATTCGTAATCACCGTAAGTTCAAGGATAGCTGTATAAAAGAGTGAAGCTCTATGTAAAAAAAAAAGCCAAAAAAAGTTTAGTACCGTTATTCTGAGCAGATATATACACCTTGGAAAAGTATTAAAAGTTGGATTACACGATTCTGAGTAACATTATTGAAAATCAAACCACAATGTCTTTATCTTAAAGATTTGAGTTGCCACAGTGAGATCGAAACCCTTCCACACCTCCTTGGCTTTTGCCCGCACGGTGAGACTCTTCGCAATGCCCGTCACCACACGATTTGTCACATGCTAGCCGACTCTTTACAAATGAGGGGATATGCCACTCATGAGGAAGTCCCTGGAATCGCTACATATACAAGCGAGCACGAGGCGAATAGACATCGTAGCATTTAAAGCGGACTCCAAATCTGGCTATATTCTAGATACAACCGTGAGATTTGAATTCAGACCAGCCACAGGAGGTTGACAACGAGAAAAAGGCTATCTACGAACTTACAGTGCCGACTATAAAAACAAGAACAAACTTGATGTATTGAGGTGATAGGATCTCCCTGTGGGTGAGGGCGGTAGAATAACACCCACAGTATCCCCTGCCTGTCGTAAAAGGCGACTAAAAGGGGCCCTAGGGGCTCTCAACTTGGGAGCGCGGGTCGGCGACCACAGGGCCCTTAGCTGAGTCCTGGCATTGCTTCTACTTACTTGTGTCAGGCTCCTCACTTTCATCTATACTATCAGAGCTCCCTTGGTCAACTCTTGTTCTTTCCCGACTCCGACGGTATTAGAGCATTCGAGGCCTAGGGAGTCTTTCATTTTCATGCCTTTCGTGGCCTTTGTCTTCCTTTGGCCGATACCTTCGTTTTTCGAATTGTAGGATTCCTTCCATTTTTTCTCTCTGATCAGTGTTATATAGAGGATGGTTGCCTAGTTGTATTCCTCTTAAAATAATAATATTCACCACCACCACCACCAGGTGATAGGATTGATGGTGGGTGCTCCTGGAACGATACCGAGCCTTTTTTAATGATCTGTAAAATGCTAGGCATCCCTAATAATACCATAATAGTACATTATGCAACAAGCCTTACTG
Organism: Anabrus simplex; assembly: GCF_040414725.1. NCBI lineage: Eukaryota > Metazoa > Arthropoda > Insecta > Orthoptera > Tettigoniidae > Anabrus > Anabrus simplex. The sequence continues at coordinate 31,315,996 of NC_090269.1, forward strand.
GTATCGTCGCCATAAGACCTATCTGTGTCGGTGCAACATAAAGCCACTAGCAACATTTTTTTAAATATTCATAAATTTCTGTCGATATGTCACTTGACAGTTGAGTTTACTGAACAGAACACAGAGCGCATGCGCGGGGTTATTGATTCTCCGCGAGTGGATCAGAGACCTTGACAATGTCATATGTTTTCAAAGCTTTGATAGAAGGTTATCATAACCTAGCTTTATTTCGAATACAAATTGTTTATTGTACAGTTGGTGAAGTGAATTTGCGGGAACGTGCCGTGTGGTTGTGGAATATTGGAAGTAGGCGGTGCATTGATGTTAATGTGTGTGTTCGACATGTTTGGTTTTGGAAACAAGTGCGAAGCTAGTGCGTTGAGCGCAGGTGCGATGCTAGCCTTACCTAATTGGTCAAACAGTTGTATCATAATGAAAATCTGAACTCTGATTAGTGGAGAACTGTATCATAATGAAACTTGAACTATAATGAGTGTCATTAAGATACAGTTTTCTGGCATATAATACGTATTTATATTTCGGCATCGTCGAGCATAACATATATTGCAATCTCGGAAGTTAAGGGACCTGTCGCGATTTTACGAAATCAGTTATATGCTACATAATAAAGTGTTATTGTCCTTAATCTCTTCTAACATTTTCCTATCTTTTATTAGCAATTGTATAACCATATTTTGTGTCTTTGTTATGTTTTGTCCCTTTGATAGCCTTGACATTTTCAGGAAGCTATTAAAATAAAAATTAAAATAAATAATCCTGTATATATTAGGAAAATGTTAAAGGTCATATTAATTTTAAAACACAGTTTAAAAGAAAGGGAATACGACACAAGAGCATGAAAAATAAATAAATAAATAAATAAATAAAATAAATAAATAAATAAATAAATAAATAAATAAATAAATATTGTAACTTTGTGTGAAATAATATTTTGTTATTTGAGCTGGGTGCTCAAAAACGACGTTTACTATGGTAAGAACTCTTTGGATATTATTTCAACATTGCGTGTAGTTCATTGATTGTGTCTCTTAGTTGTTCGGTTTGTAATTATACAGGTAATGCTTGTAGGCTTTGTCTGTCGTAACATGGGGGCGCTGAATCTCGGTCCGTGCTGGGTGGGAAAGGATTCGCCAGGAAATTGAACAATTTGATCACTCGAATCATCCACCAATTCAATTTCACGAATTACTGGGATGGCACGGCTTCTTCCCGGGGGTTTGCACCTTCACCTCGAGGCATATAGACCAAGAGGGTGTGGTGTTCTGAATGGGAATATTTTGAAGTGACATCTTATGATTAGACATTGGATTTGTATGCAAATGCATATTTTGTTTGACGATATGTAGAACTCTAAAACCTACAAGGAATTGTCTTAGAAGGTGAAATTGGATGAATGATTAAGTTTATTTCTTTTTACCGAAACAGATTGGTCTTATGGCGACGATGGGACAGGAAACTGCCAGGAGTGGGAAGGAATCGACCGTGGCCTTAATTAAGGTACAGCCCCAGCATTTGCCTAGTGTAAAAATGGGAAACCACAGAAAACCATCTTCAGGGCTGCCGACAGTGGGGTTCAACCCACTATATCCCGAATACTGGATACTGGCCGCACCTAAGCGACTGCAGCTATCGAGCTCGGTAATGACATGGAGGAGATCAGTAGAGATAAAGAGTGAGCAGCTTGGGTAGACATTGGGAAAGCAGAAACATATGGCACTTCACAGAAACCTTGTCTCGGCCCTATGCTCCTCAACATGGGGTTAAGGAATTAAGTCGAGTTTACACGACGACGCTAGGTTTCGCAACTATTTTTATGAAACAGATTTCATGAACATAATTGGATGGTTGTTCACATGAAGACACTAATGTATATCTCCTGCGTTTCACTTCAGTATTATCTAATTACTATGGATGCTCACATGCTTGCAGCAACTGCATTCGTGGCAGAGATGATGTTAGTGACTCTAAAGGCTGAGAAAGGAAACAGATGAATATGGAATAGATAAATAGAAACATTTAGGATATCCTGTAATCTTACTGAAGAAAATAAATGTAGAATACTCAAGAATGTAAAAAAAAAATCTAACTCTATATCTTAACTTGCGGCCTGTCACAGCAATAGCTGCGGAGACTAAATATGATAAAGGAAGCGTGAGAAAAGTAACGAAAAATATATTGAACTCCGGAAGACCATTTATTTGCCTTTAAACTTACACTTCCATTGTGACTATACACATGCAATTTTTGAACCTCCGCAATTTATAGAATTTTCACAACGAATTCTATTCGCAAGAATTGAATCTATCACATAAAGCTGGCCGTATAATGCTCGATAATCTTCAGTCGGCAGCAAATCTGAAATGTAGGCTATCTATGAATCATCCCATTTAGAACAGTAAGGACCTAATCCTGGAATGTGGCTACGGTTAGCAGAGAAGGATGCAAAGGATATTGTACTATTATAATGCCTTATATTATTCATGTAACATTATCATTATACCTTTATGTACGTCGTTTACTTGAGGGTGTGGAAAACAAAACAAAACCATTGTTACAACACGAATGAAAATGTCCATTTACTATTTTCGCAAAATTCCGCGTTTGACAGTGCATACAGATTTCATTTAATAACTCTACACTGAATAATTCAATGTAAGTTTCGTAAAAAAAAATGCCCTTTTTGAAATATAGAATATCCTGAGATTGATTTCTTTCTGTTACTCGCTTATTAGAAACAACATGAAGCCACAACTAATATTCTGGTGATAACTTGATCTGACAGAGCCATTTACCGGACTAACATAGAAAGATCTGGATAAATAACTTTCACAGAGCCCTCTATCGGGCTGTCATAGAATGATTAGCGGAGACAACTTCTCATAGAGCCATTTACCGGCGAATACAGTTAACTGCTACTACGACCTATGCATCGTATTATTCGCATAAATGAATATTTTACCCAAATAAAAGACTTAATGAAATGAATACTACTTTTCTAGTAATCCTGATAGGGAGGCCTTTCTTTTGATGTATAACACATAGGCGTTAGTATTGAGGATTTTTCACAATATTGTGTGATATTTTGTAAACGTTAATCAGTCGTGCAAAACTGACTGAAATGTTTTGGAATGTACAGTATTATTGTCAGGAGGAAATCAGTAATGTTGAACTAGGAAATTCTCGGCTTCTAAATGTATTTCGTGCTACTACTGGACTTCTTACTCTTCTCTGTCTTCCTGATTGTGATTCATTCGTGTGGGTATTTCTAATAGAATGGATTTTATTTTTTAGTTCATCAACTATTAGTCCATCAACATTACTTTCTTCCATATTCGATTCAATAGCAATAGTGCAATCACTTATTTTTTAAAATAGACTAACATAATTAAAATTCCGTAAACACGTCTGGACTGCGTGCAACTCAGGACATTTAACTATTTCTTCACATTCCCACTTAATTTTCCAAATCAAGTAACAGATTAAAACGTTTCTAACCTGAAAATGACCAGTTTAGTTCATGAGAAGTTGGAAGTAGCCGAAAGTTGCTACTTTCGTACACTCAGTGTGTCTGTTAGTTTGTTAGTGAGATACTAAATGAATTGTTAATTGTATAATCACGCCATACTTTTATTTGTGATATATGTGTAATTGTTCCTTTGATGAAAGTTTTAATATATTATTGAATCAAAATCTCAAAAAAAAACCAATTTCTTTTACAATTTTCTTTAATTTGCACCGACACAGATAAGTGTTAATGGCGACGATGGGTTAGGAAAAGGTTAGAAGTGGGAAGGAAGCGTCCGTGGCCATACTTAAGGTATAGCCCCAGCATTTGCCTGGTGTGAACATGGAAAACGACGGAAAACGATCTTCAGGGCTGCCACCAGTGGGGTTCGAGAACCCACTATCTTCCGAAAGCAACCTCACACGGCTAACGGCCAACCCGCTCGGTATAAAAAAAAAAAAAAAAAAAAAAAAAAAAAAAAAAAAAAAAAAAAAAAGTAACAACTATTATTACCGCACTTAAGCTGGTCTGTTAACCTTTACTTTGTCGAAATTCGCTTTACCGGGCGAGTTGGCCGTGCGGCTAGGGGCGCGCAGCTGTGAGCTTGCATCCGGGATATAGTGTGTTCTAGCCCCACTGTCGGCAGCCCTGAAGATGGTTTTCCGTGGTTTCCCATTTTCACATCAGGCAAATGCTGGAGCTGAACCTTAATTAAGGCCACGGTCGCTTCCTTCCCACCCCTAAGCCTTTCATATTCCATCGTCACCATAAGACCTATCTGTGTCAGTGCGACGTAAAAACAAATTGTGATTGAAATTCGCTTATAGCATCAAAAACTTACCATTTCGTAACTATTTTTTTTTCAGTTTTGATGTCTCTCCTCACCTCCCCTGTACCCCTCAGACCCGTTTACTTTTTATTGCCTATACATTATTTGTTCCCCTCCCCCCATACACACTTCTAATTCCCGATCGCCGCCGCTCGCTACAGTGAGTGGGACTCATACTCCACCATAACAAGTGTTTATTTATGAATAGAAACGTCTACAATAATACGGTGTATGTTCGCATTTTATGTGTGGAACCATAAGGGTATTTCTTGAATGTTGATAGCGTATCCCTGAACTTACCGAGATATAACAGGCTCTTTGTCGCTATGTTTCTGGGGCACGTCTAAATGAAACTAGTTCTAGATCAGGGCCTCTCAGGGTGCATGCGCGTGGTGCATGTACTGTGCACAGTGCAAAAGACGACTTCGCTTGGTTGACTAGAGTGCAGACCCCCCACTCCTCTCTCCCTACACCTGTTTCCCCGTTCGGCCTGTCTCCGCGTTCCTCACCTTCACTGCTGTTTCTCCCCCACTGCGAAATGTTTACGTGTGGTGAGCGGAGACGCACAGTTGTATGGGACAAGGTTACCAGTGTTATAAAAAAAATTAAAAAAGTGAATTAGAAATACACATACATGTTTGAGAGGAATGTAAACATAATTTTTAAGAAATGCAGAACCCGTAACCAAAATGAAAATGCTACAGTACTGGAACAAACCTCATTTGTGGATATAGAATGCTCTTCTTCAAGCTGTTTCAACGTCCTTAATTCTTTCTCTCTGACGTCTCCTATGATTTCACAATAATTTTCCGAATGTAGTCTGTTGTAGTGTCTTTCAATAGATGATTTTCTTACGCACGTAATTATCGTCCCACAGATTAAGCATTTGGCGTTATCGTCACGACAAACAAACAAAAAAAAAAAATATACGGAAGTTCCCAGTTCGATTGAAATGGACTTTCGGAAGTCTTTGCTTTCTTCGAAACAGGTTGCTCCATTATTATTTTGTTGTTGTGCGCTTATCTATTTCACTGATAAACACGCCGTATACCACCAAACGCTTCGTCGCCCTCAGCACACTACACCATCCGAGTCAAGCCGAGTTGAGGCGAAGCGTACCGATGCACAGTGCACAGAGCCTATGCACTGTGCTCTGCACGCGTGAGAGTTTGGGCGTTTGAGAGGCCCTGTTCTAGATGAACAGGTAAGACGCAGGGTGCGAAATCAGAAATAAATGGTGGTGGTGGGGGGGGGGGGAATGGACATAGGGCTTAACTACTAGTGTTCATTTCAGGCAGTATTTTGCTGGGGGGAGGGGGGTAAATTTCTCCTGTAATTTTTACCCCCTCCCCCCGGACAAATGTAAATTGTAGATCTTTTTGTTTGAATTTTGTTGTTATAACGAGAATGATAAACATTAAAACATTATTCCAATCAGCTGAGAAGTTTTGAGAGACTCGTTTTCTTACGAAAGGCCAGGCGAGACGCGATTTGTCCTAATTTATTGCTTTATTACTGAAACCTTCCTCTAGCAGGGCTAAGTTTTGACTGAAAAAATTGTCGGTTTGTACACTGCTTAAGTGAATATTGCCCTATTGACTACTTATCGGAAACACACCCTCTCCAAGAAGTACATGAGTGGTGTAGGCTCGAGCTACTTAGCAAAATGACAAAGGAGGAGAGCTTCAAGTAATTTATATTTTTTTCGTTTCAGATGCACTTGTCAGAGTGAAACATGAATAATAAGGCTGCAGGTCCGGATTGCCACTGCTGCGTTGTTTTATTGCTGAAGGTCTGGCAGTCACTTGAATTATTGCTGATGTTTTCATAAAAGTATGTACAGTACAGTAAAAATCATTAATTTCAGTCAGAAATTATATGTGTTCTACATTTTCCTCATAATATTATCATGAAAGAATCCGCCGGGCAATTTTAGTGTGGGGGGGGGACCTTTGAGGTAAAATCGTCGTTGGGGGGGATCCCTCCCTTTCCCCCCGTGATTTCGCACCCTGGGTAAGAGGGCAGTGTAAATACTGTATGTTTGTGTTCCGACACCACATTCAGTTTGTTTTGGAGAGTTGTGAAGAACAGACAAGTTCCGGTGCTATCATGGGGCGTCAAACAGGACAATCTTCGAAAGAAGAGAACTGATGATTTTTCACTCACTCCGAGAAATTGGTAACATTGTAAACAGGAATCGTGAAACTGTACCGTGCGATATAAATATATATTAATTTAGACGCAGCATTAAAATAAGGACAAAGTTAGTAGGAGAAAAATGTTCAACTTCAGTGAAGAACAATGCAGCGATTAATGCTCCGTAACTTGCTGTGAAGGCGGAGGAACATACCAACATGAGAGCGTTGCGAAGGGAATCCTGCCGTAAAACTGGGTCAAACAAACAATTAATGAACCCAAGAAATTAGGGGAAAAGACCAGGTAGAAAGACACTTCGATTATTATCAATAATACAATAGTGTTATTGGTTTAAACTGCACTTACTACTTTTTTCTTTTTTTGCTAGGGGCTTTACGTCGCACCGACACAGATAGGTCTTATGGCGACGATGGGATAGGAGAGTCCTAGGAGTTGGAAGGAAGCGGCCGTGGCCTTAATTTAGGTACAGCCCCAGCATTTGCCTGGTGTGAAAATGGGAAACCACGGAAAACCATTTTCAGGGCTGCCGATAGTGGGATTCGAACCTACTATCTCCCGGATGCAAGCTCACAGCCGCGCGCCTCTACACGCACGGCCAACTCGCCCGGTACTTACTACTTTAAGGTTCTCAGAGACTTTGGGGTGCCGCTATTTTGTCCCGCAGGAGTTCTTTCACGTACCAGTAAATCTACCGACACGAGGCTGACGTATTTGAGCACTTTCATATATTACCGGTCTGAACCAAGATCTGCCCGCCAACGTGGGTTCAGGAGGCCGGTACTCTACCGTCGGAGGCACGCAGTCCGGCTCCATAGCTAAGTGGTTAGCATGATGGCATTTGGTACAAGAAATCCAGGGCCATTAGGGGATTTTAATTTTCATTAGTTAATTCCTATGGCTCGGACCCCATCTTCACAGACGCGCAGGTCGCCTGCGTTGCGTTAACTCGAAAGACTTACACCAGGCCTCTCCGGAGGCCACACGCCATTATTATTATTATTATTATTATTATTATTATTATTATTATTATTATTATTATTATTATTATTATTATTATTGCTATTATTTCTTCGATTTTGACTCACGCTGGACCACGGTAAACAGTTGACTTGCTGCTTAGTCCCTTTTTTCTTCTCCCAGAACTTCATCATTTCGCTGTGGTTCTTCTTCCTGTCCCATGACCATTTGTCCTTGGCCTTTTCATTTTGCTTTTATCGGAACCCCTTAAATGTATCAATTTTAGCTTGAATCATATCTCTATTAAAGATTTATTTTGCATTAATGCCATCTTCCTCCATGTCTTTTTTTATTTCTTCTACCCATTTAGTAGTTGCTTTTAATTGTTTATGTGACCGAGCTCGATAGCTGCAGTCGCTTAAGTGCGGCCAGTATCCAGTATTCGGGAGATAGTGGGTTCGAACCCCACTGTTGGCAGCCCTGAAGATGGTTTTCCGTGGTTTCCCATTTTCACACCAGGCAATTGCTGGGGCTGTACCTTAATTAAAGCCACGGCCGCTTCCTCCATTCCTAGCCCTTTCCTGTCCCTACGTCGCCATAAGACATATCTGTGTCGGTGCGACGTAAAGCAACTTGCAAGAAAAAAAAAATGATGATGTAGTTAAATATTATCTGCTAGTAGATTCTTCAATCAATCAATCAATCAGTACTGATCTGCATTTAGGGCAGTCGCCCAGGTGACAGATTCCCTATTTGTTGTTTTCCTAGCCTTTTCCTAAATGATTTCAAAGAAATTGGAAATTTATTGAACATCTCTCTTGGTAAGTTATTCCAATCCCTAACTCCCCTTCCTATAAATGAATATTTGCCCCAGTTTGTCCTCTTGAATTCCAACTTTATCTTCATATTGTGATCTTTCCTACTTTTATAGACGCCATTCAAACTTATTCGTCTACTAATGTCAATCCGCGCCATCTCTCCGCTGACAGCCCGGAACATACCACTTAGTCGAGCAGCTCTTCTTCTTTCTCTCGATTCTTCCCAACCCAAACATTGCAACATTTTTGTAACGCTAATCTTTTGTCGGAAATCGCCCAGAACAAATCGAGCTGCTTTTCTTTGGATTTTTTCCAGTTCTTGAATCAAGTAATCCTGGTGAGGGTCCCATACACTGGAACCATACTCTAGTTGGGGTCTTACCAGAGACTTATATGCCCTCTCCTTTACATCCTTACTACAACCCTTAAACACTCTCATAACCATGTGCAGAGATATGTACCCTTTATTTACAATCCCATTTATGTGATTACCCCAATGAAGATCTTTCCTAATATTAACACCTAGATACTTACAATGATCCCCAAAAGGAACTTTCACCCCATCAACGCAGTAATTAAAACTGAGAGGACTTTTCCTATTTGTAAAACTCACAACCTGACTTTTAACCCCGTTTATCAACATACCATTGCCTGCTGTCCATCTCACAACATTTTCGAGGTCACGTTGCAGTTGCTTGTTGATTATTCTTCTTATTCTCATCGTCACAGTCATTGTCATCATCATCGTCTTTATATTTGAGGCTATTTATTAATGGCCGAACGAGTTGGACGGGCGATCAGGGTCGCGTAGCTGTGTCCTTGTATTCGGGAGATCCCACCGTTGGCAGCTCTGAGGATTGTTTACCCTAATAAAGCCATGGCCGCTCCCTTTCCTATCCTATCCTATCCTATCCTATCCTATCCTATCCTATCCTATCCTATCCTATCCTATCCTATCCTATCCTATCCTATCCTATCCTATCCCTTATCTTTGCGTCGCCGAAAATCTTCCGTATGTTAGTACAACGTTAAACCAATCGTAATAATCAAGATTTATTCAAGAACAGACTATACTGGTGCAGATAGAATCTCCTGAAGAGTGAGGTCTTCATCGACCGCCGCCTCTGGCGTTTTCTATGTTTCGCAAGAATTTGTGCTCTGCGCCATTGAAGTGAAAAGAAAGCTTTGTATGGGGTTGAAATTGTAGTTTATTTTACTCTTCTCCTTCCCTCTTAAAGGGCCTGAATTCCGGCGGGATTGACAGCAGTGAGCATGAATAGGTGATATAGAGGAGGTGATATTAGTAGAGCCCCAGCCGTAGCACTCCCCCGGGGTGGGGACCCGATGTGTTATATAGGGCTCATGTGTCGAACTGGCACCCCCACCTTAGACTCGGCCTACAAGAAGTTACGTCCCTCCCGAGGCGCTGTTCTCCGGAGACGACAGACGCAGCGCCGTCAACCGCCAGCTTCCAGCTACGATAGTAGCAGCTGTTATGATTGCAAGCTGGGATACACTTTTTCTTCCTTCAATAGTAATTCTGAAAACACTTAAATCAGTTGAAACATTGGTATTAAAGGAAAACATATCGCGGAAAGCCACGCTATTCACTACAGTAAAACAACAATAGACTCAATAAAATGAATTAACTTACAATTACCTTATTCAACAAAGATGAAAGCGAAGATTCTTGCAAGTAACAAGTGGAAAATCGAGTTCATTTGGATTAACTCCCACGCTGGGAACTACGGTAACGAACTCACGGATCATCTGGGCAAGGAAGCTACGCGCGACACACACTGGGGTCGAAAGGGGGAAAAGTCGGCAAAAATTATATGAATGGTATTTTAGTAACTTAATTTACGGGAACACGTGTTCCTTATTGTTTTTAGTCAGAATCTGAACTATTACTACTAGCTCATTTTCACAACCAGATTTGTTAATGTCTGGTGGCAGCAACATATCTAAAACTTCATCAAAATATGTATTTCTTGTAGGGTGTAATTCTTCCATGCTTGAAATGTACGGGTCAGATGCAATCAAGAGCCTATTAAGCACATCTTGATTAGTCTACTCTTGGCACATTTTTCTTGTGGAATGTTCTCTATGCCTTTTGAATACTTTACTGCTGGCATCTTGTGCTTCTTCACTTAATTGTCCAATAAGAAGCAAAGCACTGGGAATTACTTCAAGACCGTGAATAAAGATTTTGTGAACGGTTGGTGGCATTAGGTACCAAGGAGGGTATTCCTCGATAAATAATTTAGCCGCATCCAAAGTATACGATCTAAATTTGCCAGTTACAATGATATGTCCACTATATATCATTTATAGTATAACTATAAATCTCCAATTTAAACCCGAAGTTAAGTTTTCCGTGCATTTAGTGCGTTTTTCACAAATTAATTCAAGAAGCACAATTTTTTTTTTGCTAGGGGCTTTACGTCGCACCGACACAGATAGGTCTTATGGCGAAGATGGGATAGGAAAGGCCTAGAAGTTGGAAGGAAGCGACCGTGGCCTTAATTAAGGTACAGCCCCAGCATTCGCCTGGTGTGAAAATGGGAAACCACGGAAAACCATCTTCAGGGCTGCCGATAGTGGGATTCGAACCTACTATCTCCCGGATGCAAGCTCACAGCCGCGCGCCTCTACGCGCACGGCCAACTTGCCCGGTAGAAGCACAATTTATCGTCTACTTGTTTCTCCCTAAATGTCTTACTTCAAGTTACATCATACTGGGTCCCAGAACAGCCAGATCCTGAAAAAAAAAATAAAGAACATAATACAGTTATCTTGCCTGCGACAGGCCTTAAAGAAAGTATTATACAGCAGAAGTACGCAAATATTAGCGAATTTTTATTAATGTTCTCCCAATATGACTAACTTGAGTAGCAGAAAAAGTTAAAATTCTAGCCCGGAAGTGCCCAGAAGCTAACTGAAGTCACAGGAATGTAACTATGATAGAATCCTAACGAAATATATAGTTTGTCTATTTACTTTCGACGTCTTTTTTTAAAAATAAACAGCTTAACCATAGTTTAATATTAAACTACATCCATCCAGGTGACTATTCCATTGTGATTACTATTTCGTAGGTGAACACAGAACGGATGTTAACAACTTGAAAACACAACACACACTCCGCTTATCAACTACTCAATGAGTCGCGCGCGTGTGCGTGTGAGACCTGCACAACGAGGAGTACATCATTTCATTATCGAGATATGTTGCACGGTGTCCTCAACTTATTGATAAAGGAACGTTTTACGAAGAATTCCAGGGTTTGAATTTTGGACTTTATGCCAGCTTTTCCTTTCAGTGGCTCCAGTGTGCGACAGTGAAGTTAGTGAGTGTTACAACAAAATTTCTAAAAGTATTTTAATTAAGGCATTGGGAGATGATAGCTTAATAAAATGGCAGAGTGAATGGGTCAAACGACGAAGGGTTCAGTAACAAAATCATTTTCCCCAGTGTAATAGACAGACTTTTCCAACATATTAATTTAACGCCAAATTTCACCGCAATAGTATAACGGGTCATGGAAAATTAAGAGCTTATTTTGATAGTTTTAACATTTTAGATAGCCCCATATGACCATGCAATGCCAGTGAACAAACTGTTGACCGTTCATTATTTCATTGTGAATTACTTGAGAGAAAAAGACACGTTTTAATTACAGAGTACAGAGTTATGGTCAGTGAGCAAAAGCAGGTTAGTCCAAAATTATTTTAAACAATTTTTACATTTCACGAAATCAATTGTATTTGAAACACTGTGAAAAAAGGTTATAGTCCAAGAAAAGAGACAGCTGTTGAGTCTGATTAGGAAGAGACAACTTTCTTGGGTAGGAGATAGGAATGTGCTGATAGAAATTTCGGAAGGTAAAATACCAGGGAAACTCCCTCGTGGAAGACCAAGAAATACATTCATGATAACATTTGTTGTGAACTCAGGATGCAGGACCTATGCAGACGCAAAACGTACTGCACAGGATCGACCCAGTTGGAGAAGACTCATCGCAGGGGCAAACCAGTCATTAGACTGAATTACACAAAGAAGAAGTAGTACATCATAACAGCCATCGAATTAAGAACGTATTTCACATGTATTTAGAAAAATAAGTAACATTTGTAATATGATTACTCAAAGCATGTACGAGGGCGAATCAAAAAGTAATTTGCACTAGCTCGCCGCGAGAGCACGCTGTGTGTCGTGACCGTAGCCAATGCGGAGCAAGCTGCGGTAACTGCTGACACGTCCGATAGAAATGTTGGTGTGGTGTGTGCAGAGCGGGCTAGGCTCAACTGGATGTTCACTCCAAATTGGAGGTGCATGCAACGATCAGATTTCTACGGGCTAAACGGCTCAGTTGCATGGAAATTCATCGTGAAATCACTGCTGTATATGGTGAGCGTGCAATTTCTCGCCCGGTATTGTAAAGTGGTGTAAACAATTTGACGCCGGACGTACGGATCTCACGGACGAATATCGCGAAGGCAGGCCCACAACGTCCATTACCGTTGTAAATGTTGACCATGTGGATGGGATCATTAGATAGGGTCAGCGCATAACCCTGCAGGAAATTTCCAGCACGCTGAACATTTCGAATGGCGGTGTGTTCTCCATTGTTCACCAGTACCTTTGATTGCGTAAGGTGTGCCAAAAATGGGTCCCACGTCTGCTCACCGATATTCACAAGGGAGAGCGTTTCCAATCGTCACTGGTATTTTTGCAACGGTATTCTGTGGAGGGCAACGAGTTTCTGCGGCGAAGCATCACTGAGGATGAAACGTGGGTCCATCACTTCACCCCCGAACCAAAGAGAACATGGATGGAATGGGTGCAAACCACATCACCACCACGAAAGATGGCGAAGGTCAAACCTTCAGCAGGAAAGGTAATGGCGACAGTGTTCTTTGACATGGAGGGTGTGGTGCACGTGGACAATCAACTCGGCTTCGTATTGTCAAATGTTGAACCGGTTGCATAAAGCAATTAAAGAAAATCGGTGGGGGAAATTGAGCGCCGGTGTGATTTTGTTGCACGATAAACGCAACACCTTACACGGCTCACCAAACGTCCGAACTACTGCAGCGATTCAGGTGCGAGGTATGGCAATATCCTCCACACAACCCAGACTTTGCGCCATGAGATTATCATGTGTTCGGTAAGCTGAAGAAGGATCTCGGTGGACGACGATTCCGAAGTGATGAGGAGGTGAAAGCAGCTTTCACCAGGTGGTTCCATAGCGCTGGAGGTGATTTCTACGCACCCGGAATCGAAAAGTTGCTTGACCGTTCCCTTGGGGACTATTTGGGAAAGTGAACTTACATTGTATGTTGTCATAGCCGTGTTGCCTATGTGTGGGTGGTTTCATAAATGGCCATAATTTAGAAGTGTAATTTTTTGATTGACCCTCGTAGTATTACTGGCATGTAATGGGACATGCTGCGAATAAACGGTAAAAAAAAAAGTATACCTTATCCACTCTGGTATCTCCATACTAGAACACCTTAATCCTCTCTGATAATTCCATATTAGTATACCTTAATCCACTCTGATAATTCCATATTAGTATACCTTAATCCACTCTGATACTCGATACGAGTAGGCTTAATCCATTCTGACCGAGCAAATGGCTGCGTGGTTTGGGTCACTTCGCTATCAGCTTGCATTCGAGAGATCGTGAGTTTCAACCCCACTGTCGGCAGCCCTGAAGATGGTTTTTCCGTGGTTTCCCATTTTCACACTAGGTAAACGCTGGGGGTGTACCTTAATCAATGTCGCGATCGCTTACTGCCCACTGCTACCTCTTTTCTATCCAGGGCTGTAGTCGAGGGTATATGCCGTACGCCCTCTTGTTAACTCCGCTCATTAGAGTGTGGCCTTCTGACGTCCTGCGTATACCATCTACTTTGGCTTCTTTTCTCTTTAATTTCGCCATTGTTTCAGTGAGTTTTACCTCTCCAGTTACGCTCGTAATCGTGAACATCGAAGGTTCAGCTTCATAAATATCATTATCAGTCATCACTTATTTAAGGTCATCTCTGTTCGTTGTTTACAGTACGTCTCCAGCCTTATGTTCATACATTCAAATGCCTCACAGTTGACCGATATAAGGTATATGAAGACGTGGCTGCAAAACTACCGTACTGCAACGTATACCAGTTCAAGAGTTTGTTCCATTGAAAAGTGTGACCGCAAATCAAAAAGGCACCTTGGATTGTTTTAAATAAATAGCTGGAGGTAGGTCCAGTAGAAAACTACTATGTAAGCAAATTACGATTCTCAAGCTAGTGCATTCAAATATGGATTTCTTCTTTGCCATCATCACATGTCTTCTATATGTCTATATGTCCGATTCATGCCAGATCGAGGGAAGTTTGTTGTAACTAGCTGTAACCCACTAATTTTAAAGGGTGGTCTTTCACCCGGGATTTGCCATTCACTGTCTTAGAGTAAACCCTGTGAACATTTTTGGACCACAGTGCTGCTTCTATCCCATCATCGCCATAAGACCTATGCGTCGGAGCGACGTAAAGCATACTGTATAAATAAAACGCAAAACCACATGCAATGTAGATAGTCTATTCGGGGCAGCTTCGAAATGCCTGGCATTCTTTTTTGTTAGATGAGTTTTTCACTGTCTGGAGTCTGGTTCTGCGCGTTGGTTAGCCTGAGACAGTTTGTCAGGTGAACATCTGACGTGGAAGAACGAATCCGGCTTTTACGCAACTTCCTTTTAGAAAACAGCTGTTAACACTGGCACTGAATTTTAACAGCCAGTCGATGTAGGCACGGAAACCTTTCACTAGAAACGTTTTGGTAGAAATTATGAAGAATTTCGCAGGTTAGACGATATTTTTCTCAGATTTGTCGGTCACTCTGTAGAGTTCCGGACCTTGTATTCATTTAGCGGACAGGGAGAGGCTGTCATTACTGTGAGTAAAGTACAATGACGTAGCCACAGAGACAAACGTACTGCGAAGAGGAAGTGGCCCTCAGCTTGTCCCGGATAGGGCGAGGGCCACGCCGTCTGCTATCAGCCAGTTGCGCAGGCCTGGTGTTCTAGTTTGCGGAGTGGTCAAATTGACGCGACATGCAGTTACGCAACCACGACTTCTTTCTAATTTACCCCCTGCGGGTGGGGGGGGGGCGCACATGTAGAATACACCCGCGGTATCCCCTGCCTGTCGTAAGAGGCGACTACAAGGGGCGACCAAGGGATGATTGAATTAGAACCATGAAACTACTCTTGATTCGTACCATCATTCGGGGAACACCATGGGTCGCTTTTACTTGCGAGTAGTACCACTCTGTTAGGTACTGAATAGTTTTGTGATTCGTAGCACTCAAGCGGGGTTCAGTGTGGTTTTCCAGTACCCGTGAGTCGTACCCATGTGAGCAACACCACGGGTCTGGGCGTTGCCTGTGAGTTGTACCACTATATGAGCGACACCGTGAGTCTGCGTTGCCAGTGATTAGTACCCACTATGTGAGGAACACCACGGGAATGCCGGCGCCTGTGCTTAGTACACCTAGGTGAGGAACCTCATCGGTTTACGTTGGCTATGAGTGGCGCCACTGTGTGCGAAACACCATAGGTCTGCGTTACCTTTACGACGTACAATACTTGTGAGTAGTACCTTAATGTTTGGAACACCGTGAGTTTACGCAACCTTTGATTAGTACTGCAGCTTGAGAAATATCATGGTTCTAATTTACTCGCGACATGTACCATACTGAGGGGCCTTAGACCTGGTTTTTGGACCCCTTTAGACATCAAGCATTCAGGACTGTGGTTTATAAGTGGTCCCTTGGTCAGTAATACTATTATTTATGACCGTTTTTGAGTCGGATCCACTGTTTTTTGTTTGTTTGTTTGTTTCTTGTTTATTTTTGTTTTTTGGGTTCATGTCCATCCATTCATTTTCATGACATTTTTATTTATTTTGGTCAGTGGATTTTTTGAACTTTTTGTTGTTCTTTCATTTCTTACCATTAAGGGCCGATGACCTCTATTTTAGGCACCTTTAAACAACAAGCATCATCATCATCATCATCATCATCATCATCTTTCTCATTACGAGTTTAAATTTGGCTACGACACAATGTGAAGGCAGCCAAGAACATTAACAGAAGACTTGGAGTTGACAAAATTCCGATCTGATGATAATAGAGTCTTTACCGGGCGAGTTGGCCGTGCGGTTAGGGTCGCGCAGCTGTGAGCTCACATCCGGGAGATAGTGGGTTCGAATCCCACTGCTGGCAGCTCTGAAGATGGCTTTCTGTGGTTTCCAATTTTTTTTTCACACCAGGCAAATGCTTGGGCAGGGCCGTACCTTAATTAAGACCACGGCCGTTTCCTTTCCACTCCTAGGCCTTTCCTATCCCATCACCGCCATAAGACCTATTGTGTCGGTGCGACGAAAAAAAAAAGTCTGGCCCTCGCTGAACAGAACGGGGCATGGTATGGAAATTGGGTGTTTACTATTCGAGAGTTACCCGTTACTTGCAAGCACTTGGAAAAGTCATGAATCTTAATTAGTATTTCCTCATGTGCTTACTGTAAAGGACATTACTCTACACCTCGAATTTTTCCTTTCTCTGCTTTTCAGAATAGAAACGTTTCGTTTTGACATGACATGACATCACATCACCTCACATGGATATGTCTTATGGCTGGGGGTCATCCGAAAATGTGCGTAACGCGATAAAATGTGTGACTGAAGTGACGCCACATTGGTCGTTACCGTAGATATTGGTTGCCAAAGATGCTGCGGCTCTGGATTTGTATAAACAGAGTGTGTTGACATAGAAAGTGTACAGTCAGTGAAGTCGCATTAGCAGTTACCGTAGGCCTTGGTCACCAAAGATTCTGCGCATACAAGCTCTGTCTGTATCCATCTCTGTAAAATGATGCAAATACATCGTTCGTTATCAATATTTGAGCTTCTTTTATTGAAAGACATATTCATGATCATTAGCTTCTCGCAAAAGGAAGTCTTTTTAATAGGATTATGTCACGTGACGGATATGAATATTATATGACAATCGTTACCATTTTAAACAATACCTAGATGCTGATGAGACCCGAAAATAAATACTGAACCGAACTGTTATCAGAGGAATATAACGGTGAAGTTTTGGTAGCATGCCACGTGCATTATTCTTTAAAACTTGGTAAAACCATCAATGATGAGAAGTACTGCACGCAGATGGATAACATACATCAGAAGATTGGTCAACAGAGATGTCTTCATGACAACACTCGGCTGCTCTCCATCAGAATGGGAGGGCTGAAAGTCTGGCTAACAGAGAATAGTGTTGAAACTAAATACATCTACTGGTGTTACTTCAAGGTATCTGTTAGGAAGAGAACTGCAATGTATACTCACAATCTTTAGTAGCTCGTGGCCAGAAATCAGTACAGCCCTCAGAACCACCCAGCACCTGCTTACACACTCTCTCACACTGGTCACATCCATCAGATGCGTTAACACATGCATACATCTGAAGAGTGAGGGTAGGGGGAGAAAACGAAACACGAGGGTATCTAGCATGAACGAAACACACGCGGAGGGGAAGGTACTTGCTTCCCCGCCTGTCCACACGTCCCACTAGCTCGACAATGAAGGGAGGAACCACGCGGCTCCTTCAAGGCAACAGACGTAATGTGTATGTCAACTCACTGAGGGTCAAATTCTCCAGTTTCTTTGTAATTCTTGTGTGCGAGGTTTGTCTGAAATGTTAGCGGTCTCGACTATGGCTTCATTATCGAATGGCATCGCGCTCAACCACTGTAAGAAAGAATGACCCTTATTTTCGTCAATATAGGCCCTGTTAAATACTACTACTACTACTACTACTACTACTACTACTACTACTACGACTACTACCTGTTATCCTCAAAAACCAAAGTAAAAATAACCTGGCATTAAATAATTATGATTATCAGAGACGCAAGGGCGTTTGGAAAACCGTTCCTATGAAGTTGTTGTCAGCGCTGATCAAACAATTAAATGCCATATATTGGGGTGGAATTACATCGTGTGCACACTTCA
This sequence comes from Anabrus simplex, assembly GCF_040414725.1. Taxonomy (NCBI): domain Eukaryota; kingdom Metazoa; phylum Arthropoda; class Insecta; order Orthoptera; family Tettigoniidae; genus Anabrus; species Anabrus simplex. The sequence continues at coordinate 31,334,350 of NC_090269.1, forward strand.
TCGCAATTAAATTACAGTTAATTAATTGTTTTCCTTGATTAGAAAAAGCTAGTATAGCCAGAATGTTTAACCATAGAAACATCTTTATCAGTTCTCGAAAAAATGGAGTTGGAGTGGCCTCTGAGTGCGCAATGTCGCAAGCCGCACCTCGTGGAAGACGAACACGTGTGACGTTGCCTTGGTTACTTCTCCTCCATCCTCAGGGTTGGTCAAAATCTTCGCCCAAACGTTACGTGTTTCATTTTCGACCCGGAATTCTTGTGATTGCGATTGTACGTCTTGGGTGCTGTAGAATTGTATGCACCCCTCCTTGCTCCATTTGGACCGGCCGCCGCTGGTCAAAAACAGTGGCCCAACTCCCTATGAGATTCTTCCTTATTTCACCAGACCTCTCGACGACCGACCACAATTTCATTTAAACCATTTTTAAAAAAATAAATATTTCTTACAGCTGGGGGTCATCCGAAAGTTTGTGTAACGAAATAGTGCCAAGTAATAAAATGTGTGACACGATGTTACCTAGCAGGAGTACAGGCTATATCTTATAGCTGACGGTCTTCTGACATTAGCAAGCGTTGATGGATGGTCATGACCGAGATACATATAAGACATATTTATGATCATTTGATTTTCTCATAGGGAAATCGACACAATTTTATTTCCTATAGGAAACTGTTTAACAATGAAACAGCTGTCAAAAATGCCTTCGATGAATTTCTTACTTCTATAAAACGGGCATTCATGCACTTACAGTGGCTCAAAAAAGTATTGGTCTGTCGAGATATGCTACATATGAGAACGAGGAGTCTAAGGGAAAGATGATAAAAATTGACATATACTAGAATCCCTGATTATTTATTATCTTGTGTAACATGTACATTGTAAGAAAAACATAATTCTTCCATGTCCATATAACTAAAAAGCCATAACTTAAAACAATCATTTTCACTTGCCACCAAAAAGGTATTGGTCTGAATTAACATAACGCAATTTCTTGATCCTTCTTGAACGTTTCAGTACTTGGTAGGTCCTCCTTTCCTCTTTATAATCTCAGCTAACCTATTTTCATCGATCGTTCCAAGGTTTCCGTAGTTTTCTGTGGTATGTTATTCCATTCGGTGAGTAAGGGTTCTTTCAGGTCAGCTTTGTTTGATATTGCATGCTTTCTCACGTTTTGCTCCAAATAGTGTCACAAATTCTTGATGGGGTTGATGTCGGGAGATTGTGGTGGAGTTTCCATCCGACGCGGTGTATTATATAACAGCCACAGCTTCGTGTTCAGGTCTGTGTGTTTGGGGTCGTTATCTTGCGTAAACGTATACTTTGCTGAGAGTCCCATTTTTGTACACTTGATGGAAGATGTGTCCTGAGGATGTTAGTGTATGCTTTGTGATCCATAGTCCCTTCAATAAAGGCTAATTCGCATACACCATTCGCCCTCATGCAACCCCACACCATCAGGGAACCACCTCCATGTTTCACAGTAGCTGTCAGGTTCTTCTCTTCAAGTTCAGAATTCGTCTTCCTCCACACAGTCACTCGTATGTCTGACCTGAAGAGGGTAAATTTACTCTCATCGGTAAAAACGACTGTCTTCCAATCCTCGTAGCTGTCATTTCTGTGCTCTTTAGCGTATGCAAGTCTCTTCTTTCTGTTAGCCTTACTGATGTACGGCTTTCTAAGGGCTCTTCTGCCCGCATATCCTCTTTCGCGTAGCACATTTCGGATGGTTTCAGATGACACTTGCAGTCCTACATCTTGTTGTAACGCAGCTGCTATCTTCGGCGGACTTAGCTGAGGGTTTGGGGCCACTTTACGCACAATTTGCCGTCTGTCTTGTACTGATAACTTTGAGGGACGGCCACTTCGTTGTCTATTTTCTATTGTCTTTGTTTTTTTTGTATGTGTACACAATATTTTTAACAGTTGTAACAGCTCTTCCAATAATTTCACTTATACCCTTGAAAGATTTACCTTCCTGAAACAGTCGCACTACAATCCTCTTTTCTTCCACGGTTGTTTCTTTCATTTTCCTTCCCATTGCTAGCTGAGCACGGAAACAGTGCTGAATATTACCTTTCGTCGTCTCAGCACAGACACATTGAGCCAGATGCAGCAGACAGCACGATATCACGATTATATTGTGTACTAGACCAATACTTGTTTGGCGTGTAATGCATTACCGGTCCTTTTGCAAACAGCGTGAACCTCCTTGGCTCTATATTCAACCTACTGATGTACTTGACTGTCTTACATATCTGCATATGTATAATTCCATTATATGCTCCATTATTTGTATCATACAGTTCCGTTCATACCACGGCTATGGGCAGACCAATACTTTTTTGAGCCACTGTATCTCTTCTTGCGAGAAGTGTTTTGATTAATAGACGTTCATTATTACAGAGTTCTCGTTGTTTGAAGATTCACTACCGAATCCGATATTTCATGTGCAACAACCTGATGGCTGAAGGGTCGTTCGACGCACAGTGCCTTGGGCACCCTTTCCGATAGTAATGTTTGTGTGTAGGTTGAGAGAGCAGGTGGAGATCATGCCTAGAGAGAAGGATTGAGGGGAGGAGAATGAACCCATTACTTTAATTGGCAGCGCTGTCGGTGAACTCAAGGAGTAGGTACACACAAGACGTCTCCTCCAAAGTTGGTAATATATGTGATATTTTATGCAAGATTAGTTATTGTGCAGAGACAGGCTAGACATCTTAAGAAATTGGAAGTTAAGAAAGCTCATGCATGACTTTACTTGTCAGTTTCTTAGGCAATCGTTGTTAATCTTCGTTCGATTTCTATTTCGTGAAGTTTTTTAAAACTGTTGTTTCATACTTTGATCACCCGTCGAAATTAATTTGGAGCGTTGTCACGCTTTGATTGACTGCCAAGGCGTTATTTTAAAATTTGTAGTGAAATTCATATGTTTTATCTATCATCGTGGTGGGCTGCCTAGCCGAGGAGGTAACGACATGGTCGACTCATAGGAAGGACATGGGTTCAGTTGAGTGTTAGAAAGTTTAGAAACGAGACCTCTCTTTGTGGAGGAACTGCATGGCCCTAACGTTAACTGACAAGGGGAACTCGTCAAGTGTAACAACCCGATTTGCTACAAACGTGTCTCGGTGTAAGAGGAGTCGAAATAAGCGAACACATGTTTCGGCTTATCCGTACGTAGATACTCGACCATTTGCGAGCAAATGACGGTCGAAGTTTCTTATGTGCCAATTTTTTTTTTGCTAGTTGCTTTACGTCGCACCGACACAGATAGGTCTTATGGCGACGATGGGACAGGGAAGGTCTAGGAGTGGGAAGGAAGCGGCCGTGGCCTTAATGAAGGTACAGCCCCAGCATTTTATGTGCCTATTAGCGCGTAATGTGTTCAACCGTCACGCTGACGCAGATGCTTCTCATTTTTGCGCCCCTTGTTCAAATCCCGATGAATTGGTTTTTTTGGTATCATTTATTTACTTTTGTTCATTGACGATTTACTACACGAATGGTTTTGTTCAATCTATTTTGAAATATGGTTGTGCTTTTTATTAATGTTCTCTCTGGTAGATGAATTTTAAAGCATCAGTTGTTTTCATTGCACAGCGAAGGGATATCACAACTAGACGCGACCAAATAAAAATACACGCATTGATTCGTAATCAATTGCAAGCAAGCACCAGTTTTTTTGGAAAAATGATCCGCTATGCGTGGTTTGTCGCAAATTTATTGCCAACGCGTGAAATTTTCACTAATGTTTACGACGTTTCCCTCACGAGTGATATTCCCACCCAGGCATGTAACTGTGGCAACCTGCCTTCGCGCGATGCTCGTGGTATGCGAAATTTGTGTGTTTTTACAATTGGTATCATCCAAGGAAATGTCCCTGAAGCGTTAATATAAGAATGAACTTACAAAACATTGTAATCCCTGAAAAACACCATATATATAAAACTCTTATTGTGAAACTCAGCTGTAATTTTACAATTAGCATAACGCCCTTGTATCCACTAACTTGATAAGAAACATTCGTGTAGTAATCGTCAATGGGCATTAGATAAATGAAACACCCCCCTTTGCACAAAATAAATAATCGGGATTTGAACACGGGGCGTAAAGTGTGAAGCTGCGGCGATAGCCACTGCAAGTAAATTAAGAATTTAATTAAGAATTTATTGCAGTCAGATGGCCATATAATGGGATACAACAATAGGTAATAATAATAATAATAATAATAATAATAATAATAATAATAATAATAATAATAATAATAATAATAATAATAATAATCGTATGGCCTCAGCTACCGTGTGCAGACATTTCAATTTGACGCCATCTGGCTGTCTGCTCGTCAATTTCGACGTTCCGTTTTACTCTAGGCCCCCACTAGATGGCAAACCGAGTAAACCGAAACTCTCTTGGGCGTCTATGGCTGAGATTTAATGAATTTTGTCGGGTAAACTCCAAATGTGTCACCAGAGATCTTCTACATGCCGACATCGTACGACATGGAATGTCGAATGGACTTTTTTCCGCCCTTCAAAAATCCGACTACCTCTGCCGGGTTACAAGGTTTCAAAGTAAGCATGAAATATTGTCACACAACATACTACGATATACAGATGCTCGAGGCGGTTTAGTCTTTTCTATAGTCAATTATGCTCTTTTCCCTGTTACTAAACAGTGTTATGTGGTATTTGTCGCATGGCTTCTCACACAGTAAACATTTGGTACATTCTTTGTTCGGTTCATGATATTTTATGTTTTTGCAAATTTTGTGATGGAAGCCGTGTACGGCGAGTCTCGTGACTACGTTCCTTAGTTCCTGATTTTCCTGTGTCCATCGTCTATCGGTCATTGCTTCCGTTACGTCGAAATCCAGTGGTATGTCCAGTTGCTTCAGATGTTTCTGCTCAAGTACCTTCTCCATTTGCAGGGTAGATGGCAGGTGTATCCGAGCTCTTCGATATAGAAAGGTTCCCTTGCTAATTCATAAATTAGTCTGGACGGTGACGTTCTTGCCACGCCCAGTGCTCTCTTAAGGGATCGTGCTTTCACTTTTTCTGTCGTCGTGAGGTCTATTGTGGTTAGCCTTGTGCAAGTAAAGCACGTCGGAAACTTCGACCGTCATTTTTTCGGAAACGGTCGAGTGTCTATGGATAAGCCGAAACATGTGTTCACTAATTTCAAACCCTCTTTTGCTGAGCGAAGTTTCTACGAAATCAGGTTTGGCGAATTTCCCTCGTCAGTCTACACTAGAAGTGAAGGCGATCTGGCGTAGAGGTAACCTCTCTATCCCGCTAGCCCCATGGTGTGGCTACATCTTACTCGAAAGTTCCGGAGCAGGCAAGTCCAAGGATTTAATTCTGGACTGAGGATTGGGAAATGATTCATTCAAACTCGTGAGACCTATTGAAGGCTGTACCCAACAGACAGAGTAGGCTGCCGCCTATGGGCCTCGCTCTGCTAGGGGCCCCAAGAGAGCCGATCACATTTAAACTGCGCAGACTGTGCGAACTGCGGATAAGTTAACGAATAAATTTGCGAGTAGTTTCTGAGTTACAATGATGAACTGAGTGTGTTTAAAATAATGTTTGTCGTGCGAACAGCACTTGTCTTTCATACAGATCATGAAGCTTGCAGTTCGACACCTGTTACCATAGTTGACACATACGGATGTTCCTAGCGGCCAGTTTTACTGTACGAATTTTCTTCTGTGTCGCACAGTCTCTTTTTTAAAACAAATTTCATGACAGCATTGAGGATTCATTCGAGCATCATGGTTACTGTACATTTCTTTTTCATCCTAAGTAACTAGAATTTTGATGAAAAAATGATTTGATCATCTTTGGATTTGGTAGCTGTTTTATAGAAATTTGGGGGTGAAATTAAATACCGTACTTGGTAGGAGATACTTGTCACCGGGATGGGGGCGAACAGCTCAACTGCCTATGGGCTCAGATAGGGTTTAATGCGGCACTAGCTGTACAGTATTTGACTTTAGTGGCGAGGTGACAGTTCGGTTATTTCCTATTGAAGGCTGAATATTATTTGGCCTTAATGATAGCAGTTTGATGGTTCGGTGTTTCCTATTGAAGGCTGTACAGTATTTCACCTTAGCGGCAGTGGCTTGATGGTTCGTTATTTCCTTTTGAAGGCTGTGCAGTATTTGGCCTTAACGACAGCAGTCTGACGGTTCGCTATTTTCAGTTGAAGAATGTGCAGTATTTGTCCTTAACGACAGCAATCTGACGGTTCGCTATTTCCAATTGAAGACGGCGCAGTATTCCATCTTAACTATAGAGGCTTGATAGTTCTATATTTACTATTGAATGTTGCACAGTATTTCACCTTCGCGCTAATGTCTTGATGGTTCGCTAATTCGTATTTAAGACAGTGCAAATATTTGGCCTTAGCGATAGTGTCTTGATGGTTCAATATTTGATGTTGAGGGCTCTGCAGTATTTGGCTTTGGCATTAGTGCCTTGATTGTTCGCTATTTCCTATTAAATGCTGTGCAGTATTCCACCTTGATGATAGCGGCTTGGCGGTTCAGCATTTCCTATTGATGGCTGTACAGTATTTCGCCTTGGTGGTTGTGGCTTGACGGTTCAGTGTACAATATTTGACCTTAGTGGCGACTTGACGATTCGGTATTTCTTTGTAAATGTTGTGCGGTGTTTGACCTTAGCGACAGCGGCTTGATGGATTGAAATTTCCTATTGAAATTTATACAGAATTCAGCGTTAGTGACAGCCTCCCTCAGTATATATTACTTCCAGCAACTGATTCAGAAGATGAACGAGGATGAAATAAATTTCAGTAGTGGCTGCATCTCACTTCAGTGCTTCTTTAAGATGAACAGTGAAAACATAAGTGTTTACAGTGTTTGTGTCTTAGTTTCAATACATCCACCATCTCAGAAACCCGTCTTCCAATATAAAGGACATAAGCAGAGCTGCGAAGTAACTAAAATTAATTGAAATATTTGTAACCATTACTTTTCAGTAATTTTTATTCGTAATTTGCAAAATGTAATTTTTACTCGTAATTTACTTCTGAAAATAAAATTGTAATCGTTGCATTTCAGTAATCGTTACATTCTAGTGAAGAGTCTGTCATGAAACATTCTCCTCCTGTCTTCATTAAAATCACAATGTATATGTTGATATAAAAATGAGGTTTTGTTCTCGGAACTTTCTATGTTCCTTGAAATTGACCTTGAAATCGTCTGGACAGCTTCTGATTATTAAATGCAATGCGCAAACACGAGTTTTAAATAATGTTTCACACACTCATTTCACTCATAATTTATTTGTCCATTCATTCATCGATTTTAAGATGTTTTCCAATGTTTCATTAGTTATATATAACTTATATTGACCGTGAATGGTCGAAACATGTACTTAAAACATAAGATGACTAAACTTACTTCTTAAATTGTTTGAGTGTTATTCTATAAATTATTGAAAGGTGGACCAAAAATCATTTTTTTAAATTTCCAAGAACCCTACCTGGGCCTGTACCTTAAGGCCTCGGGTACTTTATTCTCAGTCCTAGGTCCTGTGCTATCCCATAGTCACCATAACACTTCTTTGTAAGTCGGCATGACGTAAAACCAATATGAGAAAAGAGTGTCCAGGAATTTCTTTCTGGGTTTCTGTAGTCGTATAAGAGTCTCAAATGTTGGTGAAACTACAGCTCTCGTGATAATGAGGAACCTCCACATCAGAAGGCTTATTGGGACATGTTTACTTACCCGGGGATGACAGTGGCTGGAGTTGGAGGTACGGCGTCCTGGAGGAGTAATTACCCTGAGGCGTCGGTGTCGCGACGTCATTACAGCAAATGTGGCCGTTTTATGAGGGCAGGTGTGGAGCCTGGAGATCCCTGTGGAGACAAGGAAGAAAAGAAGTACATCTCTATGACATTGTGGTCCACACGGGATCATATCGTCTCCTAACTCCGTCGGTTTAATAGCCAGCAATAAACTGCGGCTCAGGTACACGTCTCTAGAGACACCTGCCGACCATGCGCTCGCTCTTGTAGCTGGGACCCGCACTATCTGCCTGTACTGGCCGCTTCGCAATTAGACGTACGCTCCTCGTGTCTAAAGCCTGTTGTGCACGATCAAACTTTCGTCAAATTCAAGACTTCACAAGAACTGTCAATACTTCACTAGTTATCAAACCACTTGGAATACTTGAGAAGTCTTGAAACGTCTTCAAAAGTCTTGGAAGTGACTTAGAACACCGTATGTTCTAATCGATCAAAGAATTGCCAAGTCTTTGACAGAATTAACCAATGGAATTTGAGTATTAACAGTGCGCGCTATGCCGCTAGGCATGCTGGGATTGCCGGGACAGGAATCAAAACAACAAAAATGGCTTCGTCTTCATGACCGAGGGATGTTGTGTGTGTATTAATTGCTAAGTATGAGGCACATCCCTGGCTATATTCAGTGGCCTCCGTAGAGTACCACAATAAAATTAATAAAGCGGCAGCGTACGAGGAGATTGCAAGGGAAATATCTCAAGGAAGTGGACATCTTTTTATATTTATTACCATGCGGTAACCTATAAGTAAACGCTGTCAGCAATGATCGATTTATGACGATCTTAGCATATTATTATTATTATTATTATTATTATTATTATTATTATTATTATTATTATTATTATTATTATTATTATTATTATATTCCTAACTCGTTTTCATGTAATAATATATGCATTTCCGTTGCATTGCTACCATTTTTATTCAATTAATCTGAGTAAACGCTATATAACATAACCTCTGCAAATTATGATATGGCAGTAAACACATTGCAAAATAATATGTTGAAAAAACACATTAATATTTTCCCCATATAAATTATGGTATATTGCGCATTTCTCTACTTTCTAATAATGTACCGGTATCCCACTGCTAGTCCAAGAACTACAACAGGTGTTAGCATTTTGTTCTAACATAGAGGAAATGCAATCAAACTTTGCCAAATCTTTTCAAATTTTGTCAAATCTTCAGCAATGTTGAACAATCATCGACAACTTTTCTTGTGAAGTATTGAAATGAAAGAGAAAAATGTCATGGTGTACAACAGGCTTAAGAATGTGCTCGTTCAGTTTCTACTACTCGAGGTAGTGGCGGAGACAGGGAAGGGAGAAGGGAAAAGGGGGGCTTTCGCCCCTACTTTGGAAAAACAATTACATTTGTATTCCATCTTAGCCGCCTGAAACTAGGAATCTTTTTCTTTTCTTTCTTTTTTTTTTGCTAGTTGTTTTACGTCGCACCGACACCAGACAGGTCTTACGGCGACGATGGAATAGGAAAGGCCTAGGAGTTGGAAGGAAGCAGCCGTGGCATTAATTAAGGTACAGCCCCAACATTTGCCTGGTGTGAAAATGGGAAATACCGGGCGAGTTGGCCGTGCGCGTAGAGGCGCGCGGCTGTGAGCTTGCATCCGGGAGATAGTAGGTTCGAATCCCACTATCGGCAGCCCTGAAGATGGTTTTCCGTGGTTTCCCATTTTCACACCAGGCAAATGCTGGGGCTGTACATTAATTAAGGCCACGGCCGCTTCCTTCCAACTCCTAGGCCTTTTCTATCCCATCGTCGCCATAAGACCTATCTGTGTCGGTGCGACGTAAAGCCCCTAGCAAAAAAAAGGAAAGCACGGAAAACCATCTTCAGGGCTGCCGACAGTGGGATTCGAACCCACTATCTCCCGGATGCAAGCTCACAGGCACGTGCGCCTGACCGCACGGCCAAATCACCCGGTACTAGGAATCGTAGGAATAATAATAAGACTCAGTCAATGTGTATGTGTAGTTCTGTCTAATGTCTGTTACTTTGTTATCGTGTAGTATTTTACGTATTAAATGGCTTTTTACCGTATAATCACACAGTACTTCTATTTAATTGCCATACATGTGGAATATTGTTCCTTTAGGGAAAGTTTCATTTTCTAGTATTGAATCAAAATTTCAGAAAACAAAAGAAACCTATTATTACCGCCCTTAAGCTGGCAGACTGCGAACCTTTACCTCTGTCAAAATTCACTCAGAGAGCTTCAAAATACCATTTTGTTGCTATTTTTGTCAATTTTGATACAACTCCACCTCCCCTCCGCCCCCGTCGGGTAATTTTTGTCTTCTGTTTGTTCTAGGGTTTTCTTATACTGTTTCTAGAGCTGAAAAGCTAACCTTTATCCATCCAATTTTTATTTGGTGTTGTTCACCTAAGTCAATACAGAAAAAAAATTAAAATGTTAGAGTTTTAAATTATACTTTGATCTTTTCTCTGCCCACCCATTCATGCCTTCACCTCTATGCTCCACGAAAAAAGTAGCAATAATAATAATAATAATAATAATAATAATAATAATAATAATAATAATAATAATATGTTAACTCCCACTTATGTTATGATGAGAGTTTAGCCATATGAAACTTTACTTCACGTAAAGTGACAGTTCACTTACACGAGTTTTCTCTCTCAAAACAAGAACTGTAAAGTGAACACGACCGAGCTCGATAGCTGCAGTCGCTTAAGTGCGGCCAGTATCCAGTATTCGGGAGATAGTAGGTTCGAACCCCACTGTCGGCAGCCCTGAAAATGGTTTTCCGTGGTTTCCCATTTTCACACCAGGCAAATGCTGGGGCTGTACCTTAATTAAGGCCACGGCCGCTTCCTTCCCACTCCCTGCCGTTTCCTGTCCCATCGTCGCCATAAGACCTATCTGTGTCGGTGCGACGTAAAGCAACTAGCAAAAAAAAAAAAAAAAAAAATGTGAACACGCACATTTAGATTCATAAATTATGGAACACGCTGTGGCGCATTGCTCGAAAATCAATCAAGCAACCAAACAGTAGATTATTAACAAATACAGTACATTGCAAGTGGGAAATATCCCGGTGGCAATGCTCACTTACAGCAGTGTGATAATAAAGTAGAGTTAAAACATAATTACAAAGCAACAGGTACAACAAGCAGTTCCATGGAAAGAAAATATTACAAGAAACACTACTACTGTAGTTTAACATTCTACATACAGTATCATCATATATAAATTCACACACAACTTAAGCATTTCCCGTGCTTAATACTACGGCTTACAATACTATAGGTTGAGCTTACTACTAGCTTAACACTACAACACCGCTAATACAAATTCACACATGCCTTAAATAACTGAGAGTGTACAATTTTCGGTGGGTTGAGTGTTGCATTAAAACATGACATAGAAATTTACACACAAATTACAGAATTGGGGAGTCCATTCTTGAAGTACTTTAAATTTTTGGGAAAAGGCTCGAAGACAGCGGCAGGAAATGCATTCCAATCATCAATTCCCCAATTTACAAACTAATATTTACCATAGTTTTCTGCAATGTACCATTTACTTTATGCCGATGATCTGTCCTGCTTATCTAACAGGGCTTTTCTAGTGGACTGTGCAACTCTCCCCAAGCTGGCTTAGGTTTATGCATGGCACATAACCGTGCTCGTTTCATTCTAGTCCCCAGTGTCTCCCAATCCAGTTTTTCTATTACACTTGTCACAATACGTATAGGATTGAAATCGTTAAGCACAAATTTGGCAACCTTTCGCTGTACCATCTCAAGTTCCTTTTATGCGTCCCGTTTGGTATGGATCCCATACGGCTGCTCCATATTCCAGGACTGGCCCTGCGCCTTCGCCTGGAAACTGCTGCCCTTTAGCACCCTCATCATGAAGTGTAACGACTTCAGAAATTACATGTCTCTAGGGCAGTAGTGGAGATGGAAATTAGAAGTGTGGGGGCACAAAAATGTTGCATATCCGGGAGATAGTGGGTTCAAATCCCACTGTCGGCAGCCCTGACGATGGTTTTCCGTGGTTTCACATTTTCACACCAGGCAAATGCTGGGACTGTACCTTAATTAAGGCCACGGCCGCTTCCTTCCCACTCCTAGGCCTTCCCTATCCCATTGTCGCCATAAGACATAACTGTGTCGGTGCGACGTAAAGCAAATAGCAAAAAAAAAAAAAAAAAAAAAATGTTGTATCTGTTAGGCTCTCTGGAAGTATAGCAAAATCGTCTGCAAATGCCAAGCAATTCATTTCAACACTTTTGTTTTTTCTTCCTAAAGTTATTGGCGAGATTTTACAGTATGTTCTTTTAATTTTCATTCCAAATTCCTATAATTTTCCCTTGGATACAGTTGAACAGAATTGGCCATCACCTTCTCGTACACCTGTATTTATCTCGATAGGTTCTGATATTTCGCCCATAAATTTTACTTTCGTAACTGTCTGTGTTTCCCGTACTATGTTTAATTTAGATTTCACTTTAAATTCTCGTATTGTTTTTATATAAAAGTAATTATTATTGTTACGGGTTACCCGTGGAGCAGAAAGAGATTAAAGAAGGTGCTGGGGTGAATGGGTCTAACTACAATGTCAAAATTAATTAAAAGCTTAAACTGAAGGTTATATTTTCAGAACTCAAAATGTAACTATTTTTACAGGTACAAGTAGCAACCATTAAACAAGATTGGGGAAAAATCCAAGATTCAGAATCTTCACACCTTGGGCTTTAAGCCCCTAGCTTTAAATTTCCTGAGCTACAAGCTCAAATTTACAAAGAGCACAAATTTACTCAAGGGCAGAAATCCCCCTAATTCATGGAGCACTTGCTCCCAAAATACAATGTCTAGCCTTCCAGAGGCACTCGTTACAATCACAAAATTGAAAAAGAGCTAACAGGCTCTCAGTTTCTTCTAGCCTATTCAAGGCAATATCAGAAAATTACCATTACTCGCCATCAAGGCGCAACTTACAAATTGAAAGGTAATGTTATACAGGGGTATCTAGTACCCACCCTACAGGGCCTTTGCTGAAAAGAAACACAAATTGAATGGAGGCGTACAGTGCTCCAAGATAGTGAAAAACCTCAAGGGCACTATGCCGGTGAAACAGGGGCTATTCCCAAACTACTGAGGTGACTCGTATAGGAAGTAATTTACCACATTACAGAATGAAAAGCAGTTATAAACGTAGTCACCTCAGACCAAGACGAAGGGGAGCTCAAGAGGGTAATTCACTTTCTATCCCCGATTTACAGTTAAAAAGTTAACGAAATGTTTACATTAACCGAAAGAAGATTTACATTTTAGAAAAGTTGGTTACATAGTTAAACATTCGGACCTTTCTCTCGGGTTAAACTGCGTAGGTACCAAGAAAGAAAGATGTTATGTGGCCATTACCTTGTAGATGTACTGCTGACCGATGAAAGAGGCCGCCCGCCTCCTGCTTTGACACACACACTCAATAAGATGACGATCAAGTGGCCCAGAAACGAGAAAAGCCGCAGTTTATAAACCCTCAGGGAAGGTTCGAGATCATTCACGATTATTCAAGACACACCCACTGAATTTTATTGGTCAATTTAAAAGTTACACTCAAAATCGAAGAAGAAGACTGTGATAGGTTGAAAATGAATTACAGAAATTTGGGATTGGCTAGATTCAAAACTGGCGGAAATAAAAAGGAAATATTGCCACCCAAAAAATAAATGAACATCAATCAGAAAAAAACTTATGAATACAAAACTTCTTTAAATCAAAAGTTCTTTCACTTCGCACCAGAGTGCATGATCATAGTTTTTGTAGTGTCATCTGTGGGAAAATGTCCAAACTTCTTGATGAATGGCAACCAAAACACTAATAAATTCAGTCAGTGTAGGCAACTGCACAATAACAAAATTACTCGATATTTTAATAGTGACATCTTCTGATTAAATTTCTAAGTAGGTGTAGTTTTAGTTTCACTGTTTACCAATAGAGGAGTTCATTTAGGGGCTAGTTTTAAATGCGCGGCGTTGAGGTGTACCTTCCAGTACAATTATTATTATTATTATTATTATTATTATTATTATTATTATTATTATTATTATTATTATTATTATTATGAACAGAATCAAAGGCCTTTTAAAAATCCACAAATGTCACTGCCACCTTTATACATTAGATCGTCGTCAGTGCTACGTAAAGCCACGCATAAGTGCCTGGTTTTACTAACAGGGAGAATGCTGGTACCGGCCAAGGAAGTGGGTGCTGCTAATGGATAGAATCTCTTTCTTATCAGTGGACAGTTTTAGCAGGTCGCTACTTGTAGACAACGATGTGATTGGAATGGAAGAAGAAGGGCCAATGAGAAGTGTTGGGAATATTCTTGGCCAGACGAAAGCAATCTTGAGCGCCTTCGTGTTTACGATAAGGGAGGCATGCTGGACCGCATTGCGCGATACGGGCATTTAGTAGCCGAGCCCAGATTGTCTGTCTATTTACCCGAGCCATTTCTTTCATTGAATCGCGCTGTCCACAACGAGCATACTCCTGGATGGCCCAGCAAACTGGAATCCGAATGCGCAATGCAATTGTGTGTACACTCAGAAACAATCAACGTGGGCACTTCGTGCTGGGATCATATTCAACTATGCTGTATTCATTGTTTGACACAATAGTAGATCAGGTCTGAAGTTGCCTCGTTTACCTTAATTATGCATGAAAAATGGAAATCTTTAATTAGTTACTGAAGGGAAGAAAGCTAAATTCCATTTGAGTTCTTTTTAAAATACTATTATCCTCTTCTTTCTGGCCCTTTCCCAACGCCATGTGCAGTGAAGTATTGAATATTGCGTACTTCTGTGGTAGTTAGTCGTGTGTATTTGAAGATGTGTACTAACACGAATGTAACACTCAACCCCCGAGCTAGAGGAATTAACCAGGCGTAATTAGTAATTACAATACCCGGCCCGGACCTGAATCGAACACGACGCCCTCCGAATCGAATACCAGTACGCTGACCGTTCAACCAAAGAGCGAGATCGTTTTAGAAAATAATAATAATAATAATAATAATAATAATAATAATAATAATAATAATAATAATAATAATTTTTCTTTCTTTCTTTCTTTCTTTCTCTCCTCTCTTTCTTAATTCGTTTACCCTCCAGGCTTGGTTTTTTTCCTCGGACTCAGCGAGAGATCCCACCTACCTCTACCCCCTTAAGGGCAGTGTCCTAGAGCGTGAGATTTTGGGTCGGGGTATACAGCTGGGGAATAGGACCAGTACCTCGCCCAGGCGGCCTCACATGCTATGCTGAACAGGGGCCTTGTGTGGGGAAGGGAATATTGGAAGGGATAGAGAGGGAAGAGTAAGGAAGCGGCTGTGGCCTTAAATTATGTACCACCGGGCGAGTTGGCCGTGAGGTTAGGGGCGCGCAACTGTGAGCTCGCATCCGGGAGATAGTGGGTTCGAATCCCACTGTCGGTAACCCTGAAGATGGTTTTCCGTGGTTTCCCATTTTCACACCAGGCAAATGCTGGGGCTGTAACTTAATTAAGGCCACGGCCGCTTCCTTCCCATTCCTAGTCCGTTCCTGTCCCATCGTCGTCATAAGACCTATCTGTGTCAGTGCGACGTAAAGCAAATAGCAAAAATTAAGTACCATCCCGGCATTTTCATGAAGAAGAAGTGGGAAACCAGGGAAAATCACTTCGAGAATGGCTGAGGTGGGAATCGAACCCCCCCTCTACTCCGTTGACCTCCCGAGTCTGAATGGACCACGTTCTAGCCTTCGCACCATTTTTCAAATTTCGTGACAGAGCCTGGAATCGAACCCGGGCCTCCGGGGGAGGCAGCTAATCATGTTCGAGGCGCGCAGCTGTCAGCTTGCATTCGGGAGGTAGTGGGTTCGAACATGACTTTCGGCAGCCCTGAAGATGATTTTCAGTGGTTTCCCATTCTCACACCATGCTGTACCTTAATTAAGGCTATGGTCGCGTTCTCCGCACATCTCCTTCTTCTGGTCTGAGAGACGGCGTCACCGTCTAAGAGGCTCGCCTCCCGTTTCAGGAATAAAACATGTAGTAGTAGTAGTAGTAGTTGTAGTAGTAGTAGTAGTAGTAGTAGTTTTTTTGTTATGGCAGGGGAAAATCTTTTAAAGACACCACTCTGTGTGGGAGTTGGATTTCCACCAACTAAAAACCCCTGTCCTCTTCACTCAGACTATTCTGGAACTGCTTGTCGGCATGACATCAGAATGGAGTGATGTATGTTATTAAGTTCTTCCTTTCTCTTCTTTCTCCTTCATCCCCATAATGCTTGTCGCCATTACTGTGTTCCAGGCAAACGGGCTCTCTAACATAATCTGAACCAGATTCCCTGGCGTGAGTTGTCGGCCAAGTTGTTGGCAGCCTTTTCTTCGTTCTTCTTCCCATCGAACACAGTAGAAAAAGGTGTGTTCTACTGTATCTTTTTCAGAACAGTACCAACAACCATCTCCCTGCGTCTTTCCCATCTTCATGGCGTATACGCCGAATCTTCCATGTCCTGTCAGGATCTGCGACAGATAGTAATCTACCTGCCGATGTCTACATTTAAGCCAGTCTCCTATGTTGGGTATTAGCTTTTTTGTCCATTGGCCAACATCGGTTGTGCCATCCCATCGGTCTTGCCAGTCTAGTAAGAGTTGGTTCCTCGAGGCTTTCTTTTCCTCAGCAGATATAGTTGCACCCCTTTCATGCCAAAGTTCTCTCTCTACAACGAGGAGGTCAATGGGAATACTGGCAGCTACAACTTGTAAAGCTGCTGTCGAAACAGTTCGATATGCACAGGTAACTCTGAGCAGCATTTTCCTCTGTACTCTTTCCATAGCTCTTCGGTGAATCTTCCTCCTGAGTGCATTGTGCCAGATAGGTGCAGCATAAAGTAAAATGGAATATACTGCAGAGCACATAATCTGTCTCTTAACTGTTCTTGGTCCCCCGATGTTAGGCATAAGTCTGGCTAATGCCGATGCCTTCTTCTCTGCCTTTTGGGTTACTGCCTTCACATGTGCACCAAATGTGCAATTCCTGTCAATAAGAACCCCAAGGTATCGTACAGACTTTCTTGGGATAATCACTGTATCATTTAATAAGAAACGGACATTTTTCCAATTCCTGGAACCTTTCAAAATTACAGCCTCAGTCTTATGTGGAGCCAATATCAACTTATTATTTACCATCCAAAGGTTAACTCGTCTCAGTGATTCATTTACTCGGAAGGTCAGTTCTTCTACATTCTCTGCTATTACCACTATTGCAAGGTCATCTGCATAACCAATAGATGTTGTCCCTTTTGTCAGCTGCAGGCGTAAGACACCATCATATAGAATGTTCCACAAGGTGGGTCCTAGGACAGATCCCTGTGGAACGCCAGCACTCATTTCAAGATCTTCTAAATCATGAAATCGTATTCCTCGTCTTTTGAAGTACTTAACGATTATTTGTTGTAGATACTGAGAAATGTTCATCCTACGAAGTTCTCTCAAAATAATGCTCCAAGAAGCAGTGTTAAAAGCATTTTTGACATCTAGCGTTACCAAGGCAGCCCATTTCTCACTGCTTTCTGCCTGTATTTGAATCACCCTCTCAATAGCTTGGGTTGTGGTTCTACCCTTTCTAAATCCAAACTGGTTCGAAGAAAGTCCTCCCTGTTGTTCAAGTTCTTTCTCCAGTCTAGTTTTAATCAATCCTTCGTAAAGTTTGCTCAAGGTGTTTAATAAGCACAGTGGCCTGTATGCTGATGGATCTAATGATAGTTTCCCTGCCTTCAATAACAGCACTAGCTTGGTTACTTTCCACTCATCGTGGAATTCACGCTTTTTTAATAAATCATTGAAGACTGATAAGATCCAACCAGGTGCCACCTCAACTGCATACTTGATGGCTTCTGGTGGGATTCCATCTACACCTGGTGCCTTACCAGTCTTCATATTGCGTGCTACCTCTTGTAACTCAACCACAGTGAACGGTTCTGCAACACAAAAATCTGATTCCGTTTCAAGTCTGTCATTAGTACAAGGGAACAACTCCATTGCTATGGCTTTCCTTCTATTAGCTGGGAGCTGAACTGGTACCCTGTTGATTATTCGACCGGTCACTATCTTATATCCCGCTCCCCAGATATCACTGTCTAGATCTTCGCATAGCTTTTGCCAGAGATTTCTCTTAGAATCCTTTATTAGCTTCATTAGTTGCCTCTTTGATGCCTTATAGTCAGCTTCTAATGGTATTAAGTTGACCTGGCGGATTCTTTTCCTAGATCTTGTAAGAATTCGTCTCTTGCCATTGCAGTCTTTCCTTTGCATGTCTATTTCATTGTTCCACCAGTAAGGGACTCGTGTTTTATATTTTGTTGATCCCCTCAATCGGCTGGTCCTACAAGCATCTTTAAGAGCAGCAGTTACATCTTTTAGAGTATGTTGCACTGTATCTACAGTTTGTGACATCCACTCGATTGCAATTTTAAAGGTTTCCCAATTATAGTTCCACACCGTTTTCGTGATATCATTAAGCTTCTTCGATCCCTTAACTTGAAAGTAAATAAAACGATGGTCGCTGAGAGATTCATCTTCCATAACTTCCCAGTCAACAATGAATGATGCTATACCCTGCGTTGAGCAGGTGACGTCTATGAAAGACTCTGAGTTCCCTCTGGAAAAAGTTGGTAAGATTCCAGTGTTATGAACCACCAAGTCTAGGGTCGCTATCCATTCTGCCCAATATTCTCCCCTACGATCTGCAGTTGGTGCCCCCCACAGAGGCGACTTGACATTTAGGTCTCCGAGAATGATAGATTCAATACCTGACGCCATGCAGTCCTGAACTATTGCATCTACTTCAGCTTTGAAAATATCAAAAGGGATGTTAGGAGAGATATAGCAACAATAAATCTGATATTGCTGAAGTTGAATACACAAATATCCTTCTTCTGCCCTTATGCTTAGCACCTCCAACTTATCATTTAAAAAATATGCAGCTACATCACATCTTTTGTCCGTGAACCAACCACCTTCGGCTACTCGCCTTCTGTTTGGCTCGCTAACAAGCACTAAGTCTACTTTCTTTTCCAAGGCTGTCGCATACATGATGTCATGACTGTCGGATTTCCTCATGAGATTCGCCTGCAGTATGTCCATTATTGGTCGTTTAAATTCAACTTCCTTGCCTCTAATATTAGCTTCCTGTAAGTAGGGCATTTCATTTGATCTGAGCGGTGGCCCTCCACTTGGCACATGGTGCAAAACGAAATGTTCCCACAATCCTTCGCCAAATGGCCTTCTTGTCCACAATTTAGACAGCTCCGTGACCGGTCATCCTTAACGTCGCAGTGTGGCGCTTTATGTCCAAATCCAAGACATTTAAAACACCTTGCAACCGTAACTTTTTCCTTCACCATACAGGTTGCCCATCCCACATTTATTTTCTTTTTCTTTAACAGTATTTTCGATGGTTCCGTTGGCAATATTACGGTAGCATTCAGATTTCCGAACCTCCCCGGTCTTACGGACGTAATATTGATCTGAGATTCTTCGACAGCAGCTTCTAAGGAGAGTGCTGCTCTGAGATAGTTTTCATTTAAATCCGGATCCATACCGTACACTAGAATTGTTGTCTCCTTCCTTTTTGTTGAAACCTCTATTTCCTTGATGTTTTTAGTTATCTCACGTTGTAATACGTCAGCCTTTCCTTTGTCTTCTACAGTAAGTATAAAGTCATCCTTTGCTGTTTTCCTTATTCGTTTTCTTTTAACGCCAATTTTTTCGATGTTTACTCCTTCCTTTACTGTTTTAAGCAATTCGGCGTACGTTTTTCCCGCAGCTTTGCACGTAACTGTTTCCTGAGTATTGTCATTTAAGGATTTCTTTTTCGATGTTAATCCCACAGAAACAGCCTGTTTTACCTGCGTTTTACCCGATTCCAAGCACCCTATTTCAATATCACTCTTATGAAACATCCATTCCAAGATTTTCCTTATATAATTCCGATCAAGGGTATCCGGGATAGTTATCAGCACCTTCTTTCTTGCATGAGTCTCAATTATCTCTCTCCAGTGGGTGAGACATGAATACAGGCTCTGCAGGTCATTTACTCCATCTTGATTAAATGTATATGGTATTACATATACATATCGCAGCTTCTCCCGCTCTCCTCCTCGACTCGTGTAGGTTTGCGTAACAGTGCGCAGGAATTCCGTCTTACCTTCCTCCAGATTAGAGTTCAGCAAGTCAGAGATTTCTGTATGCATATTCTTCATGCTTCTCATAATTCCATCCTCCTCTGTAAGATGTTTGGGATTTACAACCATTGATATATCCCAATCAGTCAATTTCCCTATGTTTCCGGAGATGACGTGCGTGTTACTGTAAACACAGTCAGGCCATTCCTTATCCAATAGCTTCGCAAACTCGTCAAAGCACGTAGCTTCCAAGAGGGTCTGCTCTATATCTAGCACTCTGTCACTGAATTGCGCCTGTGTCCCAACATCACGGGTTATTTTCTTACTGGAGGTAGTGCCCTGTTCCAAATCACTCCTAGCCTTTGGATCTTCATTCACATCAAATTGTTCCCATTCCCACGAACGACTACGGATTATTTCTGCCATTTGTCCCATTTCTTTAATACCTTTCTTTATCTCCGCTTTGGTATTGGGAGTCATCTTAACTAATGCTAATAAGTCTTCACTATGCTTGACTAACTTATCAATTTCTAGTCGCATCTCTTCTAATCCTACTCTTTGGTTTGTAGTCTTCGTACTCTGTAGTTCCATGGTTACGTCCAGCTCCTCATCCGACATAGTATCTCTTTGGTTTTCTACGTCTATTTCAACCTCTTTGGATTTGACATTTCTATTCTCAGTACCTCTACTCTCTTTTCTCTTTGAAAACATAACCTTAAATCATTTAAAGCAATATAAATGGCCTATTTACCTTGTCAGAAAAGGGATGCCTCTTTAGCTCATCAAAGAGAGATAATACCGCGTTCTGAAGGGCAGCACTTCCACTTATAATCGCAATATATTTTAACCATACACAGCCTTTAAAACACCACTTAATTAAGCAAATACGCGGAGCAGCACGCGAGTAGTAGTAGTAGTAGTAGTAGTAGTAGTAGTAGTAGTAGTAGTAGTAGAAGTTCACGGTCGGCGGAAGCAGAGTAGGTTTACAAGTGGCTGGACCGTGGCCCGACAGCTCTGCTTCGAGGGACGGAGAGGGGCTGTTCACCGTCGGCTGTTGTGAGAATACTTATCCGTGGTTTTGCATCCTCGTGCACTAAGGCGAGTGCCGGGACATTTCCAGTGTAGGCTATAGCCGGTATCACCTCCACCTTCTCGAATCTCCTTGGCCCGAGAGAGGGCGTTATCGACTAAGAAATCCCCTTCACTGTTCAGGGTACGGAATGAAACACGCCTCCACCCAAAAAGGAAAAGTGGCTCGCCTTCCCCTCCAGGGGAGGAACGAGAACTTATGTTAGGTGATGTTGGACGGATTTCAACTGCCTTCTCTCGCTCATGTCCTCGAGACTGAGTCACCCTATTTTAAATCGTCGACAGCATTGTTTATCCGATTATAATCTATCTATCTATCTATCTATCTATCTATCTATCTATCTATCTATCTATCTATCTATCTATCTATCTATCTATCTATCTATCTATCTATCTATCTATCTATCTATCTATCTATCAGGGGGTAAATTCCCTATCAGTTGTATACCTAACTTCTCGTGAATAGTTTCAAAAGAAGTTGGAAACTTATCGAATATCTCACTTGGTCAGTTTTTCTTATCCCTATCCTATAAACGAATATTTGGCCAATTTGTTCTCTTGAATTCCAAATTTATCTTTATATTCGTATTATGATCTTACCTAATTTTAACACAGCTAACCTAACCTAACCCAACCAAATGGCACTACAGCCCTTAAAGGGCCTTGGCCTACCAAGTGACCGCTGCTCAATCCGAAGGCCTGCAGATTACGAGGTGTCGTGTGGTCAGCACAACGAATCCTCTCGGTCGTTATTCTTGGCTTTCTAGACCGGGTTTAAAAACACCACTCAAACTTATTCGTCTGCTAATGTCGCTTCACGCCAAGTCTCCACAGACAGCTCGGAACATATCACTTAGTCGATCAGTGTTCCTTGCTCAAACCTTGCAACATTTTCGTAACGCTACTTGTTTGTCGGAAATCATCCAGAACGAATCGTGCTGCTTTCGTGGTTGCCGATTGCCGTATGTTTGTTTTTGCCTTTTGGTTATGTAACCTCCTATTTAGAGGTTACATACATTTTCTCGCGTTTTACATAAAAATAGTATACATTATCATTAAAGACTGTTATGCCCTTCAGCGTTCAGTCTACAAGCCTCTGTGAATTTATTAAACGTCGCCACAATCCTCGATTTGCAACTAGTGCTGTCGCCTCATTTAGTTCTATACCTCTTATCTTTAAATCATTAGAAACTGATTCTAACCATCGTCGTCTTGGTCTCCCCCTACTTCTCTTACCCTCCATAACAGAGTCCATTATTTTCCTAGGCAACCTATCATCCTCCATTCGCCTCACATGACCCTACCATCGAAGCCGGTTTATGCGTACAGCTTCATCCGTCGAGTTAATTCCTAAATTAGCCTTTATTTCCTAATTCCGAGTACTCTCCTGCCCTTTTTCCCTCCTGTTTGTACCAGCAATCATTCTTGCTACTTTCATGTCTGGTACTTCTAACTTATGAATAAGATATCCTTTCGCTCCCATAAAGCAAAGTTGGTCTGAAAACAGACCGATGTAAAGATAGTTTCGTCTGGGAGTTGGCTTCCTTCTTACAGAATACTGTTGATCGCAATTGCGAGCTCACTGCATTAGTTTTGCTACACCTTGATTCAATCTCACTTACTATATTACCATCTTGGGAGAACACACAACCTAAATACTTGAAATTATCGACCTGTTCTAGCTTTGTATCACCAATCTGACATTCAATTCTGTTGAATTTCTTACCTACTGACATCAATTTAGTCTTCGAGAGGCTAATTTTCATACCATACTCATGGCACCTATTTTCAAGTTCCATGATATTAGACTGCAGGCTTTCGGCACAATCTGCCATTAAGACCAAGTCGTCAGCATAGGCCAAACTGCTTACTACATTTCCACCTAACTGAATCCCTCCCTGCCATTTTATATCCTTCAGCAGATGATCCATGTAAACTACGAACAGCAAAGGTGAAATATTGCAGCCTTGTCTAACCCCTGTAAGTACCCTGAACCAAGAACTCATTCTACCATCAATTCTCACTGAAGCCCAATTGTCAACATAAATGCCTTTGATTGATTTTAATAATCTACCTTTAATTCCATAGTCCCCCAGTATGGCGAACATCTTTTCTCTTTGTACCATGTCATATGCTTTCTCTAGATCTACGAAACATAAACACAACTGCCTACTCCTCTCGTAGCATTTTTCAGTTACCTGGCGCATACTGAAAATCTGATCCTGACAGCCTCTCTGTGGTCTGAAACCACACTGGTTTTATCCAACTTCCTTTCAACTACCGATCGCACCCTTCCTTCCAAGATGGCAATGAATACTTTGCCTGGTATACTAATCAATGAGATACCTCGTTAGTCTTTGCAATCCCTCCTGTTCCCTTGCTTATAGACAGGTACAATTACTGCTTTTGTCCAATCTGAAGGTACCTTACCAACACCCCGTGCTAATTCATCCCTGCCTTCCCACTATACTTCACCATTTCAGGTCTAATTTCATCTATTCGTGCTGCTTTATGACAATGGAGTTTATTTACCATCCTTTCCACTTTTTCAAGCGTAAGTTCACCAACATCATTTTCCTCCTCCCCATGAGCTTGGCTATTCGCAACTCCACCAGGAAGATTTCCTTTTACATTGAGAAGATGTTCAAAATAATCTCTCCACCTCTCCAGTGATTCCCTTGGATCTATTATGAATTCACCTGAATTACTCAAAACACTATTCATTTCCTTTTTCCCTCCCTTCATAAGATTCTTCATTACTGTCCAGAAAGGTTTCCCTGCTGCTTGACCTAGCCTTTCCATGTTATTACCAAAATCTTCCCACGACTTCTTTTTAGATTCAACAACTATTTGTTTCGCTCTGTTTTTTCATCTACGTACAAATCCCTGTCTGCCTCGGCCCTTGTTTGGAGCCATTTCTGATAAGTCTTCTTTTTACGTTTACAAGCTGCTCTCGCTTTGTTCCTAGGCATTCCCTTGCTGTTTCTACTACAGCATTCCTTATGCCACCCATTCTCTTTCTATATCCTGAACCTGCTTACTGTCTACTGTTCGAAACTTCTCACTAATCATATCCATGTTCTGTCTAATTTCCTCGTCCTGGAGATTTTCTACCCTTATTCGTTTGCAGACAGATTTCACTTTCTCTACCCTAGGCCTAGATATACTTTGTTCACTACAGATCACATAGTGGTCTGTATCATCGAAGAATCCCCGGAAAACTCGTTCATTCTTAACAGATTTCCTGAATTCCAAGTCGGTTAAGATGTAGTCTATTATGGATCTGGTACCCATAGCCTCCCTCCCATTCCAGAAGTCCAGCAAACGCTTCCCATTCCCATTAGCTTCCACATCTTCCCCACATTCATCCATTCGTATCCTTCAGTTCTGTTTCCAACTCTCACATTGAAATTGCCCATTAGCGCTGTTCTGTCCTTGCTGTTGACCCTGACCACGATGCCACTCAATGCTTTATAGAACTTGTTAATTTCGTCCTCACCTGCACCCTCACATGGTGAATACACTGAGATAATTCTTGTCCTAATTCCTCCAACTGACGAATCTACCCACATCATTCGCTCATTTACGTGCCTAACAGAAACTATGTTGCATGCAATGGTATTCCTGCTAAACAGCCCTACCCCATACGCTGCCCTTACCTTTCTAACACACGTTAAGTACACTTTATAATCTCTTTCTAGTTATCTGCCCTCTCCCGAGTATCACTTACTCCCAGCACATCCAGATGCATCCTCCTTGCTGATTCAGCCAGTTCTACTTTCTTCCATAAGCCCCATTAATATTGATGGCTCCCCATCGAAGTCCATTTCGTTCGCCAAGTTGTTTCCAAGGAGTCCCTCGCCTGTCAAATGGGAGTGGGACTCCGTTACTTCCATAGGTCCGAGGCTTGCTTAAAATGTTCTGAGCATGGTAAATTCATGAAGCAGGATGCTACCCTACTTGCACATAGTCCAAGTGAGGATCTCTCCTCTAACGGGGTATGGACCACCGGTGGATTGTATAGTCCTGAGCACAAGGAGGGCCATGACTCAGAATATGCCCGAGATGCCCACTCCCATTCCATAGCAACTGGTATCCCGACTCTCAGGACCACTTACTAGGCCACCCAGCCGTTGCCTATGGTTCACGAACTAGGACGTGACTACAGTAACCCACACCATGAAGTGAAGAACAAGCAAAAGCAACCTGGTGTTGACACACTTCTTAACGTTCATCTGGCTGAGTCAGCTTGTCTGGTATTACGATGTACCACTCCATCAAAACCTTACAAACCGCTGAGTGCACACTGTCCATCTTACTATTATTTTGTGCTGTCCTTTCTATTTAAATTCCAGACCATCTCTGCGACTTCGTAAATACTTCCTGCTCTTCCAAAGCCTATTATTATACACCTTATTATATCCCTAACCAACAATGTTATAAGACCATACCTTTCACTTTTCCTAAACATAACTTTTTGACTGCACATAAAATCTTATTCAAGTTTCCTTCACTGTTCAACTGTTTCACTATCGACGCTAAAATATTTTGTTCTTTACTTTGCCTGCACATCTCTTGCTGCTTAGTACTTAGAAACATTACCCTTAACTTCTACCAGAGATTTATATGCCCTCTCCTTTACATCCTTACTACAACCCCTAAATCCTTTCATAGACACGTGAAGAGCTCTGTACCCCTTCTTTACAACCTAATTAATGTGATTACTCCACTCCTTATATGAACGCTATGTGACGATGTTCTTGGAGAAATACTGATTCGCTGCACATACCTCATTCCAGAATTCTTGGAGGATCATCGGACAGTATTTAACCTTAGATGTAAGATCCTTACCAGGCAAAGTTCTATGCTGAAATATTCCATAGGCCTATAGTGGTTTTCCCAAGCGCCAAGTTCCTTCATCAACAACACGATTCACGTGATGAGAACTGCACGTCACTGCGCGATGCCCTGAAGCCAAAATCTGTGTTCGGTTCACGCTGCCGGAAGAACGAACGAAAACCGCTATAAATTGCACTCTCCTACGTCAACAACGCAACCTTTTTCAACCTAATTAAGTTGGCTGATACGCGGTGATATTACGTCATTTTGGCTTCACCAGATCAGTGATATACTGGCACGGACAGTTTGAATTAAACTATTGATATCTTATTTATTTATTTATTTACATACTTAGCTGACCCACTTGCCTTCCTGTACTCAGCGTGGAAGTCGAGTTTCCTCCATCCTGACAATGTGCTCACACCACGGAAGCTGGACTTTCAATTTTTGACTGTAATAATTGTACGTTGAACATAATCCTGATTGGTTGGGTACTTTAACTCTACTCGTCTTTTCCTCAATTCGTCGGAGATAGCGCATTCCTGTGCATTGCAGTCTGCACTTATGCACCATAACTCGCCGCTGTACGTAAGTTCGGCACGTATGTTGAGTTGTAAACAGCCAACTTGGTCTTCTTGCCTATGAAATATCGGCCAATTGCATGGTAAAGGCGACCAGTTGCAGCAGTCCTGGCGTTTGTCTCTGCATCCATTTGTCCGTCCTTACTAATTTTCAGTAATAACAGTTCTGTACTTTTTCTATCGAATATTGCCATATTTAACAAATTATTAGCCACTGTATGTGGACCAATAAAGCCAGTAAGGACGCAATGTCAATAATAATTGAAGAGGTGGATTCCAAAACGCACTAAGTCAATTTTCTGTTATTTTGCGTTTGTTATTGTTTAGAAGGCATAGGTGTATCACTTGAGAGAAGAATATTTGCGAAGCGGTTCTTAGTCACGCAGATATCAAACTGTGCTAAGGCAGTTGATGTAATATTCCATAATGTTCTTAGTTACAGTCTGCTATATTGCGCATGAGCAGTAGAACACGTAGTAGTATTTTACCGCGACACTGTCCGGCTCCATGGCTAAATGGTTAGCTTACTGGCCTTTGGCCAGAGGGGTCCCGGGTTCGATTCTCGACAGGGTCGGGAATTTTAACAATCATTGGTTAATGTCACTGGCACGGCGGCTGGGTGTATGTGTCGTCTTCAACATTTCATCCTCATCACGACGCGCAGGTCACCTACGGGAGTCAAATCAAAAGACCTGCACTTAGCGAGCCGAACATGTCCTTGGACACTCCCGGCACTAAACGCCATACGCAGTTTCATTTACCACGACATTTCTTGTGGAACTATGGAACAGTGTGTGATTTTGATTTAGAGTGTTCAGTTAATGCACAGGAAAATGAGAAGAGTAAGAGAAAACTGAATCCACAAAATTGGGACAAAAACAAAAGCAAGTATGCTCGGAATAGTAGTAGTGCCCATGGTGTTCTTACCAAAGACTGCAATCATTATATAACGAAGCTATGCGTGGCAGGGGATTTGAATAAAGAAGACATTGTTGATTTTCTCAGTAAGTTGTATGTTTTAAAAACCAAACCTGAGCAAGACAATTTTCTTGTCACATACATCAGGCTCTTTCTGGAGATCCTCCTACGAATTCTGCTCAGAAATCGAAGAGAAGAACAAAATAAGTGAGTTAAAGAAGAAGGATGTGGAGGAACTATTAATAAAATTTGTGC
Organism: Anabrus simplex; assembly: GCF_040414725.1. NCBI lineage: Eukaryota > Metazoa > Arthropoda > Insecta > Orthoptera > Tettigoniidae > Anabrus > Anabrus simplex. The sequence goes on from NC_090269.1 coordinate 31,362,081, forward strand.
AGCTCTGGGCCACTGCACATCACTAGCTAAGGACAATGACGATGTTCACTGGGATGAAGAAGAACCTTTTCTGTAATATAACCCTGATGTGAAGCTGTAAAATTACTTTAGTTATGTTCCAATGAAGGTAGCACTCAGGAATAGTTTTGTTTTTATAATCTATGTACGTAACCACTCATACTTTTTTTTTTCCAAAATGCATTAAGTCAGCATGACTTAGTGCATTTTGGGAAAACCCAGCATTAAAATCCAGTAATTTTCCGGGAATGGACGTAGTATTATAAAAATAAAATTCTACCTTTAAGAGGCCATTAAGAAAGGCCGTAGTACAAACATTATGAATAATAATAATAATAATAATAATAATAATAATAATAATAATAATAATAATAATAATAATAATAATAATAATAATATTTGTTTAAGTCCCACTAACTACTCTTTTACGGTTTTCGGAGACTTTATGTTTTCTTATATATATAAATGATATGAGTAAAGGAGTGGAATCGGAGGTAAGGCTTTTTGCGGATGATGTTATTCTCTATAGAGTGATAAACAAGTTACAAGATTGTGAGCAACTGCAACGTGACCTCGAAAATGTTGTGAGATGGACAGCAGGCAATGGTATGTTGATAAACGGGGCTAAAAGTCAGGTTGTGAGTTTCACAAATAGGAAAAGTCCTCTCAGTTTTAATTATTGCGTTGATGGGGTGAAAGTTCCTTTTGGGGATCATTGTAAGTATCTAGGTGTTAATATAAGGAAAGATCTTCACTGGGGTAATCACATAAATGGGATTGTAAATAAAGGGTACCGATCGCTGCACATGGTTATGAGGGTGTTTAGGGGTTGTAGTAAGGATGTAAAGGAGAGGGCATGTAAGTCTCTGGTAAGACCCCAACTAGAGTATGGTTCCAGTGTATGGGACCCTCACCAGGATTACCTGATTCAAGAACTGGAAAAAATCCAAAGAAAAGCAGCTCGGTTTGTTCTGGGTGATTTCCGACAAAAGAGTAGCGTTACAAAAATGTTGCAATGTTTGGGGTGGGAAGAATTGAGAGAAAGAAGAAGAGCTGCTCGACTAAGTGGTATGTTCCGAGCTGTCAGCGGAGAGATGGCGTGGAATGACATTAGTAGACGAATAGGTTTGAATGGCGTTTATAAAAGTAGGAAAGATCACGATATGAAGATAAAGTTGGAATTCAAGAGGACAAACTGGGGCAAATATTCATGTATAGGAAGGGGAGTTAGGGACTGGAATAACTTACCAAGGGAGATGTTCAATAAACTTCCAATTTCTTTGAAATCATTTCGGAAAAGGCTAGGAAAGCAACAGATAGGGAATCTGCCACCTGGGCGACTGCCCTAAATGCAGATCAGTATTGATTGATCAGTGTATTGATTGATTGATTGACTCCAGTACAAACATTATGAATAATACCTAAATATAAAAAAAATGCTTCTCCTGAAAAATACTATTTTTTGACTTAGTGCGTTTTGGAATCCACCTCTTCAGTTTGAACAGTAAGTTAATGGGTAGTAAAAATGTTCTTTGAAACTCAGATTTTTATCACGGAGAACGTACATTGTTGAGATGTGAAGATAATTGTTTGAAGGAGAATGAACCATTGTTGAGTATAATTTCAGAATGTGAAATTTATTTATATATAATAATTCCCAGTGGCGCAACAGCTCCGAAGGGCCATGGCCAATCAAGCGACCGCTGCTCAGCCCGAAGGCCTGCAGGTTACGAGGTGTCGTGTGGACAGCACGACGCATCCTCTCGGCCGTTATTCTTAGCTTTCTAGACCGGGATATATTACAAGTTTCGTTTATATACTTGTGTATGTTAAACGGAGATATGAAAAAGTAATTGTATATTAGAATAAATAGAAATAATTGTAAAAACATTGTAAATCGTTATGTAATTTTACTAAAACAATAACATCTGAGCTTAATACTTTTGCAGTTGATACTTGTGGAAAAGTCAAAGTTCCTCAAGAAGGAGTGAGTAAAATTCGGGTAGTAAAATAGGGTAGAGTGGGGTAATTGGTATGTGAGGTAACTTGGTGGTAAGAAAGTATGTTTCAATTATACCATCTACGAATAAAAATTTTACGGTAATTCTCTAACAATTTTATTGTGAAAAGTATGTTACTGCGGTACTTTGCTCTTTAATAGATGTTTCAATACGATGAAAATTAAGCGGAAATGTATTTGCTGTTGCCACTATTTACCTGTATCATTATTATTTATAAGCTAAATTACACTTTATATCAGGTGGCGCATGGTACAAAGGGATGTTTATTTTGTATTGTCTGCTACAATGATACCGTTTGATTAACATATCTACCAAGTTCCCTCATTTGTTGTAGAAAAATAAAGAGTGCATCACTAAAAAACATTTAATTTTATTGAAAACTAAACAAGTTACAGCAATTAAAATGTACGGTTCTAGGTACAGCGGTCTCCCCAAGAACAGAAAAAACTGAAAGCGCAAACAAATGTCATACAGCACCAAATTACCCCGTAGTAGAGTAATTTTGATATTCACCACTACGTCGGAACATTCCCATCTACCAAGATCCAACATTGACATAAAAATATTAAGCTTCTACTACGGTATGTGTACTTGATAACAAGTACTTTCAATCGATCATATCATAACCCCTTCTGAGTACTTATTAATGTGAGCAATTTAGGATTAGACAAATGTAGGCCAACACCAAATTACCCCACACTACCCTATTATAAAGATTTTTTCATTTTTATGTTTACGTCGTTTTGTTGTTACGAAACCGTATTCTTCACATGCGGTTTTCACGGAAACTGTTGACTTTTTTAAACAAGGATTAAATAAGAGACAAGCACGCTACCTCTACACCACAGGACTGGCTACCACTACTATATTGACGCGGTCTAGAATGTCTTTCATTGTCTCACAATTCATAAACCGTACCATTATTTTGTGGATAAACTAATTTCTCTTTCGATTTATCGAACTCTTTACCTCCCCTATGGATGGAGTCAAAGGATGCATCATCTGTATTCTCTGCATGTCGTAAGAGTCTACTAAGAGGATAACAACCAACACATTTGTCATCACTTCCTCGTTTTCTTATCCAAAAGACATATCCATGTGGCGGAGAAAATGTAATAGTGCGAATTTTGTTTGCTAGCCTTTTTTGTTTTTGTTGTTGTTGTTGTTGTTGTTGTTGCAATATTTGCTTTGCGTCGCACTGACACAGATCGGTCTTATGATGATGATAATGAGATAGGAAAGACCTAGGGATGGGGAGGAAGCGGCCTTAATTAAGGTACATCCCCAGCCTGATGTGAAAATAGGAAACCACGGAAAACTATCTTCAAGGCTGGCGACATAGTGGTTCGAACGCACTGCCAACTCGCTCGGTGCTAGCGTTTGAACGTCACACCAATTCAGATTGGTTTTTGGTGAGGAAGGAGTGGGAAATGGCTAGAACTGTGAAGGAAGTGGTCATAACCTTCATTAGGGAACAATGCCAGCAAAGAAAAGGGGGAAACCATGGAAAACGGTCTTCTGACCTGCCGATGGTGGGGTTCGAACTCATAATTTCCTCAATGTAAGTTTACAGCTACGTGAGCGGTACAGATACAGCCGTGCGGTTAGGAGCACGCGGCTGTAATCTTGCATCCAGGAGATAGTGGGTTCGAAACCCACTGTCGGCAGCCCTGAAGATGATTTTCCGTGGTTTCCCATTTTCACACCAGGCAAATGCTGGGGCTGTACCTTAATTAAGGCCACGGCCGCCTCCTTCCAATTCCTAGGCCTTTCCTTTCCCATCGTCGCCATGAGACCTATCTGTGTCTGTGTGACGTAAAGCCACTACCCCCTGGTACAGATACACAATGAACAGTAACACACGTTAAATTATTCTGAATGCCACTTGTTTAGAATTCGAATATTTATGTAACTTTTGACAATAATATATTGAAGTTCTTCTTATTATCCGTTTACCGTCCAGGGTTGGTATTTTTTCCTCGGACTCAGCGAGGGATTCCACTTCTACCGCCTCAAGGGGTCTTGGAGCGTCAGACTTTGGGCCGGGGAGGAGGACAAGTACCTCGCCCAGGCGGCCTTACCTGTTATGCTGAACAGAGGCCTTGTGGGAGGATTGAAAGAGATAGACACGAAAGAGGGAAGGAAGCGGTCGTGGCGTTACGTTATGTACCATCGCGGCATTTGCCTGGAGGAGAAGTGGGAAACCATGGAAATCCACTTCGAGGATGGCTGAGGTGGGAACCGAACACCCTTCTATTCAGTTGACCTTTCGAGGCCGAGTGGACCCCGTTCCAGCCCTCGTACCACTTTTCAAATTACATGGCAAAGCCGAGAATCGAACCCGGGCCTCCGGGGGTGGCAGTTAATCACACTAAACACTACATCACAGAAGCAGACTATACTGTATTGAAGTTGTATGTATGTTTAGTCCTCAGCCCGAAGGCTGGTTGGATCCTCAACAGTTCCGCCATCAGCTGTCATAGATGGCCTAGGCATCACTGAAGAGGCGTACTAGGGAAATGAGGAGCGAGGGAGTTTCCCGTTGCTTTCCTCACCGAGCCAGAAGTTGCTATTACACATCAGTCTGCCAAGCCCACTGAAATGCATGCACCAACTGACCCTATGAGCAATATTTTCACACCATTCATAGCAGGGACTGGCTGCAGAAGGATTGGCATTACTAGCATTACTCATACCTCAGTCACTTTCATTTTGTCAAAGCTAAGGAGAAAGCTGAGACAGATCAATGAAAGTAACAAAATTGCTCTAGCCCATACCAAAAGACATAGTGCACTGTAAACACTAGGTCCTGCCAGCAAAGGCACGTATTGAAGTTACCAATGTAAAATTGTCAAACTGTTTTCTTTTACAAAGGAATTGACATTTCGCACTGTACAGAGAGTCCCGGAAATTCTCTTACAAACTTCCACCTTGACACTGCGGAGCTGTGTGCGCCTCAGGCGGCTTGAAGCGACTGTACTGGTGCCTGCCACTTTACAGTCTCCCTAATAAAAAGGAACAACGTTTCATAACATAAAGGCTAAACCCTCCTTCCGCGTTATTGCGCTGGTCACTGATGGACTTCGGAGATTCTTTAGGTCGTTTCAGCCCATGTTCTGCGGCTACGTGTTTATTACACCGTCGCGTCGCAGACCGCCCCTGTAAACAAACTTATTACATCCACATTAAGTTTTACCAAGACGCTATTTCATAATGAACAATAAAATAATTAACTTTCCAAATGGAACCGGCTTTGTCTCGATCTCTTACCGTAATTTGGGAACAGCATATTAACTTCATGCACGGTTCGATTCCCAGCTCTGCTACAAACTTAAGACTGGCATAAGGGACCGAAAAGGGGTGAAGTCAGTCTCTGGTAACAAGTACCGGTAAGGGATAAAATAAAATAAAATAAAATAAAATAAAATAAAATAAAATAAAAAATAACTCTATATCATCGAATAATAATAATAATAATAATAATAATAATAATAATAATAATAATAATAATAATAATAATAATAATAATCGGATTCATTTCCTGGCTCTGCCGCGAAATTTGGAAAGTGGTGCGAGGGGTGGAACGGAGTTCACTCAGCCTCGAGAGGTCAACTGAATAGAGAGGGGTTCGATTTACACCCCAACCATCCTCGGCGTGATTTTCCGTGGTTTCCAACTTCTCCTCCAGGCAAATGCCGGGATGGTACCTACGTTAAGACCACGGCCGCTTCCTACTCTCTTCTTTGTCTATCATTCCCAATCTTCCCACCCCCACAAGGCCCCTCTTCAGCATAGCGGGTGAAGCAGCCTGTGCGATGTCCTGGTCCTCCTCCCCAGTTGTATCCCACGACCCGAAGTCTCACGCTCCAGGACACTGCCCTGGAGGTGGTGATCAATTGCTGAGTCCGAGGGAAAGCTGGACGGTCTGATCTGTAAACAACAGTGGCGTATACTGGGTTCAAGACGTGGGCTACCACTGGACTTAGTTACCCCTTTCCAATGGTTGGTTTAGTGAACGTCATGCCGTAAGCGTTTTGAGCTGCAGCCAATAGCCAACGGAGAAGCCTGCTATGTTGTCAAGGCTACTTCATAAGCTACTGCCCTGGCCTCTGCTACTGTCATTACTCGACACCTGATCAGTGGAAGTGGCAGCCTAATAAAGGTCGATTCACACATCTCCGTGACGTGACGGCATCTTCCGTGAAAATAAAATATCGTCGCCATGTAAACGAAGGGATGAGTTCCTACACTTCCGTTGACGTCATTCGCCGTGACCTTCAGTGCTTCTCCGTGATCCGTGCCGGCAAAACGTATTCGTTGGCCAACGATATTTTCTTGTTTTCACGGACGTGATTTCTCTCTTCCCGTCTTCCTGCTTCTCTGCTTTCTTCGAGTACTGAGGTTATCTGTGTACGTTTGAACTGTCCTTTACCTCCCAAAATGAAGGACGAACTGCTGATTGAATTAGTGATGATGATAATGAAGATTGTTTAAAGGGGAAGGCACACTCTTTTCTATATAATTTAGCTGATTCGAAATATATGGATAGTGGTTTGAAGAAGCGTGTATGGGACGAAATTGGCGAGAAAATGGAAGCTGAAGGTAGTTAACTAACATTTTTTGCTTTTAAGATTAAGGAAATCAGTCTGTCTGTACATAGGCACCGACTTTGGCGCGGCAAGGCACTTTCTGTCCCCAACCTACAAAGTCAGGGGTATTAAAATTAATCAACGATTTCATTTATTTAATTTTTCAAGTAATTATTATTTAATTGTTTAAGTAATTAAAAGCAAATGTAGTGTATCCGTGAAATTTTACTTCGTCGTCCTTCAAGCACTTATATAGAGCAGAAAACTCTCCTTCCTAACCCCTGCGTTTCCATATAGGATGAACCCACTGTTTCTTCCTCTCTTTCTCCTCTTCATCCAAAATTATAGCTGTCATTAACAGTTAATCATCACTAAAAGAAAACTCATCATCTAACACTTGATTGCCGACTTATAACTGCGCGGAACTGCACGGAACGGAAGTGTGAGAACAGACGTGAAATATTCATGTCGGAAAGGACGGATACAGACACGGAGAGCGCCGTCACTTCCCGGAGATGTGTGAATCGACCTTTTGGCTTAGCAGAGAATGCTTGCCTTTAGTCCGATGGTCCCGGTTCAATTCTCAGAATCAAACCCCTCGTACCGTTAATTCCCCTGGCTTAGGGACTGGGTTTTTATGTCATCTTCGCCATTCATTTTATTATCATTAGGTTTCTACCGAGCCTATTGCATTATTATTATTATTATTATTATTATTATTATGATTATTAATTTATTTACATTTTTACAGCGGTCGTACTCATCGTTCAGTGGATTACTAGCTTCCTCGGAAGATCAGTGGTGGTGTCCGAGCCGTGGTCACGGGTTTGATTTCAACCAACAAAAGAGAACACTAGAACTGAAAGATTGCATTTCATTTTAGCAGATCTACCTATAGAAGAAAAACTATATTACTCCTATAACAGCAGTCCTGTAGTGTCTTCCTACAAGGATGTAGAAGTAAATGGGAGTGAAATACCAGCACCCTGTTATCCGTGAGTATGAGGTGAGGGAGTATATACGACGAGGAACGCATGGTTGTTAGTTAGCACTGGCGACCTGACGGAGCGAAACCTAGCACACCTATCCCCCCGGTCCTCGCACCTATCGGACATACAGCAGCATGTCGCGCGAGGTGGGGCGAGGGGAAGGGGACGCAGAGGCTGGGCTGCAAGGTCAATCTCCGATGCCTTGCTCTCAGAAATACGTGCGACGTTTTTTCTCATTGTTTTCAAGTTTTGTAAATGGAACAATGTGTCAGACGCTTATTTTATAATGTGCTTTAGATTTTCATCGTTCTAATTTGAGGTTTGGGCTTCACCGATAGCCTTGGTAGCCCTGATCATACGCCACTAGTAAACGACACACGACGGAACACGATATTGGAAATGACGAGTGACACATTGGACTTGTAGAACGATACTGCTTCCTGGATCATTACAGTGCGTTTTAAATTATTGAAGTGTTACTTCTGTTCTTATTCCTTATCAACATAGTGATGTTTTGCATGAACGATTAATTTTGCAGTTAATGCTTGTAGGTCCAATTTTGTAGCCAGAAAAGTTTGATTTTTTTAGTATATAATGGAGTTAATAGATCGCCAAAAGCAACATATTCTGACTGCAGATAACTTGCTGATATTTCAAATAACAGTGTTTAACATTTAGGAAGAAAAAAAAGCAGTGGGTACAAAAGGCCCGGTACCAGTCCTCATGTTACACATTTTCGTGCCAGTCTTCAGGGGGGTTAAAAAAAATAACATGCTAGTTGCTGAATACAGGTGGTGATTATTGTTTCACGGATAGATAATCATTTCCTTTAAATAAAATGAAGAAGAAAGGAATGAGTTGCAACCTTTCGAATTGAAGATATCAGCGGAAGGAGAGACCACGAAGGACGTGAAATGAGAAATCCTCACAAAACTAATATAATCTGGGTCGAAAGAGAACACTGATGAAGAGAGGTCGGATAGGAAAGATGAAAGTACGATACTTAGTACAAGTGGAAACAATGCCTGACTCAGCTAGAGATGCCATTGTCACCATTCTGGGGTATCACCCCTTTTGATCGCTTCTTATGAAATGCAAGGGTAACGTGGATGTATTCCAAGCCCCCATCCACAGGGGATACTTGCTGACTGAAGCACAGCGATTTTGAAAGGAACTTGGTAAGTGTCTTGCATGAGTGCCACATGAGTTTGAAGGATGAGAGGAAGAATTCGCCTCTCACTCAGACAAAGGCAAATACAATTAATTAAAATCAGTATGAGGTCTTGAGAAGTACGAGTTACTCTCTTCTTATATTGCCCCAGGAGAAGTGGGGTGGAGGTATATATAGGATACTTTTTCTCCACCACGTGCTCGCTAGTTCCTTTAGATCTCACCCTGGCAGACACTCAAGTTTCCGACTTCGGACAAGTCTCCATGCTGATGGGGGACATAGATGTCCTCAGCTCGCAGTTTGGAATTTTAGCGGTGGTGTAGTGAAACCCAATTACATTGTCTAAGTTTGTAGTGCCTGCCTTGCATATCAGTTTGAGCAGGTCGACGTGAGTTGACAGACAGAAATCATCTGTCCGGCTTATTGTTATGTGTTTGACGTGCCAAGTTTCCGGTCTTAAGATGCTCTCGCTTCACTGACTTGATGGCTTGACGGCGGGCCCAAGTTTCGCCAAACTTCTAACTTATATTAGGCGTTACCTACCTGTTAACCAACTTGACAGCTATCGCACGTAACGAAGATGCTAGATGCTAACAACGTGGACATTCACTCAAGAGTACAATGTTCCCGATCAGTAACATTACACGTGCCAAATTCTCCTGCAAAGAGAGCACTAATTCCTAGGGCATAAAATACTACTACTACTACTACTACTACTACTACTACTACTACTACTACTACTAAAAGATCAGTGTTCATCAAGTATCCATAATCACAACATGGAGATAAAGTTGGAATTCAAGAGGAAAAAATGGGACAACTATTCGTTTATAGGAAGGGGAGTTATGGACTGGAATAACTTACTAAGGGAGATGTTCAATAAATTTCCAAATTCTTTGAAATCATGTAAGAAAACAACAGATAGGGAATCTGCCACCTGGGCGACTGCCCTAAATGCAGATCAGTATTGATTGATTGATTGATTGATTGATTGATTGATTGAATGCGAAGCTTAGGCATTATTGTTCAGTCATTCCTCCAGAGGCTCTGTATGCAGCAGAATGCCTTGCGTTGAACTGAAAGGGTCTAAGTGAAATGTTAGAAGCCAAAGAAAGAAAAAAATCCTGAGAAAGATCCTAAGACCAATCAGAGAAAATGGAGAATATAGGAGACGGCATAACATTGAACTGTACCTGCATGTAAAAGGATAACGGACGCCATTTGGAAACGGATGATTCATTTTTATGGCCACATAACACGTATGAGCTCGCAGAGGATGACCAAAAGGATCTTTTCCTACTTTGTAAACAAGACAGGGGACTCTGGTTCACCGAAGTTGAAAAACACCTTCAAGAAATAGGGATCACACATGACATCCAGGAACGTTTTCAGGAAAATGGTTCTAGAATACCAGTGATTCCAAGAAAAGCTGAAGTTGAAAAGAGACAAGAAGTGGATTGATGAAAGAAAGGAGGCTGACAGAAAGCGAATATGGGAATACCGGGAAAGAATTAAAGCTGAAGGATGCAAACGATTGAAATAACGTGGTCTTCAGCCGGCCGAAACGAAGCAGAAAAATAAATAAATAAATAAATAAATAAATAAATAAATAAACTTCAGAGGGGGGGAGGAAATCTCTGGACTCTTCGAAATCGAAACTGATGTAAAACAAGGAGACGGAATCTCACCAATCATGTTTAACTGAGTTCTGGAAAAGTCGTTAGGGAATGGAAGAAGGGAATTCCTGACAAAGAGACTTTCAAAACTGGGCTAGGTAAGGAGAGTATAGATATTGCGCATTTCCTGCGTCCACGGCGGGTTGCGAAGAAATCCAGACTAGCACAACTCAGGATTAGTTGACTGTCATTATTTTTAACGTGATTTCCGGGAAAGATATGAAATACTTCTTGACGAACGAATCATTTGCCCAAGTTAACGATGGACGTCTCCATCCTACGAATTATTAGTTTCAGCAAGGAAATAATTCCTATCATATCTTAAATCTAAAACAATATGAAAATGCCTAAGCTAGATGATGAATAGGAATACCAATATATCTTAACCATAATTATTTATTCAAATTCTAAAAATTGAAAGAAGAAAAATATAATTGAGGAAAGTCATCCTTTGATATTGAATTAATTAATTCTGCTTCGTCGTAGTAACTAGGATTGTTGATCAGAAAATTATAATAATTATGTACAATAAAAGTTATGTAAATTTGAAATCTTGAAATAAAATTTGAAATGAACTCACATAACATAATCACATCATCAGTCACATTATAAAAATGTTCATAAATCAAAATCAAAGTAGATTTACATTATTTACAAGTCATCTTGGAAAGTATAATCATAATTTGCCATCATATTTCACTCTTCTTCTTCTTCTAATTACTTAGGATGGGCATTAGGTTTTGTTTGTTGTTGGATTGTTACTATTTAAATGCGTCAGGAAAAAGATAAGTATCAACTTAGCAATAACATGTGCTAATATTTACATTAATAACTAATGTCACTTGTCAACAAAAATGTATCATTCATCTCATTAATCTCTCATTCAATTTGACCGTAAAAATGTAACTAGAGAGATATTCTCGCATGAACATCTAACTTCCAACATCTTATCTTGTGTCATTCACTAAAATAGGTAAAGGATATTATTCATGAACAGTCTATGAATTATCTAACCTCCTGGAATTATTTATAAAGAATAATGCACATGCATTTGATTCGGTGTGTGCCATGCTTAACTTCAAAATAAATTCAACATTACGGTAGAGACCTAAGTTAAAATTAATCAAATCACTACTCAACACTTCCTAAAATGATTCATTGCGATGATCTACTTATGCCATAATTTATTATAAACTCCACCATATTATTTTCATCATCGTAGGATATGGATTACTTGTCAACGAATGATCATCATGGTATCATGAATATTAATGATCCTGGAATGCGTCATATATCCTCCTCTTTTTCTTCATAATCAATCATTTTCTTCTTTACCGACTTAGCAACGCATATTCCAATTCTCTATCCTTCCTTATATTAATTTAATTCTTCAATATCGCTTTCTTCTCATATATCATATTTCTTCCTTTCCTTCCCAATAATTCTCATATGTATTTCAACTTGAAGCTTGGAATCATTTAATTCCTAATTATCCACTTGTTTAATCCAATTTCTTCTTAACTATTATTACCACTTCGAATTATTCTCATATCCATGTATTATCCTACTCTGACTTCCTATGACACTGTTCAACATTCATTCTCCATAATATTAATTGTTACCGTGGTTTGGTGGACCAGTAGAGGTGAAAGAAGGTGCCGGGATGAATGGGTCTAACTACAAGGTCAAAGTTAATTTAAAATTTTAACAAAGGTTATATTTTCCACAAAAAAAAGGACAAAATTTTAACAACTTTTCACTTAGAGAAATTACAATGACATATCAATTAGAAACAAGACTTAGAAAGATCCAACATTTCAGAATTTTAACACTCTTGGGCTACAAGCCCTAGTATTATAATTTTGAGCTCCTAGCTCAGTGGACAAGGTGGGCTTACTAAGCCAACAAGATTTACAAGCTTTTACAATTCACGAATTTCACCGTCCGTACCTTTCCAGATGAACATCTCTCGGATCTTTTCTCGAGATTTGAAGATGCCTAAATGCCCCCTAATGGGGTCTCATGGTAGTACTTGAAGATCATAGGTACAAGAACAGCTGGAACCACAACTTTCTTCTTCTTCATGCCTCGACGGGCAACATAAAACCCCATTCCTCAACACATAAGGGACGACATATTCCCCAGAAGTAAGGGTTTCCATAATAAGAGCCAGCACTGGATCTTCACGTTGATATTTCTCAATATCTCTAAACAACATGGGGGCATCAGTTAGAATGGCATTTACCCCAGAAGGTACGGGTGCTGGAAGAGAAGAACTATCTTCTTGTTCAGAGATCTCCACATCATGAGCAAACATGCGGCTTAATCCATCCACAACATTTTCCGATCCTCGAATGTGCCTGACATCAAACTGGAAAGCAGAAATCCTGATGGCCCATCGGGCTATACGACCAGTACGACGCGGTCTAGCTAAGACCCAACTTAAGGCTTGGTTATCTGTTTCCAAGTCGAACTTGACATGTTTCAGATAGAGGCGGAACTTCTCTAGTGCAAATAAGACTGCCAAACCCTCAAGTTCATAGATGGAATACTTGGCTTCTTGAGCCGATCGTGTCCTAGAAGCATTGGCGATGGGTCGCCTTCCGAGTTCAGTCTCTTGAAGAAACACAGCAGCCACAGCCGACGACGACGCGTCGGTTTGAACGATGAATCACTTCGAGAAATCAGGCATAGCAAGGACAGGGGCGTTACAAAGAGCTAATTTCAGGTCTTCGAAAGCGGCTTGTTGAGAAGGTCCCCACTCAAATTTGGCGCCTTTCCTACGAAGTAAGTTCAAGGGCGCCGCTCTGTTAGCGAAGTTGGGAATACATTTCCTGAAGAAATTCACCATGCCGATGAATCTGGCAATACCTCTGATGCCCTTAGGAGGTTTGAACTCACGGATGGCCTGTGTTCTAGAATGATCAACAGAAACACCATCGGGCGACACAATATGCCCTAGAAATGACATGGAAGGCTTAGCAAAGGCTACCTTAGATAACTTCACAGTTAACCCTGCCTTACGAAGGAGATTAAGGACCTCTTTCAGATGATCAAGGTGTTCTTCAAAGGTCTCAGAAAATACGACGACATCATCAAGATAATGGTATAAGTATTCAAATTTGATGTCGGAAAAGACCCTATCTAGCAGTCTCGTTAGCACAGTTGTCCCCGTGGGGAGCCCGAAGGAACGCGGTTGTACTCATACAAGTTCCAATCCGTGGCAAAAGCAGTGAGATGTTTGGATTCTTCAGCTAGAGGGATCTGATTATACGCCTGATTAAGGTCTAAGATGGTAAAGAACTTAGCTTTCCGAAAACATGAAAAACAAGAGTGAAGGTCAGGAAGAGGCACAGATTGTAACACCACCCTCCGATTTAAAGCCCTGTAGTGAATCACAGGCCTGAAGCCACCTTGAGGTTTCGGAACCAGGAAAATAGGCGATGAATACGCCAACTTAGAGGGTCGAATTATACCATCTTTCACCATTTGATCAATGATCACCTTGAGAGCTTTCATTTCAGGTGGAGATAACCTATAAGGTGGAAATCTAACGGGGATCGAATCCGTAACCTCAATCTTGTATTCGATAAGGTCAGTAACACCAAGAGTATCAGAAAAAATATCTGGAAACGACTGACACAACTTACGAATACTCTCAGCCTGCTCCTCAGGTAGATGTCTAAGGTCTAACAACATCTCATCCTGGGTAGGCGAATCAGATGAACATGACACAGAATTACATTTTAGCAAAGGGATTTTACAATTATTAGCAAATTTGAAAGTGCACGACTTGCTCTGAACGTCGAGCACTAGACCAGTGTGAGACATGAAATCCGCTCCTAATATAATGGGGCAAGACAAGTGCTTAGCCACAAACAGTTTAACTTTCCAAGTAAATTTAGAAATCCGAATTTTGGCAAAGATAAAACCTAAAATTTCTAATGGAGAAGAGTTAGCCGAAACGCATTGAACCGAAGACGAACAATAATCAGAAAATTTACAGACATTTTAATTTAGAGTACCATTCAGCCGAAATAATGGAACACACACTCACAGAGTGTAATAGAGCAGTAATCGGTTCATTATTCAACTCAATTTTCAGAAAAGGTACAAGTGCGGAGGTCTCCGCTGCAATCTTAAGACATTCTTTAGGGCATTCCACTGACGGTTTAGAAGAACTTCTACCCTGTTCCAAGCTTTCGGAGGCTTTAACCGGGGCTGAGCCTTGGAAAGATGAATTTGCCGACTCAGCCGATGCCACCAGTCACTTTTGATTATTTGCGTTGGTGGAAGTTGCACCAGAAGTTGAACAGGAGGGGGTGCTATTAGCATTAGGGCAATTCTTGGCGATATGGGAAAACGAGCCGCATTAAAAACAGCCTTGGGATGACCCTGCTCCGTTCTTTGTCCCACTGGATTTAATCAAAGGACACTTGTTCCGGAGATGATCTGCCGACCCACAAACATAACATTTGCGGGTTATGGAAGTTCGGCGAGGTGGAGGCTGAAAATTACTCGAAGATGGAGGGGGCTCCTTAGCGACACGTAAGGGGTCGGCATACCGCACTCCTTCGGCTGAGACAGCCATAGCCTCTAGTTCAGCAAAAGTTTGAGGACGCGACGCAAAACACAGATATGACCTGTAAGGGTGGTGAAATCCCTTCCACAACGGCCTGCACAATTTGATCTTCAGGGAAATGAAGAGCAAATACCCTAGTGTAGAACTTAATGTCTTGGATGAAGTCGGCAAAATTTTCATCCAGTCGCTGTACTCTGTAATAATACTTGCTCGAGCGGGAATGAATTTAGCTAGCAGATGGGCGTGGAAGTCTTCAATAGATGATTGTTCAGCAATTGCTCTGACTATTTTGTCCGATAGGACACCTATGGAGTAAGAGTAAATAATTTGAAGAATTTGACAAGGGGAAAGAGAAAACACTAGAGCGTGATCCTGGAATTCAACTAAAAACCTTAAGAATGCAGTGACATCATTAGTGGAATTAATGCAAAACTTAGAAATACCCCTAAGCAACATCGCCAAAGGATGAGGCGAACTACTGAACCCAGGTAAGGTAGGTAAGGGTTATTCTGCCCGAAGGCAGGTCCGAACCTCCGCAGAGGTGTTCCTGAGCCGGAGTTTACGTGCGGTAGGGTGGCCAGTTCCTTTCTGCTCCTCCATTCCCTTACCCCCCACCAACAGCGCGTGGAAACCCATCCAACTCCTGACCACGCCCAATGTTGCTTAACTTCGGAGATTTCACGGGATCCGGTTTTCAACACGGCTACGGCCGTTGGCGTTATCCCAGATGACATAGTAGGTAAAGGCCTAGGGGGTGAAGAGGCTTTAGAGACAGCGTTACTTATAAAGAAAGGTGGAATTGAGGTACGACGATCAGACTCATTTCCTAATGGGGCAGACGTCTGTTGAGTAGCCACAGATTTTCTACTTTCTTCCCCTTTGGAAGAATCCTCCTCATTAGCTATGTTTACAACCGTGGCTTGGTCGCTTTTGGGAGGAACTGTCCCAGTTAACAATTGACTAACTTTACTGGACATTTTTGATAGATGATCAGCTAGATTACTCGCCTCCTTAGCATGATCTACCTTTAATTTTAGAGACAATAGATCGCTCACCCTGTTATAAAAATGGAACAATCTTGCCTGCACTCTCTTAAGATGATTGGGCGATGGATCATTTACTTCAAAAAACTAACTACAGATGCTAGCTCAGTAGTGCTGTCCGTGATCATGGAGAGAGCCTCATCAGTATCTTTCTCTCCCAAAGTTGGGGTACTAATTGCAATTTAAGGGATTCCTTAAGCTTGGTGGTATCGGCCGCAACCGAGCCTCCAGATTGAACATTTCTAATAGCTAATTCATAAATCAATTCCTCCTTGCGCAAGCAGCCGGGATGGAGGACTTCGTGAGGGCCGGGCATGATGACAGAAACTTTACAAATTTAGAAAATAGGAAAAAAAATTCCAGCGACTGAGAAAATTGTTAGAGTACAAATCGAATCTAATGTTTAGCCGTCAAAAGGGGTTTAATTGAGACCCATTCAACCACGCTCTGCTACCACTTGTTACCATGGTTTGGTGGACCAGCAGAGGTGAAAGAAGGTGCCGGGATGAATGGGTCTAACTACAAGGTCAAAGTAAATTTAAAATTTTAACAAAGGTTATATTTTCCAAAAGAAACGACAAAATTTTAACAACTTTTCACTTAGAGAAATTACAGTGACATATCAATTAGAAACAAGACTTAGAAAGATCCAAGATTTCAGAATTTTAAGACTCTTGGGCTACAAGCCCTAGTATTATAATTTTGAGCTCCTAGCTCAACTTTTACAGGCGAGCACAAATTGTTCAAAGGGCAGAAAGCCCCTAATCCCTGGAGCACTTGCACCCAACTTCAAATATCAAGCCTCCCAGAGGCACAGTTACCACACTAGAAAAAAGCTGACACGCTCTCAGTTTTTCACGCCTATTTAAGGCAATACCAGAAACTTACAATTATTTGCCATCAAGGCACAACTTACAAAAAAAAAGAAACAGGGGTCTTGTACCCAACCTACTGGGCCTTAGCAGAAAAGAACAGGTTAAGTAAATGGCCCGAAACACCAAATTGAATGGAGGCGTATACTTGCACTCCTAAATATACATTCTTAAAACCTAAAATGCACTAGGCCGATGAAACAGGGGCTATTCCCAAACTAGGGGGGTGACTCGAATAAGAATAATTTAATACGTTACGGAAAGGAAGAAAACCAGTATCAAAACATTGTCACCTCAAACCAATATGAAGGGGAGTTCGAGAAGGTAAATCACTCTCTATCCCCGAATTACAGTTACAGATTTTATGAATTTTTCACATTAGCCGGCAGAATTTACATTTTAGAGAAGTTGGTTATATATTAAAGTTTCGGACCTATCCCTCGGGTTAAACTGCGGAGCTAGCAGGAAATAAAGATGTTAAACGGCCATTACCTTGCTGAAGAACTGCTGCCTGATGAAGGAGGCATCTCCCGCCTCCTGCTTCACATACACCCACTTAGTTAGATGTTGATCAAATGGCCAAGAGACGTGAAAATCCGCAGTTTATAAACCATCGGGGAAGGTTCCAGACCTTTCATGAATAATCAAGCCACACCCTCTCAATTTTATTGGACCATACAAAATTTACACTCAAAGTCGAAGAAGAAATCCAGGATTGGTCGTAAATTAATTACAAAAATTAGCGATTGGCTGGATTCAAAACTTGCGGAAAGAAAGGATAAATATTGCCAACCCACAAATGAATGAACGAAATTTAGTAAAGAAAAAACTTATGAATACAAAATTTCTTCAAAAAAGGTTCTTTCACTTCGCACCAGGGTGCATGATCATAGTTTTTGTAGTGACATCTGTTGTAGAAAGTCCAAACTTCTTGATAAATGGTAACCAAAACACCTTGAAATTCACACAGTCCTGGAGACTTCACAATCACAAAATTAAGGTAGTGACATCTTCTGAGTAAACGTTTAAGGAGGTCTAGTTCCAAGTTCACTGTTCCTTCAGTAGAGGTGGTTTTATCGGCGCAAGATTTAAATGTGCGGCGTAGAGGTGTACCTACCGGTACATTAATCATCACTCATATACAACCTTAAATATTCTACATATATATCTCTCAATTCATATAGAATAACCTTTCAATATATTTAAATATCATAGCAATGGCAATAATGTATAATTCACTTCACACTCCGTAACCAGGATTGGTTATGTCTTATATCCATGTATTTTGACACAAATGTATCATTATTCCGCGATAATCTAACATATTTGAGATACTTTGAAGACTACACGATCAACCATTTATTCACAAACAAATATGAATTATTACATTGCATTTTATAACATTGATTTACCTTTCTTTTTTAAAAAAATCAAACTTATCTTTTTCCTTCGGCTCCTCCGGGATTGGATTAGTTTCTCCTCGACATCTGCGGCTCGGGTTTGGCAATCACATCCTGCCGTTGGTCATCGGGATGCTTTGGGAAATGAAAACCTTCGTTGCCGTCGTCCAGCTTAGCCAAGACCAGCTACAATACTCAGACCACAATGCAGAAAATACATGGCTGCCGTACCGGGCCAAATCTGACATGGCGCAGAATAACCTTGTATTGGTCGTGAGAATGTTTATCGAATGTTTCCAAAATCCTTAGCATTTGATACGTAAAAGAGAAATAGTAATTTTACGTGCTCTTTATCTAGGAGTTCTTTTCTTGTTTAACGTTGCACTAACATATCGAAGGTTTTCGGCGATAGAAGGATAGGAAAGGGCTAGGATTGGGAAGGTAGCGGCCATGGCTTTAATTAAGGTACGGCCCCGGCATTTGCCTGGTGTTATAATGGGAAACCACGGAAAACTATCTTCAGGGCTGCCGACAGTGGGGTTCGAACCCACTCTCTCCCGAATGCAAGCTCACAGCTACGGGACCCTAACCTCATGGCTAAGTCGCTACATTTAGGATAATAAGGTGCTTGGAGCGGATTTTAAAAGCATTCAACCGAGTGAATTGGCCTCGCGGTCAGGTTTGCATACGGACTTAAGATAAAATCAACCCAACACCAAACAAATAATTAGTTCTCCGGTTATTAACACTATGACAGCATGCCATTACCCTATTATACATCATTCACCAAAATAATGAAGTTGACTAAAACTATCACTAGATTCCTCTTGGTTCTCTGCTTTTGAAGTTTCTTGGAAATTTCTTTTGATATTTTCTTTTCATTTGTGATCGTATAATTGTTGATAATAATATTGGCCAGAATTTTTACATCACTCTTCCATACATTTTTCAGAAAGTTACCCAAAATACTCTGGCACTCTTTTCAGTACTACTCTCTTCATAACTACCAAGGTAACTTACCAGAATTTCGCACTTCAGATCGTCTTGTCCTTAACATCCTAATATCACCTTTGATTTCCTTGCTAGTGAAGCAATAATTTTAAAATGCACTTATACTTTTAGGCCACTTGTCTCTTTCATATTGATGGAATATTTACACCAGGTCTTGAGAACACTATAACCTTTCGTAATTATATTGAAAGAACTATTTTTTTTTGTCGTGGAAGACTGAAAAAATTCTGTTATCTTCTTCACACCATCGTTTAAATGCTTTTTCGTCTCTCAGTGGCAGTTGCTGTTCATGTTCTTTAGGGCACTTTCTTCCTCGAGGCAAATAAATGCCATGCGAAAGCTGATTGTAGAATACGGTTAGACAGGTCTCAGGTGACAATTTAAGATATTTCCTAGGGATGCGAATAGGTTCACTGTTCTCAACGGGAATATACATATTTTTGCGGAAAATAAACTTAAAATATTTCATGCACACGACTATTTCATTATTTACAAGGAAATTCTCCCTATCAATGCACCGAATCCATTCCTGTCGAAGACTTTATCCTTTGGTAAGGACAGACATACCCGAAGAATTCCCGTAATTTGTCCTGCAGAGAGGTACGCAACACGATCGATCCATGTTAGCCTAATATATGCATAATACGTAGTAACATTCTAAGTAAACACCAATAAATAACACCACCACTCCAACACAATGGTCAACAAACACATAACCTATACGGTACCACGTTCAAACGAGAAATAATTAACTTACGGGTATTTTAAGCTTCCACGTAAAAGCAACTGACGATACAAATACTTCCTTATCAGTATTGAAAATCACGAAGTACGATCACATGCGGACTCGAAATACCTATTTCAAATTATTACTCTATAATCTCGTATCCACTATGACATTTAACCTACGCCTGGCCTGCACCCACGGCCATATTGCCATTAATCGAAACTTGCCTTGAGGTCTGAGGATTGTAGGTGGTCTTGGCTCAACCTCCTCCGGACAGTATCACCATAGTCTTCTCAGATATACATGGCAGCCAGATCTTGCGCAAATGGGATACAAATAAAGATATATGTAGTTGTGTCATAATGTTGAATCCAAAGCCTTCTAACATTATAGTTTCAATGATAATCCTTTCGTCTTGAATTTAATCTTAATAACGTTTGCAGATTACCAATATGTCTACCATTGTCTCGGTTTTCTAGATTGAAATTGTTGTTTTAGTAGTTGATTTAGCTATATCCGCATAGTATCGAATTCTCTTCCTTGTAAATGAGTAAAGGCTTAGTTTTCGCCGTTATGAAATTTTAATGTATGAACTCCTTTATAATTCTCTTCTTATTTGGCGGTTTTAATTACTGCTTCTGTAAAGTATGCGTCCTCTAATAAATGTAGACCTCGTAAATCTTATTCTTTTAATAATATTCTTCCAATTCGTCAGATTATATACGCGTTTTTAGTCTCTTCTGATCAACAGTCAGGCGAATAAGTTTGAGTGGCGTCTTTAAAAGTAGGAAAGATCACAATATGAAGATAAAGTTGGAATTCAGGAGGATAAATTGGGGCAAATATTCATTTATAGGAAGGGGATTTAGTGATTGGAATAACTTAGGCCTACCAAGGGAGATGTTCAATAAATTTCCAATTTCTTCGAAATCATTTAAGAAAAGGCTAGGAAAACAACAGATAGGGAATCTGCCACATGGGCGACTGCCCTAAATACAGATCAGTATTGATTGATTGAACACGTCCGTTCATTAAGCTTGCTCATTCAATTATCCTTTTTGCAATAGTACCGTGTCTTAATTCCGAGTCGTTCTTTGTCTCAGCCACTGCCATGTTGATGTTTACTATTCCAATCTCGTTATATATCGTATCTCCTTGATATTAATGACTGAGTTTATGCATCATTTCTAACTTTGATATCCGCAATTGCGACCATTTTAGCTCCATTCAATTATCATCCTAGGACAGTGAAATGGCACAATATGGATTGTTTGGCATTCGCTGATTATACTCACCAGCTAAGAAAATAATTGAGAAGACTGAGTACATGACCAACATTAAAGAGGCCCTTCAGCTGTTGAAGTTAGGAGACTAAGATTTTAACTTTTTATTTTTTAAAGTATTTGGGAGAAAAGTTGCGAGAGAATGTGTCGGAAACGCTGCCATTAAAGAGCGATCGAGAAAAATAGAAATGGCATTTCAACTGATGAGGAACACCTACAACAATTTTTTTTTATCGTATGGGGCTAAACTAAGGCATCTAGACACTGTTGTTAAATCTGGGTGTCAGTATGCAGCAGAAACATTGCATATGACTGTGGGGAATGTGGGCTTGAAGACATCCGGAAGGGAGAAAGAAAAATACTCAGAAAAATTCGAAGTCCAAATGTTTTATTTTTTACATTTTCTTTACGTCGCACAGTCACAGATACAGTAGGTCTTATGGCGGCGATGTGATGGCAAAGGGCTAGGAATGGGAAGGAAGCGGCGTGACCTTGATTAAGGTACAGCCCCAGCATTTGCCTGGTGTGAAAATGGGAAACCACGGAAAACCATTTTCAGGGCTGCCGACAGTGGGGTTAATTTTTTTTTTTTGCTATTTGCTTTACGTCGCACCGACACAGATAGGTCTTATGGCAACGTTGGGACAGGAAAGGCCTAGGAATGGGAAGGAAGCGGCAGTGGCCTTAATTAAGGTACAGCCCCAGCATTTGCCAGGTGTGAAAATGGGAAACCACCGAAAACTACTTTCAGGGCTGCCGACAGTGGGTTCGAACCCACTATCTCCCGAATGCAAGCTGATAACTACGTGATCAAAACCGCACCGCCACCTGCTCGGTTTCAAACAAATAATCACCATGTGAAATTCCGAAATTCCACTTTTTTTTTTTTGTAAGGTAACAAACCTTTTGGCCGGAGAACACTGAAGAGCTGTTTTGTCTGACTTGTGGTGGCGAGGTAAAGAAAATTTGTGTCAGCATATGTCATTCTTAAATATCAGGATTGGCGATTTCTTCCAAATTAGATGCATTAACAGGAGAGGCTAAATTGACCAAGATTGCACCCGAGTCGTCAATTCTGCTAATGGATCGTTATATTGCAATGTTTATTATCAGTTCATTACTAATACAAACCGTAATTCAGCACACCTTGGCCGCACTGCATTAATGGGGCTTTACAGAAGCCGGCCAGTTATATTTTGATACATCGGTGGGGTCGGATGCATTATCTAACGTTTAATTGAAAATGTACATGCTCGTGATACGGGTTTACCCGAAATGCATTTTCACTATGATGCATTGGAAGAGGTCAAAGTGGCATCAATACATAAACCAGTGGCAATAAATGCTTAATTATAAGCCAGGCGTTTTGATGCATAATTGAAGCAGCTATCTACGCTATTGATTTCGAACTTTTATGCCTTTACTTGGCCAACCAGTGACAGGAGTCTCAGTTTAAAATATGATTCGTCAGTTGGACAGGATCGTGACTAGTGATTGGTTGTATCGAGATATCACGTGGCTTGCTATCACTGTACATTTGTCTCTAGTTCATTAGCTGGTGCCGTCATATGATGTCACAGTTTAATTAATAATGCATAAGTTTATAAATCAGTGTTTTGTCGTGTAACCACCACTGCTATGATGGAGAGGCGGGGAGCAGCGAATTTGCATGAGTGCTGGCTGGTCAGAAGTGCATATATTAACCTAATCTGGTGGTGGTATGTGGCTCTCGCTGCTAGCTCTATGGCTGAGAGAGATTTTCAAAACCGAACATAACCAGGAGAAACCGCGGAAACCAAAATACCGGCAGGCAACCTCATAACCGCTGTATTAATGGAATTGCGTTAAGCCGACAGCTATCTGCTTCATTAAAGATTGTGTAACTGTTCGCTTAGAGCTAAAACTGTTTTGCACGCGATACTGGGAATATGGCTACGTTTTTACTGAAGAAACGCTTTTGTGGGTGAGCCATATGTTATATTCCAGGGGTGGCCACTAACCTTAATTTTGGGAGCCGCAAATTTAGGAGCAAATTTAGGAGACAAAACTGGGAGCATGTTTAGAAAATGGTTTATAAAATGAAGAGACGTTTTTCGTTTTATAACAAATAAAGGAACCTTTATTTTCTACACTACACAGAACATTATTGTTCAGGTACACATCAAGGAATACCGGGCGGGTTGGCCGTGTGCGTAGAGGCGCGCGGCTGTGAGCTTGCATCCGGGAGATAGTAGGTTCGAATCCCACTATCGGCAGCCCTGAAAATGGTTTTCCGTGGTTTCCCATTTTCACACCAGGCAAATGCTGGGGCTGTACCTTAATTAAGGCCACGGCCGCTTCCTTCCAACTCCTAGACCTTTCCTATCCCATCGTCGCCATAAGACCTATCTTGTCGGTGCGACATAAAGCCCCTAGCAAAAAAAAAAAAAAAAAAAAAAAAACATAAAGGAATGAAAATTTACTTTTGAGAAGTGCTTTTTTGAGTGTTCATTTTTGCTGTTAGTTTTGTTGAAATCTGGCTGATAACTGGTAAGCCCAGTTCGCACAAATTAGTTAAGATCGATATTTAGATTTAATGAATTTAAGCGTTGAGTACACTGATTCGCACACACATGTAGTCCCAAAGATTGAGATAAGTCTCTTAGCACACTCTTTTGTTAGTGGGTATTTTTCTTCTGGAGCATTCTTCAAAAGTCTATGGTATAAACGCCACTTCGTTTGAGTCCTTTTAGTCCTTCGTCCTCTTGCATTTCTAGTAGCTCCAACTCTACAGCTGGTGTATCCTTTGTTATTGGTGATGAAACAGGACAGCCATCGCCCACAACATCAACAGAAAAAGGGTTTTCCAGGAATGAAAATGAAGGTTTGTGATCTCAGATCATTAAATAACGTTAAGCCGCACATCGCTGCTACTGACTGCCGCCGGCCGCGAGATGATGTTAGTTTCCATTAATTATATAAATTAATTTTACTCTAAGCTTGGTGTCAAGAGCCTCACGAGACTGACTCAAGAGCCGCATGCGGCTCGCGAGCCTCGTTGTGACCAGCCCTGTTCTGTACTTACATATGGAAAGTTTCAAAATAAAACACTTCTAAATGCATGCTATTACGTTTGACCCTTGTATGAATGACTCCTTGAGTAAAGGGTCACAGTAGCGGCCTAGCGTTAAGAGGGCCTGGTTCGATTCTGGGCGAAGGCAAATAAGTCCTAATAGTTGATGTTTTCTCTTAAATCTCTAAGCTCGCATCCGTATGGTATCAGGTTTGAACTCCGTAGTCAACAGCTTTGAACGTGGTTTTCCAAGTAAATACGTTAATTAAGACCACGGCCAAAAACTTTCAAGTCCTTTTCGAACTCGAAAATTATCTGTATTAGTGTGACGTTTCCATCCGAAAAGCAAAATGAAAAACAAATACATTCATTTAACACTAATAAAGGTTACCGTACCTAATTTTGGTGGTGATTATTGTTCTTTCTTTCTTTCTTTCTTTCTTTCTTTCTTTCTTAATCGGTTTCCCCTCCAGGCCCAGGCGCCCCACCTGCTATGCTGAATAGGGACCTTGTGGGGAGGATGGGAAGATTGGAAGGGATAGACAAGGAAGGGGGAAGGATACGGCCGTGGCCTTAAATTAGGAGGAGAAGTGGGAAACCACGGAAAGCCACTTCGAGTTGACCTCCCGAGGTTGAGTGGACCCCGTTCTAGCCCTCGTACAGTTTTCAAATTTCGTGACAGAGCCGGGAATCGAACCTGGCCCTTCGGAGGTGGCAGCTAATCAACTAACCACTACACCACAGAGGCAGGCGAGTATTGTTTTAAGAGGAAGTACAACTAGGCAACCATTCTCTATATAACACTAATCAGAGAGAAAGGGATCCAGCACTTCGAAAAATGAATATATCGGTCAAAGAAAGACAAGGGCGACGAAGTGCGTGGACATGACTCTCTAGGCCTCGAATGCTCTAATACCGTCGGGGTCGGAGATGACCAGGGGACGTCGGATAGGATAGATGAAAGTGTGAAACCTGGCACAAGTAAGTGGAAGCTATGCCAGGACTAAGCTAATGGCTCCGTGGTCGCCAACCCGCGCTCCAAAGTTGAGAGCCCTTGGGGCCCCTTTTAGTCGCCTCTCACGACAGGTAAGGGATACCTTGTCAGTTATTCTACCGTCCCCACCCACAGGGGTTGAGATCTTTCACACTCCGGAAGCCAACGACATGGAATACTCACATTTGAGCACCCTGAAATGCCTCTGACCTTAACTGTCACTGTATGGGGAAAATAAGGCCATTGGCTGTCTGTGCTACTCAGGTCCAAAGAAATAATTCCTGTGCTCTCAAGCTGACTTTCGAGACAGACGCCAGACATTCGCAAGACATCTAGATCTCAAAATGCCATTCGTTGTTGTTCGGTGCAAGAGACTTTTGGACCAGATACTTTTTAATAAATTCGTTTCGGGTTTGATGGGTAAGATGAGGTAATGGTTGTATGACCATTTTTCTGTGAATTAATACCCTCACCTAAATTTAATACATTAGGGATATAGTTCGTATATACTGAAAGTACCGTTCTAGTTATATTACATCTGATTTACAGACACGTGATCGGACACTTAAACCATCACTCATTGAATATTGTGTTATTTATGTTTCGCTTAAGATGTTGATCAGCTGTAAACCACTTTAAACTTAAGGCTTTCTACCCTTCGTAAATTTTCCCAGAACTTCCTTCACTTCTTATCTTTCTCTGCTCCTTGGATCATATCAGTATAAAGGCTGTTTCTCCTAGAAGTTTCTGATATTATCGATTCGACTCTTGAACTACCTTCTGCGTGCTTTCAACACTTCCATGCCCATATAGACGTCCTACACCCATCTTGTGATTGCCTTTAATCCTCCAATATATTCAAATTCTTTTTGGTCAATCGGTTTTCATCCATTCTCATTAAATGATCGTAGAATTCCAACCTTCGTTTCCACATTATATACAGACCTTTTCTGTGTTCGGATAGGGTACTCATATTTCTTATTTCTTTTTTCTGCATCCCATCTGAAGTTTCTATGGTTCTAAACATTTTCTCTAGAGTTTCCTTTTCTTCTTCTTCTTGAGTTGTTATAGCTCCATTATTCAGTATAATACACCCCGAACCGTACAGTCGCTCTGGTTTTACTGCAGTTTTGTTTTTCATTTTGTCCTTTCAGGGTACCATCGTATTATTATTATTATTATTATTATTATTATTATTATTATTATTATTATTATTATTATTATTATTATTATTATGCTGTAGAACTTGCGAGACTGAGGGTGTCACTCCTGAGAACATCGCTATAATGGCATGCAGGATTAAAAGTAAACACTACCATTGAAAGAATCAGTACGGTATGTTCTTCAGCCTTTTCCAGCTCTTCCTTACTGATCTGCATTCCTGCCCACCCCAGAGCAAGTCCTTCTTACCGTAGTCTGCCAATAGAAGACCAAAGTAAATTTCTAAATTGCTCTATAAATTAAATGACGTTTACTGTACATCGTTATATTATTATGAAGACAATTATAATTCCAGAGGACGCCGATTAGCTAATGGCTAATCATAAAGTAAAGGAACGTTCAAAAATGCAGAGAAAATTTCAGGGAATGTGGTCGCGTATTCGTGAAAGATTAAACATTCTTGAATTAGTGGCAGAACTAGAAATCGAACCATGGACCAACGGAGTGGGAGATTACGCCATTGTGGAGTCTATTCAACATCTTATTTTATTCCGCGTAAATTGAAGACCTCCCCGTTATAATGATATAACCAACATATCCGTAATTTTTCAGGAGAGAGGAAAATTATTTTTGTGGTTTATTTCATAGTATACACTACTTGAACCAATTGCATATACAAGTGTACAAATGAGTTCATCTGTTAAAAAAAATATTTTATTGTTGTAACTTAAGGTTTTAAAAATAATGTATCAATTGGAAGTGATGCATTGATTTCTTTTTTGCAAGTTGCTTTACGTCGCACCGACACAGATAGGTCTTATGGCGACGATGGGACAGGAAAGGGCTAGGAATGGAAAGGAAGCGGCCGTGGCCTTAATGAAGGTACAGCCCCAGCATTTTCCTGGTGTGAATATGAAAAACCACGGAAAACCACCTTCAGGGCTGCCGACAGTGGGGTTCGAACCCACTATCTCCCGAATACTGGATACTGGCCGCACTTGATACACTGATTACTAATAATCTGCAAGTATTTCTTACGTTTGTATCAGAAGAGAAATGCACTTGGTGAAAAAATTGATAGCAAATAATATGAGTGTAATAATAAAAATAATAATGACAAAAGTGTTAAGGAAATATTTCAAAGTGTGATTTCGCTATGGCCTTTATTTAAATGATTTGTAACATCTGGTGATGAACCAACACAAGTACTCTCCATTATATTGACTGATGTTCCATCCTCGCAACATGGAGGACAAAGTTCTGCTGGCTGTAAAACAGCTTGAAGTTCAAATGTAAAACATGAGAGGACACCACTGCATAGAGGCGAGATGGTAACCCTATTACCACTGAAAACTCATTTTTCCTAATTCCGGCTAGGTCTTCAGTAATAAAGCATACCATAATGTGATCTAAGATTCTCCCGGAAGATCCATCAAAATTTAACGTACATATTCTGCACCAATGTTCTGGTA
Organism: Anabrus simplex; assembly: GCF_040414725.1. Taxonomy (NCBI): domain Eukaryota; kingdom Metazoa; phylum Arthropoda; class Insecta; order Orthoptera; family Tettigoniidae; genus Anabrus; species Anabrus simplex. Next base: position 31,390,142 of record NC_090269.1, read on the forward strand.
AAGGTTGCACAGCGGTGTACTCAACTGCCGTAGGGTAAGGGTTCTGTTATTTTCTCTTGCTTTAGGTGGCTGCCAACCGGCATGTTCAGGTGTTTGTAACTGAAAAAACAGCGCTTATCAGCTGATTCCAGTCTTCTCTGAGTGAAAATATAAACTGAAATATATACAGTTCGGTAGTTGCGAGGACATCAACCCTATTACACTGGCATCACAATTTAAAAAGTAAATAACACTCTAAAATGACATGTTGTCTGCGAAATCCACAAGAACTCGTAATTAGCTGCATTTTGTACGTGAAATTGCCACACGATATTTGAAATATTGTTTGCGAGTGACATAAAACGCTCTCGCAGGGGAATATAGAGGTGGCTGTATAATAAGAACTAATTTAGAATGCACACATTTTTATTGTCCTCCTCAAATTAAGAAGGAAGCCTCCCTTCAATTATGTCACTTGTTCTAGACGCCCTCCAAGTTTGGCTCATTTACTAATTGCCACAGTAATATGCGCTCAATAGTAATAACGCTTGCTCCCCCCGTAGCGGTGTCTGGCGTATCAGACGTTTCACAACGCTGGTCACACTTTATAAGACTGGCTCTTGGCCGATTTACAAGACGTTAACTATGGTGTTAAATTCTCTGTATGGTATGATTCGGGCTAATGGTTTAGTGGAGACTTCATGATAATAATCATCATCATTACTATGCCTTTATTTCCATGGCTATGAAACCTGCTATTCTACCAGACCATGTCTTGTACATACAGTTTAACAATATATTACACATTAGGGCTATGACTTTTTTGTGATCAAATGTTCCTGTACCATAGCTGGATGAACTTTTGCTTACAAGTAAATAAAAATACAATATTCTAATTAATTTTTGAAAAAGGTGGTCACCTCCAAACCAAAAATTGGTTTTAAACATATACCGTAAGGTAACAAAATCAAAAAAACGTATTTTTAGCAGTGATATATGTAAATTATAATGATATAATTGTATACCACGTGGTTTTGAAGCAATTGCCAATTTATTGATATCGAATAAGACTCAAAATTATGAAGAATCACAAAACCGCAAACTTACATATCGATTCTACAGGTACCAATAGCTGCATTGAGCTGTAATAGGTGAAAATGAGTATTTATAATAGTAATAATAGCACAATATAGAGTCATTATTTTTCTGTTAGACAAAATGAATCTAAACTGCAGACTATCTTTTTCTTTAACAGGTGTCATAAAGATCTCGAAGACACTTGACTGCCCGTTCTGCACACTGATTTGATCTAGGAATTCCCGTTCTTGAAGGTTCTTGAGTTCAACACCTTTTTACACTATTTAATGCTTTTTAATGACCCTACATGGTGCTGCTTTGCCTCTGATAATCATCTGCATTGTACATTTGGTCAGTAAACTAATGGTCTGCCAAACTGTAAGAGATAAATGCGCAGATTTTGAGTAGTGAGGTTCTTCTTTCTGGTAAAAGAATAAATGACAAAAGAGCTAGTATTGCTCGGGAATTACATCTGGCATTAAGTAACATAGATAATAAAATGACTTCTTCAGTTATTCAAGTGATTTACTACATTGTAAAATTATTCAGAAAAGCATAAACTTATATATTTACATACTTTCATAATTAGTGATTGTTCTAAAAATTTCAGGACACTTCTATTAAGTTATAGAAAGTTCACTGCTGTTCCAGACAGCTCCAGAGAGTTTTACAAACATCCGAAATACTTTACAAAGTACCAACAAGTTTGAGGTGCTTGAAGAAAATTTGACAAGACTCAGGAAAGTAATAGAGATGTTTCTTGTATGTATTTGATTGAAACACGATTTTAGAAATTTCATGCTGGGGGCGAAATTTTTAAAAAGCTAAAGAGAATGAGGGTATTTTTCATTACTTTTGAGCAAAAGTTCATGTTTCATGACAAAGGAAATCGATTTTCTAACAGGGTGACAACCCCGAATAATAAGCCTCCCAAGCTAACAACTTGGGTAGTATCTTGGACGGTTGCTCGCCACTGTCCCACGAAGAATGATCTTCAACTGAACAGGGAGGAAAATTTCACTGAATGCACTATCCCAGGTGGTAACCAATCCACCGTCACCCATGGTGACGTTAGCGGACCTTCGGATTCTGGGAAGTCCTCACCGACATGCTTTAAGGATGAGTCGGAGCATCTCAAAATCACCGGACGTTAACTCATATCAAGACAGCAAAGTTTCTTCGCAACAATTAATGCTAACTCACTGATAAAATTGGGTAAACTGAAACATCCGACTGATTCACTAACACGACACAACATAGTACTGACAGCAGTACAGGAAACCAGATTTATGGACGAGCATACCATCGACTCCCAAGGCTACAGAATCCTCAAAGGAAAAGTTGGTCAGCGGGTAATGAAAAACGTAGCACAATTAGGTACAGGAATTATAATCAGTCACCGGATACTGGATTCAGTCACCGACTTTACCTCTCCGAGCAGTCGTATATCCATCCTCTCTCTCAAATGTGCTGACAAGGGCTACAGTGTAGTCAATGTACATGCCCCAACCAACCAGGACAACAGACGCAATCCAGACAGAACTGACAAATTCTGGGAAGACTTGGAAGATATTCTCTCTAAACTTACCAAGAGCCACACCGTCATACTGCTTGGTGACTTTAATGCCCAATTGGGAAGAGAAAGAAAAACAGAAACATAGTGGGCGAATAAGCGAACCAACCGCAACGGAGAACGCTTGGTGGATCTGTGTAGGACTTTCGGGTTGGTCATGAAGTCAACAGCCTTCAAACACCTGCCAAGGAAGCAGAAGACTTGGATTTCACCTAATACCAACCTGGGTGAATTCCAGATAGATCATGTGGCCATTTCACGAAAATCTCAAAAGGAAATACAAAACGTGAAGGTACTAAGAAGCGCCAATCTGGACTCAGACCATTACCTCTCAAAGGTCAAAATGAGACTCCAGCCTAGAAACACAAGGTTACACAGGATGTCCAAGATGGTAAGATTTGACGTAGAGCGACTTAAGAACGGTCAAGAAGTTACAGACTGAACAATACAGATCTCAAGAGCTGGGACCAATTGAAGGAGACTCTTGTCAAGGTGGCCAATGAACTCGCCCCTCTCACTAGAAGGAAGCATCTGTAGTGGACTGAAGATTGTGACAATGCGATAGTCCAAAGACAGTCAGCCTGGGTGAAGTGGAATTCAAAAAAGACCAAGGAAAATTGGGAGAACTTTTTGAAAAAAAAAAAGCCAAGATAATTCGAGGAACCAAACGGACTTTCACACAAAAGCAACTAAACCAAATAGAAGAGAGCTTTGCTGAGAATAACTCCAGAGATTTCTACAGAACCTTTAAGCAGACACTCAGAAAATACACTCCGCCAAGCCTCCACTTCAGAGACTCACAAGGCAAACTGGCTTTTAACGACAAGGACAACTGCCACATTTTAGCTCAGTACATTGAAAACCTACTCAACTGTAATCAACCCAGCGAAGACTTCGACTACAAACAATCCACACCAAACTCGGACTCGCTGCCTCCTTCATTGGCAGAAGTTCGCCAAATCATTCAACTTCTTAAGAATAATAAGGCTTATCGTTGCTGAGCTGTGGAAATGTGCTGGAAGCAATGCCGTGGGCAAGCTCACCGAGATCATCCAGGACATCTGGGAAACAGATAAATTACTACCTGATTGGAAATCGGCTCTGATCCATCCGCGTCACAAAAAAAGGAGATTTTACTGATCTAAACAACTACCTTGGAAATTTCCTCGTCCCGGTAACATTCAAGATTCTCTCCAAGGCGTTACTAACAAGGGCAGAAAATCAGCTGTATAGTCAACTGGGAGAATATCAGGGAGGCTTCAGGAAAACTCGATCCTGTGCTGAACAGATCCGCAATCTTAAAACTGTACTTGCATACTCCAAGATGAGAAACCTCAAGGTGGTCGTCACCTTTGTTGAGTTTAGGAAAGCCTACGATTTCGTTGATAGAGAAACGCTTAAGCAATACTCCAGGCACTAGGGCTAGACCACAAAACTCGCAGACTCATCCTAGAAACCTTGACCAACACCCATTCCAAGGTCAAATTTAGAGGCGAGATCTCAGAAAGCTTCGAGATAATGGCGCAAGGAAATGATCATCTTGGGTGTTCAGAGTGGTGTCTACTTGGGCCGTAAGAACGATGGACTGGTTGTAGATTGCCTGGCCTTTGCAGATGATATGGCATTGATTGCTGATTCTCTTGAAATGGCAACAATGCAGGTAAATTGCCTCAGGAAACAGGCTGCCAAAGTGGATCTTCAAGTGTCGCTGGAGAAAACAGAATTCTTCACCAACATCCAAGAAGCTAAGAGAGAGATGTTACTATAGCAGGGAAACATCAAGAGGACTGAGAAATTTAAATATCTCGGTGAATGGACTGAACCTAACTTATCAGAGAGAGCATCATTATCCATGAGAGTCGGCAAGTTAGAAGTAGCCTATTGACTGACTAAGAACACCTACAGCAAGAAATGCCTGTCAAACTTAGATACTACACATCAGTCATACGACCAGAAGCCCTGTATGCCATGGAGTGTCTTTCCGTGAACCGAAAAAGTCTGGTAGAGAAGTTGGAAGTCAGAGAGAGGGGAATCCCCAGGAATATCCCAGGTCTGGTAAAGGAAGATGGGTTATTCCGAACGCGACATAACTCTGAGCTCTACGAACATATTGAGAGGCTCTCTGACTGTAGAAGAAAAATAAGGGTGGCCATGTTGCAAGATTGCCTCCAAACTGACTGACCAACCGTCTGTTCACCTTCTGGCAAAACAAGAAGGTTCGTACCACTTGGTTGACAGAAACCGAGAAGGATATTAAAGAACTGGGAATAACAGATGTCCAAAAACAGACGGTCTGTGAGAGACACCCTGAAGGAAGTCCGTGGATTTCAGGAAAAACCCCGAAGGAAAGGTACTCCATGGACAGAAGAGAGCAGATGTGACAGTTCAAAGCCCAACCGTTGAACAAGCGTGATCAAAAGGAGGCACATTCGAAAGAAGAAGAAGAAGAATAAGAAGAAGAAGAAGAACAACTTGATTCTTCCGCCTCTGTGGTGTAGTGGTTAATGTGATTAGCTGCCACCCCCGGAGGCCCGGGTTCGATTCCCGGCTCTGCCACGAAATTTGAAAAGTGGTACGAACGATGAAACGGCGTCCACACACCCTCGGGAGGTCAACTGAGTAGAGGGGGGTTCGATTCCTTCCTCAGCCATCCTCGAAGTGGTTTTCCGTGGTTTCCCACTTTTCCTCCAGGCAAATGCCGGGGTGATATCTAACTTAAGGCTACGGCCGCACCCTTCCCTCTTCCGTGTCTATCCCTTCCAGTCTTTCTATCCTTCGCCCGGCTCCATGGCTAAATGGTTAGCTGCTGGCCTTTGGTCACAGGAGTCCCGGGTTCGATTCCCGGCAAGGTCGTGAATTTTAACCACCATTGGTTAATTTCGCTGGCACTGGGGGCTGGGTGTATGTGTCGTCTTCATCATCATTTCATCCTCATCACGACGCGCAGGTCACCCATGGGAGTCAAATCAAAAGACCTGCACGTGGCGAGCCGAAGATGTCCTCGGACACTCCCGGCACTAAAAGCCATGCACCATTTCATTTCCTATCTTCCAATAAGCCTCTGTTCAGCAAAGCAGGTGAGGTACTGCTCCTCCTCACCAGTTATGTGCCCCCTCCCCCGCTCCAGGACACTGCGCTTGAGGTGGTAGAGGTGGGATCCCTCGCTGAGTCTGAGGGAAAAACCAACCATGGATGGTGAACTTATTAAGAAAGAATAAAGAAGTGGTACACTGACCACGATGTATTCACAACGACAGCTAACCTCCAACTGAGCGCCCGAGTCAACAAGGCGCCATCTTACAACATAGTATGTGTGTGACGTCACATATTTAACACAAATTTTGCCTTACCTGAAGCGCTATTTCATGAAAACTATGTTTAAGTTTATCATTTTTTGTTGCAATAGGTAGCCTCCTCTGTCAATTGAGGCATTAAGCACTCTCGGCAATACACGCGTTCTATCCAAACATTAAACACGTCTTAAATTTTTATCCATGTACTCATTGTCAAGGAACGTAAGTCTATGTTAAAACACGTCACGGCCACCTTGAACATAAGAATCGAGCGTCTAAGCATTTGCGCTATACAACTGTTCAACTGTAGAGAATATTTGAATTTGGCATGTAGTTTTCCTTAACACATTCGGGTCCGGGACTTAAAATCTCTATCACTGTGGTCTGGCATTTTATAGGGGTTTTCAAAAAATCTGCCAACGGCCGTAGCCGTGTTGAAACACCGGAACCTGTGAGATCCCCGAAATTAAGCAACTCTGGGCGTGGTCAAGATTTAGATGGCTTGCCACACGCTGTTGGTGGGGGGTAGGGGAATGGAAGAGCGGAAAGGAACTGGCCGCCCTAACGTACGTAAACTCCGCCTCCGGCACACCTCTGCGGAGGTTCGGACCTGCCTTCGGGCAGAATACACCCTTTCTTTCTTAATCTGTTTTCCCTCCAGGGTCGGATTTTCCCTCGGACTCAGCGAGGGATCCCACCTCTACCGCCTCAAGGGCAGTGTCCTGGAGCTTCAGACTCTGAGTTCGTTATACAACTGGGGAGGATGACCAGTACCTCGCCCAGGCTGCCTCACCTTCTGTGCTGAACAGGGGCCTTGCGGGGGATGGGCAGATTGGAAGGGATGGACAAGGAAGAGGGAAGGAAGCGGCCGTGGTCTTAACTTAGGTACCATCCCGGCATTTGCCTGGAGGAGAAGTGGGAAACCACGGAAAACCACTTCCAGGATGGCTGAGGTGGGAATCGAACCCACCTCTACTCAGTTCACCTCCCGAGACTGCGTGGACCCCATCGCAGTCCTCGTACCACTTGTCAAATTTCGTGGTAGGGCCGGGAATCGAACCCGGGCCTCCGGGAGTGGCAGCTAATCACACGAACCACTACACCACAGAGACGGACAGAATGCACCCTTACCTCAACAAATCTTGGCTGAGTTATAATTTAATTTGGTATATTAAAAATGGTTCATGTTTGTGGGTTACTGTAGTCACGTCCTAGTTCGTGAACCGTGGGCAACGGCTGAGTGGCCTAGTAAGTGGTCCTGAGAGTCGGGATACCAGTTGCTATGGAATGGGAGTGGGCTTCTCGGACATATTCTGAGTCGTAGCCCTCCTTGTGCTCAGGCGGCTAGGACTATACAATTCACCGGTGGTCCATAACCCGTTAGAGGAGAGATCCTCACTTGGACTATGTGCAAGTAGGGCAGCATCCTGCTTCATGAATTTACCGAGCTCAGAACACGTTAAGCAAGCCTCGGACCTATGGGAGTAATGGAGTCCCACTCCCATTTGACAGGCGAGGGACTCCTTGGAAACAACTTGGCGAACGAAATGGAATTCGATGGGGAGCTATCAATATTAATGGGTCTTATGGAAGAAAGAAGGTAAAACTGGCTTAGTCAGCAAAGAGGATGCATCTGGATGTGCTAGGAGTAAGTGATATCCGGTTAAGGGGAGATAACCAGGAAGAGATAGGAGATTATAAAGTGTACTTGACGGGTGTTAGAAAGGGAAGGGCAGAGTCTGGGGTAGGGTTCTTTATCAGGAATACCATTGCACGCAACATAGTTTCTGTTAGGCACGTAAATGAGCGAATGATGTGGGTAGATTTGTCAGTGGGAGGAATTAGGACTAGAATTGTCTCCGTGTATTCACCATGTGAGGGTGCAAATGAGGATGAAGTTGACAAGTTTTATGAAGCATTGAGTGACATCGTGGTCAGGGTCAACAGCAAGGATAGAATAGTGCTAATAGGCTATTTCAATGCGAGAGTTGGGAATACAACTGAAGGATACGAAAGGGTGATTGGTAAATGTGGGGAAGATATGGAAGCTAATGGGAATGGGAAGCGTTTGCTGGACTTCTGTGCTAGTATGGGTTTAGCTGTTACGAATACATTCTTCAAGCATGTATTCACCGCTACACATGGGAGGCTAGGGGTACCAGATCCATAATAGACTATATCTTAACAGACTTTGATTTCAGGAAATCTGTTAGGAATGTACGAGTTTTTCGCGGATTTTTCGATGATACAAACCACTATCTGATCTGTAGTGAACTAAGTATCTCTAGGCCTAGGGTAGAGAAAGTGAAATCTGTCTGCAAACGAATAAGGGTAGAAAGTCTCCAGAACGAAGAAATTAGACAGAAGTACATGGATATGATTAGTGAGAAGTTTCGAACAGTAGACAGTAAGCAGGTTCAGGATATAGAAAGTGAATGGGTGGCATACAGGGATGCTGTAATAGAAACAGCAAGGGAATGCCTAGGAACAACTGTGTGTAAAGGTGGGAAAAGGCGAACATCTTGGTGGAATGATGAAGTGAGAGCAGCTTGTAAACATAAAAAGAAGGCTTATCAGAAATGGCTTCAAACAAGGGCCAAGGTAGACAGGGATTGGTACGTAGATGAAAGAAACAGAGCGAAACAAATAGTTGTTGAATCTAAAAAGAAGTCATGGGAAGATTTTGGTAATAACCTGGAAAGGCTAGGTCAAGCAGCAGGGAAACCTTTCTGGACAGTAATAAAGAATCTTAGGAAGGGAGGGGAAAAGGAAATGAACAGTGTTTTGAGTAATTCAGGTGAACTCATAATAGATCCCAGGGAATCACTGGAGAGGTGGAGGGAATATTTTGAACATCTTCTCAATGAAAAAGGAAATCATCCTTATGGTGTTGCAAACAGCCAAGCTCATGGGGAGGAGGAAAATGATGTTGGTGAAATTATGCTTGAGGAAGTGGAAAGGATAGTAAATAAACTCCATTGTGATAAGGCAGCAGGAATAGATGAAATTAGACCTGAAATGGTGAAGTACAGTGGGAAGGCGGGGATGAAATGGCTTCATAGAGTAGTAAAATTAGCGTGGAGTGTTGGTAAGGTACCTTCAGATTGGACAAAAGCAGTAATTGCACCTATCTATAAGCAAGGGAACAGGAAGAATTGCAACAACTATCGAGGTATCTCATTGATTAGTATACGAGGCAAAGTATTCACTGGCAGCCTGGAAGGGAGGGTGCGATCAGTCGTTGAGAGGAAGTTGGATGAAAACCAGTGTGGTTTCAGACCACAGAGAGGCTGTCAGGATCAGATTTTCAGAATGCGCCAGGTAATTGAAAAATGCTACGAGAGGAATAGGCAGTTGTGTTTATGTTTCGTAGATCTAGAGAAAGCATGACAGGGTACCGAGGAAAAAGATGTTCGCCATACTAAGGAACTATGGAATTAAAGGTAGATTATTAAAATCAATCAAAGGCATTTATGTTGACAATTGGGCTTCAGTGAGAATTGATGGTAGAATGAGTTCTTGGTTCAGGGTACTTACAGGAGTTAGACAAGGCTGTAATCTTTCACCTTTGCTGTTTGTAGTTTACATGGATCATATGCTGAAAGGTATAAAATGGCAGGGTGGGATTCAGTTAGGTGGAAACGTAGTAAGCAGTTTGGCCTATGCTGACGACTTGGTCTTAATGGCAGACTGTGCCGAAAGCCTGCAGTCTAATATCTTGGAACTTGAAAATAGGTGCAGTGAGTATGGTATGAAAATTAGCCTCTCGAAGACTAAATTGATGTCAGTAGGTAAGAAATTCAACAGAATCGAATGTCAGATTGGTGATACAAATCTAGAACAGGTCGATAATTTCAAGTATTTAGGTTGTGTGTTCTCCCAGGATGGTAATATAGTAAGTGAGATTGAATCAAGGTGTAGTAAAGCTAATGCAGTGAGCTCGCAGTTGCGATCAGCAGTATTCTGTAAGAAGGAAGTCACCTCCCAGACGAAACTATCTTTACATCGGTCTGTTTTCAGACCAACTTTGGTTTACGGGAGCGAAAGCTGGGTGGACTCAGGATATCTTATTTATAAGTTAGAAGTAACAGACATGAAAGTAGCGAGAGTGATTGCTGGTACAAACAGGTGGGAACAATGGCAGGAGGGTACTCGGAATGAGGAGATAAAGGCTAATTTAGGAATGAACTCGATGGATGAGTCTGTAGGCTACGCATAAACTGGCTTCGGTGGTGGGGTCATGTGAGACGAATGGAGGAGGATAGGTTACCTAGGAGAATAATGGACTCTGTTATGGAGGGTAAGAGAAGTAGAGGGAGACCAAGACGACGATGGTTAGACTCGGTTTCTAACGATTTAAAGATGAGAGGTATAGAACTAAATGAGGCCACAACACTAGTTGCAAATCGAGGATTGTGGCGACGTTTAGTAAATTCTCAGAGGCTTGCAGACTGAACGCTGAAAGGCAGAACAGTCTATAATGATAATGTATGTATCTATGTATGTATTAATATGAAGTCCGCCTCTGTGGTGTAGTGGTTAGCGTGATTAGCTGCCACCCCCGTAGGCCCGGGTTCGATTCCCGGCTCTGCCACGAAATTTGAAAAGTTGTACGAGGGCTGGAACGGGGTCCACTCAGCCTCGGGAGGTCAACTGAGTAGAGGTGGGTTCGATTCCCACCTCAGCCATCCTGGAAGTGGTTTTCCGTGGTTTCCCACTTCTCCTCCAGGCAAATGCCGGGATGGTACCTAACTTAGGGCCACGGCCGCTTCCTTCCCTCTTCCTTGCCTATCCCTTCCAATCTTCCCATCCCTCCACAAGGCCCCTGTTCAGCATAGCAGGTGAGGCCACCTGGGCGAGGTACTGGTCATACTGCCCAGTTGTATCCCCCGACCAAGAGTCTGAAGCTCCAGGACACTGCTCTTGAGGCGGCAGAGATGGGATCCCTCACTACGTCCGAGGGAAAAACCGAACCTGGAGGGTAAACAGATGATGATGATGATGATGATATTAATATGAAAAAGAGCTCGCGCAGGTTATTTTATATTTCTTGAAACAATAACCATGGTTTGCCTGAAAGAATTACATTAGGTGTGGTACATAATTTTTTGCAAAAAACAAAAAACAAAAACAAAACAAGTGGCTGATTTAATGGAACAAAACGCTGTTATTTTTCGTATAGGAAATGTGAAGAACATTGCAGTAAATACAGTATTACTATGCTATAAGAATGTTTATGGGTGGAAGTACTTCCTGTAGTATTTGCAAGCACAATTTATTAGTATGTTAGTAATTTCTACTACAGTTTCATGTGTTGTAAATACATACTTAATTGGAACCGTTTGAAATTTTACTATATCTGATCTGAAGTAGTTTTAAAACTCGCTCACCGGGCGAGTTGGCCGTGCGGCTAGGGGCGCGCAGCTGTGAGCTCACATCTGGGAGATAGTGCGTTCGAACCCCACTGTCAGCATCCCTAAAGATGGTTTTCCGAGGTTTCTCATTTTCACATCTTAATTAAGGCCACGGTCGCATCCTTCTCATTCCTAGGCCTTTCCTGTCCCATGGTCGCCATAAGACCTATCTATGTCGGTGCGACGTAAAGCAAAAAAAAGAAAAAACCCTCGCTCAGAACCACTATCGTTACATAAAATACCAAAATAAGATTCTCGTCCAACACATTTCGCGCAGAAATGTTTAGAAATAAATTACTGTACGAGAAAAGCTGCAAGATGCAATCTCTCTGAACCTATTGCACATATATTAGATAGAGTGTCAGTAATCTCGGGAAATATAACCATAAATGATGCTTTCAGGAACGTTATACAACAATCTAATGTCCTGAACAGTTCGTTCCTGATTTTTAATGCCTGACCATAGTCTACTGCCCGTCATTAGACTATAATGTGTTTGACGGCAGTGTCAACTGGTTGGTGGACTCGACCCAAGACGCCCGGTTTGGAAACGAATGCCTCTGTTCAAGGAAATGTTTGAGATGTGCTCTTCAGCTAGTCGTAAGATGCTGTTCTGACAGCTTGTTAATATCTTAAAACAGTTGCGTAACTTAGGTGGGGTATTTGTAGGGAGGGCTGACAATTACGCAGCACAGTAATTACCACTGCAATCAGGCGGAATGGCTGCAGGACGGACACGACCTCTCCGGGGAGACGTCGGAACAACCGTCTTGAGCAATGCACACCACCACCTTACAGCCATAACACTTGTCACACATCGCTCTGCTCTGTCATATCTCTGGCAATTCCCTATTCGCGAGGTCCAGGCAGATAAGGCAGGAGAAGATACGGGGTTCACCTCCTGTGGGTAGGGGACGCAGACGAAGAATACACTCACGATATCTCCTGCCTGTCGTAAGAGGCGACTGAAAGGGGCGGCTAAGGGAACCATGCCATTACCTGTGATTAGTACCATTATGTGAGGAATACCATGTGTCTGCATTACCTGTGAGAAGTACCATTATGTGAGAAATACCACTAGTCTATATTACCTGTGATTAGTACCATTATGTGAGGAACGTCATAAGTCTACGTTACCTGTGATTAATAACACTATATGAGGAACACCATGAGTCTGGGCGTTGCGTGTGATTAGTACCATTATGTGAGAAACACCACTAGTCTATATTACCTGTGATTAGTACCATTATGTGAGGAACGTCATAAGTCTACGTTACCTGTGATTAATAACACTATATGAAGAACACCATGAGTCTGCATTACCTGTGAGTAGTACCATTATGTGAGAAATACCACTAGTCTATATTACCTGTGATTAGTACCATTATGTGAGGAACGTCATAAGTCTACGTTACCTGTGATTAATAACACTATATGAAGAACACCATGAGTCTGCATTACCTGTGAGTAGTACCATTATGTGAGAAATACCACTAGTCTGCATTACCTGTGAGTAGTACCATTATGTGAGAAATACCACTAGTCTGCATTACCTGTGAGTAGTACCATTATGTGAGCAATACCACTAGTCTGCATTACCTGTGAGTAGTACCATTATGTGAGAAATACCACTAGTCTATATTACCTGTGATTAGTACCATTATGTGAGGAACGTCATAAGTCTACGTTACCTGTGATTAATAACACTATATGAAGAACACCATGTGTCTGCATTACCTGTGAGTAGTACCATTATGTGAGAAATACCACTAGTCTGCATTACCTGTGAGTAGTACCATTATGTGAGCAATACCACTAGTCTGCATTATCTGTGATTAGTACCATTATGTGAGCAATACCACTAGTCTGCATTACCTGTGAGTAGTACCATTATGTGAGCAATACCACTAGTCTGCATTATCTGTGATTAGTACCATTATGTGAGCAATACCACTAGTCTGCATTACCTGTGAGTAGTACCATTATGTGAGAAATACCACTAGTCTATATTACCTGTGATTAGTACCATTATGTGAGGAACGTCATAAGTCTACGTTACCTGTGATTAATAACACTATATGAAGAACACCATGTGTCTGCATTACCTGTGAGTAGTACCATTATGTGAGAAATACCACTAGTCTGCATTACCTGTGAGTAGTACCATTATGTGAGCAATACCACTAGTCTGCATTATCTGTGATTAGTACCATTATGTGAGCAATACCACTAGTCTGCATTACCTGTGAGTAGTACCATTATGTGAGAAATACCACTAGTCTGCATTACCTGTGAGTAGTACCATTATGTTAGGAACACCATGTGTCTGCATTACCTGTGAGTAGTACCATTATGTGAGGAACACCATGTGTCTGCATTACCTGTGAGAAGTACCATTATGTGAGAAATACCACTAGTCTATATTACCTGTGATTAGTACCATTATGTGAGAAATACCACTAGTCTGCATTACCTGTGAGTAGTACCATTATGTGAGAAATACCACTAGTCTATATTACCTGTGATTAGTACCATTATGTGAGAAATACCACTAGTCTGCATTACCTGTGAGTAGTACCATTATGTGAGCAATACCACTAGTCTATATTACCTGTGAGTAGTACCATTATGTGAGCAATACCACTAGTCTATATTACCTGTGATTAGTACCATTATGTGAGAAATACCACTAGTCTGCATTACCTGTGAGTAGTACCATTATGTGAGAAATACCACTAGTCTATATTACCTGTGATTAGTACCATTATGTGAGAAATACCACTAGTCTGCATTACCTGTGAGTAGTACCATTATGTGAGCAATACCACTAGTCTATATTACCTGTGAGTAGTACCATTATGTGAGCAATACCACTAGTCTATATTACCTGTGATTAGTACCATTATGTGAGAAATACCACTAGTCTGCATTACCTGTGAGTAGTACCATTATGTGAGCAATACCACTAGTCTATATTACCTGTGATTAGTACCATTATGTGAGAAATACCACTAGTCTGCATTACCTGTGAGAAGTACCATTATGTGAGAAATACCACTAGTCTATATTACCTGTGATTAGTACCATTATGTGAGGAACGTCATAAGTCTACGTTACCTGTGATTAATAACACTATATGAGGAACACCATGTGTCTGCATTACCTGTGAGAAGTACCATTATGTGAGAAATACCACTAGTCTATATTACCTGTGATTAGTACCATTATGTGAGGAACGTCATAAGTCTACGTTACCTGTGATTAATAACACTATATGAGGAACAATATGAGGGACCGATGACCTGCATTTTGGACCCCTTTCGACAACAAGCATGACTGAGGTATGATTTTGCTTTGGAAGCAATTCCCTCTTCCGCTTGTACCATTGTTTTATGTTATTTTATGGGAAGGTGGGGCAATGCGGTTCGGATCCACTGATAGTTTTAAGTTTATAATCATTCATCATCGCTCTTTTGAATTCTAGCCAGTGGATGGATTTTGGAATTTTGAAATCTAATCGTATCACTGCGCTTCATCACGTACCATTAGGTTCCGATGATATAGATGTTAGGCCCTTTAAACAACAAACATCCTCATCGTCATCATCAACATGATCATCATCATCAAATACGAGGTCTTAATGTTGCGATGCTGGTAGCGACAATATTGAGATCAATTTTCATCGCGTATTTTCCACATTCGTCCAAAATTAATGCTGGAAAAGGCATGGGCTTACAAGCATTTATTCCATTATTTTATCCCATATACTATATCTCAGGCCAGCACAGAGATAAACCATGACTTGTGTTTTTAACATCCCTTATATCAGGTGAAGGTGCTTTGGATTCATTTGCACCCGGAATGCCTTAGGGTCGTATTCATGAACGAGACTGACTTCGACTAAAGTAAGTTCGCTTAGTTGAGTTTCGTGGGTCTGTTTCAGAGACGCAACTTTTACAAAGTAGACTCTGGCGTAAGTAGACTTTGGTAAGTTACGATGTGAAGAATTAGATATGAAGTTAGCAACGAAACAATGGAAGAGCAGTGTAGCGTCTCCATCACTCAATGTTTTTTCTTCATAAAGAAGGAGAAGAAGAAGAAATTCAGCTGTTTCCTGCGTTATAGATCGCATTGGACACTAAACTCAAACCAATCCAGTTAATCAAGTTGATTTTTATTTCTTGACGATGGATGGAAAGAAAAATGTGCCAGCCTTCAACAACTATGAAACGGAGACGTTATTAGAACTAGTGAAAGAAAAAAGATATAGTTGAAAACAAAAAGACAGGCATTGTTACTATGAGGGAAAAATTAAAAGCGTGGGAGGACATTAGTGTAAAAGTTTGTAGTATAGCTAACACACGCAAGAGAAGTAGAGATCCAGATCCAGACAACTCAAAATGGAGCAAAGAAAGGAAAGTATTGCAAGTGATGGAGGGCCTAGTACAAAAGATGACACGGATGACAGTTTTCTGGCAATGGTGGAAAGTGTGGTACCTCACCTTAATCTGAGAATTCCGAGTGAGTTTGACAGTGATGGATTAATGGGTGAAGAGTAGACGGAAGAGGAGGTGATGTATGAAGTACTGGAAACATCGGGAGCTGAGAGTGGGCCTACATTACTGGCAGAATCATGAGCTGAAAAGGAAACCACGGAACGAAGAAAGAGTACCGGTATGTCCACGAGCTGCGGCAATGTCATATCTGCAAGCCAGGAGGGAACTTGATATAGAGCAGATGAAAGAGTTTCAACAACTCAAGATTCAGCAGGAAGATTTCCATGCAGCGAGGATGAGGTACCTGTGACTATCATGCAGATGAATGAACTCCATTAAATAAAAAAGCAAAATACAACCAATAATGTATGTATACCGGTACCTCAAATGACTGACATTAATGGATACACTATTATTATTATATAAATGTGCACAATTATTATGAAATAGAACTTAGGGCATGAATAAAACATTTTTATGAAGCAAATTATATTACATAATTGTGGTAATGCATTTATGAAAGGGTAATGTTATTTTACACTGACTGACAGTGACAATGCAACACCAAGGAGGAGTGGTTCGAAAGGGATGAAAGTTGGGGAAAAAACAGAGTCAGCACGGATGAATAATTGATGTTTATTTCAAACCGATATGCAGGTTACACAATGCGCACGGCATCGACTCAGTAGGATGTAGGACCACCGCGAGCGGCGATGCACGCAGAAACACGTCGAGGTACAGAGTCAATAAGAGTGCGGATGGTGTCCTGAGGGATGGTTCTCCATTCTCTGTCAACCATTTGCCACAGTTGGTCGTCCGTACGAGGCTGGGGCAGAGTTTGCCAACGGCGTCCAATGAGATCCCACACGTGTTCGATTGGTGAAAGATCCGGAGAGTACGCTGGCCACGGAAGCATCTGTACAC
Source organism: Anabrus simplex (assembly GCF_040414725.1). Lineage (NCBI taxonomy): Eukaryota > Metazoa > Arthropoda > Insecta > Orthoptera > Tettigoniidae > Anabrus > Anabrus simplex. Next base: position 31,406,898 of record NC_090269.1, read on the forward strand.
CTCGTAGAGCCTGTTGAGAGATGCGAGCAGTGTGTGGGCGGGCATTATCCTGCTGAAACAGAGCATTGGGCAGCCCCTGAAGGTACGGGAGTGCCACCGGCCGCAGCACATGCTGCACGTAGCGGTGGGCATTTAACGTGCCTTGAATACGCACTAGAGGTGACGTGGAATCATACGCAATAGCGCCCCAAACCATGATGCCGCGTTGTCTAGCGGTAGGGCGCTCCACAGTTACTGCCGGATTTGACCTTTCTCCACGCCGACGCCACACTCGTCTGCGGTGACTATCACTGACAGAACAGAAGCGTGACTCATCGGAGAACACGACGTTCCGCCATTCCCTCATCCAAGTCGCTCTAGCCCGGCACCATGCCAGGCGTGCACGTCTATGCTGTGGAGTCAATGGTAGTCTTCTGAGCGGACGCCGGGAGTGCAGGCCTCCTTCAACCAATCGACGGGAAATTGTTCTGGTCGATATTGGAACAGCCAGGGTGTCTTGCACATGCTGAAGAATGGCGGTTGACGTGGCGTGCGGGGCTGCCATCGCTTGGCGGCGGATGCGCCGATCCTCGCGTGCTGACGTCACTCGGGCTGCGCCTGGACCCCTCGCACGTGCCACATGTCCCTGCGCCAACCACCTTCGCCACAGGCGCTGCACCGTGGACACATCCCTATGGGTATCGGCTGCGATTTGACGAAGCGACCAACCTGCCCTTCTCAGCCCGATCACCATACCCCTCGTAAAGTCATCTGTCTGCTGGAAATGCCTCCGTTGACGGCGGCCTGGCATTATTAGCTATACACGTGTCCTGTGGCACACGACAACACGTTCTACAATGACTGTCGGCTGAGAAATCACGGTACGAAGTGGGCCATTCGCCAACGCCGTGTCCCATTTATCGTTCGCTACGTGCGCAGCACAGCGGTGCATTTCACATCATGAGCATACCTCAGTGACGTCAGTCTACCTTGCAATTGGCATAAAGTTCTGACCACTCCTTCTTGGTGTTGCATTTGCTCTGTCAGTCAGTGTAGATAGCCACAGAACAGTTTTAGTTAAAATATCGTTCTATGATACGTCTTCCGGCTACAGCTTCCAACATTTGCGGTGTAGGTCGGTCATGATGTTCACATCGTCATTCCCTTCATCAGGTTCTTCCAGGAGACCACGATCTGCAGCAATGTTGTGAAGTACAACGGTAGCCACAATGACCGGAGGTATGTTGTTTAATTTCAATATAAACTTACTTGATAAACCCTGAAACTTTTTCTTCCAGCTTCCGAATGTTCTCTCTACTACGTTTCTAGCAAGAATGTGAGAGGTATTGTATGCTTTCTCAGGTGGTGTTTGAGGATTAATAAGGGGTGTCATAAAGAATGGCCTGCAAACATAACCGCTATCTCAAACGAGTAATCCAGGTCGCAGTCACGTTTCAAATTGTAAACAACTCCTGCTGTTGTTGAAAATTCTGTTATCATGTGTAGAACCCGGCCAACCCGTTACGAAATCAATAAACTTCATCTCGTGGTTGACTATGCCTTGACAATTGAAAGTAAAAATTCCTTTCCTATTAAGGAAAACCTCAGCATGGTTGCCACCTGGACTTATTATTGGTACATGGGTGCAATCAATAGTTCCAACCACTCCAGGGAACTGGGATCTTTCATATACACGACGCGCATATTTCGATATTCAGTTTCATTTGGGAACGAAACAAAGTGCGGTCTCTTTCGGGCAATCAGAATCGATATTCTTCTGATTATTCTACGCACTGAGGGTTGGATTACTCCTCATAAATCAGCGGAATCAATTTGGAAGTTACCTGAAAACCATGGAAGTGTGAAAGACTATTGTATTTACAATAAGAATGCATTAATCTGTACTGAAACTACATAACACGATGAGTAGAAAGTGCAAAAACTTTGCACTATAGTAACAATAATTTTACTCTTACCTGTAGCATAATATTTTAACGAAATTAGCAACTGTATAATTGGAGGAATGGGTGATTCTCGAATATTATATTTCTGTAATTCGTCTTCAACCTCCCGAAGGTATCACCACCTTGACGAAGGCAAAATATATTTTGCCGGGTGTTTATTGGAGGCTTGCGTGGTCAAATGATCCTTAGAGCTATGCCGGCGGGAGCATCTGCTCCTGGTAGGGCCACCCAAGCCGGACAGGTCTAAGGTGATGATCCAGACTAAGAGTGATACCCTGGTCCTCCAGGTTGGGGGTTGAGCGTAGGGTTAACTCCCCTACCTCGTAAAAAAACCAACTGTTACGGATACCTTAAGAATGAATAATGCAGGACTGGAAAACTTGGTGACGAACCGGCGAGAAAAACGGCTAAAGAGAAGGAAAAATGATATTATATTAGCAACGTGGAATGTTAAGACATTGAAGAGACCTGGCAAGTTAAAAGTATTAAGGAATGAAATGGATACGTATGGAGTGAAAATAGCAGCTCTACAGGAACTAAGATGGAAAGGGCAAGGGATGATGATGTCTGGACAACATATTTTGATGTACAGTGGAGAAAAAGCAGGCAGTAATGGCACAGGATTCCTCATACATAAGTCAGTAAAGCAAGGCGTGATCAACTTTACTCCAATCAATGATAGGATGTGCTCTGTGAGAATTAGGGCAAAATTCTTCAACGTAACTGTGTTTTGTGTGTACGCCCCTACTGAGGAGGCAGAAGATGAGAAGAAAGATGCATTTTATACCAAATTGGAGGAAGAAATTAATAAAGTTCAAAGGCATGATGTGAAAATTACCCTTGGAGATTTAAATGCAAAAATTGGAAGAGAAGAAGTGTACAAACACTTAGTAGGGAAAGAAAGCCTGCATGAAGTAAGTAATGATAACGGATTGAGATTGATTGATTTTGTGAGTGGAAAGCAGATGATAATTAAAAGTACTTGGCATCCTAGGAAAAACATTCACAAGGAGACCTGGATTTCACCAGATGGTGTGACAAGAAATCAAATAGACCATGTTATCATAGACAGGCGACATGCATCAGATATTATGGATGTTAGAAGCTGCAGAGGTGCTGATGCAGATACAGACCACTATCTTGTTAGAGTCAAGTACAGACAAAAAATAGATTTGGCAAGAACGGAAAAAGTAACAAGAAAGGCAAAGCACAATATTGAAGGACTAAAAAATGAGGAATTGCAAGAGAAATACAAAAAGAAAATAGCTGAATCTTTGGCAATAAAAAGGGAATTATGGGAGAAAGGAGAAGTGGAAGATAAATGGGAGATACTGAAAACAACTATCAGTGAAGTTGCAGATAGTACCCTGGGAAAGAAGAAATTGGTAAAGAGAGCAGAATGGTTTGATGAGGAATGTTCAACATTAATCCAAGAGAGGAATGATGCTAGGAACAGAATGCTTCAAAGGAGAACAAGACAAACAGTAGAAGAGTATAGAGAGAAACGAAGAAGAGCAGATAAGATATGTAGATATAAGAAAAGAGCTTTTGAAAGAAAGAGAATCGAAGAACTGGATGAAATGAAGGATAGAAACGAGGTACGAAAGTTCTATGAAAGAACAAAAGACATTAAGAGAGGGTTTCAACCAAGAGCTGTTTTCTTCAAGGATAAAGATGGAAACCTTCTGGGTGATAAAAGCAAAGTGCTTGGAAGATGGCAGGAGTATTTTTACGAGTTACTCAATGGAAATAATGAAGATGATAGAGAGGAGGAAAATATAAATGTTGATGGGGAAGAAAGAGAATTGGAAGAGGAATCAGTAAAAGAGCCAGACTTAGAAGAGGTCAAAGCTGCAATTAATGCATTAAAGAATAATAGAGCCCCAGGTGAAGATGGAATGGAGTCAGAGCTGTTGAGATAAGGGGGAGAGGGAATAGAAATGGCTGTTTATGAATTGATTAAGGAGGTTTGGACAAAGGAGGAAATACCCAAGGATTGGACGTTGGGTATAATTTACCCATTACATAAAAAGGGAGATAAGGCAGTATGTGGAAATTATCGAGGGATCACCTTGCTGGATGGAACGTACAAGGTTTTTGGTAAGGTACTAGCCTTAAGATTGGAATTATGGATGGAAAGAATATTAGGGGATTACCAAGCAGGTTTTAGAAAACATCGCTCTACTCTGGATCAGATATTTATATTACGACAAGTGCTAGAGAAATTTTATGAATATGACAAACAGCTATATCAGCTGTATGTTGATTTTAAACAGGCATATGACAGTCTAGATAGGGGTAAAATTTACAAGATTATGAAAGAATTTGGAATCCCAAGGAAATTGATTAGATTAACAGAAATGACTTTGAAAACAACGGCATGCAAGGTGAGAGTGGAGCAAGATCTGTCAGAGGAGTTTTTAGTGGAGAGAGGACTAAGACAGGGAGATGTATTTTCCACACTTCTTTTTAACCTAGCATTGGAAAAAGTAATCCGTGAATTGCCCATCAACCCAGGGGGAACCATTTTGAACAGATTAGTACAAGTGATAGCATATGCTGATGATGTAGCAATAATTGCAAGAAATGAAAGAGCTCTTGAAGAGAGCTACTCAGTATTAGAAGGGAAAGCACGGGACCTAGGACTAGAAGTGAATATAAACAAAACAAAATATATGAAGATGGGAGATACAGAGGGAGTAAGAGGAAGGACCCCAGTAAGATTAAATGGGAAGGAATATCAAAGAGTCACATCTTTCAAATATCTAGGCTCTATAATAACAGAGGACAATAAAACCTCCGTGGAAATACAGGAGAGGATAACAAGTGGAAACCGATGCTTTTACGCCTTGCAAAATATGTTTAAATCCAGGAATGTCAGCAGGAATACAAAAATTAAAATATACACAACAGTACTAAGACCAATAGTTATGTATGGCTCAGAATGCTGGGTGATGACCTCCAGAGAAGAACAGTGGTTGTTACGGTGGGAAAGGAAGATATTGAGAAAGATATTCGGTGCAGTAAGAGAGCAGGATGGGTGGAGAATGAGGACAAATGTAGAGCTGCAAGGACTGTTTGGCCAGCCAGATATTGTTGCTAAAATTAAGCAGGGAAGAATTAGGTGGGCCGGTCATGTTCAGAGAATGGCAGAAACCTGCACCGTAAAAAAGGTGTTTATAGGGAAACTTGATGGAAGGAGGAGGAGAGGAAGACCCAGGAAAAGGTGGATTGATGATGTTGAGGATGACCTTAGAAAGTTAGGAGTTAAACGTTGGAGAAGAAAAGCTGAGGACCGAGATGAATGGAGGCAGGTGATAAAGGAGGCCAAGGACCTACAAGGACTGTAGCGCCGACCAGTAAGTAAGTAAGTAAGTAATTCGTCTTCAAACATCGTTAGTACATCTAATACTGTACGTTTGTCGAATCTATGTAGTTTTCTGAACTCATTTTCTGTATAAAATTCAACCGGCTTCTGTGCATCTCTTATAACATGCCGAGGATTAGGCACAACGTACTGAATCATTTCCTGGATCTCTTCAACTTCGTCTATAAAATTAACTACACTAGCAATATCTGCCATTTTATTAATTTTCTGATCTCAGAGTCTACTATACGCGAACCTTTTTTTGAACCCTGAGCTCCCTACTGCTGAATCGGTAGACCTCGGTTATCTTCGACATCCATACTGGCAACCTTTGAAACACAAACTATGAATCGCTTATTCATCGCTGTGCGACATCTGGCGTACACTTTGCGAACTAGTACTGTTGTTGTTCACACAGCAAAGCCAAACTATATAATTCATGCTAGTAACAAGATTCGCATCGAGAAATATTATATAATGTTAAATAATGTATGTGTGACACAGTTGTTGACGTAAGATGATAAATGTTTAGAAAATTCATATCGATCGATCATATTATCGATTCAATTCAGATTTCATTTCCATGCAGTTGGCAGTATAACCGGAACCGGCAATGCTCCCTCCTTACTCCTCACCCCGCAAAAATCGGGCTCAAGGAAAGGTTCGCGCATAGTACTTAAGTACGGAACATCGGCGACTTGGAAGTAAAGTCGCCTTCTAAGTTTATTTACCTCCAAACAGCGATTATGAAATGGAAATGGCGACTTACCGCCTTCTAAGTCTAAGTCGAATTGAAAGTCTCGTTCATGAATACGACCCTTTAGGGAACAGAATGGAGGACCATTGAATAGTAAGAATGTCGAGGATGGCAAAGTAAAAAATGAAATGGCATATGGCTTTTAGTGCCGGGAGTGTCCGAGAACATGTTCGGCTCGCCAGGTGCAGGTCTTTCGATCTGACACCCGTAGGTGACCTGCGCGTCGTGATGAGGATGAAATGATGATGAAGACGACACATACACCCAGCCCCAGTGCCAGTGAAATTAACCAATGATGGTTAAAATTCCCGACCCTGCCGGGAATCGAACCCGGGACCCCTGTGACCAAAGGCCAGCACGCTAACCATTTAGCCAATGAGCCGGACGATGGCAAAGTGAGGAAGGTTGAAACCACAGATATTACAAATAGGTTGGCAATTTATTAATATTTGATTAATACATGCTTCTTTTAAAGAAGAAATCTGTTGTTTATTAATCAGATAAAATGGGAATTTAAATATTGCTAATACGCTAGAATTTGACCTGGAGTCACAGAACAGCGATTCAAGAAATATAAGACCGGAGTTTAAAACTGTGAAACAGCTTTAGTTAAATATTATATTTACATTAAGTGAAGGCCAGCATTTGGCAATAAGTAGTTACAAGGGAAAAGACCGAAGCGAAAGATAATATTAAGTAATGAAATGAAATGTCGTGTGGCTTTTAGTGCCGGGATATCCCAGGACGGGCTCGGCTCGCCAGGTGCAGATCTTTCTAGTTGACTCCCGTAGGCGACCTGCGCGTCATGATGAGGATGAAATGATGTTGAAGACACCACATACACCCAGCCCCCGTGCCATTGGAATTAACCAATTAAGGTTAAAATCCCCGACCCGGCCGGGAATCGAACCCGGGACCCTCTGAACCGAAGGCCAGTACGCTGACCGTTCAGCCAACGAGTCGGACATATTAAGTAAAAAAAAAAAAAAAAAAAAAAGGAAAGGTGGAAAGATACCCGGTCTACCCAGAACAAATAGTAAACGAATTTGTCGTTGAAGTTACAATGTGACGTGGTGAGAGTCAAACGATAAGAACATTCAGAAAATCAAAACAGGAGGAAGACATGTCTGCCGAGCAAACAGGCGAGACAGTCAAGGGAAAACCACCGAACTGAACAGTAGTATCAAAGGCAAATTCGAAAAGGATGATTAAAGGCGATCCATAAAACAAGAAGCTAGTAATAACTTTAAATTACGCTTATGTATTTACCGTAAAACGTATATATATATCAATAAAACGAAATAAATGACGTTGTAGGAAAACTAACGTACATCAGTGAGAGGTAATAAACTTCCAGGATCTTCGTGGAAACACGGACATCAGGAATACCAAATTGAGCCGTGGTTGGTTTGATAGGCAGCTATCCGCTAAACCACACAACGCAGTGAAAGCTGGGACGAGAAGATTGCATGTTATAATAACTATGTTTAAAGCAGATTTTCATCTCAAAATTCACGTGCTGTCAGGAAGAGCAACCGGCCTGAAAATAAGCTCGTGTGGCTTCAGAGACCCCTGAAATAACTGAGATTAGGTGAGGAAAGTATTTTTTAAAAGAAATATCATTTTTTTGAATGTAAATAAAACCCTTATCTTATTAATGTATGATCAATCTTATTTAACAATGATGAGTTTTAAATATAGCTTTTACTACGAATTACCGTATCTTAGGAATTAGAGTTTCAAATTTATTCAAAGTCATCTTCAGCCTTCTGTAGTGTGAACGCCAGATCTCAAGCATTAAGTATTATTACAGCAATTAAACATATATCCGTATGACCAAGTTCTCCTCTCCCATTTTATACACCCATAAAAATATTAGAATTATATCTTGAAAATCCACAGCCTGTTTCCAGTCGTTTGAGCGGTCAGGAATGAAATTAATGAAGCCCCAATCTAGCGGCGAGGATAGTAATTATGACGGCTGCCGAAGCCTGTCGCACTCCTCTGGGGCAATGCTTAATGACTGACAAATGAAATGAAATGATAGTGGAGAGTGTTGCCGGAATGAAAGATGACAGAGAAAACCGGAGTACCAGGAGAAAAATTTGTCCCGCCTCCTCTTTGTCTAGTACAAATCTCACATGAAGTGACCGGGATTTGAACCACGGAAAGCAAGAAGCCGGCGCGTTGCCGCCTGAGTGACGGAGGCTTAGAATTATTTACAGAAATTCGTAATTAGTTTGAGGGAAGAGAAAGCATATTATCTCAATTTCTCCGTATCCTATTATGTGAAATATATTTCAATGTAAATGATTACATACAATATGAGCTGAATGGAAGAAGTTCAATTCCTATGTTATTTCTCTCCCCCCTCCCCGACGCCAGGAACGATGGAGCCTGGATCCTGATCGATCGATCTTGGCCTACTAAGTGACCGCTGATCAGCCCAAAGGCCTGCAGATTACGAGGTGACGAATCCTCTCGGCCGTTATTCTTGGCTTTCCACTCGGGGGTCATCATCTCACCGTCAGATAGCTTCTCAGTAGTAATCGCGCAGACTGAGTGAACTTTGACTCTCTGTGACAATCCCTGTTCGAAGCCGTGGCCTCCGGGTGAAAGGGGGCACATTTCCGCTAGATCACGGGACTGGAGTTTTTAGGTCATAGCTTTCTGTTTATACTGTGGATACGTGTATACGTATAACACACTGTCCCAGGGCAAAAGACGTTACCATCAGGAGTCATGAATGCCGCAATCTTGTCCTAGTGACTACCATCCTTGGAAAGCCTGCGGTATATCTTAAGAGTCACCAGCGCGACAGAATTTTGCCATGAAGAAATGTTATTTTAAAAGCCAGTGGATTTACAAACACAGGTCTCTAGCACGTAACTAAACAAATTGTAACGAACTGCGCCGGTATTCCAATCCACAAGTACACTGACTGACAGAGCAAATGCAACACCAAGAAGGAGTGGTCAGAACTTTATGCCAATTGCAGGGTAGACTGACGTCACTGAGGTATGCTCATGATGTGAAATGCGCCGCTATGCTGCGCACGTAGCGAACGATAAATGGGACACGGCGTTGGCGAATGGCCCACTTCGTACCGTGATTTCTCAGCCGACAGTCATTGTAGAACGTGTTGTCGTGTGCCACAGGACACGTGTATAGCTAAGAATGCCAGGCCGCCGTCAACGGAGGCATTTCCAGCAGACAGACGACTTTACGAGGGGTATGGTGATCGGGCTGAGAAGGGCAGGTTGGTCGCTTCGTCAAATCGCAGCCGATACCCATAGGGATGTGTCCACGGTGCAGCGCCTGTGGCGAAGATGGTTGGCGCAGGGACATGTGGCACGTGCGAGGGGTCCAGGCGCAGCCCGAGTGACGTCAGCACGCGAGGATCGGCGCATCCGCCGCCAAGCGGTGACAGCCCCGCACGCCACGTCAACCGCCATTCTTCAGCATGTGCAAGACACCCTGGCTGTTCCAATATCGACCAGAACAACTTCCCGTCGATTGGTTGAAGGAGGCCTGCACTCCCGGCGTCCGCTCAGAAGACTACCATTGACTCCACAGCATAGACGTGCACGCCTGGCATGGTGCCGGGCTAGAGCGACTTGGATAAGGGAATGGCGGAACGTCGTGTTCTCCGATGAGTCACGCTTCTGTTCTGTCAGTGATAGTCACCGCAGACGAGTGTGGCGTCGGCGTGGAGAAAGGTCAAATCCGGCAGTAACTGTGGAGCGCCCTACCGCTAGACAACGCGGCATCATGGTTTGGGGCGCTATTGCGTATGATTCCACGTCACCTCTAGTGCGTATTCAAGGCACGTTAAATGCCCACCGCTACGTGCAGCATGTGCTGCGGCCGGTGGCACTCCCGTACCTTCAGGGGCTGCCCAATGCTCTGTTTCAGCAGGATAATGCCCGCCCACACACTGCTCGCATCTCCCAACAGGCTCTACGAGGTGTACAGATGCTTCCGTGGCCAGCGTACTCTCCGGATCTCTCACCAATCGAACACGTGTGGGATCTCATTGGACGCCGTTTGCAAACTCTGCCCCAGCCTCGTACGGACGACCAACTGTGGCAAATGGTTGACAGAGAATGGAGAACCATCCCTCAGGACACCATCCGCACTCTTATTGACTCTGTACCTCGACGTGTTTCTGCGTGCATCGCCGCTCGCGGTGGTCCTACATCCTACTGAGTCGATGCCGTGCGCATTGTGTAACCTGCATATCGGTTTGAAATAAACATCAATTATTCGTCCGTGCCGTCTCTGTTTTTTCCCCGACTTGCATCCCTTTCGAACCACTCTTCCTTGGTGTTGCATTTGCTCTGTCAGTCAGTGTATAAGTAAAGGAGTCGAGCAACTAATCAGCTCCACTTACATAGTATGCGGTTAGTGCAGTATTGTGGCTCAAATTGGGAGCTGATCTGGAATTTCAAGCTGCTTGGTGCTGGTCCTATAAAAATACCATCCGATGTCGTCGGAATTCGAACCTGGAACAATCATGTTTGAAGCCGAGTGGCTAGACTACTGAGTCAGCGTTGATGTACCGTATGCGGCGACAGAAACGACACTGAAATATTATTTAATTATGTTGGTACAGTATGTGTACAAATTGTGTAGCATCACGTGCCATAGATGGTTAATAATAGCTTTGTTCGTACTACACAGTCAGAAACTGTTGCTAACTATCAGACGCGTACGCAAATACAAATTTCTTTCAACGTGCCCCTCACGTGGATATCTGGAGCCGTGAGAACCAGGGAGCAGGAAGGGTAGGTGAATGGAGTTCTGCGAGAAAATGGGCGATCTCCAAAGTGTCGTTGTAGAAGGGTAAGTGACTCCCCGCTGTGTGGGGTGTAGCTCCATCTTACTAAATCCAATGTCGTTGGAGGAGTAAGTTTCTGGTGCGACAAAACTGTCATATATCCCTCACGCATGAGGTAATAATGAAATCTCTGTAGACTAGCTGGACCACTCTTTCTTTGGATTCCCTGCAGCATTCTGGACGAAATATGAGCCCACTATTCCAAAACGGGGACGTGGCGCATCAAATCGTAACCTATGCACTACTCAGTGATTTCTGTATAGCATCAGGCAGTTCAATCCGTAAAAAGAAACTACTTGTTCCTTTGCGAAAATCAAATGATCATGAATATGTCTTCCTGTCATGGCCATCCATCAACGGCTGCTAATTTCAGATGGCAACTAGCCTGCACGGTTGCTAGGTAACATTGTCTGACCATCCATCCATACCTTACATCACTGTCTGCACTGTTCTTATGGTTACACTTCCGTCACACATTTTTCCCGTCACGTCGCAAACATATTGACGTCAAAAACGACCTCTTTGTCAATTGAAGGACCCATCAAGCTAAATATAGCTTTCGTCTGAAAACCATATGTTGCAGAAGAAATCTGGATCCTCATACATCATGGACAACATTCGACTGCAATTTTGTAATTGGGCTCACTCATTCCTTTCTGTTAGACGCTGAGGAACTTGAATGCAGCAAACATCCGCCAAACCGAGGTTCAGCTATATTCGTCGCAGACTACGATCTGGGGAGTGTAACTCTTGTTGGAGAGCCTCCGTGGATCAGACGGCAGCGCACCGGCCTCTCACTTCTGGGTTCGGTGGTTCAAATCCCGGTCACTCTATGTGAGATTTGTGCTGGACAAAGCTGAGGCGGGACAGGTTTTTCTCCGAGTACTCCGGTTTTCCCTGTCATATTTCATTCCAGCAACACTCTCCAATATCATTTCATTTCATTTCATCTGCCATTAATCATTGCCCCAGAGGATTGCGACAGGCTTCGGCAGCCGGCACAATTCCTATCCTCGCCGCTAGATGGGGGCTTAATTCATTCCATTCCTGACCCGGTCGAATGACTGGAAACAGGCTGGATTTTCATTTTCAACTCTTGCTGGAGGAGTCATTCAGTGATTCTCGTTTGTAGTGACCGTTTTCGGCCGTCCTTTCGTCCCCTTGCGTTGATATAAGGCTGATCCCGTATAACGGAACTTGTCAATGACAACTGACATTGTTTTGTTATTTGGTGTCTCCTTATTAAATCGCTCCTCATACTGTTGTTGAACGTGCAGGAAATTCGGCTCAGTCTGACGCTCCACTCTGTATGTCTGGAAATAATGTTCCACGACAACACCTTTTCCTCTGTAGTGTGAATCATAATTGTAGAAATCAGCACAATATTGAGTTCACGGTGTGTCGAGCTATTATACAGGGTGATTCTAAAATAATTTTACTTTTGGGGACAGATTTCTTACACCAAAACCTGAAAAAAAAGGGTCATAAAAACGTATGTTCCAAAATTCTTCGTTTCATTTTCGCGTTATTAATTTATTAATGAAAGTTTACGTTTACGTTCAACGGTTTTCAAAGCTGCCTCTGTGGGTCCGTGGTAGAGTGTCGGCCTGCGGATCCCAAGATAGCGGGTTCAAACCCGGCAGAGGTAGTCGGATTTTTGAAGGGCGGAAAAAAGTCCATTCGACACTCCATGTCGTACGATGTCGGCATGTAAAAGATCTCTGGTGATAAATTTGGTATTTACCCGATAAAATTAATTAAATCTCAGCCATAGACGCCCAAGAGAGATCCGGTTTACTCTGTCTGCCATCTAGCGGACCTAGAGTAAAACGGAACGTCGAAATTGACGAGCAGACAGCCAGATGGCGTCAAATCGAAATGTCTGCAAACGGTAGCTGAGGCCATACGATTATTATTATTATTATTATTATTATTATTATTATTATTATTATTATTATTATTATTATTATTATTATTATTATTAACGGTTTTCAAGGTCCAAACCAACAATTTCATTTATCTGTACACTCATTCATAGAAGGCTTTGACTCATTGCATACTACATAGATGGCGATGTGTTGCCATGCAGATTTCTTTACGTTTGTCATTTGTGTACATGTTACAGGGAAAGTATTCCGTTCAACCATGGAAAGATATCCATTTCGTGAGCAGGCAGACATGATTTTTATGTACGGCCGCACGAAGGGCAATGGACCCGTGGCTGCTGTATTAGGTGTCGTTTTTAGACCGAAGTCAGCCGAGTCATCCAACCTTTATCGTCGCGTTGTTGGGACAGAATCTGTAGCCCAACAGACTAGTGATCGAGGAAGATCACGAGTTGCACGTACGCCTGACAAGGAAGAACATATTCTCCAGTCTGTCGAAGAATATCCAGGTATCAGCACAAGGCAAGTGGCCTTGCCATGTGGTACATCTCAAAGTACAGTATGGAAGATACTTCACGAGCAGCTGCTGTATCCTTATCATTTTCAAAGTGTGCAGGGCCTTTCGCCTGCCGATAACCCACCACGGGAGAGCACGGTTTCTTGCACAAACTGCCAATCCGTTGTTTGTCTCTTCAGTTTTGTTTACAGACAAGGCAACATTTGGAAGATGTGGAATAAAAAAATTCCTCAACCAACGCACTTGGGCAGTTCTTAATCATCGTCCTACAGTTCAGACTGGGCATCGGCATCAGTTTAAGATTAACGTATGGGCTGGAATTGTAGGTGATTGTCTGGTAGGTCCATTCGTTCTACCAATACGTCTTACTGGTGATGTCTACAGGGAATTCATTCAAAACATTATTCCAGACCCTAGAAGACAGGCTCCTGAAAATAAAAAGAAACACGTGGTTAATGTATGATGGGGCTCCAGCACATTTTAGTCTCATTGTTGGAGAAGCACTGGCTGTTATCTACCATGACATATGGATAGGTAGAGGAGGATCAGTTCCATGGCCTGCAAGTTCCCTCGACTTCAATCCTTTGGATTTTCTCCCTTAGGGAACCTTGAACAATTAATTTATGCAGCAGACAACCCAGAGTAAGAAACTCTTCTTCGACGTGCCATGAAAGCCTGCGGAACCATTGGGCACTGTCAGGGAATATTTGAAAGGGTGCGACGAGTACATGCGTGTCTAGACGTAAGATGAGGACATTCCGGGCATTTGATATGAGTTTATGTATTAAACACTTCCTAACAAGCTGACAATGTCAAAAACAGATTGTGTCGCTTTAAAATGTTCTTTCATCTTGGACTTTAATAAATCGAAAATGAGGAATTTTGGGACAAATGTTTATATGAATAATTTTTCTTGTCTTAGTTTAAGAAAACCGTCCCCAAAGTTTGTAAAAGTAATTTAGAATCACCCTGTATATAATAAATAAATACATCTTTGCTGGGGAAAGTGGACAGCAGATGAGCAATACTTTCAGTGTCGCTTGTTTAATCGCATACCTGCATATGCTCTTCTCCTTTAAAGTTCGATGTTCTTTATAACAAGACTGAAACAATGCTAAACATAAATTCTTGTTCTTCTTCTTCTTCTTCTTGAAGTGAATTTTGATCTAGGCCATTAGACGCCTGGATTCGAAATGAAGACGTTCAAACTGGTCACCAACTACCAATCCACTGTTGCCACTTCACCTTCCTTCAAGGATAGAATAATTATGCTTTTCAATGTTACCACATCGTTACAATCCCAGATCTTGATAACTAAGCAACATTGGGAAACTTCATAAACATAACTGACATCGCTTACGAAAGAGAATTCCTTAAAGTGGCTTGTCTACGAATTTTAACATTATTGATTTAATTTTATATGGCACTGATCTTGTCCGTCTTTTCAAAAGTGAATGATTCCTCCTTAAAAAAAAAAAAGCCACTATATAGTTGAACACAGCGAGTGTTGGGGACGAATACTGCTGTTCATTATTAAAGACCTGAGAGTTAACCTCTGGCGCCTGGAGTTAATCTTCTTTCAATTTTTATATTACCAACGCAGTACGCAATCGAATATGAATTTCGATCCCTGCGCACGCATCACGTGGGACTAGAGATGGCAGGCATTAAATGAACGATGGTGAAAGCGTTGATGTAGAACTTCCTATATATGTATATAGTATTTTTTTTGCAACAGTGTCAATTGAAAATGAATTAATAATAGGCTTATTATCGATTTATTACCATTTTAATATGGCTTGCATGGGGCGTATGATATATATGGCGCTCCCTGGCGACTGCAGGCCGGCAGTTGAGGTGTGTAATGAATCGACATATGGAGGACCCGGGGGTACATATAACTAAAACTCCGCTCTCTCGCTCTCTGTGAATTTTTCCGCTGTATTCGGTTACGAAGCATCTCTCGCTACCCCATTGAGCAGCCTTTTAAAACTCTTCCCTGCCTGCCACCCTAACGACCTCCGATACGACTAAATCATATAATTTTTTTGGCACCTGTGTAAAGCGATTTTATGAACACTGGGGGGTCCCATTTATTACCTCCATGAATTGCAGTTTTTATAAAACATAAGTCTTGTATCTAGGAATTAGTCCCTATCCCGCCTCTCTCCCTCCCTACGCCATTCTCTTAGGACATATGATATTGAAAATTATACTGAGGCTGATATTATGCCGTCGGGAGACCCGTTCATAATAGTTACCTCGTAAGGGAATGTACGATAGATTGTTTTTAGAAATTGTGATAATTGAATTTTAGCGTACCCTGCCATCAGTTTTGTTTTCTGTAAGTATTAATTAATAAACTTGACCATTATAGGTTTCTCTTAAGATCCATATTGACTACTAATGATTTAACAACCTGTGAGCAAACAGGGGTAATAAGGATCCGCCTGTCAATACAAACTGATTTACACAATTAGCACATTACGACATCGCTTTTAACGACGTATTGGATATAACGGCGAAATCTGACGCTCCCGTCTAAATCCCATATTAACACTGTATTTAAACAATACCTCGGTCAGTACGACGTCGCTTATTACGACATATCGTATTAAACGGCTCAATTTCATCACATTTTCGGAGAAATCATAACGTCCAATGTTGATTTTTGTTTGTTACGTGTTCGAAGATTGCTGACAACAACGTAAAGCTTATTTTCAAACACTTGTTTTCAGTAGATTGCATATTTCAAATCAGTTTGTCTGTTAAATATTCAAGGCAAGCATCGCTGTGAGCGAGTCGCAAAAGAAAGGGAAAGTGTTTAATGTTGAAGGAAAGTCACAAATAATAATTATGACGGTTACAAACGAACGTCAGCATCGCCAAGAATTGGTTGGGCGTATCACACTGAAGAATTTCTAGAATTTGGAAAGACCAAGGCCATGTGCGACATTATTGATCAATTTGCATTGCTGCTACTTCTTTACTCACTTATCATTTTATATATTTTGCCGACATATTATTGCTGTAGCTGGATACCGTGGTTCAAATCCCGGTCACTCCATGTTAGATTTGTGCTGGACAAAGCGGAGGCGGAACAGGTTTTTCTCCGGGTACTCCGGTTTTTCCTGTCATCTTTCATTTCAGCAACACTCTCCATTCTAATTTCACAGCATCTATCAGTCATTAATAAATCACTTTGGGAGTGGCGACCCCATCGTACTAATTTTTTTTTTGCTATTTTGCTTTACGTCGCACCGACACAGGTATGTCTTTTGGCGACGATGGGATAGGAAAGGCCTGGGAAGTGGAAGGAAGCGGCCGTGGCCTTAATTAAAGTACAGCCCCGGTATTTGCCTGGTGTGAAAATGGGAAACCACGGAAAACCATCTTCAGGGCTGCCGACAGTGGGGCTCGAACCCACTATCTCCCGATTACTGGATACTGGTCGCACTTAAGCGACTGCGGCTATCGAGCTCGGTCATCGTACTAATAGCCTATATATGATTCGTTCATTACATCTCTGACCCGGTCAATGACTGGAAAACAAGTTGTAGGTTTTCATTTCATTATTGCTGTACGTACTTTGTAAACATTATAAGAAAATTTCCTCTCAGTCCAACTCCACAAATATTGTATTCAAAATACAGTACTTATTTCACTTATCTTTTTTGAAGTTCTAACTTTATAATTAAGAAAAACCTATATTTTGCTTGGCATGAGGAACCATTATTTAATGAAATAGATACGGTGAAGTTCAATGCTATGTTTTGACTGGCGGATCATTTATTTTCCCACCGGATGTTAAATCATATCTATTACTGTTAGTGCAAGTTTTCCTGAGCCTACGGCTCGCCAATATCATCCGATCGCAGAGGATCAGAACTGGCGACTTCATCTGTGTAACAAACTACACCAGTATTTGTTAGTCCAGAATATTGTCGGTGCTTCCGAGCAATTAGTCGCAAGGGGAGGAATGTGTTACGTTTGTATTTCCGCGATCTTTTATCATTCCTATATCAGTCTTATAAAGTCTCACAGTTTATTCATCCTTAGACATGTATTTTCATTTCTTCGCAGGTATTATGTTATAGTACTTAGGAAGGAAAATGTAATTTTACTTCATAATGTGTAGTAGATTAGATATCTTATGTACATTAAGATAGCACAGCAGCATAGTAATTTGTTCCAAATTATTTTATTTTATGTTATTAATTTTTTCACTAGATAAGTGAACATTTTCCAGTTGAAATAAACCATATTTATCCATCGCGTAATTGCAACCGTCGGGCTGAGTGGTTCAGATGGTAGAATCTGGCTTTCGGAGACGAAGTTGACAGGTTCGATTCCACCTTAGTTCAGTGTTTTTTGAAAGTACTTGATATGCCAGCCTCATATCGGATACATTTACTGCACGTAAAGTAACTCCTCTGGACAAAATTCCAGCACATCGTCGTCTCCAAAAACCGTGGAGAAAGTACTTACTGAGACGTGAAACCCATAACATCATCATTATCATTATCGTTATTATTATTATTATTCTTTCTTCGTTATGCCCGCTTACAGAGCGCGTTGGAACTTGTTAGCTTGATGATGGTTTTCCTTTCTTCTTCTCCTCCCAAAATCTCTTCATGAACTCGCTATGCTGTTTCTTGCGTTCTTCCGTCCATTGTTTCCCTGAGGTTCTTTTAGCCTTTTCCGTGAACGTGTGCTTTGCAACCAGATTCCCAAAAGCCTTGCGATCCCTGATGACATCTTCTGTGATGTTCATTTCTTTTAAGTCCTGCTTTATTTCCTCAAACCACCTTATTTTGACCTTCTTATACCAAGCAATCTTTTTGCATATCTAGTGTCGTCCATTCTACAGATGTGGCCATAGAATTTCAATCGTCTCCTGCGTACGGTATCGGTGAACTTGTCGATTGCTTTGTACAAATCTACAGTTTTCCTTTTGATCCATATACCATTTACATGAACGGGGCCATATATTATTATTATTATTATTATTATTATTATTATTATTATTATTATTATTATTATTATTATTACTATTATTATTATTATTATTATTATTATACGTTTACGGCCATGAGAGACCACAACAAACAACATTTACCCAATTTTAGAAGCTTCCTTTGCAGTCCAGTATCGCTGCATTCTCTCTCTGGTAGCCTGTCTCCTTTCTGCTGTCCACCCGGTGTTCTGCTGTTCTTCTTCACGAAAGCCCTTGAAGTCACTGATCTGGTGTCGGTATTTGGTTCTGTTAACAATATCTTCACGATTTAGTCCAGTGTTTTTCAGATCTTTCCTGACCATCCTACCTTACTCCTGTTTTAATTTAAATCTCCTTGGAAACTTTACCCATAATTTTACTTTAGAACGGATGAGAGTTAGGGTCTGCTTGATGCTTTCTGATGCCAAACCTATGTAGAGGGATGTAATGACTGTTGTGGTGGTTGGTAGTGTGATGTGTTGCCTGAATATTGAGGGGAGAGAGTTGGGACAAACAGGAACACTCAGTCCCCGAGCAAAAATAATTAATCAGACGCTATTAAAATCACCGTCCCGGCCGGGAATCGAACTCGGGACCCATTGAATTGAAGGCCTCAATGCTGACCTTTAAGCCAAGGATGTGACGTACCCACTCCTGCCCACAGATGAGTGACAAATTTGTGACGTGGCGGGTCACCTTAATTTTAATATAAATAAATAATATCTCATTGTTTCTCCATAAACAATATACCATGGGCGCCAGCCTTCAATCTTATGGCTTGAAAACGATAGTTGATAATTAATAATGATAATAATAATAATACGTAATGAGTGAAAACTCTCAGGGGTGGGGTGACGGAACACAAACCATTAAGTACACTAACTTGGAAGTTAAGGATCATTAATAATAATTTCAGAAAATACAAATTAAAACAGCTATTTATTAAGATGAAGAACGTGACGTAACGGCGTATTAACGGAATCTGAACTTACGGAAGCAAAATAAAAATTGAATGAAATAAACTGTAAGAACATGAATTGTAACGCGGAGACTTGCAGTAATTTATGTCATTAGCTCACCATTTGTAGACTCTGTTATCTGGATACGATCTATGTAGCAGCAGATGTTTGATGGACCTCTCGTACAGGCGGCGTCATCTCTTGTTGTGGATTCCAGTCCTACTTCTGCTTTGTGCATAGTACACTAGCTGTACTACGACTTTCCTGCCTTTAACACTTTCTACTGTACTCCTTACATAAAGTCGTAATGAGTCCTAATTTTAATAGCAAAACCACCATGGGTTACGTTCGTGGAGAGAATACACTTGTATTCTTCCGTATTACGGAACAGTAGCGTAACTAAATTCATAACGAAATCTCTCCTGCCCTATATCAGTCAAAACCGGTCTCCCGTTGACTTTAACTCTCGTCATTGAGATAACAGGTCTCAATGAGCATAAATTTTGAGTAGTTAACTACTCAGATGCGAAGTGAACTAAGTTAAAATCTTCTCCGATGTCAAGACGTACAGCCCTCCTCCGATGATAGATTAGAATCGTCCTTCTAAGTAGTTGCAAGTAAGAGTAAGAGTGTCCTTCCAAGTGCCTGTCGTCGAAGTATATAGGTTCCAAAGTCTCCCTCCATCAACCATATCACATTGTCCAGTAAGATTTGATGTCTTATCCCTTCTCCTATCCATTGCTGTGAATCCATCTTGTTGCTTCATTACGTCCGTTCACATAGGTTGAACTTTCGCGCGGAAACAAAGCGTCAGGTAGCGAACTTCGAAAAGTAGGCGTTAACAAGGTTTTAACTGTCTCTTCAGAGTGTGGAGAGGGTAAGGTCTCTCGTAAGCTTTATGACGTACATTTCCTGGTAATGGACTGAAATTAGCCTGCTGACTCCGGTCACCTGACTTGGGCTGTTGGAAAATTTACTGCAAGCTATAATACGAATGATGTTGAAATACTTTACTCAATAAGTCGTTCGTTCATAATACGTTATAGCTGCGATACAAAGGAATGAAATGATGATGTGAAATGGATGATCAAAACCCTGCCTTATATATATATATATATATATATATATATATAATTTAAAAACGACCTACCAGTGATTAAATATATACATCTTTTCAATTAATTACACAGTTCGATAATTTATTACATGCTGTGATGTTCCAAACATCACAAGGAGTCTGATTTTACATTTAAAATAATAAAGACCGGGCGAGTTGGCCGTGCGCGTAGAGGCGCGCGGCTGTGAGCTTGCATCCGGGAGATAGTAGGTTCGAATTCCACTATCGGCATCCCTGAAGATGGTTTTCCGTGGTTTCCCATTTTCACACCAGGCAAATGCTGGGACTGTACCTTAAGGCCACGGCCGCTTCCTTCCAACTCCTAGGCCTTTCCTATCCCATCGTCGCCATAAGACCTATCTGTGTCGGCGCGACGTAAAGCCCATAGCAAAAAAAGAAAATAATAATAAAGCACAATGTGATCGCCTCTGTGATGTAGTGTTTAGTGTGATTAGCTGCCACCCCTGGAGGCCCTGGTTTGATTCCCGGCTCTGTCACGAAATTTAAAAAGTGGTACGAGGGCTCGAAGGGGTCCACTCGGCCTCGGGAGGTCAAATGAGTAGAGGTGGGTTCGATTCTCACCTCATACATCTTGGAAGTGGCTTTCCGTGGTTTTCCACTTCTCCTCTAGGAAAATGCCGGGATGGTACCTAATTTAAGGTCACAGTCGCTTCCTTCCCTCTTCCTTGTATACCCCTTCCAATCACCCATCCTCCCACAAGGCCCCTGTCCAGCATAGCAGGCGAGGTACTGTTCCTTCTTTCTAGTTATATCCCCCGACCCAAAGCCCCACGTTCCAGGACACTGTCCCTGAGGCGGTAGAGGTGGGATCCTTCGCTCAGTCCGAGGGAAAAACCAACCCTGATGGGTAAACAGATAAAGAAAGAAAGAAAGAAAGAAAGAAAGAAAGAAAGAAAGAAAGAAAGCACAATGTTATTCTTGGTTCCCGTTCCGGTTGGTTGATAACACTTTAGCAAGAAAAATGCCACATTTGGGCGTAGCCCGTGCTTGCACTGCAGCAAGAGAAATGCCTCATCTCCGCGTAGTCCGCGCTTACACTGCAGCAAGAGAAATGCCTCATCTCCGCGTGGCCCGTGCTTGCACTGCAGCAAGAGAAATGCCTCATCTCCGCGTAGTCCGCGCTTACACTGCAGCAAGAGAAATACCTCATCTCCGCGTAGCCCGCGTTACGAGATTTCACGAAAAAGTGATCCGTTACTACTACTATTACTACTACTACTACTACTACTTTCAAGATATCTTCGTTAAACCGTATAAAATATCTACGTAGGCCTTTGTGTAAATATTTATAAGAATATGTCTTATTAATTCAGCAATTGCCGAATGGAGCCGTACTCTGTGTAAAAAACTGTATTAATTTTTGCTTTGGGAGAATCAAACGATCATAAATATTTCTTTCAATAAAATGTATGCAGGCTGTGCTGTGAAGTACTGATGGATGGCCATGACGTACAGATCCATGGCCAGTGCAGCTCTCAAGGTACTATTGCTAGGTAACAACGCGTCACACATTTCGTTACATAATACTATTTCGTTACACAGATTTTCGTATGACAGCGAGCCCTAAGACATATTTATATCAAAACCAAACCAAGCCCTGTTACAGCTGGTACGAGCCTTGACCTACCAAGCGACCACTCTTCATCCCGAAGGCCTAAAGAATTCTCTCGTTCATTATTGTTGGCTTTCTAGACCGGGTTTTATTCTATTTTATATTTATTCCATTCTTCTCTCTTCTATCGTAGAAAATGTCAGCTGACATAAAAAAATTAACAAGAATTACCTAAGAGTTAAGTTAAAATATTTTCCACGAAAGGTTGGTAATGTTCTGGAATAAATGTGTCTCAGGGGATCGCAAGGGGAATGGTTTGAACTTGGGTCTCGCGTAAGTTCTGATAATTTGTGTGACATGTTTGTCACACATTACATTATACGGTTATGAGTTTCTAGTCCATTATTGTCGCTGCGCTTGTAATAACTTGTATTGGGTTTCAACTTAGAACTCTGATCGGAAAGCCTGTGATAGTTAAGACTGAATATACTTAACAGGATTCTCGGGCTGGTAAGTTTACGTGTTGCGGGTAAGTATTTCCTCTACAGTGGCTTCCGAACTTAGCTGACGTCCCCTTTGTAAGCTCTGCCCCTATGCTGTTATTACACATATTTTTCTTTTCAGAAACGCTTGTTATTTGGGTCATCAATCCATATACTAGTTTGATGCAGCTCTCCATTCCACCCTATCCCGTGCCAACCTTTTCATTTCTACGTAATTACTACATCCCACATCCCCTCTAATATGTTTATCATATTCATACCCTGGTCCACCCCTGCCATTTTTACTGCCTACATTTCCCTCACAATTAACTGAACAAGTCCTTGGCGTCCTAGGATGTGCCCTCTCTCTTCATCTAGTCAAATTAAACCGAATCGTTTTCCTCAAACCAATTCGATTCAGTATCTCTTCATTCGTGATTCGATCTACCAATCTCACCTTCAGCATTCTTCCGCAACACCACATTTCAAAAGTGTCTATTTTTCTTTCTGAGCTAGTTATGTTTCACTTCCACACATTGCCACGTTCTTCAAAAACATCTTTCTAATTCCTATATCAATATTTGAAGTGAGCAAATTTCTTTTTTTATGTAAGACTTTCCTTGCTTGTGCTTGTTTGCATTTTATGCCCTCCTTACTTCTGCCGTAATTAGTTATTTTACTACCCCAGTAACACTATATTTTGTTTTATTTATTTTCCAACAGAGATATCAGCTTACAACGAGGTTCTCGAAACAAGAACACAATTACTTGCATTGTTGAGTATCAGTATGTAAAGTTTACTAATAGGATTGACTCGTCATGTGAAGTACAAGTGGTGATGAGGAATTTTAAGTGCGTCCTTAATGATGTTTAAGGCGATGTCATGCAGGCTTGCAAAGGACCTGATAAAAGGACCAAACAAGAAGCATACTAAAGAACTGTTGAAACTAAACAGAGAAAATATAAGATAGGTAGTAGGACTGTTGACAGGACACTACCATCTGAAAAACCACCTACGTAGAATTGGAGTAATAAGAGGCAATATATGTAAGAAATGCAATAAAGCAGAGGAATCAGCTGAACACATACTTTTCGAATGTGAGGCGGTGGGTAGAACCAGACTCTCCATTCTAGGACTACCAGATGAAGAGAGAGGAAAAATATCCAAGAAGACCCAATAACAACCTGCAGCTTTGTGAAGGGAGCAGGTATATCTAGGTGGGAATGAAGGAAAAATATGGTAGCAAAAGATCTTAGAGGTCGACGCTAATTAGGAACTAATATTTAGAGGCCCCATGAAGAAGAGGAAGAAGAAGAAGAAGAAGAAGAAGAAGAAGAAGAAGGCGATATCATTTAGACAAGTTAAAGATATTCCGAGGCTTTGCATAAGTATGCAGGTCAACAGCGGCACAGCACTACTTCCAAACAGTAGTCCTATAACACACCAATTTTTTTCAGTGGAACATTATAGCGATCGGAGAGGTACGGTAAACGATGTTCGTAGATAGACCTCTTCTCCTGGTTGACTTCAGATGCCTGATATTGATCCCTTTAAAACCAAATTGTTAGATCTAATACAACGTTTCCAGTGCGCCGGTTTAGTGCGACAATATCAGCTCGTCTAAAGATCATTTAGAGGATTCACAGAGTACTTCTTCATGGGTTTTCCATCCTAATGATCACTTGAACTCATTCGACTGCACTCCATTACTTTTGTTTTGGTCTCATTTATTTTCATCTTGTATTCCTTCCTCAAGACTGCCCATATCATTTAGCAATTTCTCCAGATCTCCTGCGGACTAAGATAAAATAACAATATTAACTGCAAATCTCAGGGTTTTGACTCTTTGGACTGTGATTCCAAATGTGTGAGAAGAATGTACTGTTACAAATTAAACACTGCCTCTTTTATTGGACTAATTTAACTTCGGATGACTTAATCGGTCCATACTCATAATTATACTTGGCAATGAATGATAACAGTTCACTAATTAGTGGCTATTTACAAAGTCTTCAGTCTTCACAGCGGGTCTCCAGCTTGTTGCTATTTACCTGCAACGGGCGACTCTTCTGTAATCTTGATCAACAGCTTTCACATTTGACTTGGCACGCATCGCCGTCACGTTGCATATGAACTACATACACACAGGTTTGAACACAGGTCTATTGACTCTCATGCAGCACGGCAATTGTACACTTGGATCGACTCCAGACAAGGTCGATAACTCGCATAATCAACTTACTTGACTACTACACACACTGAACGCATATCACTTACCAATTCGACAAAAACCACTAAGAAGCAATAACAACAACAACAACTAACACTACTCCAACAATACTAATGCATCATTACTCTCTAACACACATTCCAGTAAACAATAACAACGTGATTGAACACTTCACCACGATGACACACTCTCAAAACTCACTGCTCTGTTCCAAGAACACTACACTGAGTATCTGTTCATAGCAAGCCTGTGTTATACGCCAAGAGATGAAGCACTAGAATCTTCTGCGTGCGTTCGGGGTAGCAACATTCTAGTTCCGCCTTTCAGAAGATCCACGGAGCACCAGACGAAAAGCACGACAGAATTGGAGGACGTCGCATGCCCTCAGGCCGGCTGGGAGGTCCCCGGCCTATCTCACTCGTTCCTTCCAAGAAATACCGAAGGGGTCTACGAAAGGTAGACAATCGCTAAAGCACTTTCCTGTACAATAAATGCAGATATTTCAAAATTCACAATAGTACACTTTTTTTGGGTGTATGGCCTCCGGAGAGGCTTGGTCCAGATCTTTCAAAGTGATGCACACATCCCGTACCCCGGCCATAGGAATTAATCAAATAAAGTTAAAATCTCCGACCCAGCCGGGAATCGAACTCAGGTCTCCTTAGATCAAAGGTCAACACGCTAACCATTTAGCCAGGGAGCTGGACAGTACAGTTACTAATTTTAACCAAAACAAAGATGTGAGTCAAACAATCTTCTTCCTTTATTCTTATTTTTGACCTTTCCCCTAATTTATTGGGATCAACACTTGATGTGGATTCACCCCAGTTTTACGGCTGAACGGCCGAATGCCATTCCTGACTCCAGCCCTATGTGTATTCACTATTGCATGTTTCTGTGGTGGTCGATAGTGTGGTGTGTTGCATGTAGATTAAGTGTGTTAAGACGAACAAAAATACCTAGTTCCCGACCCACAGGAATAACCATACACATTTAAAATATGAGGCCCGGCCGGGGATCGAAACCGGGACCCTTTGAACCGAAGGCCGGAACACTGACCACTCAGCCAAGGACCTGCACTGGCTGACGAAGAATATAAATTGGAATATATACATATAGAACGCCTACGTTCTCGCTGAGGAAATTAGATTGTTCACACAAGTAGAGCATGTTAAAAATCAGTTGTAAGGCTTTCCAGACGTTTGCTCTATAACATCAGCTTTGCGTCTTAGGCCTGACGCTAGACTTACAGAGCGAAATCTTGAAAAGCCTTACTTGTGACATATGAAAATAATTATACGTCAACCTCAAGCTGCTGCTGCTGCTGCTCAAATCCAAAATGCCGGCCTGAAGAGAAATTTAAATAGGCACGTGACTCAATTAATACATTTATTCATTAGGCTCACTTTCATTTACCGGTTATTTAAAAATACAGTTTCACTTTAAGAAATGAACCTGTGCTTCAGTACATACAAACTAAGGGCAAAACTGGAAGAAATATGTGTGTGGGAGAAAACACAGAAGGAGAATACGGAAACAAACACAGCAATATGTGCCCAATTGGAAAAGATACGTTGAACGTCCGATGAAAAAATGAACTGAGGCAGTAACGAACCACGTATTATAATACTCGTCTGGAGGATGAAGAATTCAAATACACACGAACAATTTTTTCCATTCTTTGCAGCCATTTTTAATCTCACAAGGATACAGAACGTCAATGGGATGAATTGCAAGTTTAAATTGATCAGGTTTCATGCTTCTCTTGTCTTCTGAATAAGTTGTCTGTGCTCCCTTTTAAATCTCTCAAGCCCCGTGTGGGACTGGCGACCCCCTACTTAGGAACCACTGTTTTACAGACTGCACAGTGTCACACAGTGAGATGTATAGCGAAGCCAGGGAAGTTTGTGATTGCCAGACAGTTGTGTGTTCGAAGAAGACAACGCCTGTTTTTCTTTGCCACGGAGCAACATTAGCCAAAGCCAATTTCTCGGCTGCTACTCTTTCTGCCACTCACTCCACTATCGATTTTCGATTATCTTGCCATGGATAAAAATGCAGTATGAGTTAGTTTGTCATTGATTTTTAAATAAGATATATCTTGTCCATAGAACACAGCTGCTGTTAGCTCGCTCGTCTTGTTCTACTTTCATCCGTGTCCGCCTCCATTGCGGAACGGTTAGTGCTATTAGCTGCCGTCTTCGGAGGCTCAGGTTCGATTCCCGGCACTGTCAGGAATTTTTTTGCTAGTTTCTTTATGTCGCACCGACACAGATAGGTCTTATGGCGACGATGGGACAGGAAAGGGCTAGGAGTGGGAAGGAAGCGGCCGTGGCCTTAATTAAGGTACAGCCCCAGCATTTTCCTGGTGTGAAAATGGGAAACCACGGAAAACCATTTTCAGGGCTGCCGACAGTGGGGTTCGAACCTACTATCTCCAGAATACTGGATACTGGCTGCAATTAAGCGACTGCAGCTATCGAGCTCGGTGTCAGGAATTTAAGAATGGCAGGAGGGCTGGTATGTGGTTACAATGGTACATGTAACTCACCTCCATTAGGGCTGTGCCTGAAAAGATGAGGAAACGCAGCAGGTAAGCAATAATCACAATGGTTTATTATTTTAAATCATTTCTCTTTGTGTTTTCTTCACAAATAACCGAACAATAATAATTTGAAATGGCACATTCTGTGATGCCTTTCCCGGTCTCTTTTGAAAGGAACATCTTAAAGTAATCCTGTATACACAACACTGTAATATTTAAGCGGTCTACATGGTATATCGGTGATGATGTTACAGGATGTTACAGGATGATGCAGGACAGCAAAGGGATCAATTTGAGATAAAGAACCATATTCCGGAAATGATCGAGTCAAAAGTTAAACAAAAATCTACTCATTTAAGTCTGTTTACCTGCACAAGTTTCACAAGCTGTTCCATTTACAAGAGATGTTCGAAATGGCGTCCCCCTGCGTCAACGCAGGCATGGTCCGGCTCCGTGGCTAAATGGTCACAGGGTCCCGGGTTCGATTCCGGGCAGGGTCGGGAATTTTAACCTTAATTGGTTAATTTCGCTGGCACGGGGGCTGGGTGTATGTGTCGTCTTCATCATCATTTCATCACGACACGCAGGTCGCCTACGGGAGTCCTCGGACACTCCCAGTACTAAAGCCATACGCCATTTCATTTCCGTTTCAATGCAGGCGTGGCATCGTCGCACAAAGTTCTGTCGTAACCCGTTCGAATATTCCCGTTGTCGTTTGAACAGCGTTCTAAGTTAATGAGTTCAAACCCAACTGAGGTCGTGGCTTTTCTGGGTGTTTAAAGGTGACGATCCTATGTCTCTGGCTTCCGGCACGTTAAAGAACTACTGCGGGACGAAGTTCCAACACTCCGGAGTCTGTTACGAACGGGCAGACGTTAAACAACTCGGATTATTAATACTCGAACGTTTCGAGACTACGGTTCCTCATTTGCTGTCCTCCATCATCCCTGAAACAACATTACGGATACACCCTGTATCATTATTATCTGTAAATTGCTGGCAAATTATTAAAGAACAGGAATTATATGGAAAATTAGAGCCAACGGCTTAGCCAGGTTGAAACAGTGGAATCCGTGTGATCTCCGAAGTAAAGCAACATTGGGCGTAGTCAGTACTTGGATGGATAGCTACATGCTGTTGGCTAGAGGAGGAGCGGAATGGAACTCGCCACCCTACCGCATGTACACTCCGGCTCAGGATGCCTGATCAGTGGTATCTCCTCTAGCTTGTTTGGGGGGGGGTGCTGATTTGGTCGCTATTGTCAGGTTTGGATAAGGTATTTGTTTCTGACATAAATACTGTATATCTAAGCGACCACTGAACAGCCCGAAGGCCTGCAGATTAGAAGGTGTCTTGTGGTCGGCACGACGAATCTTCTCAGCCGTTATTCTTGGCTTTCTAGACCGGGGCTGATATCTCACCGTCAGATAGCCCCTCAATTGTAATCACGCAGGCTGAATGGACCTCGAACCAGTTCTCAGATCCAGGAAAAATCCCTGTCTTGGCTGGGAATCGAACCCGGGGGCTTCCGGGTAAGAGGCAGGCACGCTATTCTACCACTACCATTGGACACGCGTTCTTGTAGTGTATCCGCAACATTCATGGGGACCTCATACATCATGGATTTTTACATGTCCCCAAAGCAAAAATTGTAAAGGGTTATCGTCAGACGAACGGCCACAGAATACGAAGGAAATGCATTTTTTTTAAAAAATTCTTTGACGTGTTTTCCTTGGGCATTATATATATAAAATATGTCCTGACTGACTGACTGACTGACTGACTGACTGACTGACTGACTGGCTGACTCATCATTGCCGAGCAAAAACTACTGGACATAAAGAAATGAAATTTTGGGGATACACTTATATTAGAGTGTAGGTGCTCACTAAGGGAGCATTATTGTATATTTCGTCGCTAAGGGGGTGAAAAGGGGGAGTAAACTGTTTAAATGAACAAATCAATATCTCGAAAACAAAAAGAGTTTACAGACGTAAAAATTGGTGTTTAGAATCTCCTTTAAAAATAAAGAAACAAGTATTATCTTGTTTTTGGTAAATCCCCTTAAAAGGGGTGAAAAAAGGTGAAAATGGGTTGAATACCTTTTATGAGGATACTTATATCTCAGTCCAGTAGTTTTTGCTCGGCGATGATGAGTCAGTCAGTCAGTCAGTCAGTCAGTCAGTCAGTCAGTCAGTCAGTCAGTCAGTCAGTCAGTCAGTCAGTCAGTCAGTCAGTCAGTCAGTCAGTCAGTCAGTCAGGACATATTTTATATATATATAATGCCCAAGGAAAAGACATGAAAATTGGTATTTGGAATCTCCGTTAAAAATAATGAAACACCTATTTTTTTGTTTTTGGCAAATCCAATTAATGAGGGTAAACAAGAGTGACAAAAGGGATGAATTTAAAAAAAAGACTATATCTACAGTATATCTCAGAAACGTAAATTGTCACAGACGTGAAAACTGGTATTTGGAATATCCTATAAAAGTAAAGAAACATAGATAATTTATTTTCAGAAAATCTACTCAAGGGAACTGAAAAAGGGGGTGAATTTTAAAATGAGAATATCTACAAAACATCTTATAAACTTAACATCTTACATACGCGAAAATTGGTATTTTTAATCTCTCTTAAAAATAAAGAAAAAAGATATTTTTTGTTTACGGAAAAACTTAGGTGGGGAGTTGACTGGATAGGGGGTTGAAATCTTTCTATTACGATAATGATATCTTATTTTTGTTTGTTATTTGCTTTACGTCGCACCGACACGGATAGGTCTTTTGGCGACGATGAGGGAGGAAGGGGCTAGGAGTGGGAAGGAAGCGGCCGTGGCCTTAATTAAGGTACAGCCCCAGCATTTGCCTGGTGTGAAAATGGGAAACCACTGAAAACCATCTTCAGGGCTGCCGACAGTGGGGTTCGAACCCACGATCTCCCGAATACTGGATACTGGCCGCACTTCAACGACTGCAGCTATCAGGCTCGGTATAATGATATTTGAAAACTGAAGATGTTACAGAGGTGAAAATTGGTATTTGGAGTCTCCTTTAAAAATAAATAAATACATATTTCTTTGTTTTCGGAAAATCCACTTAAGGCGGGGGTTGGGGGTTGTGAAAGAATTGAATTCTTTGTATGAGGATACATATGTCTCAAAAACGTAAGGTGTTACAAACATGAAAATTGATATTTGGAATTTCCTTTTAATATAAAGAAACGCGCATATTTGGGGGCAAGTCAACTTGGGGGTGGGCGTGAAGAAACGAGTTGAATTCTTTTTGTGAGGATACATATATATAAAAAACTGAAGATGTTACAGTCACAATAATTGGTATTTGGAAGCTCCTTTATAAATAACGAGACATGCATTTGGTGGGGGGGGGGAATCAACTTAACGGCGGCTGGGGATGAAAAAAGGAGTTGAATTATTTTTGTGACGATACTTATATCTCAAAAGCTAAAGATGTTATAAACGTGAAAATTGGTATTTGGAATCTCCTCTACAAAATGAAGGAGTATTATTTTGTTTTCGGAAATTTACTTAACGGGGTGGGGGGAGGAGGAGTTGAAAAATTGAAGAATTAATTGAACTAATTGTATGTGGATATTTATATCTGAAAAGCTCAAGATGGTACAGACATGAAAATTGGTATTTGGAATCTCCTTTAAAAATAAAGGAACACGTATTTTTTTATGTTTTTGGAAAATCAACTTATGGTGGGGGGTGATAATAAGTAAAGAGGAGTTGAATTCCGTTTATGAGGATACTTATATATCATAAACTGAAGATGTTACATTTGTGAAAGTTGGTATTTTGAATCTCCATTAAAAGTAAACATGTTTGTATTGTTTTCGGGATACCCATTTAAGGGGGGAGAGTGGTGGAAAGAAGTGAAGAAGTTTAATTCTTTTTATGAGGTTACTTATATCTCGAAAACTGAAGATGTTACAGACGTGGAAATACGTATTTGGCATCTTTTAAAAGTACAGAAACATGCTGTTTTTTTTCGACTTGAGGGAAGACTGTTTCTATGTCGCATGGTCATCTTAGCCCCAAAAGGCAATACCACAAACGCACTTTAGAAAGCGTTTCTGGGGTAAATGAAATTCATTTTTGCGGTGAGTTTTTATACTTTAGAGATTTTCAGATAATGACTTAGTACTGTACCGAGGAACAATTACTTTTAACAAATTACGAAATCCACGCGAGGGAAGCCGCGGGTATATACCATATACATACACACCGATTCTAATGCTTCATTTGCATGGGTGGAAGCTTATGGTGAGCTCAATAGGAAAGATCGCACGCGTTCACTCTTCCTGATCCCACCTCACACGAGCTGCGCTATGGTTTAATATGGCACAGGCCTCCTACATATCAATTATCCGTCGTGCAGCTGATTTCGCATTGTCTTATCTGACTCATTCACTCCGGTGGTCCTCCAAACCTCACGGCGGTACGAGGTGGTAGTAGCAGTGGGCCTACGACGTGTTGAAAGCAAAAAATCCGATCCACCCTGTCAGTTGTTTTGCGTGGGCGTTCCGTCCGCTGTCTCAGCAATTGTTTGTGTCCCTCTGAACATTTTCCAAACTCTGGAGACATTTCTCTGACTCACTCCACTCGTCACAATCCCACAATATTCTAATGCGGTGAGTAGCAGAAATGGGCACTTTTGCAATGTTTATCGCAGTTTACACGAATTTCATATACAATATCTACCTCACATGTGCTAATGATAGACAAGACAAATGCCTCCTATCGGACAAATATACAACCTCACACATTGCCAACAGAAACATATTTGAAGTACCGCGACATATTCTTTCTTCCTTGATCCGTTTACCCTCCAGGGTTGGTTTTTCCCTCGGACTCAGCGAGGGATACCGCCTCAAAGGCAGTGTCCTGGAGCGTGAGACTTTGGGTCGGGGGATACAAGTGAGGCTCAGGTGGCCTCACCTACTATGTTGAACAGGGGCCTTGTGGGGGAATAGGAAGATCGAAAGGGGTAGACAAGGAAGAGGGAAGGAAGCGGCCGTAAATATCGTTCAATCGTGTTAACCGGTGATGGTTTTTGTCATAATTGTCTTAAGGTGTAAAACCGCGCGGTCCATATCGACAAGGAAAGTTGTGATTTCAAAACCATAAAGGAACTATCGTTTGAAGAGTAAGACAAGAGGGAGTACCGAGCTCGATAGCTGCAGTCGCTTAAGTGCGGCCAGTATCCAGTATTCGGGAGATAGTGGGTTCGAACCCCACTGTCGGGAGCCCTGAAGATGGTTTTCCGTGGTTTTCCATTTTCAGACCAGGCAAATGCTGGGGCTGTCCCATCGTCGCCATAAGACCTATCTGTGTCGGTGCGACGTAAAGCCAATAGCAAAAAAAAAAAGAAAAAAAATCACAGAGTCGGGAAAAAACTAAATAAGAAGGCCTACAACTTCGAAAGCTCATAAAACTGATCAACAGTAACATTACAATGACCACTGCTGTGATGTGATTTGTCTCTTCTGTTGCTACTCATCTCCGATAGATGGTATTACTGCGTTCCAAGTAAAACAGCATGCCTGAAAGTTGACGGAAAGTTAGATAACTTTGCATATGCTGTATGATAGTACGGGTACTACGGCTAGTCCTATATATACGAATACAAGCAATTAATTACCCGACACTTTGATTGCTGTAATTTATTCCAGCAGGATTTTAGGTGGATTATGTATATTACGTCCTGTCTGTGTCGTCATTTTCTTCTTTTTCTCCTCTCAAATATTTGTCTCCAGAGTTGAAACCTAGCCAGTTGAGTGCTGCTGGCTGGGTGGTTCTGCCAAAGAGTGTGTCACTCGGCGACGGAAGAAGAGGACGCGACACACGCTGTTGCACTGTTTAATATTACACAGGAACTCCCTCTATGTTAAATTCTCTCTGTCACGGCTAGTATTTCGTAAGGTAAAAAGCATTTCTCTGGAGCTTCAGGGCGTAATTATTATCTCTAATATTTATTTTTTGATCCTTTAGCATGCATTACACCGCACCATGTGTCGGTAAGCGAAAATGATCATCTGTATACGTGGCGGACCGACTAGCGGATTTGCTCCCGCTCCAATGAAACAATGTCGAGTGAAGAATTCCCTGGGGTGGACGACACATCAGTTAAAATGTTCTGTCCGTTTGTAGCTCGTTCAATATTCCATGTGTGCGGGCTCCCCAGGGATCCGCCAGTCATCACTCAGTCACGCAGCTGGGATAGCCGCCGGCCGCCAGGGACCGCCACATCTCCAGGCTAATGATGATGATTATCACCA
The DNA here is from genome assembly GCF_040414725.1 of Anabrus simplex. NCBI lineage: Eukaryota > Metazoa > Arthropoda > Insecta > Orthoptera > Tettigoniidae > Anabrus > Anabrus simplex. Next base: position 31,440,414 of record NC_090269.1, read on the forward strand.
GAATAATGATCATCACGATGATTGATGATGATAACTGCAATACTCACAAAAATAAAGGCCAATATCGATACATGCTGGAATCAATAGCCGACCAAGTGATGGATAGGTGGGTGGATATTTCCAGTAATGGAAAATGAATACTGTATTCCTCTGAGTCTCCTAGACTACGGTAGGTACTGTTTTGTACGCAGGAGAAAGATCTTGATATTGAATTAGTAAAATGTTAAGAGGTAAGGTATTAAAGATTTATTTTTTTACAATCTGCTTTACGTCGTACCGACACAGATAGGTCTTATGGCGACGATGGGATAGGAAAGGCCTAGAAGTTGGAAGGAAGCGACCGTGGCCTTAATTAAAATTTATCCCTAGCATTTACTTGTGTGAAAACGGTAGACCACGGAAAACCATTTTCAGGGCTGCTGACAGTGGGGTTCGAACCCCTATCTCCCGAACGCAAGCTTATAGCTGTGTGGCTCTAACCGCACAGCCACTAACTCTGTTTAAAAGTTGGTCGTCTCACAAAAGTTCGGCTAACTATCCGAACAGCATGCTCGATCCACTTGAAGGGCACGGGTTCAGTTTAAGCTCTGGATAGGGCCAAATATACTTGTATTTTTAAAAATATGACTTTTAAACTGAAGATTTTTCTTGGTATGCTTATTACATTGGTGTATGGAAATCGAAAGTACATGAAATATTATTAACTGTATTTACCAATAGTAATTGTACCGGGAGGTACACCTCAACTCCGCACATTCAAAAGATGCGCCTTAAAGAACTCTATCTATCTAACCAAACGTGACTGCTACTACATGAAGTTGGAACTTTAATCACAAGATGTCACTACTGAAGTATTAAGTAATTGTGTTATTGTGAAGTTGCCTAAACTGATTGGATTTAGTTGCTTGATGTTTGTTTACTTCAAGTTTCCTCCGTAGATGTAATTTCAAAAACTTTGGTCATGCACTCTGGTGCAAGGTGGAAGAACTTATAATTTAAAGAAGTTTGGTGTTTCTATGTTTTCATAACTGAATCAATGTTCATTTATTTTCGGGTTGGCATCACTTCCCTTTCTTTCCGCCAGATTTTGATTGTGACCAATCACTAATTTTCTGTACTTAATTTTCAGCCTATCACAGGCGTCTTCTTGCTTTTTTTTTTGAATTAACCAATAAAATTGAGAGGGTGTGTCCGGATTAGTCCAGAATCCTCTCGAACCTTCCCTTCGTGTATATAAATTGCGGTTGCTCTGGCTACCTTGTCATTTGATCTCTGAATTTCTAAGAGTATGTGTTAAGACAGGTGTGGGGCGCCGCATTCTTCGGCAGGCAGTTCATCAGCCCAGATAATGGCCATCAGTTTTATCTCTCTGTAGCCACCTCCGCTGACTTACACGTGGGGAAGGTCCGAATTTCTAACTATGTAACCGTTCAATGTAAACTTCTTTCTTTTCATGTAAAATTCCATAAGTTCTTAAAACTGTAAATCGGGGATAGAGAGTGCGTTACCCTCTCGAGTTCCCCTTCAACTTGGTTTGAGGTGATTACGACTTTGTAACTGTTTTTCTTCCTTTCCGTAATGCATTAAATTATCATTTCTCGTGTCACCTCAGTGGCTTGGGATTAGCCCCTGTATCTCTGGGCCAAGAGCCCCGTTAGGATTTTATTCCTCATTATCTAGGAGTGCAAGTGTACACCTCCATTCATTTTGTGTATGGGCCAGTATCTAACCTGTATTTTTCCATGAAGGCCCAGTAGGCTGGGTAATAAATACCCCTGTAAAAGTAATTTCAATTGTAAATTGTGCCTAGAGAGGCCAGGGAGTGTAAGGTTTTGTAATGTATCCTTAAGCGGGCGGTTAAAATTGGATGAATGTTGGAGAGCCTGTAAGCTCTTTTCTAAGTTTACTGTAATATTGAGGAGTGCCTCTGGAAGGCTGTAAATTTGTTGGAGCAAAGTGCTCTTGAATTGGGGGATTTCTGCCCTTGCCTAAATTATACCACTTTGAAAGTGTAAATTTGTAAACTAGGGGCTTGAAGCCCAGAATCTGTAAAATTCACTAATCTTGGATATTCCTAGTCTTGTTTCAAGATTGCTATTTTGTACCTGAGATTTCATTGTTATGTCACCTAGTGAAAAATTGTTAAGTTTTTCTTTTGCAAGATATATAACCTTTATTTAAAGTTTTAATTCAAATTTCCGATATCGTAGTTAGACCCATTCAGCACCTTCTTTCACCTCTTTCTGCGATTCACCAAAACACGGTAACAGTAATATTAATATTTATGAGAGTCAGGGATTTTTTACTTGATCTGAGGGCTGGTTCGAGGTCCATTCAGCTTATATGATTACAACTGAGGAGCTATCTGATGGTGAGGTGGCGATCCTGGTCTAGAAAGCCAAGAATAACGGCCGAGGGGTTTCGTCGTTCTGACCATACGACACCTCATAATCTGCAGGTTTCGGGCTGAGCAGCAGTCCTTTGATAGGCCGTGGCCCTTCGGGGCTGTTGCGCCATGTGGTTTGGTTTTATTAATATTTGTGCAATGCGGTTAGGGTCCGTAAGTGAGAGCTGCATTCGGGAGATCGTCGGTTCAAATACCACCGTCGTAAGCTCTGAAAATTGTTTTTCATGGTTTCCACTTTTACATCAGGTAGAGAGAGCTATACCTTACTTAAGGCCACGGCCGCTGTCTTCCCACTCCTAGCTCTGTCCTATCACAATCGCCGGAAAGTTTCGATGTGTTAGTGCGATGTTAAACCACTAGCAAAAGTAAAAATCTAAACAAACAGAAAAATAAATATTATCTGTACGGTATTAAGTAACTACTCAAAGTAGTTTTAGTCAAAATAACTCGATATATCGTACAAGAATATTTTGTTTACAATTTGCTTGGTGTGAAAATGGGAAACAACAGAATAGCATCTTCAGGGCTGCGGACACTGGAATTCGAACGCACTATGTCCTGAACGCAAGCTCACAGATTCGTGACGCATACGCGTAGCTACTCTCTTTGATATAGATGCGTATTATTATTACTTACAAGCTGCTATGTCGCACCGACACAGATACGTCTTATGGCGACGATGGGATAGGAAAGGGATAGAAGTAAGGAAACGGCCGTGGCCTTTATTAAGGTACAACCTCGACATTTGCCTGGTGTGAAAATGGGAAACCACGGAAAAACCATCTTCAGGGCTGTCCACAGTGGGGTTTGAACCCACTTTCTCCCGAAGACAAACTCACAGATTTGTGGCGCAAACAGCTCAGCTTCTCGCTCGGATATAGAAGCGTATCATCATCATCATCATCATCATCATCATCATCATCATCATAATCAAATTAACACCATATTGTAGTGCTATGTAGCCGATCAGATTGCCTGTTATTGTTTCACTAGAAATAACAATCTGAAAACTTTCCCTGTCCCCTGTTGATTTCTGTGAAAGTGATGGCCAAAAGTGGAAGAAACTCTTTTCACCCCTGTTTTCTCTTGTTTCGTTTAGGTTTTAGTGCCGGGAGTGTCCGAGGATATGCTCTGCTCGCCTGTTGCAGGTCTTTATATTTGACACCCATGTATGACATGCACATCTAGATGTGGGATGATTGATGATGACGATGATGATGAGGTAGGGGGAGGTTGAAATCCAGTGTCGGCTCATAGGCTAATTCTATCTAATAACACAAAGGAGTCAGCTCAATGCTTAACGTCTCCATCCGACGGACGAATCACCATCATATGCCCTCACTCCATAAGAACACTGAGGAGAAGTTTGGAATTGAATCCAGGTTTTTTTGGTACGCAATCTAGTGATTACATTTTTTTGCAATTGGCTTTACGTCGCACCGACACAAATAGGTCTTATGGAGACGATGGGATAGGAAGGGCCTAGGAGTGGGGAGGAAGAAGCCGTGGCCTTAATTAAGGTACAGCCCCAACATTTCCCTGGTGTGAAAATGGGAAACCACGGAAAACCATCTTCAGGGCTGCCGACAGTGGAGTTCGAACCCACTATCTACCGGATGCAAGCTCACAGCTGCGCGCCCCTAACCGCACGGATTACTCGCCCGGTCTAGTAATTACTACCTTCTACTTCGCTGGCCAACTTTCTGATGGTAAATCCCTTTTACTCCAACGGGATTCGAGCCGGCTAACCACGGTGTCAGACTTTACGTCTTAACGAACACGGTCACCAGGTGGACGTTCCCACCTGCTGATGTAATATCTGTCATAAAATGAGACTTTAAACATATATTTTAGATTATCCTATTTAACTGCCAACTATTGCGAAAAAGTTACTTCTGTCAATACATTATAATCACTTATAGTGTGTCCGACTCGTTGGCTGAATGGTCAGCGTACTGGCCTTCGGTTCAGAGGGTCCCGGGTTCGATTCCCGGCCGGGTCGGGAATTTTAACCTTCATTGATTAATTCCATTGGCCTGGGGGCTGGGTGTTTGTGCTGTCCCCAGCATTCCTGCAACTCACACACCACACACAACACTATCCTCCACCACAATAACACGCAGTCACCTACACATGGCAGATGCCGCCCACCCTCATCGGAGGGTCTGCCTTACAAGGGCTGCACTCGGCTAGAAATAGCCACACGAAATTATTACTTATAGTGTGCAGTATGTCAGGGTTAAATAGGGGTGTCTTAAATGGTGGCAAATTAGCTTGGAATTTTAAAATCATATTGTAAAATTTGAGAGTTAAGGCTTGCTGGTATTAATTCCAGTCCTATGATTTTCAGCTTGCATTATTTACTACACTTTTTGCCAGCTACCGAAGTGAAGAGACTCATTAAGAGAGCAGCCAAATGGGCATCAGTCATACTCTGTTGATACTTAGAACTTCAACATCACGAACTGATTTCAATTTTATCACCCTGTTTCTCCCAAACTGGCACATGCTTCCAAATATAGAATAAATCTCCTGCATTTCTTTTCAAACACACGTTTATCACTTTTTTCTTAATATGTCCAGTCCATTAATGTCATCTCTATCATCTCGAACATTTAAATGAAGAACCCATTAATTCAAACTGCCTACCTGTTTCTACTTGTTGACTGTTGACAAGTTAGAGTTCTGAACTGACTATTATGCTTGTGCGTTCTTAGAATAGTATTTGAAAATCAAACTGACATTTAATTAATACAAATAAGCATCATGATCAAATCAACGAGTTAAATGACAAAAAGGAAACAAGCAGCGACAACTAAAAGAACGCAATGGCGTACAGATACTACGAACAGCAAAAGAAATAATAATAATAATAATAATAATAATAATAATAATAATAGGTATGTAAAGTAGTTGTTATTCTATGCAAGAAATAGTTGATAACTTGTGCAAATATTGTGTCCGTACTGGGGTTGTAATGGGAACAAAGTAGCCATTGCCTATTTTACCATCCCGGCATTCTTCTGTAGTTAAAGCGATGCACGAAAAAAGGTGAGGAGTGAGGTTTTATCTGTTTCTCTACTTTGTATTTTCTTTCGAGTTGACTCTTTATGATCTGCTCATCTGTGGGGATGAGACTCGATCTATGATTAATAATTCTGAAGACGACACACACACACACACACACACACACACACACACACACACACACACACACACACACACACACACACACACACACACAGTCTCCGAGCTATGCATATTAATCAATGATGGTTAAAACCTCCGACTCGACTGGAAACCGAATCCGGGAACCTTTTGGCCCAAAGGCTAGGAGGCTAACTATTTAGCCACAGAGACGGACTGTTTCTCTCTTGATTGGCCGTGCGGTTAGCGTCGCGCAGCTGTGAGCCTGTATTCGGGAGATAGTAGGTTCGAACCCCACTGTCGGTAGCTCTGAAGGAGATTTTCCGTGGTTTCCTATTTTCATACCAAGCAAATGCTGGGACTGTACCTTAATTAATGCCACGGCCGCTTCCATCCCACTGCTGGCCCTTTCCCACCTATCTGTGTCGGTGCGACGTAAAGCAAATTGAAAAGAAGGGAGTACCCTACAGTTCAGTCCAAAACAATTCCTCCAACAAAATATTCAATGAATTATCAACGGTCATGGGGTAATACGTGCAGTGAGGTACCGGTTCTGGAAATACATTGGATAGAGACACAATGTCATTTCCAACCTTTACTCACTAAGGATATGTAATTTCCGTCCAGAGCTTAGTTAACCAAGAGCACCCTATTTGGTGAAGGAGAACTCCCTGTCATTACCCATGATCAAACTTTGGACTATTCAGTCAGCAGGCTAGTGCATTAATCAATAGACCCTTATATTATTTTACATTAGAACACTTCGGTACATTGTTTTCCAATAAGACAAATAATTTCTTAATCAGTTTACCCTTTAGGGTTGGTTTTTCCCTCGGACTCAGCGAGGGATCCCCCCTCTACCACCTCAAGGGCGGTGTCCTGGAGCGTGAGACATTCGGTCGTGGATACAACTGGGCAGGAGGACCAATACCTCACCCAGGTGGCCTTACCTGCTGTGCTGAACAGGGGCCTTGTGGGGGGCGGGGTGGGAAGGTTGGAAAGGATAGACAAGGAAGAGGGAAGGAAGCGGCCGTGGCCTTAAGTTAAGTACCATCAAGGCATGTACCTGGAGAAAAAATAGCAAACCACAGAAAACCACTTCGAGGGTCGATGAGCTGGGAATCGAACCCTCCTCTACTCAGTTGACCTCCCGAGGTTGAGTGGACCCCGTACCAGCCTTCGTACCACTTTTCAAATTTCGTGGCAGGGCCAGGAATCGAACCCGGGTCTTGGGGGGGGGGCGGTGGATGCTAATCATGCTAACCACTACACCACAGGCTGACAAGACAAATAATAATAATTATTATCAGTGCTTTTTTGTGGCGATACGCAACGGTACGCAGTACCGCCACCTTTTTCTCGAAAGAAAAAATGAGTTGGATATTATTCGGAATATTCCTGTCTCATTTCCTATTAAGGGGAGTCATGACTGAAATTTTGAACTACAATTTACCACTTATTAAAACCAAATTTGAAATACTTGCACATGTTAATTAATAATTAATAAATTAATTGGTTGCAAAGTTATTGACAAATATTTTTTATTTTTATATGCTGCATGGAAAATGTTCCTTGTGTCACAGCTTTCATTTTTTGGGGTAATAATTTGTCAGAATTGTTAAAAGTAACCATATATTTAAGAATAACTCCGGGTTTAGCAGTTAGGTATAAACTGTTGGAGAGATAATTTTTTTCAATATTTCATTATTCATTCAATAGGCAAAAATCTCGTTTCATGCTATTTCAGGAGTAAAACCATAAATCTGATATTCACCTGATAAGAAAATGAAGAACTACTTTCAATTCCTGTACATATTCGAGCATTATATGAAAATTTCAGGTGAATCTGATAAGAACTCTGGCGCAAGGAGCTTTTTATGTATGGCAGAGAGGTGAACAGTTCAATGGTAGATAACAGCAAATTTTAAGAAGCATACTTGGTTTAAAATGCCTGAGATGTCTTTCCCCTCCTACGCACAGCGTAGGCCTACTACAAGGTAAACATATTGCAGCGGTGTTGTTGAAATGGTAGTCCAAAAGAAATTCGAAGATAATTTTCTCTGACAGCGTGAGAGAAAAGGTCGAAGCCTTACTCTACATACGCCCAAACTCTGCCCTTCAAATCTTTAGAGCTTTAAAAATGGCGTTAGGCCCGCCTCTGTGGTGTAGTGGTTAGTGTGATTAGCTGTCACCCCCGGAGGCCCAGGTTCGATTCCCAGCTCAGCCATTCTCGAAGTGCTTTTCCGTGGTTTCCCACTTCCCCTCCAGGCAAATGTCGGGATGGTACCTAACTTAAGGCCACGACCGCTCCCTTCCAATCTTCTCATCCCCCCCACAAGGCCCCTGCTCAGCTTAGCAGAAGGAACAGCAATTGAAAGTTTTGAAACGTATAACGGGGCTTGAAAGACTGAAAAATTGGAGGAATTTTTAAGGTTAAAAATTTAAAAAAATATTTTGGTCAGAAATCGCAAAATTTCAATCATGACTCGCGTTAAACATTTCGTGTGGTCAGTTAGGAGTTAATCAAAAGGAAAGAGAGAACCTTCGTCTTTCTCTTTCTTAAACTTCCACATTTTGGCAACTAGAATACAATAGAGTAGGGGGTTAGTATTCTCACTCTGCATCAAACAAACTGATCTTGTCAAGGACAATATAACTGTATTCATATTGCACCAAATGCCGTTAATACCAACATAATAGCAAATAATTAGTAAGTAACTAACCGTCATAGTTAATCTGGAGTTAATGAAAGTTTCAATTTAAATACTTTCGTTGTTTTAAAATAATTTGGCAAGCATAAAACACTTGTTCAGTTCCGCCGAGGCAAGCGAGTTCTTAGTTATTAGTAGGAGTAAGGGGGCACGTGGATCACAAGTCAGAGAAGTGTAATGGATAAAATAACTAAATATTTTGTACCGGTGTGCAATAAAAGAATGCATGACGATTCTTTCGAAGTATCTCCTGAACTGTGGACAGTGAATCAAGTGATTGTGAAGAAAAAATCGCAAGTACCGATAGATTTACTGCAGTTCAAGACGGAAACGATTTCGATCATGATGGGTGCGACTGTTGGAAAATGCTTTCTTCCAGAGAAACGACGGGCTTTACGCGAAAAATAAAATTCTAGGTTGTAAGTTGCGCCATGATTTTTTACCTTTAGGACTAGAGAAAAAGATGGAAGTGACAGTTTCTTCAGAGTGGGCCAGTAGTGAAATAAGTGATTTTAGAAGAGGTACATCATGGTGTATCTGGATATATGAACAAAGTGTAAGATTCAGTTTATGAAGAAGTTCGGTTAAGTACCACCACCGTTTTTTCTTAAAAAAATAGCACCGATGTCCACCTGTGTGGTGTAATGGTTGGTGTGATTAGCTGCCACACCCGGAGGCCCGGGCTCGATTTCGGGCTCTGCCATGACATTTGAAAAGTAGTACGAGAGCTGGAACGGGGTCCATTTAGCCTCGGGAGGTAAACTGTGTAGAGGGGTGTTCGACTCCCATCTCAGCCATCCTGGAAGTGGTTTTCCGTGGTTTCTCATTTCTCCTCCAGACGAATCCCCGGGACGGTACCTAACTTAAGGCCACGGCTGCTTCCTTCCCTCTTCCTTGTCCATCCCTTCCGATCTTCCCACCCCCTACAAGGCCTCTGTTCAGCATAGCAGGTGAGGCCGCCTGGGCGATGTAATGGTCCTCCTCACCAGTTGTATCCCCCGACCCAAAGTCTCACGCTCTAGGACACTGCCGTTGAGGCGGTAGAGGTGGGACCCTCGCTGAGTCCGAGGGAAAAACAAACCCTGGAGGGTAAACACATTAAGAAAGAAAGAAAGAAAGAAAGAAAGAAAGAAAGAAAGAAAGAAAGAAAGAAAGAGAAAGAAAGAAAGAAAGTATTGTCCCCATCCGATTTTTAGAGATATATTGATTAAAAATAAAGTGCCTTAACATCAGTGTTCTTCTTGCTAAAAACGAAGACAAATCACAGCAAATGATCATTATAAAAACTTGTTGTTCTTGTTTGGGTTGCCAACGGCCGTAGCCGTGTTGAAACACCGGATCCCGTGAGATCTCCGAAGTTAAGCAACATTGGGTGTGGTCAGGAGTTGGATGGTGGGGGGTAAGGGAATGGAGGAGCGGAAAGGAACTGGCCACCCTACCGCACGTAAACTCCGGTTCAGGAGCACCTCTGCGGAGGTTCGGACCTGCCTTCGGGCAGAATAAGCCTTATCTTTGTTTGGGTCACCAGTCCATAGACTGGTTTGATGCAGCTCTCCATGCCATCCTATCGTATGCTAAACTTTTCATTTCTACATTTTAAATGTGCTCTAATCTGCTTGTCATATTCATTCCTTGGTCTACCTCTACCGTTCTTACCGCCTACACTTCCCTTGAAAATTAACTGAACAAGTCCTGGGTGTCCCAAGGTATGCCCTGTCATCATATATCTTCTACTGGTCAAAATTAGCCAAATCGATCTCCTCTCAGCAGATCGATTCACTCGATTCAGTATCTCTTCATTTGTGATTCGATCTATCCATCTCACCTTCAGCATTCTTCTGTAACATCACATTTCAAAATCTTGTATTTTCTTCTTCTTCTTCATTATCTCTTTACGGTTCAGGGTTAGCTTTTCCTTCGGACTTAGCGAGGGCTTTCACCTCTACCGCCTTAAGGGCAGTGTCCTGGAGCATGAGACATTGGGTCGGGGATACAACTGCGGTGGATGATCAGTACTTCCCCCAGGTGGCCGCACCTGCTATGCTGAACAGGGGCCTTGGTGGGGGATGGGAAGATTGGAAGGGATAGACAAGGAAAAGGGAAGGAAGCGGCCGTGGCCTAAAGTTAGGTACCATCCCGGCATTTGCCTGGAGGAGATGTGGAAAACCACGGAAAACCACTTACAGGATGGGTGAGGTGGGAATCGAACCCACTTCAACTCACTTGACCTGTCGAGGCTGAGTGGATCCCGTTTCAGCCCTCGTACCACTTTTCAAATTTCATGGCAGAGCCGGGAATCGAACCCGGGCCTACGGGCACACAAACTACTACACAACAGAGGCGGACTTCTATTTTCTTTCAGAGCTACTTATCGTTCATGTTTCACTTCCGTACAATGCCGCGCTCCAGACGAAAGTATTCAAAAGCGTCTTTCTAATTCCTATATCAGTGTTTGAAGTGAGCAATTTCTTTTCTTAAGAAAGACCTTCCTTGCCTGTTATGGTCCGAATTTTATGTCATCCTTACTTTTCCCGTCGTTGTCCTGCTGCATGGCTAAATGATTAGCGTGCTGGCCTTTGGTCACAAGGGTCCCTGGTTCGATTCCCGACAGGGTCGGGAATTTTAACCATCATTGGTTAGTTTCGCTGGCACGGGGGCTGGGTGTATGTGTCGTCTTCGTTTCATCCTCATCACGACGCGCAGCTCGCTTACGGGAGTCGAATCAAAAGACCTGCACCAGGCAAGTCGAACATGTCGTCGGATACTAAAAGCCATAGCCATTTCGTTTCTCCCATCGTTACTTATTTTACCACCCAAGTAACGATATTCGTCTACTTCCTCCTAATCTAGTATTTCCTGCATCACTTGACACTCCATTACTTTTGTTTCGGATTTATTTATTTATTTATTTATTTATTTATTTATTTATTTATTTATTTATTTATTTATTTATTTATTTATTTTCATCTTATACTCCTTCTCTATCTCTATCCACAACATTCACAATTTTCTCCGATCTTCTGCAGACTCAGATAAAATAATATCATCGGCAAATTCAGAGTTTTGATTTCCTCTCCTTGGATTATAATTCCTTTTCCAAATTGCTCTTTGATTTCCGTGACCGCTTGTTCTATACAGGGTGGTCGAAAACAACGAGAACCGGATACATGGCAGTCTTACATAAATAATTCGAAATAAATCATTCGATATCTGACGGCGTTTTCATTTTATCAGCTGCTAAAGTTAGCCAATAAGATCGCTTCGCGTGAATCAAAATGGGTTTTGTGAGGCGGTGTTGCTAAATATGCACGTGGTTTATGACCGGATTGAGAGCACCGATCGAAGGAAAAATCTTCGCCAGGGGAGGGATTTGAACACGGACCTCCGAGCTGTCACGATCGCGCGATAGCAAGTACGCTATGTATGTTTGTGTTTGATGTTGATTTCTCGGCTTGGATCTCAAGCCGGTCTGAACCTTCCTGCAGATTTAGCAACGCCGCCTCGCAAAGCGATCTGACTATTTAACTTCAACAGCTTATAAATAATGACAACGGCGCGAGGTATGGAATTATTTTTTTCAACTTTTTTCATTTAGTCGGTTCACATTATTTCCGACCACCTTGTATAAACAATGAAAAGGAGAAGGGACAACTGCAGCCTTGCCTCACTCCTTTCTGGATTGCTTCTTCTTCGCCTTAAATTATTATCACTGCACACTGATTTTTGTACAGATTACAGATAATTATTCTTTCTGAGTATCTGATTCCGGTCACCTTCAGAATCTAAAATAGCTTGGTCCAATCAACATTATCGAATGCCTTTTCTGGGTATACGAATGCCATTCACGTCAGCTTAATTTACCCTTCTTAATTGGATTCTCTAAGATCAGACGTTTGCTTCACGTTTTCGGTTACATTTCTTTTGAAACTAAACTGATCTTCTTCATTCTCAACTTATCCTTCCATTCTTCTGTAAATAATACATGTGGCATTTTTGAAAGCGTGAGATACTGAAGTAATAGTTCAGTAGTTTTCACTCTTGTTAGTACCGCTTCCTTCGGAATAGTTACAAACGCATTCTACATAACAGAAAACAAAAGGAGCAGAATTATAAACATAGCACTTGAAAAGAGAAAGAGGAGAATTATTTGGGTTAATTTATCGTATGTCACACCAGGCTGTACCTTAATTAAGGCCACGGCCGCTTCCTTCCCACTTCTGGCCCTTTTCTATCCCATCGTTACCATAAGACCTGTCTGTGTCGGTGTGCCATAAAGAGACTTGTAAAAAAAGAATGTATTTGTCGAACGGCTTTTAGTGCCGGAAATGTCCGAGGACATGTTCGGCTCGCCTTGTGCACGTCTTTTTACTTGACGCTCATAGGCAAACTGCACATCTAGATGTGGGATGATGATGAAAATGGGGTAGAGAGAGGGTGAAACTCAGTGTCGGCGTGTAGCCTACTCCTGTCGAATAACACCAAGGGGTTTGATCAAAGCTTTACGTCTCCATCCGACGGACGAATCACCATCATTAGCGTCATATGCCCTTACTCCGTATGGACATTGCGGAGAGGTTTGGAATTGAATCCAAGCCTTTGGCATGCAATCTGCAAGCAAGCAAGCAAGCAAGCAGAATCCAGTTCTATAGTCGACTTAGTGACAAAAGTCACAAAGCCGCGACTATTGTGGCCTGGCAACCTATTGGTTTTGAGAGCCTTGTCGTAGTAGTGAGTTCCCCTGCTTTAGTGAGTTGTTGAAGATTTGGGTCAGTCATTAGAAGTTGTATTACACCACCTTTCCTACCGTGTCGGCCAACATTCTGATGGTGAGAAATTTTCGACCCGTGGGACTCGAACTGTCTAACCACGGTGTCAGACCATATAGACGATCATGGCCACCAGGCGGGCTATTGATGTAGATAAACAGATGAAAGAATTAAAGAACAACAGATGAGTACGAGCGAAGGATGCAATAGAAGGATGATAAGAGGATGGAGGAAGAGCAATTTCCTAATTAGGAACAGAATAATAACGATAATTAAGGGAAGAAAACAACAACACTGTTGGTACCCTGGCGGTTATTCAGTGAGAGGGCTTGCAGGAGGTGCTGTTTGTTTTCCATACCGGAGTCGTGAGATGAACGGTACTCAATAAATATTGCATGAACGCCCTGGAGGCCACCGCTATATTTAATTTTTATATGATAAATAGTATTCGTTATTTTATATTGAATACCATCTAATGGCATTTTATAGTACACTAGTTGCCCATGATTACAAAAATGAAAAGCTAATGTAGATTTATTATGTTTATTTATTCAAAATGATGTCCCCAAGTAGAGCTTGCTGTGGGAGTGGCACTGCTGTTATTGGGGATAATGAGGTCATCAGGCTGATGTACTCGTTTTATTGTACTATTGTTCTGCTCCTTGGCTGAATGGTCAGCGTAGTCGACATCGGTTCAGAGTGCCCCGGGTTCGATTCTCGGCCGGGTTGGAGATTTTAACTTGAAGGGGAGTCATGACTGGAATGTTGAAATTTTTGACAAAAAATCGATATTTCAATTTTAACTTAAAACCCCCCAATTCTTCCTCTTTCAAATCCCACTATCACTTTTTCGCTAACGACATTTTAATGCTATAAATGCCGGATTTATAGGGGACGGCACGGCGTATATAGAGCAAGCGTACATTCCTTTTTTCTCAGGTTGTCAGACAATATTGGCTTCAAGGTTAATTCGGACTACCATTTCAGTAATCTCGCTGGAATATAGCAGGCCTAGGCTGTGCGTAAGAGGAGACACAAGTCTGAGGGAGTAACTTGCAGTTTACAGCAGTTTTAATGTAAATTTGTTTCTTTAAATATTCAATTGCATTTTCTAGCTTTTTTTACAAGTTGCTTTACGTCACACCGACAAAGATAGGTCTTATGGCGGCGATAGGACAGGAAAGGGCTGGAAGTGAGAAGGAAGCGGCCATGCCTTCAATTAAGGTACAGCCATAGCATTTGCCTTGTGTGAAAATGGGAAAACACGCAAAACCATTTTCGGGGCTGCCGACAGTGGGGTTCGAACCACTATCTCCCGAATACAGGATACTGGCCGCACTCAAGCGACTGCAGCTATCGAGCTCCGTAAAATATTATCAGCTCGTCTTACGCGTAGCCTAGGCCAGCTACATGTTATATATATTCCATTATCGCTCCCTGCGGCAGAGTTCTTATCAGATTCACCGGGAATTATCTGATAATATTTAAGTATGTTCAGGAATGAACAGTAGTTCTGCATTTTATTATCGGTTGATTATTACCTTCATATTTTTGTTCCTAAAGTAGCACCAAACTAGAGTTTTGCCTATTGTGTGAATAATAAAAAACTGAAAAATTATAACTCCATTAGTTTATACCTGATTGTAAAACCTATTGTCGTTTCTAAGTATACGAGTATTTTTGACAAGTATGCGATATTATAGCCTAAAATAATGAAAACTGTGTCACAAGGAGCATTTTCCATGCGGCATATACAAATAATTTTATTTTTGTTGTTTTTTGTAGGAAGGGGGACGAGGGAATGACACAAGATGGAGGGATAGGGCGGGCCTATCCCAAATGTTGTTGGTAAAGGTGAATAGTTGGAGGTCGAGAGGGAGGGAGGGAGACGGGGGGCATGGGGTGCTGGATTCCAGCACGCGTGTGGCCTGTAATCAAACGGAATGGTGAGGATATAGTTTTTTCAACTGTGTAGAGGGCCGGACGTGTCGTTCCAAGGAGGGCGGCTCCTTTTTCTCCTCACCAGGGTTGGGGGACAGTACGGCCGGTCAGTAAGGTTGGCACTTACATGTGGACAGGTGTTTCGCCTATGTGAGCGTCCATATAGTAGACTTAGTTTATTTTTATTTTGTAAGGATGGCGCTTGCATGTGGCCCGGTTTTCCGGCCATGTGAGCGTCCACATGGTAGGTTTAGTTCATTTTTTCTTTTTCTTTTTATGTTACATTTTTTCTTTGTATCGGGAACATGTGTTTGGGCCGAAAGCCTCTAATGTTCATCATCAATAAGTACATAAATACATATAAAAATAAGCATTTTAAATAACTTTGCAAGAAATTAACTAATCAGCTCCAAATCTCGTGTGGTGCTGTTAGTCATTTCCGTACAGGCTCATGAAGGCCCTTATAAGGGTGGAAGGTAAAGGCTTTCACTATCCGTAGCCTAGTCTCTTGATGGTGTGGAGTGGTTAGCTCTACGCCCGGCCGCCTTTGCCCCCAGGAATATCTTACTCATATATGCTTGCGTTTTGGGTGATAAGTGGTCAATTTTAGAAGTTCCAAATTACAGACATTATCCCTCTTAAATGGTTAATTCACCTGGCTCGGGGGATGGATGTTTGTACTGTTCCCAACATCCCTGCAACTCACACACCACATCTAACACTACCATCCACTACAAAAATACGCACTTTCTCATACACAGCAGATGTCGCCCACCCTCGCCGGATGGTCTGCCTTACAAGGGCAGCACCAGGCTAGAAATAACTACACGAAATTATTATTATACAGCGTGATTCAGCCGCCCCTTCCAATGTGGTTTTATGCAACCTACAATATTCATTCCGTTCTGAAAACATCTGCCTTGCAGGTATGCTCAGTCAACACAACCGGATATCTTGGTATTTACAGCCTCACCATGATAGGACGCCGTAATGTTATACACTCGTATTAAACACTGGGAGACATGCGTGAGCCTCCTAGATCATATGAACCTGACACGCCGGTGAAACATTAAATTGATATTGTAACCGCAGTAAACCTAATACTTGCTATAAGCTGGCCACTGTGCCGTACGGAACCGTAGTGTAGTTGGTAAAGGCGTGGCGGAGCGGGCTTGCATATTAGGTGGGATATTCGAGTCCGGGGAGAAGATAACAAAATTTTAAAATATTTGCTTAATATGTACCGCACGCTTTCATGCATATTGTGTGTGAATGAATTTGTTTTTGGCCCTAAGAAGGGCCGATTAGTTAGCAGGCCGGACACATACTGGCCGGAAATAATAGGAACAAAACTGCCTTGACAATGTTTTATCGCAGCAAACGCTCGATGTGATGACCGTTCTGGTTTATGCACATTCGGGCCCGATGTCCGATAGATCGTTCTGCGCGCTGAATCATTCCAGGTGTAATTGCTCGGCAGGCGTCCGTGATGAGTTGCTGGAGCTGGTCGGGGTTTTCCGGCGCTTGAGTGTAAACGACGTTCTTCAAATGTCCCCACAGGAAGAAGTCTAACGGCGTTAAATCCGGTGGTCTGGCGGGTCAAGAATCAGGGCCTCCTCGTCCTATCCATTCCCCTGGCAGTTCCTCGTTCAGATGGTTTCGAACGGCCAAAGTCGAACGTTGCAACAACATCGTCAAACGATCGTGCAAAGGGACATCCTCCAGCAGCAGTGGGAGTTCCTGACGTAGAAAGTACAGGTAGCGTGGGCCCGTCGAATGGCCCTCAAAGAAGTAAGGTCCAATCAGGCGATGCCCCAAGATTCCACACCAAACACCTTCTTTGTCTAGTTTAATTGTGATATTATTTCATTCTGCGGACCATTAATTTTCAAATTAAATTAAGAACAAATTTGCGGCTTTAAATCGATTCGTTTAATGCCAATATTAAAACCCTGTGGGTAGCAGCGCTAGAATACATCCACAGTATCCCCTACTTGTCGTAAGAGGTGACTGAAAGGCTAGTGGCTTTATGTCGCACCGACACAGATATGTCTTATGGCGACGATGGGATAGGAAAGGACTAGGAGTGGGAAGGAAGCAGCCGTGGTCTTAATTTACCCGGTGTGAAAATGGGAAACCACGGAAACCATCATCAGGCCTGCTGACATTGGGATCGAACCGACTATCTTTCGAATGTAAGTTGACAGTTTAGGTGACCCAAACCACGCAGCCACTCGCTCGGTACATTTCTTCTTCCTGACCATAATTCCAATTTACTAGGATCGAAACTTGATATAGGCCTATGCATTTGGTCAAGTTTTACGGCCGGATGCCCTTCCTCACTTCAACACTATGTGGAGATGTGTATTTACTATTGCGTGTTTCTGGGATGGTAATAATTATTTTAAGAGGAAGTATAACTGGGCAATCATCTCAATTAAAGGGAAAATGGAAGAGGTTGAGCACTTCAAAGAATGAAGATACTGGAAAAAGTAATGGGCGGGCCACGAAGCGCGTGAAAATGAAAGACTTCCTAAGCCTCGCAAACCTAATTCCGTCGAGGTCGGAAGGGAAGAAGAGGTGATCAAGGGAGGACGGATAGCAAAGATGGAAATGAGGAACCTGATATAAGTAAGTGGATGCAATGCCAGCCTCAGCTCGGGAATTTGTGGTCGCCAACCTACGCTCCCGGGTTAAAATCCGCTGGTCTGTCTTTCAGTCGAGCGGGCAAGTTGGTCGTGCGGTCAGGGGCATGCTGTAGGTTCGAATCCCACTGTCGGCAGCCCTGAAGATGGTTTTCCGTGGTTTTCCATCTTCACAGCAGGCAAATGCTGGGGCTGTACCTTAATTAAGGCAACGGCCACTTCCTTTCATCTCTTAAGCTTTTCCTATCCCATCGTCGCAGAAAGACCTATCTGTGCTGGTGCGACGTAAACCAGATTGAAAACAAGTTGAAATTGGAAATCATGGAAAACAAGTTCAAGGATGACGGATGATGAGTTTCGAGAACATAACTACTTCCCTGCACGGTTGTTCAATACTACAAACTGGTTCCTGTTGTATTGTTATGTGACTGTAGGCTTTTCAACCGTGTATCTGTTCTTGCTGTTGCTAATTGCTTAATGGAGAGCTGCGCGCTGTGTAAATCACTTGATAGCCTGCGAAATCCTCGCATTTGCTCCCAGTAACACTACATTTTAACGTTAGTGAAATTGTGAAATACTCGGGAACATTATTATTAATAACTGATACCAGAGGGGGTGTCACTAGCCAGGTAAAGAACGTCTGAACACCATTTGTTACCAGCATGCTTTACCAAAAATTGAGAATCACATCCAGCGAAGGCCAGTGTGCATAGTCCGTAGACCTGTACAGCTGCACGCTCGTTCTAACAAAGGAGCAAGTACTGTAATGCTTCGACGGTTACGTGAACGAATTTGATCCACGAAATGTCACTGTAATATTTGTCCGAAATGGAAGATAATAATTGCTTTTACTCAAGTAAAGTGTAACATCTGCGGTAAATTAAGAACTACAGTAGTAAGAAATATTTTACTTGTAGAGAATGATATGGATACATACTTTACAAGCCTGCTGTCATTTCTTGATGGATACAGTACTTTTGCATCCATCTCTTGGCACAGGCCAGAGTAAAGTGTAGCTTCCACCGAAGTCCCAGTCAACATCCATAGCTGCGACAATATGGAAGTTGCTCGGGTATGGGTAGTGCTGAGTAATGACATTCAGAGCATGACTAGTGCATCTGAGTGTTATGAAAGGTGCTGCTCATAGGGCCAGTCGTGCTGCAATAGTACTTTCTGACCCAGTGAGGAAAGCAATGGCAAACTACCTCGCTCCTCATCTTGCCTAGTACGCCTCATTTTGGTGCTGCCATTGGTTTTTGGGGTTTCCTTATAACCGCATAACCTTGGTGGTGCTATTTGAGGATCCAACCAGCCTCTGGGCTGATGACCTAACAGACAGACATACTTTTCTACCTTACAACTATTTTTTTCTGCTACGTTGCAGTGCTTCCGAATGTGTTTTGTTTGTCTAACACTTTCGTGTGTGATGTCTTTGCTCACTGAAGTTGTTTGAATTAATCAGGTGTCTTTTCTTCATGTTGCTCATTCCTTTTGTGCCCTAACTCATTCATTAAGTGATATATTTATGATATATTTATTGGCCCAGGGATCATGCTATTTTGCTGTTTGAACTGGCCGCGCTAGCCATATGGGCAAAGAGAATGAGAATTCAGACATACCACCCCCATTCGTCGGCACTAGCCCTGGACCTCAAGAAAGAAACAAAAGACGGCACGTGCAGCAGAATGCAACAAAAGGGAGCCCTGTCTACAGCCCGTAAGTACGTATACATATTTCTCTAGTAACGGCGGTATTTCTTAGTTTATCGCTGATTTTACCCTTTATTTGTGTAAACGCAATTATTATCTTCCATTTGGGACAAATATTACAGTAACGTTTCGTGGATCGGATTCGTTCACATAACCTGCTTCGACGACAGAATGATGGGGCGTATGCAGGGAAAACGTTAGAGAATAAGCAAAGGGCAGTACACGTATCAGGAGTTATTCTATGCTATTCTAGCCGAATTACCCGTATTTCTCAGGTATATTTAATTTTCTTAACTTCTGTTTAACAGGGACTTTAAGATCAATATCCGGCTCCGTTTATTTCAGTGTTATGTATTTTCTGTCTTATTTTATGGTGCTGAGACTTGGAGCCTAACAGAGAACACCACCAAAAGACTTCGATCTTTTGCGATGTGGTGCTACCGACGCCTGCTCAGAACATCATAGGTTGACAGAATACGTAACACTGAAGTACTCCAACGCCTGAACAAAACATAAAAAAGAAAATGTTGAGCACTTTGGCCATATGATTCGAAATAATAAATATAGACTCTTTCAGTTTATCTTACAAGGTAAAATTTAAGAAAGAAGAAGTAGGGGAAGAAGGAGAATATCTTGGCTACGGAATCTACGATCCGATCCGAACTCATTTGCTACCTTCTGTGCGGGAATTTGGAAGACAGGACCTCCGACTCTGACGGTCCTATGTCCCATATCAGTTGAATGCGCATTCATGATTTAGACGTGGTTGTCTTCAACATGTTGTTTGCTACAATAATTCCAGTATTTCAGGATAAATAGGAAGGATTACGGTGGTTTGAGATGTTGAAATGTGGTGGTGGCGGCGGCAGTGGGTGAAATATGGTGGTGGCGATTTGTTTGACCATAAATTGGCGGACAAGGGGTTGTAGACCATAATGGTGGGTAAGGGGTTGAAGGATACTGACGTATTGGGAGGCACCTGCCATCTATCGTGCAGGCAGTTAGGTCTGGAGGAGATTTTGGGGATGTTTAATTGCGGTTGCGGCATACAGTGTTTCTGGGTTGCTGGGTTAGGGCTTGAGTTTGGGGGACACTTGAATTAAATTTGAGATGTGGGGAGAGTGAGGAGACATTTGATTAATTCTGCAGTGGGAAAGGGTTGCAATAGTGTTGGGTAGCTGGAATTTAGATTTTGGTTTAGGTTTGGCAGAGATGGGGTGAACGACTTTGAAGACTGAAATTTTAAGTTCTTGTTACCAGAGTAATGTTCCTTGACTCCCTTTTTAAAATAAGGACAGCCAGGATAGGAGGCTGCATGTCTGCCTGAGCAGTTGGCGCATTTAGGTTTGTCACGTGGGACAGGGCAAGCTGAGTAATACGAGAATGGTATGGACTCAGTACCCCCACTCATTTCCGAGTTGCTAAGAAAAGGAACCAGACACCCTGATGACAGCCGACATCAAATGAGTGTATGGTGGTGGTGGTGGTGGTGGTGGTGGTGGTAGTAGTAGTAGTAGTAGTAGTAGTAGTAGTAGTAGTAGTAGTAGTAGTAGTAGTAGTAGTAGTAGTAGTAGTAGTTAACACGTTGGTGACTAGCCCCGAAAATTCTTGTGGTTGAGGAACTCGTAGTCATTTGGTCCCTGTCGCCATCTATTGGCTAGGTTACAAATTTATACTAAAAAGTATATAATTTGCTTTACGTCGCACCGACACAGACAGGTTTTATGGCGATGATGGGATAGGAAAGAGCTAGGAGTTGGAAGGAAACTGTCGTGGCTTTAATTAAGGTGTGTGAAAATGGGAAACGACGGACAACCATCTTCAGGGCTGCCGACAATGAAGTTCGAACCCACTGTCTCCCGAATACAAGCTGATATCTGCGCGTCCCTAACCACACGGCCAACTCTCTCGATTACGAATTAATACCGGTTGAGTTCAGTAATACGTTCAAGGTTCCTAATGGCATACATTTGATATAAGTATACCTTAGAGCAGGAGGTTATCTGAAAATTTATGTAACGGAAATAGTGAATGAAAAAAAAAATGTGTGATGGAAGTGTAACCTAGCAACCTTGCAGGCTGGGATGTGAAGTATGGACGGTCAGACAATGTTACCTAGCAACCATGCATCTGACATTAGCCACCGTTGATGGATGGCCATGACCAAGAAATACAAGACATATTTATGATCATTTGATTTTCCCATAGGGAAATTCGACACCATATTTTAAAGTTGAAAACTTTCCTTAGCAGACGAAAAAAGTAAACTTAAGCTATTTCATCAATTATGCAGAAAGTTGAAGGGATAAAGGGCCCGGAAAAGTTTCAAATTGTGAGTTTGCATACCTCTATCAAACTTAAAGCAAATTTTGAAAATCACTTCCGGCCTAAATGCAGTTCTGGAAAAACAGCTTAAAATCGTTTGTTTGTTTATTAATTCTTTTTCTTTTTTATTCAAATCCTAGCCAGATTAAACTACTTACGTAATTCTTTCTGTAATGTGTTCCTTGGTTCAATACCCTCAGGCGATTTTTGATTTTCTGAAAAATGTCCAAAACCAAAGCAAACTGCATGCCATTACAGCCCTTGAAAGGCCTTGGCCTACCAAGCGACCGCTGCTCAGCCAAAAGGCCTGCAGATTATGAAGTGTCATGTGGTTTTCTAGATCGGGGCCGTTATCTCACCGTCAGATAGCTCCTCAATTCTAACACGTAGGCTGAGTGGAATTTGAACCAGCCCTCAGATCTAAGTAAACATCCCTGACCTGGCCGGGAATCGAACCCCCGAGTAAGAGGCAGCCACGCTACCCCTACACCACGGAGCCGGCGTAAAATGTTCAAACCGAATATACTTATAAGGGCGTGAAACTCTGCTTTGGTTCACATTAGCGCTCATAGTGGTGCTTAAGTAAAATAATGCATTGACTCAAAATAGCGCTCGTAGTGGTAGAAAAAGGCAAACTGCTAATCTAATCGACCGGATAACGATAATTAAGAAAAGGATTGTAATTTTTAGCAACACATAAATAATATATTCTCTCACTTCATTATATGTTACACAGTTCAAAACAATTAGGGGAACATGTTTTTGAAAGTTTGCCAGACTCCACAAAACAATACCTCACACCCAAGTATATTAGCAACTAAACCTTTATTCTTTACCGTTGAAGTATAAAAAGAAAATCAATTAATTCACTTTCATTTTCAGAATACAAACGGAAATATCCATATAGGGGCGAAAATAAAGTGATAAGTCCTCCAGGGTGGATTTTTATCACAGTTGGAGAGCTTCAGTATGGTGTATGTCCTCCACGAGCATTTATCACAGCTTGGCACCTACGTGGCGTGCTCCGTATAAGTCGACGGAGGTCACGTTGCGGTATCAGGTCCAATTCTTCAATGAGAACTTGTTCGAGGTCTTGGAGAGTCTGTGGTGGAACAGGACGGCCACGAATACTTCTGTCAAGCTTATCCCACACATGCTCGATGGGATTAATGACGGGATTCACTGCTGGCCATTCCATCTCTTGAATGTCCAGTTCTCGCAAGACAGCTCTGGTGATGTGCGCTACATGAGCCCTGGCATTGTCGTGCATAATTACGAATTCAGGGCCAACACCGTATGCAGCAACCAACACATGCTGTAGCAGTTTTTGCTCGATGTACCCCGCAGCAGTAAGATTACCACGGACGACGACAAGATCCGTACGGCCATCAATACTGATACCACCCCACACTATCACAAAACTTTGTCCGAATCGGACGCCTTCCTGGACAGCATTTGGCATGTACTGCTCACCACGGCGTCTCCATACACGTTGACGTCCATCACGCTGTGTCAGGGGAAATCTGTACTCGTCTGTGAACAACACAGGTCTCCATTGGCGAAGTTGCCAGTTGACGTGGGTACGGGCAAACAGAAGGCGAGCTGTGCGATGTTGCTGCCTTAATTGGGGCACTCGAACAGGACGTCTGGGTCGTAAGTACACTTCTCTTAACCTGTTCCTTACTGTCCGGACAGACACCGTGACTCCAGTGACCCTCCTGAGGCCTTGTTGCAGTTCTCTGGCAGTTGCTGAACGACGCCGCAACGTACAGATGGGCAGATATCGGTCATCCTCTGGGGTCGTCATGCGTCCATGACCTTGTTCAACCCTCCTTGTCAATTGGCCTGTCTCATTGTAGCGATTCCACAAGCGGTGAATGACGGAGAGACACTGAGATCCACAGCAACACGACGAAAAGTCCATCCTTCCTGGATCAAAGTGACGGCCCTTGTGACTTGAACCTAGTTAAGATGTCTCATGGGATAGGCTGGTTGACGTACAACGTGCTCAGATGACCGCAGTAGTCTGTGTACCTCACAACATCACACAGACCCCCTCTATTCACTTTGTTTGGAGGGTCACCTGACAGTTTAATGCATGGCTCCGCCTACAGATGGAGTATAACTTCGATTTGACATACCCTGAGTAGCTAAGGCAGGGCCTCTCAAACGCCCAAACTCTCACGCGTGCAGAGCGAGGTGCATAGGCTCTGTGCACTGTGCATCGGTACGCTTCGCCTCAACTCGGCTTGACTCGGATGGTGTAGTGTGCTGAGAGCGACGAAGCGTTTGGTGGTAGACGATGTGTTTATCAGTGAAATAGATAATCGCACGACAACAACATAATAATGGAGCAACCTGTTTCGAAGAAAGCAAAGACTTCCGAAAGTCCATTTCAATCGAACTGGGAACTTACGTTTTTTGTTTTTTTGTTTTTTTTGGTCTGTCGTGACGATAACGCCAAATGCTTAATCTGTGGGACGATAGGGACGATAATTACGTGCGTAAGAAAATCGTCTGCTGAAAGACACTACAACAGACTACATTCGGAAAATTATTGTGAAATCATAGGAAACGTCAGAGAGAAAGAATTAAGGAAGTTGAAACAGCT
The DNA here is from genome assembly GCF_040414725.1 of Anabrus simplex. Lineage (NCBI taxonomy): Eukaryota > Metazoa > Arthropoda > Insecta > Orthoptera > Tettigoniidae > Anabrus > Anabrus simplex. Next base: position 31,464,676 of record NC_090269.1, read on the forward strand.
TGAAGAAGAGCATTCTATATCCACAAATGAGGTTTGCTCCAGTACTGTAGCATTTTCATTGTGGTTACGGGTTCTGAATTTTTTAAAATTATGTTTACATTCCTCTCAAACATGTATGTGTATTTCTAATTCACTTTTTTAAATTTTTTACATAACACTGGTAACCTTGTCCCATACAACTGTGCGTCTCCGCTCACCACACGTAAACATTTCGCAGTGGGGGAGAAACAGCAGTGAAGGTGAGGAACGCGGAGACAGGTGCAGGAGAGAGGAGTGGAGGGGTCTGCACTCTGGTCAATCAAGCGAAGTCGTCTTTTGCACCACGCGCATGCACCCTGAGAGGCCCTGAGCTAAGGTCTCAAGGTATGCTGTACGACCATTGGAACCCCATCTACCAAATTAACGTTCACATACCAGACGTTACAAAACATGTTCCCCCAATTTTTTTGAACTGTGTATATACCTAATATTCGTAGCTCATATCCGTAGGATGTTTTCAACATTGAGTTGTTTGCCTGACAGACTAGAACTGTGTATTTTGACAAAAAAAATGATCTTATGGCTGGGAACCATCTGAAAATTTGCGTTACGAAAGTATACGTGACGGAACTCTGTGTAACGTTAATGTGACCTTAACAACCGCGCAGGTTATCATGTAAGGTATGGGTGGATGGCCAGACAGTGTTATCAATGGTCATAATATTGAAAGATAAGTTCTGACAGTTCTTAGAAAGAGGTTCGCTTACTGCCTGCCTGGTTGGGCAAAAGGGAGTAGGGGGTATGGTTGCTATGGAAATCGCGGGCGGACCCTCTGCGTTTGCCTCCCGGTCGGTTCGTGTTGCTGTGGATCTCAGTTGCCAAACCCTTCACTTCTTAGTTATGTACAACGTAATGTAGCGGTCTGATCGAACGAATAAGCGAGCCGCAAGTGAGAGGAAGGAGAAAGAAATTCAGGATGTGACAACACTGTGCAATGCTCCTCCCTCCAGCCCTATCTGTCAAAACGCTTCTTCTAATGTTAAGGGTATAGCAATCTTATGGCTGCCGGTCATCTGAAATTATCAGCCGTTGGTGGATGGTTATGACCTAGAGATATTACTTAATATCATTTGATTTTCGCAAAGGGAAACGTGTTTTTTTTCAGACTTCGTTGATGACCACGAATCAAATCGTACCACTGTAAAGCAACACTAAACAATGAAATGCCAGCGTTGAAATTGGATTAATATGGTTCTCTTACTGGAAACGGTAAGGATCGTGGACAGCTAATGACGTGAGCTCTTCTCGAGCAGCTGAGACCACACCGTGGTCTAACCATCTTCTCTCTGGTGGTACACGGCCGGTCTGTGGTGTGGCACCAGTACCCTAGTGGCGGTGCAATTACAACTAAATAATTATCATGTTCATTCTAGTTAGAGTTCTATCGAGTTACTTGCGGTGGACGACAGATAAATACTGGAATATTTTGAACAGTGCTACTAGCTGATCTTCCATCAGCTTGCGAGGGCAGTATTATTATTTTCTTCAAATAACGGTTGTCCTTCATAAATTTTCGTTAAAATTCGAGGAGGTGAAGAAAAAGATACTTTACGTCGCACCGACACAGATAGGTCTTATAGCGACGATGTGTCTGGATAGGGCTAGGGGTGGGAAGAAAGTGGCTCTGGTCGTGGTACAGCATCAACGTTTGCCTGGTGTGAAAATGGGAAACCACGAAAAACCATTTTCAGGCTGCCGACAATGGGTTTCGAGCCTACTACCGCTCGAATGCAAGCTCAGAACTGCGCGGCCCTAAATGCACGACCAACTCGATCGGTAAAAAAGAAGAACAAGAAGAAGGAGAAGAAGAAGACTCTTCATACACAAATCAGTGAAAAGTTTCCGTATTGGATATATTTGAGTAGTGGAGAAGTATTGGTTCTTACATGACAAAAAAGGAAAAACATGATGCGAATGCAGTCTTCTCCTTCTTCAACTCTTTTCCGATACCCGGGTAGGATCGTGGGTGTGTAGATTGTGTTGGACATGATTTATTGGCCATGTTTACGGCTGGATGCCCTTCCCGCCGCCAATCGTAAGTGGAGGAATGTATTGAGTATTGTTGTCAGTGTAATTTGTTATGTGATTTTTTAAGAGGCGTATGTATATTGGGACAAACATAGACGCCCAGTCCCCCATTCGGAGGATGTTGTCTTAAGTCCCCGACCAGTCCGGGAATCGAACCCAGAGCTCTCCGAACCGCAGGGCTCGTCTCTGAACAATCAGCCAAAGAACCGGACAAGATAGCAATACAATAACTATTAAAACTGAATCATTTATGGAACGACTAATTCATAAGTTAATCGAATAATAATAATAATAATAATAATAATAATAATAATAATAATAATAATAATAATAATAATAATAATAAACGTGTTTAACGTCCCTTCAACTTGCCCGGCTTTTTGTCTGAATGGTCAGCGTCAAATAATTTGGTTCATAAGGCCCGGGAGTCGTTTCCTGACAGGGTCGGGAACTTAACCTCGTCTGGTTCATTCCTCTGACTCACGGACAGGGTGTTTTATGTTTCTACGAATATACGACTCTTCATATACACACAATATTCCACACTACCAAAGCATTCAATAGTAAATACTTTCGTCGTCAATGGGTTGGCGCCAGGAGGGGCATCTAGCGTAAAACAGCGCCAATAGATATTTAAGACATAGTTCACAACCGTGACTCGTCTAGGGTTTAGGAAAGCCATCGGAAGAGTAAGAAGAAGGGAGATGTTCAATATATTTCCAAATGATTTGTATTCATTTAAGGGCAGACGAGGCAAAGAAGTGGTAAGGAATCTGCCAGTTGGGCGACAGTCCTGAATGCAGATCAGTGGTGATTGATTGATGACTGATGGTAGAAAAGGCCTAGTTTAACGTTCTTTCAACTACTAAACCTACTGGCAATTCCTCGGCCGCCACCTTCCCAATCCTAGCCTTTTCCCAAACTTGCGTCGTCAGTGTTAGTGCGACGTTAAAAAAAACTACTGGCACGATTACTACGCATTTAACCATTTGTAAATGATAACTGTCTCTCTCTGATTGCATCCTCCAACCTTTGTCACAAGTGATGAGCGCCATACCAAGTCAGCTACGCTTCCAGACAATTTAATATTCACTTTATTTTTCTTTCGATAGAATTATTATTATTATTATTATTATTATTATTATTATTATTATTTGAATTTCAACCTTGCAGCAACTGTAGTTCTTCGGTGGTCTTTTGAAATACAAGAACACCACAGAAAGCGTCCGTTTTGTTTCGCTCTACCGTAAGTCACCGATAGTTTTACTTTCGTCCAGGATACGCGTAGTGTATGCAGTCCGACTGAGTGGCTAAACGGTGGCTAAATGGTTTGCATACTGGGCTTTGGTCTAAAGGGTCGCGGATATGATCCCAGACCGGATCAAATAATTTCACACCGAGCTCGATAGCTGTAGCCGCTTAAGTGCGGCCAGTATCCAGTATTCGGGAGATAGTAGGTTCGAACCCCACTGTCGGCACCCCATTTTCACACCAGGCAAATGCTGGGGCTGTACCTTAATTAGGGCCAGGGCTGCTTCCTTCCCACTCCTAGCCCTTTCCTGTCCCATCTTCGACATAAGACCTATCTGTGTCGGTGCAACGTAAAACAACTAGCAAATAAATAAATAAATAAATACATAAATAAATAAATAAATAAATAAATAAATAAATAAATAATTTCACCGTAATTCTCCTCTGTCTTGGAGAGTGGGTGCGTGTGCCGTCTTAACGTTAGAATCCATCATAGGTAGAACCCCATTCCTACAGACACGCAGGTCGCTTATGGGGGTCAGTTAGAAAGACCTGCGCCATACCTCTCCGAAGTCCATACACGTTAATTAATTAATTAATTCATTCATTCATTCATTAATATTATGTGTAAGGAATTATGGTCAAGATATTGTCTACACTTTCTAGAAAAAAAGCGTAGCATTAGAGAAAACTTCAAATTTATGAAAAAGTTAATTTTTTTCAGTTTTGTGTATTTTTGGAAGCTTGTAGGTGGATTGTAGCATTATCTGTATATTGGAAAGAAAAATGAAATGTTTATGAATCAAGTTTTATTATATTTACATCTCCAATGCCAAGGATAATCGGCTCGACAATCTAGGAATGGTGAGCCTGTCTCTCACTCGGTGTGCCTGGGTCCTATTCCAGACCACGTCAGGGACTTTTATATGTATCTGAGGGCTGTTTCGAGGCCCAGTCAGCCAGCTTGAGAAAACTGAGCAGCTAACTGACGGTGAGATAGCGGCTTAGATAATTTACGGCTGAGAGGTTGTGTTGCGATAACCACGCTTTATGCTGGCCTTCGGTCCGAGCAACGGTTGTTCGGTAGGCTCAGACCCATAAGCCACGAGGTTATTTATTAATTAAAGTATTGTTTTGAACATTACACGTTTGTAATTGCTGAAGCCATTTCTTTTCTGTTTCAACTCAGTTAATTTATAACTCTCAGATTCTTCAGTCTCCCGAGATTAATTTTGAGTAACCTTTATTTATAAAATGCCGGACTGAGTGTCTCAGACGGTTGAGGCGCTGGCCTTCTAACCCCAACTTGGCAGGTTCGATCCTGGCTCAGTCCGGTGGTATTTGAAGATGCTCAAATACGACAGCCTCGTGTCGGTAGATTTACTGGCACGTAAAAGAACTCCTGCGGGACTAAATTCCGGCACCTCGGCGTTTCCGAAGACCGTAAAAGTAGTTAGTGGGACGTAAAACAAATAACATTATTATTTATAAAATAAGAGTTTTGCCTGTACATTGCTCAGAATTAAAAAAAAGGTATTTCTTTATCGGACGTGTCCACAGTAACAAGAAAATGCACTTTTTAACTTTCCATCACGAGAAAATAGCTGAAGATAATTTAACGAAAATAGCTGAAGATAATTTAACGAAAATCAGTATGTAAAGTTGGGGAATAAGCCATTACAATCTAGGCTGTAAATCATATTAATAACGCTGAGTGAAATGGTAGTTTAGGGGAAGGCTTAAAATTTAATTCTCAAATATTTGTTATTTGTGGTCCTATTGACTGAAGATATATAGAATTAAATTTCCCATTTTTACCGTACCGGCTACGATAACAGAGAACCAAACAAGTGGCTGTGCGGTTAGGGTCGAGCGGCTGTCAACTTGCAATCGAGAAATAGTGAGTTCGAAACCCATTGTTGGCAGGTTTCAAGATGGTTTTCCGTGATTTCCCCATTTTCGCACCAGGGAAATGCTGAGGTTGTACTTTAATTAAGGCCACGGCCGCTTCCTTCCTATTCCTAGCCCTTTCCTATTTCATCGTTGCCATAAGACCCATCTGTGTTGGTGCGACGTACAAAAAAAATTGATAACACAGATATTCATGAATTTGTACTTTTGTCGCTACCTCCGTATCAACGTCGAGCCACGAGAAAATGGGTAAACCGAATTTAATGAAAATCGGTATGTGGAGTCTGGGAATAATTAACTAGAGTCTAGGCTATAAATAATTTTATTCACCCTTCATGAAATGATAGTTTAGGTAAAGGCGCCTAAAATTTAATTTTTAAATACCTCCTATATTATTGGTCCTATCGAAAACTACTGGAGAATACAATTTGCGGTCATTTACATTTTATTCAGTTTTACCGTAACAGTTATGATAAGAGTGGTATTTCGGAGTCGAAGAAAACTAATGAAATGTGAAGGCCTAGAAACACATAAAAATTGATCAACATATGCTGCCACTCATACCCGATAGATGGGAATACTGCTGCATACCGAGTATAACAGCCTGCCTGAATATCGGCGGGAAATAGTTGGGGTGTTAGATAACTTTCTCCTTTAGCATGCCATTCTTCTGGTTCATAAATTTTCTGATCCTGCTGGTATGTAACACAGTGATTCATCATAGTACTCCAGCTATTCTGTCCCTACTCTGAGGCGCTGAGTAGTGTGGACAGAGGAGTATTCACGGCTGTATGTCCGACTCATTGGCTGAATGGTCAGCGTTGAGGTCTTCGGTTCAAAGGGTCCCGGGTTCAGGCATTTTAATCGCGTCTGATTAATTCTTCTGACCCGGGGACTGGGTGTTTTTGTTTGTTCCAAAACTTTCTTGTTCATATTCAGACAACACGCTACACCACCAACCATCACAGAAATACGCAATAGTGATTACATCCCTCCATATACATTTGGTGTCAGGAAGGGCATCCGGTCGTAAAACAGGGTCAAATCCACATGTGCTACCCAGTTCGCACACGCGACCCCACAGATGTGGGAAAAGCGGTAAAATAATAATAAGAAGAAGTGGTGTGTTCACGGCTGTCTGCGGCCTGGTCATTCCAGCACTGGCAGCGTAGTACTGTTCGTTAAAAGTTAGACAATGTGTCGTTTTTCATTTGAACGAGTACTTCATATGATAGCGTTGCTTCTACTCGCGACATTCCTACTGACGGGATGGTAATGACCTATTGAACCCATAATTCTACGGTGAGAAAATTTTTTATTTTTCTCAAATATTTATTTGGTATTCAGGAACTACTGTATGTTTGAGGGCAGCCATTTTGCGCTCCCAAGAGCCCGATGTTGCGTGGGAAGTTCTTCCTTACGGCGAGCTCGTGGATTGCCGGGACACCTCGGTGGAGCTCGAGTGCCCGACAATTCGTTTAATCCATGGAATTCTGCACAATGAGGGATTTTGATAACCTAGTAAAGGATGAAATAAATAAGCGAAATTATTCATACACCCTCTGTGAAGGTAGAGACACCAGGGAAAATTTTAAGTGCAGTTAAGCCCAAGTACATGGTAGCGTGAGACCAGCGAACTAGCTACACGTGCCAAGGTCATGGGCAGAAGAAAACGCGCGAAACGCACGGGCAGAAACAATTTATTTCTCCTGTTGTGAGTGTAGAAAAATTATAAAATTAACATCGAACATAAGTGCAAGTCTGTCCGGAGTTCTGGGACAAGTCTTATCAAAATTGGTCTATTAGAAGCAAATTTGGCAGATTTCACAACCAAGCCTCATAGAGGGGATAGCGTCCTTCCGGAAATTATAAAAGAAACACCCCACCGTAGATTTTTCAGTGTCGATCTGGAACTTGGAGCCGCGGGAGCTTGTGCCCGTCGTCATTAGAAATTCGCGCCAGATTGACCGACAATAATTCAATACATGTTCGTGGCTAAGGTCCATATATTTAGTTAAGAAGAAAAGTGATTGGAGAAGCTGTGAACGTTTGCAGACGAACTGGGAAGGTGTAGGCTGGTTGAAAAATACACAGCAGATTTTATTTTTATCATTTCGTGTACTCTTGTAAGTGAAGAGGGTCTGGGGGAAGCGATTCAAAATAGTTCTACTCCCTTATCGGCCGAACACCTGTTCTTATTGAAACAACGGGGAGAGAAACCACTCTGGGAAACGCATCAGACAGTTATAGTCGACTGCAGAACGAGGGAAGTTCGTGGTGCAAGTTACAGAGAAAGTGCATTATTTATATGGTAATTTTAATCTCGTGTGTGTGAAGGGTAGTGTTTGGATGAGTGAGTTTTTGAAAATGAAATGTTATCTGTGAAAATGAGTGGCTAAGTACGAGGTTGCTGGTGATGATGTAATCAGAATGCTGAGAATGTCACCAATGTGCAGGTCTGTCTATTTTATATTATGTTGTAGTTAGTTAGTTAGTTACTGTCTGTCCTAAACAAAATTTCCAGATGATTGTCGGGTGATATTCGTAATTATCAGGCGAAAGGCGTTGTAAATTTTGGTCAGCGTGTGAAAATTTCAGTGTGTAAAGTTCATGTCAAGAACGGTAAATGCGACGCTTAAAATTTTGTGTTGAGATGAGATATCATTCAAAGTGCGGATTTGTGAACGTTATAAGTGTAAATTTGTCGTGGCGAATATCGTAATTTCAGGTGTCAGTTGCATTCAGAAATGCTGGTCGATAATAATAATAATAATAATAATAATAATAATAATAATAATAATAATAATAATAATAATAATAATAATGTTTACCGCGGGATAAGGAAATTCCTCTCTGTTAAATTACATTTAACCAGTTATTTTTACAAGGATCGTAAGCATATTTAGATAATGTCAATAAAATTTGTTAGAGTCACAGTCATTAATGGGAAGGAAATTTTTGAGACATCGTGTATACTTGAATTGCGAAAGGTCGATGTGTGCTCTTGGATTCTTGAGGTCCGAAAGTCTTAATAATAGTAAGGTAAGAGATGTGTTTAATAATGGTTGTCGTTTTCACCAGGGGATCGATGTATGAAAAAGGATCTTGAAGGAAAAGGAATTGAGAGCGATGAATTGATATGTATGTGGAGACGAGATAGATGGAAGTAATACCGCTGGAAAGCGAGGTGAAAGAGTGTTGAGACAAGCTGTATTTTTGTAGAGGAAGTATTTAGGAACAGGCTGTGTGAGGCAGGCTGTATTGTTTTCCGCAATCAATCCGAATTTGAGATGACTATGATGTGAAGCATTGTGAAATTTATAGAAAGATTCCAAGTGAAAACGACTCTTGTAAATGTTAAAGGCTGGGTAGTACACATCCAGTGATCTATGTTACGTAAAGCCCGCATGGATGATAAGAGAATGAACGATCTCCAGGATCAAAGAGTACTTTGGACACACGGTTGGGTTATATTTAATTTGTTCACTGGAGAGGTCATGGATGAGATGGTTGGAATTGATGATAGGCGATCTGAGAATTTCGAATGCGATGGTGATGATTATTATTTTGAAGGCAACCACTAAAAGGGTACACGGGTGTTTGGGAATTTTCATTTGCTTCCCTAACACGTCAGTGCACAGGCTGAGATTGTGTTCGAGGTGGAGAACCGTTCGTCACGTCTATTTATTTTTGAGTTCACATATTATAATGAGGTAGACACTTACTGTATTTTTCGAGAGGTAGACACTTGCTGTATTTCGACTTGCATTCATTTGATAATAGAGACGTGGGTTCCGTCGTGCGTATTTGTTTGACGAAATCTAGTGTTAAATATCAGAGTTGTTTGAGAATTGCATTTCGCCTGATATGTTAAGGGAGGCGTATTACGACCCACTTTGACGCCCGACGATAGGATTAGGACGTCAGATGTTATTCTTGGAGTCACTGATGATGAGACGTCCTAGGTCACGCCCGACGATAGAATTTGGAAGGCATCATGTACATAATGATTAGGTTTAGGGTGTACAGATTTCAAGTGAGCCCGACGATAGGTCTGGGATGGTAGCTGTACACACTCAAGTCTCAGTTTAGATGTTTTTTTCTTTTGTTTCTTTTGTGAAGTGGCCTGGAGGAAGGTAGCGGTTACAGTATGATATGATTTATTGTAGAGGGTCTACGCGAAGCTCTCATTGAGATAACGGGAATGCTATCAGACGAGTTGAGGGCTGTCCAAGTGTGGGACATCGACCCGATCTAGATTAAATATTTTTACTGTGTTTCTTCGTGCGTGTTAAGCTGTATGACTTCGAGATGTTAATTTATTTTTACGGACTTTATTGTTTCCTCGTCTTGACGTCCGTTTTCGTTGATAGTGTGCATTATTGACACTCAGTGTATTAGAGTGAGACTTGAGTTGCGAATGCGGTTTCGATTCGTCAGCCAGTAATTTATATTATTTTCATCTTGTCGTATTTTCATTCTTATTCATGGTTAGAGTAAGTAAGTAATCACTTTACCAGTAGTGTGTTGGGACAGACAGTAAATAGAGAGATCTGTACTGGTAGCATTGTTTTCCAAGGGAAAGAATTCCTTAAAATTGTAGTAAATTTTAGCGTGGACTGGTAAATTTATTAAGCATAATAAACCCATTTCTAACCTGAAAATCGGTTCAATAATAATATTTTCAAGTGACTTTTCACTTTTTGATTAACTTCAGTGTTTGGCATTTCTTCTAAATGCATGATTAGTAAGTGTTTCCTGCATTTCGCAGTTTTGTTCCTTTAGAACGACTTAACGTAAGACCCTCCCGGATCATGTTGTTGTTGGTTCCTTCCGAACAGCTGTTTGGGGTGATGCATGTTTAGCATCGGGATTACCTTATCACTTAAGGGTGTCATGAATGACAAATACATGGTGGAATTTTATTTCAATTGTGAATGATGCCATTAACTTGTAGTGAACACCATGCTTTCCCATAATATTTCGCAACCTATCCAAAGCAACTGATAGTCAGTTTGGTTCGATTAAGGGTCCATTCGGCGGATGTTCCGTATCCGTGAAGGGTATTTGACTGGTGGATAACCTTAATTGAGAGAAAATCAGGCGTTCTACTTGTTGAAAGTCAGATTTTCCACGGATCGTGTGGATTAACTCTCAGTTCTTGTTTGGAATAATAGGTGCCCGGTTTTCAGGTCTTCCCTTTTTCAGTTTTTCAGTTTCGCTGTCCACTAACATATTAGCTTCTCCGAAGCAACTCTTCGACATTGGAAGAAACGAAGTGACGTTATGTAATGTGACTGTGTTTGGAACTTTTCAAAAATCAATAATTAAATTTTTTTATATTTTCGTGGCAAGAATGCATATTAAATTAACGATGTTATCGTGCTCTTTCAGTTTAATAAAAGTTAGTAAGCACATTTTTGCTCCTCATTTCAAGTAGTTAGGCTCTCTTCTGAACCCCATCGTTTGGTTAAGATCGTGACCGAATTTATTCCCGCAACGACCCAAGATTTAAGAGTTCTAAATTGTTCTACTGTAGCAGCCGTGGCCGACCAACGATGGAATGGTAAGTTCAAGGGTTCAGTAGAAGTGGCGCCCAACGTGGGGCCTTAATGTCACGATAACGATGAGGAGCCCAAAGTCACGATAACGATATGATGTCACGATAACGATAATGAAATTATATATTGAAAATAAATGTTAGGAAAATATATAATAATGTTGAGGCCTAAGCCACATTATAAATAATACAAGCGGGTGAAAATTATGGCTGAGCCACAGTTAAACGAATTATGCCCAATGAGAGTGCTAGATATTAACACGTTTAACGAGGAGCGTAACTACTTGGTAGATAATAATAATAATAACAGTCACAATGCATTTTAGGAAACCAGTACTTAAAGCTGTATTGAAGCTTATGTCATGTTGCCAATATAAATTTTGGAAGTGGTAATGCTGAATTACATTCAAAGTTTATGCGTTAACATGTTCTTTATTTACTTAATTTACGGAAGCGAAACTATTTGGGATATTTATCCAGAATAACTTATTAACTTCAGATTTTCTTTTATTAAACAATTTTGTGATACCAGCCATGTAAACAAGACTTTATAAGACAACTGTTGGAATGTTGTCAGTTTCGGTATTAAATTATAATAGCGTTTGTATGTGAAAACGCAGTAGATAGTGAATTCTTTCCTTAGTAGTTTGGAGTATTCTGGTTGCATCGACAGCCAGCGTACTCATTATTGTATTCTTTGTGGTATTGTGAGATGGAAGGTCAGGTGACCGTGGATCTGCTAAGGCAGATGATGGAGGACATGAAAGTTCACAATGAGAGTTTAAATAGTAAGATAGATAGTTTGGATAGTAAGTTGAGAGAGGACATGAAAGTTCATAATGAGAGTTTGAGGGAGGATGTGAGAGTTCAGAGTGATAGTTTGAATAGTTTGAGGGAGGACACGAAAGTCCAGAGTGAGAATTTGAGAGAGGACATGAAGGCTCATAATGAAAGTTTGGATGGTAAGATTGAGGAGTTACAGAGTAGTATCGAGGATACCCAGGCTAGGTGTAAAGAGTCTAGTGATGAGTTGAAGGCTGGATTGAAGAACGTAGTTCAGGAGACATACACTATTTGTACCGAACTTAAAGAGGAAGTCAGGGGTGAGATAGGTAAACTCAACCAGCGTGTTGATGATAGCCAGGAGGAAATTAGGAATGAGATTGATAAACAATTTGCGGAAGTGCAGGTCAGTTTAAGGAACGATTTCGACAGACAGTTTTCTAAAATCCATGACAGTTTAAAAACCGATATGGACAAGCGTTTTGACGAAAGCCACGACATGTACAGTAGGTTATGTGATAGTCAGGATGAGATGAGGAAGGAACTTGACAAGCATTTACTGGAGAGCCAGGCGGCGCATAAGCAGCTGATCGACAGCCAGGTTGAATTTAAGGACGACATTACACAACAGGTCGTAGAGATGCGGATCTCCAGTGATAAGGAAAAGGGGAAAACGCTAACCATAATAGAGGAACAACGTCAAATATTATCTGCGGACATTCAGTCACTGAACAACAAGGTAGATAAAATTAGTGTGGAATTGGAGAGCCAGGTATTGTCAAAAACCGAAACCATGGAGAAGAAACTGTTGCAAGTTAATGAGGAAGCAATTAGTAAACTCCAAGCGGCTAATGAGGACTCCGAAATTTTAATTAAAGAAATTCAAGAGGAGTTAGTTGAAATGAAAAATGAACATACCAGGGAATTCAATGACAGGCAAATTAGTTTAGAACAGGATTTAAGGGAAATCACGTCAGCCCAGGAAGAGACAGACAAGAAAGTTGGGTTCATTAAGAGCGAAGTGAGCAGTTGGATTAGCAGCGTGGTAGATATGCAGTCCAAGGTGGACAAAGTATTAAGTCAAACCTCGACAGCTGTTAACTCTGACCTCAGTGGTCAATTGCCAAATATCAGTCATGTGAATAGCAACGGTCAGAGCTCAAATGTAGATACCAGTCGATCTCAAAGCTCAGGGGTCACCAACGTTATTAACATGATCAAGTTACATGAGGACCAGCCTAAGAAATTTAATGGAGGTCCACATACCACGCCGAAGGGATTTCTTAAGGATCTCAGGGAGTACATCCGGGACGCCAAGATTCCTGAGGAACGTCAGTTGAGGGTAGCTGAAAGATATTTAGAGGGGGCACCACTTTTATGGTTTAAAGGCTTCCGATACCACTTTGATACCTTTGATGAATTCCAGAGGGCGTTTCTCAATAAATTTTGGAGTACGGAAATTCAGCAGAGTCTTAGATTAGAGCTATACTCACGTCGCTATACTGCAATAGGCCCTACAAAGTTCAGTGAATACTTTATTGCACAAATGGTAAAGTTCAGAGAACTTGAGGCGCCGCCCTCGGAGCAAGAGTTGGTACAGGCCATCCAGAAGCAGTTACCTCCCGAAGTACAAAGGATGCTCATTGCATCAAAGGTAGAGACCCCCATGCAGGCAGAAATGATCCTTAGGCAATTGGATCATACCCATAATCAAATAGCACCCAGAGGGGGACGATCGCACGAGCAACATGTAAACACTGTTAGCCAGGTTCCAGAGGGAAGTCCAGAGGCACCTGAGCAGGGGAAACCACAGTCGACTGAGCGGAGGCGTGAGTTTCGCAATAACTGGGAACCCTCGCATCCACGAAATGAGGATTGGAAAGGGCGTAGGGGTAATTGGAATTATCCACAAAGGAGGAACCCTTACTGGAGGCGATACGATGGGGACAGAGAAAACCAGAGGAATTTCAGGAATGGACTTAATAACCGCAGGGACTGGGGAAATAATCGAACCCAGAACTTCCGCCGTGATGAGGATGAACGGTACCGTGAACGTGTTCAGTACACCGACGGGTTAAGGAAGGACCACGAAAGGAAAAAATGGCAGGGGGCTATACAGCGCCAGGACGTCAACACCGATTGTTTCGGGGCTGAAAGTTTGGAATTCCAGAAGGCACATAGGCAAGACCAACGAAACTCCGGTCTGAACCCGTTTGCGCCGAATTTCGAGCAAGAGTCAATGTCGACTCTTGATAGAAAAAAAAAACTTCAAATTCCTAGTAGGAGATTTTTCAGAGTCTCTTATCCCAGATTCTGAAGGAGAGACGTCAGATGAGTGGGTGATCGCACAGATAGATTCGTGGATCATTACTTCTGATGACTTGGTGGAAGACCACTTAAAACAGGAGAGCAATCAAGTAAAGAAACTGCCTTTAATAAATGTCCGCATCTGTAATTTTCATGTCAAAAGTTTGGTAGATACCGGGGCCAGTATCAGCATCATCTCCCAAGCTCTTTTCGACGATTTGAGACAACGAAATAAATTGCCAATTATTCCGGTGTCAAATGTAAAAATTCGAGGGGTCATTCCTGACAAAATTGCTGTTTGTAAGGTACAAACTTATTTGGACGTACAAATTGGAAATTCCACTTTCGCTCATGCATTCGTAGTCATGTCCAAAATGCACTACAATGTAATTTTAGGGGCTGATTTTATCCGTGAGACCAACGCAGTCATTGATTTGAGCAGGAACCAGATAAAGTTCAGGAAAGAAGAGGGAGCAGAAGTCATTACACTAAACGAGGAATTGGGAGAAGATAGAACATTAGAATATGGCGAAGAGGAGGCCCAATGTGTAGACTTTGTAAATTCATTAGAGGGAGTCGCTGGTGAAATTGACAGTGTAGATGACGAAGGGATTCATCATGAAGAGTTACATGACGTCTTGGAAGCTGAGGTTGACACTGATTACGAGGCCTTAATTGGGTTAAAGGTCGCGGAATGCCCTGGTACTGTAGAGGAGAAGGAAAAACTTAGAGATCTCTTAATGGAATATATATCTGTGTTCGATTCCAAACCGGGTCTAATCCCTAATTTCACATATGCACTAGCTGTTACGGATTGGACACCGTTTAAGAGGAGACCGTACCCTATACCGGACAAGTATTATGCTCAAGCTGCAAAAATTATTAAGGAAATGGAGGAGAACGGGCTAATTTCGAAGCAGCCCACTCCATATTTGAATCCGTTGGTCGGGGTTCAAAAACCGGACGGGTCTCTGCGCGTGTGTTTGGACGCTCGTGCCCTCAACGAACGCCTAGTCCCCGAGCATGACCATGCCCCTCCTATTAAAGAGGTTATCAAACGTTTCAGAGGAAAATCACGTTTTATTAGCGTAGATTTGACATCCTCGTATCATCACATCGGTTTGGAACTTAAGTCTAAATTATTTACTGGCGTCCTTTTTGACCAACAGACGTATGTCTTCAATCGTCTCCCATTCGGGTTGAAAACAGCCGGTGCAGCTCTCATACGCGCCCTAGATCGATGTCTAACTGATGAAGTTAAAGCCGCTACAACTCGGTATGTCGATGACATCTTGCTAGCTTCATCCAGTTTTGAGGAAAATATCAGGGATTTGAGGAAACTACTGGAGAATTTAAGGGCATCAGGTTTCAAAATCAACTTGAAGAAGTCACATTTTTGTCAAAAGGAAGTCCTATTTCTCGGCCATGTCATTGATGGTGAGGGAGTTCGCCCGAACCCGGTGAAGCTCCAAGCCATAGACAAGTTCCCAAGACCACTCAAAATTAAGAATGTCAGGCAATTCCTTGGAATGTGCAATTTTTTTTCGGACCATTGCATGAATTACACGGAGGTTGTAGCCCCACTGCAGAGCTTGCTTCACAAGAATAACAGGTGGAAATGGAGTCCCGAGCACGAAGAGGCCTTCAGGAAGACCAAAGAGCTCTTGCTAAACAGCGTTAAGCTAGGGTATCCGGATTTCGAGAAACCCTTTATCGTACAGACTGATGCATCGACCGTAGGAATCGGGGCACTCCTATATCAGGAATGTTTGGACCAGCCTCATAATAGGAATTACTTATCCTTCTATAGCCGAAAGTTGAGATCACACGAAGTCAAATACAGCGTGACCGAATTGGAAATGTTGGCTATTGTTCAGGCATTGCAACATTGGAGGAAAATGATTTATGGTTTTCACATAATCATTAAAACCGACCACAAGGCGCTGACCTTTATAATGAAAACAGCTGTCGCTAGTGAACAAGTGGCTAGGTGGGCCCTGTTCATACAACAATTTGACTTCGAAATTGAGCACTGTTCCGGAAAATCGAACATCTTGGCAGACCTGTTAAGCCGAAACCCTAATGAGGAAGAACACGCCGTGAATCATTTGGACTTAGTTCAGGAAGACCACGATTTCCTATCAGAGTTGAGGCAACTGGGAGACTTGCAATTGAGAGATCCTTTCTGCGGAAAAATGATTTCTTTCCTCCGAGGGACACTTCCGGCTGACGATCCACGGTACTTTGCCATCCAGAAATTGTCAAATAACTACTTGTACGTGAATAACATGTTGGTAAAATTCGTGGACAGCGATCACGTGAAATCCCGAATTTTGGTACCACCGCAGCTTCGAAAGGGATTAATCTGGCACGTACACAGGGTTATTGGTCATGGAGGGATTGATAAGGTTGTGTCAACCATCCAAGAAACGTTCACCTGGGTAAATCTGAGGGAAAATGTCAGAGACATCATCATCACATGCGATACATGTCAACGGGTCAAGGCAAACCCTTATCTGATCAGGCAGGCGCCTATTCCTCTCTTACCTTCACAACCTAAAGAGCTGTTCGCGGAGGATATCTATGGGCCGCTCGTGAAAGGAAAGCGTGGGAACAAGTTCGTGCTGGTAACCATCGATGTTTTCTCCAAGTATACGACTCTATTTCCCATGCAAAAAGCTAACACCAAGCTAGTCTTGAGGTGTATTTCCCGAAATATCATTCCGGAAATGGGCACACCGAAATTCCTTCTAACAGATCATGGTCCCCAGTTCACCTCTGCACAGTTCAAAACTGCCCTTCAGAATATGGAAATTCACCACATCCTGAGCAGCGTGAGACATCCTGAGGGAAATCCTAGCGAAAGGGTAATGCAAGTAATTGCAAAATTCTGTAGAATTTATTGCGCCCAAGAGCATTTCAAGTGGGTCGATGTGCTACCCCTGATAGTAACGTGTGTAAATAACACCATACACGAATCTATTGGGAGGATTCCCTCTATCGTGCACTTCAATAGGTATCCTGTGAGATCCTGGCATAGTGTCATCCAGTGTCCCATCGATCCCCGCCCGTCACAGGAATTATGCATTCAAAGTACGGCAGAACATCTACGTCGGCAGGCAGACCGCCGGTTGCGCAGGGTGAGGAACCGGAGATTCCACCGTCCCTTAGAGGAAGGCGAATTGGTGCTTGTTAGGAGACCCATGATGTCAAAACCGCAGGAAAACATCTATGCTAAATTTGCTCCCTTATATGTTGGGCCTTTCAAGGTGGTCAAAAGTTTCAGGAACAATTCCTACAGAATTCAGAGTCTGGATGGCAGCAGCGAGGCTATATTCAATGCAGCCAACTTAAAGGTTTATCATAGAGCCGAAGAAAGAGTTCCACTACAGGATGACGCAGCCTTACCAGCTGGGGAAATGGTCACCGAAGGAGAAGAAGAAGAAGTACAACCCGTAAATATGATCGTCACGTCGAGAGGAAGACAGGTCGAGGCACCACTCCAAGGACAGGCAAGCAGTGGGAGTAAAGAAGAGGAAGACGCTGAATGTTTACAATGTTCATTCTTAAGAGAAGACTTTGTTGATGACATCTGTAACGCAATCCTATTGTTGGAAGAAGAAAACAGGGAAATACGTGAAAGTAACAGAGCCCTACGTCAAGAGTGAGATCGGCTGGGAAATTTTACGTAGAATCATGGTTCATTTGTATCAAAATTCCCATGTACAATTTAGAATTTTGAAGGAATATATCTGTTTAAATATTTCCCCTTTCTGGGTAAACATTTCGTCGTTGTAGGTGGATTATGAACCCATAATTCTACGGTGAGAAAATTTTTTATTTTTCTCAAATATTTATTTGGTATTCAGGAACTACTGTATGTTTGAGGGCAGCCATTTTGCGCTCCCAAGAGCCCGATGTTGCGTGGGAAGTTCTTCCTTACGGCGAGCTCGTGGATTGCCGGGACACCTCGGTGGAGCTCGAGTGCCCGACAATTCGTTTAATCCATGGAATTCTGCACAATGAGGGATTTTGATAACATAGTAAAGGATGAAATAAATAAGCGAAATTATTCATACACCCTCTGTGAAGGTAGAGACACCAGGGAAAATTTTAAGTGCAGTTAAGCCCAAGTACATGGTAGCGTGAGACCAGCGAACTAGCTACACGTGCCAAGGTCATGGGCAGAAGAAAACGCGCGAAACGCACGGGCAGAAACAATTTATTTCTCCTGTTGTGAGTGTAGAAAAATTATAAAATTAACATCGAACATAAGTGCAAGTCTGTCCGGAGTTCTGGGACAAGTCTTATCAAAATTGGTCTATTAGAAGCAAATTTGGCAGATTTCACAACCAAGCCTCATAGAGGGGATAGCGTCCTTCCGGAAATTATAAAAGAAACACCCCACCGTAGATTTTTCAGTGTCGATCTGGAACTTGGAGCCGCGGGAGCTTGTGCCCGTCGTCATTAGAAATTCGCGCCAGATTGACCGACAATAATTCAATACATGTTCGTGGCTAAGGTCCATATATTTAGTTAAGAAGAAAAGTGATTGGAGAAGCTGTGAACGTTTGCAGACGAACTGGGAAGGTGTAGGCTGGTTGAAAAATACACAGCAGATTTTATTTTTATCATTTCGTGTACTCTTGTAAGTGAAGAGGGTCTGGGGGAAGCGATTCAAAATAGTTCTACTCCCTTATCGGCCGAACACCTGTTCTTATTGAAACAACGGGGAGAGAAACCACTCTGGGAAACGCATCAGACAGTTATAGTCGACTGCAGAACGAGGGAAGTTCGTGGTGCAAGTTACAGAGAAAGTGCATTATTTATATGGTAATTTTAATCTCGTGTGTGTGAAGGGTAGTGTTTGGATGAGTGAGTTTTTGAAAATGAAATGTTATCTGTGAAAATGAGTGGCTAAGTACGAGGTTGCTGGTGATGATGTAATCAGAATGCTGAGAATGTCACCAATGTGCAGGTCTGTCTATTTTATATTATGTTGTAGTTAGTTAGTTAGTTACTGTCTGTCCTAAACAAAATTTCCAGATGATTGTCGGGTGATATTCGTAATTATCAGGCGAAAGGCGTTGTAAATTTTGGTCAGCGTGTGAAAATTTCAGTGTGTAAAGTTCATGTCAAGAACGGTAACATGCGACGCTTAAAATTTTGTGTTGAGATGAGATATCATTCAAAGTGCGGATTTGTGAACGTTATAAGTGTAAATTTGTCGTGGCGAATATCGTAATTTCAGGTGTCAGTTGCATTCAGAAATGCTGGTCGATAATAATAATAATAATAATAATAATAATAATAATAATAATAATAATAATAATAATAATAATAATGTTTACCGCGGGATAAGGAAATTCCTCTCTGTTAAATTACATTTAACCAGTTATTTTTACAAGGATCGTAAGCATATTTAGATAATGTCAATAAAATTTGTTAGAGTCACAGTCATTAATGGGAAGGAAATTTTTGAGACATCGTGTATACTTGAATTGCGAAAGGTCGATGTGTGCTCTTGGATTCTTGAGGTCCGAAAGTCTTAATAATAGTAAGGTAAGAGATGTGTTTAATAATGGTTGTCGTTTTCACCAGGGGATCGATGTATGAAAAAGGATCTTGAAGGAAAAGGAATTGAGAGCGATGAATTGATATGTATGTGGAGACGAGATAGATGGAAGTAATACCGCTGGAAAGCGAGGTGAAAGAGTGTTGAGACAAGCTGTATTTTTGTAGAGGAAGTATTTAGGAACAGGCTGTGTGAGGCAGGCTGTATTGTTTTCCGCAATCAATCCGAATTTGAGATGACTATGATGTGAAGCATTGTGAAATTTATAGAAAGATTCCAAGTGAAAACGACTCTTGTAAATGTTAAAGGCTGGGTAGTACACATCCAGTGATCTATGTTACGTAAAGCCCGCATGGATGATAAGAGAATGAACGATCTCCAGGATCAAAGAGTACTTTGGACACACGGTTGGGTTATATTTAATTTGTTCACTGGAGAGGTCATGGATGAGATGGTTGGAATTGATGATAGGCGATCTGAGAATTTCGAATGCGATGGTGATGATTATTATTTTGAAGGCATCCACTAAAAGGGTACACGGGTGTTTGGGAATTTTCATTTGCTTCCCTAACACGTCAGTGCACAGGCTGAGATTGTGTTCGAGGTGGAGAACCGTTCGTCACGTCTATTTATTTTTGAGTTCACATATTATAATGAGGTAGACACTTACTGTATTTTTCGAGAGGTAGACACTTGCTGTATTTCGACTTGCATTCATTTGATAATAGAGACGTGGGTTCCGTCGTGCGTATTTGTTTGACGAAATCTAGTGTTAAATATCAGAGTTGTTTGAGAATTGCATTTCGCCTGATATGTTAAGGGAGGCGTATTACGACCCACTTTGACGCCCGACGATAGGATTAGGACGTCAGATGTTATTCTTGGAGTCACTGATGATGAGACGTCCTAGGTCACGCCCGACGATAGAATTTGGAAGGCATCATGTACATAATGATTAGGTTTAGGGTGTACAGATTTCAAGTGAGCCCGACGATAGGTCTGGGATGGTAGCTGTACACACTCAAGTCTCAGTTTAGATGTTTTTTTCTTTTGTTTCTTTTGTGAAGTGGCCTGGAGGAAGGTAGCGGTTACAGTATGATATGATTTATTGTAGAGGGTCTACGCGAAGCTCTCATTGAGATAACGGGAATGCTATCAGACGAGTTGAGGGCTGTCCAAGTGTGGGACATCGACCCGATCTAGATTAAATATTTTTACTGTGTTTCTTCGTGCGTGTTAAGCTGTATGACTTCGAGATGTTAATTTATTTTTACGGACTTTATTGTTTCCTCGTCTTGACGTCCGTTTTCGTTGATAGTGTGCATTATTGACACTCAGTGTATTAGAGTGAGACTTGAGTTGCGAATGCGGTTTCGATTCGTCAGCCAGTAATTTATATTATTTTCATCTTGTCGTATTTTCATTCTTATTCATGGTTAGAGTAAGTAAGTAATCACTTTACCAGTAGTGTGTTGGGACAGACAGTAAATAGAGAGATCTGTACTGGTAGCATTGTTTTCCAAGGGAAAGAATTCCTTAAAATTGTAGTAAATTTTAGCGTGGACTGGTAAATTTATTAAGCATAATAAACCCATTTCTAACCTGAAAATCGGTTCAATAATAATATTTTCAAGTGACTTTTCACTTTTTGATTAACTTCAGTGTTTGGCATTTCTTCTAAATGCATAATTAGTAAGTGTTTCCTGCATTTCGCAGTTTTGTTCCTTTAGAACGACTTAACGTAAGACCCTCCCGGATCATGTTGTTGTTGGTTCCTTCCGAACAGCTGTTTGGGGTGATGCATGTTTAGCATCGGGATTACCTTATCACTTAAGGGTGTCATGAATGACAAATACATGGTGGAATTTTATTTCAATTGTGAATGATGCCATTAACTTGTAGTGAACACCATGCTTTCCCATAATATTTCGCAACCTATCCAAAGCAACTGATAGTCAGTTTGGTTCGATTAAGGGTCCATTCGGCGGATGTTCCGTATCCGTGAAGGGTATTTGACTGGTGGATAACCTTAATTGAGAGAAAATCAGGCGTTCTACTTGTTGAAAGTCAGATTTTCCACGGATCGTGTGGATTAACTCTCAGTTCTTGTTTGGAATAATAGGTGCCCGGTTTTCAGGTCTTCCCTTTTTCAGTTTTTCAGTTTCGCTGTCCACTAACATATTAGCTTCTCCGAAGCAACTCTTCGACATTGGAAGAAACGAAGTGACGTTATGTAATGTGACTGTGTTTGGAACTTTTCAAAAATCAATAATTAAATTTTTTTATATTTTCGTGGCAAGAATGCATATAAAATTAACGATGTTATCGTGCTCTTTCAGTTTAATAAAAGTTAGTAAGCACATTTTTGCTCCTCATTTCAAGTAGTTAGGCTCTCTTCTGAACCCCATCGTTTGGTTAAGATCGTGACCGAATTTATTCCCGCAACGACCCAAGATTTAAGAGTTCTAAATTGTTCTACTGTAGCAGCCGTGGCCGACCAACGATGGAATGGTAAGTTCAAGGGTTCACTATGTTGATTTCAGTTGTGAAAACCACTTAGGCAGTCTTTCTGAGGATATAAGAAGGCAGATGGAGAGGGAGAGTCTGCCATTATAAAGAAAACTCCCCAACTTGATTGTGACAGTGGAAATTCCCTAACCCAGTCTTCACATGAAAAAAGACGTTTGGTGACCTTCTCTGTCGCGTTTCTGGGGTAACCTCAAGAGCTATGCAGTTTAATACAATCTTACACATAACGTGTACACTAGCTAACCTAGAATTCTGTATACAGTGAAGAATTCCGTAGCGAAGCACGGTTACGTCAGCTAGTACAGTATTACACCGAGTGGCCAAAAGTCACGCGAAGGGGTGTCCCATTAGAAAATGTGCCGTGTATGACCCCTGAGCGTTGAGCGTAGCGTAGCTGAGCAGTTTGTCACTCGTGAAGATGGCAACACGTCGCGAGTTAACCGACTTTGAATGCGAATTAGGGTTTCCGAGGTCAACAGTGTCGAGGGTGGAGCTTCAATATCACATAGAGAATGTTACCACCCGCGTAAACAGTCGAACGGGAAGACCATAGATGTTTGACAAATGAAATGGCGTCTGGCTTTTAGTGCCGGGAGATCCCAGGACGGGTTCGGCTCGCCAGGTGCAGGTCTTTTGATTTGACGCCCATCACGTGATGATGATGATGATGAAGACAACACATACACCCAGCCCCCGTGCCAGGGAAATTAACCAATGATGGTTAAAATTCCCGACCCTGCCGGGAATCGAACCTGGGACCACTGTGACCAAAAGCAAGCACGCTAACCATTTCGCCATGGAGCCGGACATAGATGTTTAACGAGCGGACGTCACTTCGCCTCCGTAGAACCATATTTGGCGCTCGATGTTGTACTGTGAGTCAGAACACCGCCCGGTTGAATATTGGGAGTCAGGAGCTCATTTCTACCAGACTGTAAGGAGGCAACTGCACCACATGGGTTTCACGACAACCAACTCGTGTCCCTTTTCTCGCACCTCGACACAGAGCTCAGCGACGTTCATGGGCCCACGAACATCGGCAATGGACCATAGAACAGTGGAGGCGTATGGTATGGTCCAGTTGTATCGAGCTGATGGGCGCGTGAGAGTGTCCCCAGGGTGGATCCTGCTTGTCAAGAAGGCTGTGTCCAGGCGGGAGGTGGCTCAGTCCTGGTCTGGGCGGCGTTCTCATGGTCGCAGTTAGGCCCCATTGTCCTGCTGCAGGGAGCGCTGACAGGTGCACGTTACGTGGACATTGTTTCAGACCATCTTCATCCCTTTCTGGCCCTAGAGTACCCTGATAGAGATGCCATGTTTCAACAGGACAATGCGCCATATCACCGCTTTGTGGTGGCACGGTGGTGGTTGGAGGAGCACTCCAGTAAAGTTATGACAATTGATTGGCCCTCATGATCGCCCAATCTTAATCCAGTCGAGCATTTATGGGATACTGTCGATGTGTGTGTTCAGATCCCTCCAGGACGATTCCAACACCTTGTAGAGTCGATGCCTCGCCGTATTTTGAGGGTTCGCGGAGGAGCAACTCGTTAATATCATATTCAGTGTCTGCCCTTGACTTTCGGCCAGTCATTGTATACTTGAAAATTAATTTGTTTCTTTTTCAATTATAATACTATTACCATATGTTTCTCTGTCAGGTAGTTTACACAATATTATTTATTCAAAATTGGTTTCGGCAGACTGAAGACCTAACAGTTATAAATTAGTATTACAAGTTTCCCCATTTACAACGTTAACTACTATTTGAACATTAATAACAAGTGATGCAGTAAATCAATAGTTTGAAGTAATAACAGAACTTAATTTACAAAAGAAAGGGATAGAGGAAGGGGAAATAATAATATTAGTATTAGGTACCTTCAGGTATATCAAGACGTCATTACAGAGACTGTAGCACTCTATCATAGGATAGAAAACTGATAAAAATGTCTATATGAAGATGGTCGATTTAATTATATTTTTATACTTTCTTTGTAAAGGGGAGTTCTTGTGTGAATACTTGTTACTTTTCAGTATGAAGCATGTATTACGGAATCTATGTTAGGAACACGTATGTTCTTTCGTCATTTTATGAAGGGAATACATACCCTGACAATTCCTTCTGTGCCGTTTTCTGGTATCAGCACCTTTGAGCATTAGGGAATACGATGGGATGTAGGGATAATAACCAAACCGCTTATAATAAACATATCCGAGAAATTTTTATCAAATAGATCGACATACTTCACGGTGTATGGATTCCAGACAACTGAGGCATATTTTAGTCTTAATCTTGAAACAGCATTATACAATATTATCACGGTACTGTAAGAAAACTTAAGGAATTCGTGATAACACTTCCCATACATTTGTGAGGTTTGCCTTCGATTTTATATTGCTAGTCGATGCTAGATTTTCGTTGAGTGAAATTATTTTACATTTCTTAATATTGACAGGTAAGTTGTTGGCTTTGGTCCACTTATCTAGTTCATTCAAGCCCATTTGAAGTTTGACGCAGTCATAATAACTTATGATTGATTTAAATAACTTTGTGCTCGACGATGCCGAAATATAAATATTATATGCCAGAAAACTGAATCTTACTGAGGCTCATTATATTTCAAGTTTCATTATGATACAGTTCTCCACTAATCAGAGTTCAGATTTTCATTATGATACAACTGTTTGGCCAATTAGGTAAGGATAGCATCGCACCTGCGCTCAACGCACTAGCTTCGCAATTGTTTCCAAAATCAAACATGTCGGACACACATATATATTTTTTTTTGCTAGGGGCTTTACATCGCACCGACACAGATAGGTCTTATGGCGACGATGGGATAGGAAAGGCTTAGGAGTGGGAAGGAAGCGGCCGTGGCCTTAATTAAGGTACAGCCCCAGCATTTGCCTGGTGTGAAAATGGGAAACCACGGAAAACCATTTTCAGGGCTGCCGATAGTGGGATTCGAACCTACTATCTCCCGGATGCAAGCTCACAGCCGCGCGCCTCTACACGCACGGCCAACTCGCCCGGTGGACACACATATTAACATCAATGCACCGTCTACTTCCAATATTCCACACCCACACGGCACATTCCCGCAAATTCACTTCACCAACTGTACAATAAACAATTTGTATTCGAAATAAAGCTAGGTTATGATAACCTTCTATCAAAGCTTTGAAAACACATGACATTGTCAAGGTCTCTGATCCACTCACGGAGAATCAATAACCCCGCGCATGCGCTCTGTGTTCTGTTCAGTAAACTCAACTGTCAAGCGACATCTCGACAAAAATTTATGAATATTTAAAAAGTAGTCATAATATTATCGTCGAGCATAAACAGTCGTATGCAACTCGCATATAATGGTAATTAAGACACTCATTTGGATATAAACACACTCGTGTCTTATTTATTGCCATTATAGGTTTGTTGCATGACGTACTATTACGTCTTCGGTATGCAATAAAATTTTGGAAAACTTGACTTTTTGGGGAGGTCGTTCAAAAACAATAAAATAATAATGGAGCCAAATTCGTCCCTTCTGGAACTCAGGAATGTGGGGTGAACTTACGAGATAGGTGCTTTTATACTTTACGACTTGACTTCTCGCCTTAAGATAAGTTGGTTTGTTTGTAATTTCAAGGATTCAATTTTCTATTATCCTTAACTAATACTTATATTTTGTCCGACTCGTTGGCTGAACGGTCAGCGTACTGGCCTTCGGTTCAGAGGGTCCCGGGTTCGATTCCCGGCCGGGTCGGGGATTTTAATCTTCATTGGTTAATTCCAATGGCCCGGGGGCTGGGTGTTTGTGCTGTCCCCAACATCCCTGCAACTCACACACCACACACAACACTGTCCTCCACCACAACAGCACAGTTCCCTACACATGGTAGATGCCGCCCACCCACATCGGAGGGTCTCCTTACAAGGGCTGCACTCGGCTAGAAATAGCCACACGAAATTATACTTATATTTTTACCTACAGTGTATTTTTCACCATCAAAAAGAATTACTGTTGAGTCGTAGAATTTTGAGAACTGATAAGAAGAGAAAGTACTGGTTGCGTTGTAAACATTTTGAGTGTCACTTGTTCATTCTTAAAGCTCTGGTCATTCCCAGCTAGACTGCTTGCTATAACTACAGCCAGAGCTGCCCCAAATTGAATGTCATTACTAAGTTACAGTGAAGTTTCTTCACGTGTGCCACACCTGAAGGCCATTTAGGCGACGTATTCGTTTGGGCTTCAAGGTATAGAGGTGGCTGGCTATCTGCCGGGAACAAAGGCTGTGGCGGGCGCATGTAGAGGCGGGCCGGAGCCCAGGGAACTTCATCCCATGGGACGCGATGCAGAAAGCAGACAAGTCCCTCTGGAACAGGACGGAGACGCGGGCGGAAAAAGCCTGAGCTGCAAAAGTTTGACTTCCCCGGGGACGACGGAGTACCCTGAGACCTAGACCCGCTGCTTACACCTCTCAACTTGCGAGAATATGTTTAGTGAGGACTTTGTCTCCAGTGGCTTCGAGGTGACACAAGACGCTACACTTTCATCAGTTTTCAAGAATATGAGCTTGAACTCAGAACCATATTTGTCTCCTTTCGCAACGCAGAAAACGCTTCAGACGAGAATAGCATTTTCAAATAACTTGTACCTTGTGGTTCTATTACGAGGGAGATATCGACTGGGTGATTGATGTGGCGTTCATCAAATACAGATACTGACGGAATTTATTTATTTTCTTATTTACTTATATATTTTCGACTTTAACAGTGACTAAGTTAGGGCTTGTGGCCCTATCTTACACTTAACCACACCAATTACAGGAAAATACATATATAAACGAAACGTACTACTCTAATACAAAATCAAAGGACTAAGTTAAATAACAGATTTGGAGAACATGTAATAAATAAATAAATAAATAAATAAATAAATAAATAAATAAATAAATAAATAAATAAATAAATAAATAAATAAATAAATAAATAAATAAATAAATAAATAAATAAATAAATAAATAAATAAATAAATAAATAAATCAAAGCTCAACAAGCGAAACAAATAAAATAAAATAAATATGAGGCATAAAATAAATAAAAGAAACAAATCATAATGAAAAGCAAGTAGAATGCAAACTGAAAAATATAAGCCAATGTGAACATAATACAAGAGGCTACATAATAAAGTAACGGAAAAACAAGTATGCCAATAAACAGTGATCTATGTACATAAGTTAAAAGCTAAGTATTATGTACATTTACAGTATAAGAATAAAAATATTCTTCTTCTTCTTCTCCTACATTATTTTTCCTACACCTCTGGGGTCACCGGTGCGCACTGTACCGCACATGTGGATTTGGCCCTTTTTTTCGGCCGGATGTACTTTCTGATATGGAGGGATGTATACACTATTGCGTGTTTCTGTGGTGGTTGGTAGTGTAGTGTGAATATGAAGAGGAGAGTGTTGGCACAAACACAAATACCCAATCCGCGAGCCAGAAGAATTAATCACGCACGATTGAAATCCCAGAATCGACCGGAAATCGAACCAGGGACCTACTGAACCGAAGGCCTCAGCGCTGACCATTCAGCTAATGAGTCGGACATAAAAGTATTATTAACCTAATATTAATTATAAGAAACAAGAGTGATCTGCTGTACTGTAAAATGGCAATGCTACTAGCCTACATAGTGCTATCACACAACCTATCCTATGTCACCAATCACACGAAACAGTGAGTTAAGTAGAATTAATAATAATAATAATAATAATAATAATAATAATAATAATAATAATAATAATAATAATAATAATTGTACCGGGAGGTACACTCGCTCCGTTCATTCAAATGAAGCGCCTTGGAAAATGCCATCTTAAAACTAAAACTTGCAAACATTGGCGCAAGAAGTCCGAACTTTTGTTAACAGATGTCTCTACTACAAAACTGTGTTATGCCCTCTGGTGTGAAAAGGAATTATTAAAATTGTTAAGTAATTTTTTATTTTAATGTTTACTACACTGAGTTGAATATTCTTTGCTTTTGGTATGTTAAAGTTGACAACACTTCGATCTCTTCCCGCCAACTTAAGATGTTGGCCAATAGAAAATTTTGTATCTTTATTTTTCTGCCAATAATACGTCTAGTATTTATTTCATTACCCAATAAGAATGGGGGGGTGGGTGGGTCAGGCTTTAGCCCAGAGCTCTCTAGAACCTTCCTCTCGGGTATAAAAGCTAGCACATTTTCGACCAGGTGGTCTTATTCATCGCTCTAGTCTAGTGTGTGTGTTTACAAAAGAGGCCATTTTTCCATTACCTTGAGTTGCTGGGCCTTCCTAACGCCACCCGCGCCCCTACCTCCTGGTTCCTCACACTGGAGTAATTCAGAGAATACGACCGTAAAGCGCCCAGTTTTAATAATATGTTTGAGGGGGAAGCTTCCAGCGCTCTTTACTGATAGGTTGGATTCCTATACACACACCAAAATTTAATTGGCTAGAGAAAATATTTACAAGTTTCTGATAGGTTGATTACGATTGAAGAAAGAACCAGCTGAAGTATTGACAACTTTGATACGTTAAACAGAACAATTCTCAAAACCTAAGGTTCGCCAACAAATTCCGGCACCTCGGCGTCTCCGAAGACCTTAAAAAGTAGTTAGTGGGACGTAAAGCAAATAACATTATTAGGTTCGCCAACTGAAAAAATAAACATTTCTTTATACTATAATTAGAGTTCGTGCCGCTAGAGGGAGCAATTAAAATGATGATAGAGACATCTAACAGTTGAATACCTAAGTACCTTGTAGTACACCAGTTCAAGATTGTTTACATAGATGGCCTTATAGACGGTGCGCAGTTTAACTGGGAGGGGAAGGTGAACCACCGGTACAAATAATAATAATAATAATAATAATAATAATAATAATAATAATAATAATAATAATAATAATAATAACAAGCATGGTAACGCAGTAGCATCAGGATGGGCAGGCTTCGAGTACTTGTGACACGAGGTTGAAATTTTCACTTGAAAATTCACGCGGCCTCGGGAGGGTACCCGAGTGTATATTTATGCGTTATCATGAAACAAAGTTATGCATTCGTCAAAGGAAAGATCAAATTCAGAACTTTCACTTACTCTGAAATGAAATAATACCCTTAAATCAGACCATATCTCAACAGTTAAACGCAGTAGCATCAGGACGGGCAGGCTTCGAGTACTTGTGACACGAGGTTAAAATTTTCACTTGAAAATTCACGCGGCCTCGGGAGGGTACCCGAGTGTATATTTATGCGTTATCATGAAACAAAGTTATGCATTCGTCAAAGGAAAGATCAAATTCAGAACTTTCACTTACTCTGAAATGAAATAATACCCTTAAATCAGACCATATCTCAACAGTTAAACGCAGTAGCATCAGGACGGGCAGGCTTCGAGTACTTGTGACACGAGGTTAAAATTTTCACTTGAAAATTTACGCGGCCTCGGGAGGGTACCCGAGTGTATATTTATGCGTTATCATGAAACAAAGTTATGCATTCGTCAAAGGAAAGATCAAATTCAGAACTTTCACTTACTCTGAAATGAAATAATACCCTTAAATCAGACCATATCTCAACAGTTAAACGCAGTAGCATCAGGACGGGCAGGCTTCGAGTACTTGTGACACGAGGTTAAAATTTTCACTTGAAAATTCACGCGGCCTCGGGAGGGTACCCGAGTGTATATTTATGCGTTATCATGAAACAAAGTTATGCATTCGTCAAAGGAAAGATCAAATTCAGAACTTTCACTTACTCTGAAATGAAATAATACCCTTAAATCAGACCATATCTCAACAGTTTTATGCAAACACTCCTGTACTTGTATTACTCTGAGATATCGAAAGTTTTATATTACAAACAACTCCGAAATTTTAATGGTGGCGTGTAAAGTAATCTGCGGATGAAGAAATTGTTCACTTAACTTCAGTTGCTTAGTTCAGTTAGCAGGTTTTTATCATTTGGAAGCTTATGATTTACAGTATGAATGTTAATAATGTTGTCAAAACAGGAAATAATATGCACACAATAACAATAACAAACTGTATTCATTAGCAACATTTATATGTTCATTAAGAGCCGCCCCTCCCCCCCCCGCCCACTTTGCGGACCACTGAAACAGAAAATAAAGGAGTCCAATTAGTTAGCTACCTGTCTCAAAGCGGAGACATCTTCATTCCTTGACGAAGTCCAAATTTACTGGAAATGAACAACAATTTACACACTTTAACAGAGTGGGAGGGTACAACACAAGTTACCAGCCTGACCTTACCAAATCAGTAAGTGCAAGGGGCTTAGATCAGTCGTTGTGGAATACCTTCTCATAAAGATGGTGACTGTTGGAATCGCGATCAATATAAGTGGGATTTAATACTGAAAACATTTCTTAGCAGACAAGGTAGCAGCCCCTATACTAAGAAAAACGTCAAATTAAGCAGTTTCCTCTATTGTACCGAAAGTTGAAGAGCTGACGGGTCCGGAAAGGTTTCAGATTGTGAGTCTACCGAGCTCGATAGCTGCAGTCGCTTAAGTGCGGCCAGTATCCAGTGTTCGGGAGATAGTAGGTTCGAACTCCACTGTCGGCAGCCCTGAAAATGGTTTTCCGCGGTTTCTCATTTTCACACTAGGCAAGGTTGTGAGTTTCGGATAGCTCTATGAAACCAGAAAAAAAATAAAGGAAAATCACTTCCGATCTAAATGCAGTTCCGGAAAAAACCTAAATCGCTTACTTTTTTCCTCGTTTCCATTTTGTTTCAAATCCTAGCCAGATTAATATTTAATTTTCCTGTAATGTGTTCCTTGGTTCAATACCCTCAGCCTTTATTTCTTATTTTTTTTAAAATGTCCACATCGAATGTAGTTACAAGGGCTCATGTGAAACTCTGCATTGACCCACATTAGCCCTCTTAGTGGTAGAAAAAGGCAAACTGCTTAATTTAATAGGGGCTGCCTGGCCGAGGTGGTAAAGGCGTGCTCGTTCACCCGGAAGGACGTGGGTTCGAATCCCCGTCAGGAAGTCGTAAAAATTCCGGAGGTGCATATGGCCCTCAGGTTCACTCAGCCTACACCAAAAATGAGTACCAGGTTAATTCCTGGGGGCAAAGGCGGCCGGGCATAGAGCTAACCACTCTACCCCCTCAAGTGCCGAGGTTACCATCCAACACTCCAAGGGCCTTCATGGCCTGTACGGAGATGACTTTGCTAATTTAATCGATTAGATAACGATGATTAAGGAAAGGACTGTAATTTTTAGGAATAAATAAAGAATATATTCCCATACTTTATAATATTTCTTTTACCTACAATTCGTAGCTCATATCCCCAGGATGTTTTCAACCTTGAGTTGCTTGCCTGAACGACTAGAATTGTGGATTTTTGAAAAGTTAACGCACGTCCCTTTGTTTCGGATTCCACGTATAACTGCAGCCTACCGTGAGTGTGACCTCGATATCAAGGTTGCATAAAACTACAACCTAATTTTTAACTACTACAACAACAACAATTACTGTTGTGTTTGATTGCATACACCCTTTTCAATTTATTTTTAACTCATGAGTAGTATAATTGGATGGTTCTGCGGCCTCCTCCTCCGCCCGCGGCGCGGGAAATTTGAATTTTGGCGGGAAATTTGAATTTTGGCGGGAGATATGAATTTTGGCGGGAGATTTGAATTTGTAAACAAAGCCACGTGCTTTTTGACAGCTGTCATCGACAACAACGCATCGCTAACCTCACTGCTGCCATCCTGACGGGCCTAAACCTCAGTGGTACCAACTTAACCTAACTAGCATGAGGTAAACAAAGCCACGTGTTTTTTGACAGCCACGTGCTTTTTGACAGACAACAACGCATCGCTAACCTCAGTACTGCCATCTTGATGGGCCTAAACCTCAGTAGTGCCAACTTAACCTAACTAGCGTGTGGTAAACAAAGCCACGTGCTTTTTGACAGCCACGTGCTTTTTTGACAGCTGTCATCCACCATCTTTAAACTACAGAGCACCGTGCTGCCCTCTATATCGCAGTAGCTGCAAAATTCGTCACCTGTCATCGGCAGTGCTGCCATCTTGACGGGTCTAAACCTTAGTGCTACCAACTTAACCTAACTAGCGCGAGGTAAACAAAGCCACGTGTTTTTTGACAGCTGTCATCCGCCATCTTTAATACATAGAGCACAGTGCTGCCCTCTTTAGCTACTTCGCTTTGAAATGTGGTGGCGGATAATTTGAAAAATGCTTTTTGACAGCAGTCATCTTGCAACGCAAACCTCAGTGCTGCGCTCTTTAGCTAGATACCTGTGGTGGCAGACAATTCCACGTGACAGCAGCCATCTTTAATCAAGAGAGCACCGTGCTGCCCTCTATGTGGTGGCGGCAAATTGAAAAATTCCACGTGCTCTTGTTTGGAAACAAACTCACGTGCTTTTTTGACAGCTGTCATCTGCCATCTTTAATCTAAAGAGCACAGTGCTGCCCTCTTTAGTTTGAAATGTGG
The DNA here is from genome assembly GCF_040414725.1 of Anabrus simplex. Lineage (NCBI taxonomy): Eukaryota > Metazoa > Arthropoda > Insecta > Orthoptera > Tettigoniidae > Anabrus > Anabrus simplex. The sequence goes on from NC_090269.1 coordinate 31,497,205, forward strand.
TGGTGGCAAATTCCACGTGCTCTTGTTTGGAAACAAAGCCATGTGCAGCTGTCATCCGCCATCTTTAATCAACAGAGCACCGTGCTGCTATCATGCGGGCAATTTCATCACCTGTCATCCGCCATCTTTAATCCACAGAACACCGTGCTGCCCTCTTTATGGCTACTACCTTAAGCACGTAGTAGCGGGCAATTTGAAAAGTTCTGCTAGCTATCATCCACCATCTTTAATCAAGAGAGCACCGTGCTGCCATCTTTAGCTGGATACCTTTGAAATGTGGTGGCTGCAAATTGAAAAATTCCACGTGCTGTTGTTTGGAAACAAACTCACGTGCTTTTTTGACAGCTACCATCCGCCATCTTTAATCAACAGAGCATAGTCCTGCCCTCTTTAGTTTGAAATGTGGTGGCGGCAAATTCTACGTGCTCTTGTTTGGTAAACATAGCCACGTGCAGTTGTCATCCGCCATCTTTAATCCAGAGAGCACCGTGCTGCCCTCTTTAGATGTAAATTCGTCACCTGTCATCCGCAGTGCTGCCATCTTTAGCTAGATACCTTTGAAATGTGGTGGTGGATAATTTAAAAAGAGAAATTCTACAGCAGCCCTCTCTCGACGCTAATTGCATAAGATGGCGGCTATACATGACTCCTTAAGGGTGCTTACGCAAGATGGCTGCTATACACAGGTTCTTATGAGACGCCCTTGGGATGCTTGCGCAAGATGGCAGTTATACATGGCTCCTTATGAGATGCCCTAGGGATGCTTGCTCAAGATAGCGACTGCTCTTATGGGACGGCTTAAGTGTCCTTGCACAAGATGGCTTGAGACGCCCTAAGGATGCTTGCCCAAGATGGCGGATACAAGATGGCGGCTATACACGTCTCCTTATGAGACGCTTTAAGGGTGCTTGCGCAAGATGGCTGCTGCTCTTAGCTTAGAGGCTAACGCGTCGTGCTAGTTCGATTCATTAAATTTGGGGCTTAAATGCAAAATGTTAAATATCTCGAAAGCGATGCATCGTAGAGCAAAACGGACAAAAATGTTTCTTCCCAGTACCTCGGTTGGCAGTACGAGGAACAAGAAAAACATAGTCTAATGATGAGATCAACGGTTCGGTTCCTACTTAGACCCTTTGGCATTCGCTCTGTTTTAGCTTGTATTGAAGCAAGTATTCGTAACATGATCAGGTTTAGCTATGGTAGAGAGTATAACGTGCCGTGCAGGTTCGATTCATTAAATTTGGGGCTTAAATGCAAAATGTTAAATATCTCGAAAACGGTGCATCGTAGAGCAAAACCTGATACCTAGGTTTGCAGTATCAGGAACAAGAAAAAAACATAGTCTAATGATGAGATCGACGGTTCGATCCCTACTTAGGCCCTTTGTCATTGGCAGCCATCTAATTCTACAAGATGGGGGCTATACATAGCTTCTTATGAGGCAGCTTAAGAGCGCTTGCACAAGATGGCTGCTGGTCTTATGAGATGCCCTAGGGGTGCTTGCGCAAGGTAGCAGCGACAAGACGGTGACTATACACAGCTCCTTATGATACGGTCTAGAGGTGCTCACACAAGATGGTGGCTGCTCTGATGAAGAAAGCTAGCTTTGCATCGTGCAGGTATCTTTACAGCACTAAACATCATACCTTTGAAATGTAATTTGAAAAATTCTACGTGCTTTTTCTTAACAGCAGCTATCTTTAAACAATAGCGGCTATACATAAGCTGTTAAGGCCTCCTCTTATGTCAAGGCATAAACCTGCATCGGGATAGCTAGAGTAAGCACGTGCTGCAGTGATGACGTCATTATGCATGTTTAGACTTGCAAATCACTAAAGAAACATAACAAGACTAGAATCGAACACTGCACTCTATGCTGTTAACTTTATCATGTGATCGGAACATTGATTGAAGTGTTTAGAACACTAAATAAGTAGAACAGAACACTGTACTCGATACAACATGTCAGGGGATACCTTTGTTCTAAGAAGATTAGATTACCGCACATTCCTTGTAGGGCTAATAGGCTAAAGGGCTAATGGGCAAAAGGGCTAATGGGCTAATGGGCTAAAGGGCTAAAGGGCTAATGGGCTAAAGGGCTAAAGGGCTAGGGTGCCTCTCCTCTCTTTATCCGGGCTTGAGACCGGCTCTACAACTAGAGGCGGAGTTAACACCCTAAGGAAGGAAGAATGTTGGGAAATAATCTATACGAATATAGCTACTCGATCGACTATATACTACAGATGGATGACTTAGGTGAGGGTAAGCGCTTACTTAATAATACCAACACGACGTAATTCATGCTCTATTTCAAAAATATCTTCTTTGTACTGTGTGTAACCAGCATCATGATAGGCTCTTAGCAGTTGTAAACGTTTTACCAGTACGTTGGGGTCTTTACAGTAGCTTATATCTACATAGGGTAACAGAGGCTTGTTGTGAACTTTGAGTCTATATGCAGACAGTTGATGTGTAGGGACTTGTTTTGATATAATACGTGATTCAGCAGTAGCGTTTCTAGGTACAAACATAACTTGTTTCGATAGCGATGAAGCGTTGAAATTTCCTTCTTCTTTACCTTGCATCTCTTCTTGAGATGTTTGCACTTCGACAGAACGTGTAGTAGGCTTAGGAAATGAAGTAAAATCATCAAGCTGTAATGGCAATGAATTTTCTTCTTCTTCTACTTTCCCTTTACTACTGTTTTGATCAACATCATTATCCTTATTATCATAATCATAATCTTGCCTCTCTTTATCTTGAAGTTTGTGCTCAGTAACAGAACTTGCAGCAGGCCTAGACAACAAGGGAGAATTAAAAATCTCTCGCAGAGGTGTACTTTTTAAACATAAATCAGTGTTCGCTGGAATATGGTCGAGCTCTTTGTATTTTGTTCCCGATGAAGCTACATTACACGCGGCTTCATGACGTTGAGCGTTGTATGCGTTCTTGAACTCTCTTCTACAATGTTTGCATTGAAAAATCGTCCTACATGATATCTCATGACGTCTCCTGTGATAGCTTCGGGAAAATGCTTTTCCACACTCTTCGCAAATATACCTAGAAATAGGTTTTTCCATGACGGACTTTTATCTTCTGCTAACAGATTATTCTTTAAATCTACTCGACATTTGTTACTCTCAACTTCGATGATGCGAACAGCTTAGCGATTAACAGTAAACTAACACAAAAGCGTATAACCAAGGTAGCAACAGTAAGGTTTAAGCCCATCAAGATGGCAAGAGTGAGGTTAGCGACGTTCTGCTGTTGGATTTTAAATTCCGCGCTATAACATGCATAAGGTGGCAGCCTTGAGGTTTACTGCCATAAAGATGGCAGCAGTGAGGTTAGCGACGCTCTATTGTCCTTCAAAGTGAGATTAGGGTTCGTCAAGAAGACAGCTGTCAAAAAAGCACGTGGCTATGTTTACCAAACAAGAGCACGTGGTCGTGACGTCACGGTCACGTAATCATCCTTAGCTCTACGTCGTTAAGAGCAGCATTAGGATTAGCTATGTTTAAAAATCTTAGGAACAGAGCAGCGGTATGAATAGCCATGTTTTAAAGCGTGTAGACATCACCTATCGATTTTACATGCATCGACTCTCGTACTAAACTTCTTAAGCTAGATCGTGCTGCTATCTTAGCATAACCTATACGCATGACCTTAAAGTACAATGAATAGTTATGTTTCAAAGCGTGTACGCATCAACTATCGATTTTGCATGTATCGAATCTCGTACTGTACTTCTTCAGGTAGATTGTGCTGGTATCTTAGCATAACTTATACACATGAACTTAAAGTACAAAGAATAGCCATGTTTCAAAGCGTGTACATATTACTTAACGATTTTGCAAGCATCGACTTTCGTACTAAACTTCTTCCTCTAGATTGTGCTGCTATCTTAGCATAACCTATGTGCATGAACTTAAAGTACAAAGAATAACCATGTTTCAAAGCGTGTACATATCACCCTGAACTTCTTCCACTAGATTGTACTCCTATCTTAGCATAGCCTATACGCACGAACTTAAAGCACAAAAAATAACGATGTTTAACAGCGTGTACACATCACGTATTGATTTTGCATGCATCGACTATTTTTTACCGCCAGAGTGTACAACGATCGCATATGTGTATTGCTAACGTACGTGTATAAAGTTAAAGCACAAAGAATAGCTATACTCCAAAGCGTGTGCACATCACCTATCGATTTTGCATGCATCGACTATGGTACTAAACTTCTACCGCTAGAGTGTACAACGTTCGCAATTGTGTGCTGCTACCTATGTGCGTGAACTTAAAGCACAAAGAATAGCGTGTACACAACACCTGTCAATTTTGCACGCATTAACTCTTGTACTAACCTTCTGCAACAACAGCGTGCGATCATCGCTTGTGTGTGCTGCAAACTTAACATAACCTATGTTCACGAAGTTAAAGCACAAAGAATACCCAAGTTCAAAGCGTGTACACATCACCTATCGATTTTGCATGCATCGTCTTTCTTACTAAACTTTTTCTACTAGAGCGTGCAACAACCTTATAAGTATGCTGCTAACTTAGTATAAATTATACGCATGAACTTAAAGCATAAAGAATACTGATGTATAAAAATCTTGTGAACATAGCAGCAGCAGTAAGAATAGCAATGTTTTAAAAGCGTGTACGCATTGCCTATCGATTGTACATGCATCAACTAGAGTACAAAACTTCTCCCGCTAGAGTTTGCTGCTATCTTAGCATAACCTATGTGCACGGATTTAAAGCACGAAGAATAGTTAAGTTTCAAAGTGTATACACAACACCTTTCGATTTTGCATGCATCAACTATATTAACACATCCCGCTAGAATGTACAACGTTCACATGTGTTTGCGCTGCTACTTTAGCATGACCTAAGCGAACGAACTTAAAGCACAAAGAATAGCGATGTTTGAAAATCTTGCGAACATAGTAGCAGTAAGAATAGCAAGGTTTACAAACGTGTACATATCACCTTTTGATAATGCATACATCAACTATCGTACTAAACAACCTCTACGCGAGCGTGCGACCATCGCTTGCACTTGTGCTGCTATCTTAACATAACCTATGTGCACGAACTAAAAGCATAAAAAGTAGTTATGTGTAAGTGAACATAGCAGAGTGTTAACTACGTAGGTGTAGACATTGAACTTTGCATGCTGAAGCAGCATACTACGTGAGCGTGACGTCACGACCACGTGCTCTTGTTTGGTAAACATAGCCATGTGCTTTTTTGACAGCTGTCTTCTTGACGAACCCTAACCTCACTTTGAAGGACAATAGAGCGTCGCTAACCTCACTGCTGCCATCTTTACGGCAGTAAACCTCAAGGCTGCCACCTTATGCATGTTATAGCGCGGAATTTAAAATCCAACAGCAGAACGTCGCTAACCTCACTCTTGCCATCTTGATGGGCTTAAACCTTACTGTTGCTACCTTGGTTATACGCTTTTGTGTTAGTTTACTGTTAATCGCTAAGCTGTTCGCATCATCGAAGTTGAGAGTAACAAATGTCGAGTAGATTTAAAGAATAATCTGTTAGCAGAAGATAAAAGTCCGTCATGGAAAAACCTATTTCTAGGTATATTTGCGAAGAGTGTGGAAAAGCATTTTCCCGAAGCTATCACAGGAGACGTCATGAGATATCATGTAGGACGATTTTTCAATGCAAACATTGTAGAAGAGAGTTCAAGAACGCATACAACGCTCAACGTCATGAAGCCGCGTGTAATGTAGCTTCATCGGGAACAAAATACAAAGAGCTCGACCATATTCCAGCGAACACTGATTTATGTTTAAAAAGTACACCTCTGCGAGAGATTTTTAATTCTCCCTTGTTGTCTAGGAATGCTGCAAGTTCTGTTACTGAGCACAAACTTCAAGATAAAGAGAGGCAAGATCATGATTATGATAATAAGGATAATGATGTTGATCAAAACAGTAGTAAAGGGAAAGTAGAAGAAGAAGAAAATTCATTGCCATTACAGCTTGATGATTTTACTTCATTTCCTAAGCCTACTACACGTTCTGTCGAAGTGCAAACATCTCAGGAAGAGATGCAAGGTAAAGAAGAAGGAAATTTCAACGCTTCATCGCTATCGAAACAAGTTATGTTTGTACCTAGAAACGCTACTGCTGAAGCACGTATTATATCAAAACAAGTCCCTACACATCAACTGTCTGCATATAGACTCAAAGTTCACAACAAGCCTCTGTTACCCTATGTAGATATAAGCTACTGTAAAGACCCCAACGTACTGGTAAAACGTTTACAACTGCTAAGAGCCTATCATGATGCTGGTTACACACAGTACAAAGAAGATATTTTTGAAATAGAGCATGAATTACGTCGTGTTGGTATTATTAAGTAAGCGCTTACCCTCACCTAAGTCATCCATCTGTAGTATATAGTCGATCGAGTAGCTATATTCGTATAGATTATTTCCCAACATTCTTCCTTCCTTAGGGTGTTAACTCCGCCTCTAGTTGTAGAGCCGGTCTCAAGCCCGGATAAAGAGAGGAGAGGCACCCTAGCCCTTTAGCCCTTTAGCCCATTAGCCCTTTAGCCCTTTAGCCCATTAGCCCATTAGCCCTTTTGCCCATTAGCCCTTTAGCCTATTAGCCCTACAAGGAATGTGCGGTAATCTAATCTTCTTAGAACAAAGGTATCCCCTGACATGTTGTATCGAGTACAGTGTTCTGTTCTACTTATTTAGTGTTCTAAACACTTCAATCAATGTTCCGATCACATGATAAAGTTAACAGCATAGAGTGCAGTGTTCGATTCTAGTCTTGTTATGTTTCTTTAGTGATTTGCAAGTCTAAACATGCATAATGACGTCATCACTGCAGCACGTGCTTACTCTAGCTATCCCGATGCAGGTTTATGCCTTGACATAAGAGGAGGCCTTAACAGCTTATGTATAGCCGCTATTGTTTAAAGATAGCTGCTGTTAAGAAAAAGCACGTAGAATTTTTCAAATTACATCTCAAAGGTATGAGGTTTAGTGCTGTAAAGATACCTGCACGATGCAAAGCTAGCTTTCTTCATCAGAGCAGCCACCATCTTGTGTGAGCACCTCTAGACCGTATCATAAGGAGCTGTGTATAGTCACCGTCTTGTCGCTGCTACCTTGCGCAAGCACCCCTAGGGCATCTCATAAGAGCAGCAGCCATCTTGTGCAAGCGCTCTTAAGCTGCCTCATAAGAAGCTATGTATAGCCCCCATCTTGTAGAATTAGATAGCTGCCAATGACAAAGGGCCTAAGTAGGGATCGAACCGTCGATCTCATCATTAGACTTTGTTTTTTCTTGTTCCTGATACTGCAAACCTAGGTATCAGGTTTTGCTCTACGATGCACCGTTTTCGAGATATTTAACATTTTGCATTTAAGCCCCAAATTTAATGAATCGAACCTGCACGGCACGTTATACTCTCTACCATAGCTAAACCTGATCATGTTACGAATACTTGCTTCAATACAAGCTAAAACAGAGCGAATGCCAAAGGGTCTAAGTAGGAACCGAACCGTTGATCCCATCATTAGACTATGTTTTTCTTGTTCCTCGTACTGCGAACCGAGGTACTGGGTAGAAAATGTTTTGTCCGTTTTGCTCTACGATGCATCGCTTTCGAGATATTTAACATTTTGCATTTAAGCCCCAAATTTAATGAATCGAATTAGCACGACGCGTTAGCCTCTAAGCTAAGAGCAGCAGCCATCTTGCGCAAGCACCCTTAAAGCGTCTCATAAGGAGACGTGTATAGCCGCCATCTTGTATCCGCCATCTTGGGCAAGCATCCCTAGGGCATCTCATAAGGAGCCATGTATAAATACCATCTTGCGCAAGCATCCCAAGGGCGTCTCATAAGAACCTGTGTATAGCAGCCATCTTGCATAAGCACCCTTAAGGAGTCATGTATAGCCGCCATCTTATGCAATTAGCGTCGAGAGAGGGCTGCTGTAGAATTTCTCTTTTTAAATTATCCACCACCACATTTCAAAGGTATCTAGCTAAAGATGACAGCACTGCGGATGACAGGTGACGAATTTACATCTAAAGAGGGCAGCACGGTGCTCTCTGGATTAAAGATGGCGGATGATAGCTGCACATGGCTTTGTTTCCAAACAAGAGCACGTAGAATTTGCCGCCACCACATTTCAAACTAAAGAGGGCAGCACTATGCTCTGTTGATTAAAGATGGCGGATGGTAGCTCTCAAAAAAGCACGTGAGTTTGTTTCCAAACAAGAGCACGTGAAATTTTTCAATTTGCCGCCACCACATTTCAAAGGTATCTAGCTAAAGATGGCAGCACGGTGCTCTCTTGATTAAAGATGGTGGATGATAGCTAGCAGAGCTTTTCAAATTGCCCGCTACTACGTGCTTAAGGTAGTAGCCATAAAGAGGGCAGCACGGTGTTCTGTGGATTAAAGATGGCGGATGACAGGTGATGAAATTGCCCGCATGATAGCAGCACGGTGCTCTGTTGATTAAAGATGGCGGATGACAGCTGCACATGGCTTTGTTTCCAAACAAGAGCACGTGGAATTTGCCGCCACCACATTTCAAACTAAAGAGGGCAGCACTATGCTCTGTTGATTAAAGATGGCGGATGGTAGCTGTCAAAAAGCACGTGAGTTTGTTTCCAAACAAGAGCACGTGAAATTTTTCAATTTGCCGCCACCACATTTCAAAGGTATCTAGCTAAAGATGGCAGCACAGTGCTCTCTTGATTAAAGATGGCTGCTGTCATGTGGAATTGCCTGCCACCACAGGTATCTAGCTAAAGGGGGCAGCATGGTGCACAAAGATGTCTGCTGTCAAAAAGCATTTTTCAAATTATCCGCCACCACATTTCAAAGCGAAGTAGCTAAAGAGGGCAGCACTGTGCTCTATAGATTAAAGATGGCGGATGACAGCTGTCAAAAAACACGTGGCTTTGTTTACCTCGCGCTAGTTAGGTTAAGGTGGTAGCACTAAGGTTTAGACCCGTCAAGATGGCAGCACTGCGGATGACAGGTGACGAAAGAGGGCAGCACAGTGCTTTGTGGTTTAAAGATGGTGGATGACAGCTGTCAAAAAAAGCACGTGGCTGTCAAAAAAATCACGTGGCTTTGTTTACCTCGCACTAGTTAGGTTAAGTTGGCACTACTGAGGTTTAGGCCCGTCAAGATGGCAGTACTGAGGTTAGCGATGCGTTGTTGTCTGTCAAAAAGCACGTGGCTGTCAAAAAACACGTGGCTTTGTTTACCTCATGCTAGTTAGGTTAAGTTGGTACTACTGAGGTTTAGGCCCGTCAAGATGGCAGCAGTGAGGTTAGCGATGCGTTGTTGTCGATGACAGCTGTCAAAAAGCACGTGGCTTTGTTTACAAATTCAAATCTCCCGCAAAAATTCAAATTTCCCGCCAAAAATTCAAATTTCCCGCCAGAGTTCAAATTTCCCGCGCCGCGGGAGGAGGAGGAGGCCGCAGAACCATCCAATTATACTACTCTCATGGATGATGAATATGTGGACACTTGAGTACGCAGGGAACATATTTAACGGGTGATGAGCTCTAACAGGATTGCACTGATAAACAAACAAATAAATACATAAATAAATGAACATATATTTAGATATATTTTATGTTGCTTCTATGTTTTTATTATTGTTATTTATTTATCATTGGCTTCGCTCGATGAAAATCAACACCAGCTGGCCCCGTTGCAATTGTATTATTATAAACGACGTAACATAAGCTCGATGTGTGTTTGTACGAGAGAGAGAGAGAGAGAGAGAGAGAGAGAGAGAGAGAGAGATAGATCTAATATATGATCAATTATATTATTTACTAGCTGTAGTACCCGGCGTTGCCCGGATAGTTTCTGAATATTTACTTTTAAGATTTGCATTACCAGTTAGTTATGGATGAAGTGAATTTTTATAGAATTCCTTTTTGACTTGCAGATTGATATATTACGATCTATTATGTAGTTTTAGAATTATTTAGATGTGTTTGATTTCAAGTTCTAGGTTATTTAATTTTCGAGTAAAACTTCGTCCTTATGGGAGTTTGAATCCACTGGGAAGTATGTATTTAGCCGTCGCACTATAGATACGATGTACAGGATTTCAACTGTCAATGAGACTGTCCCCCTCTCGCCCCCCACACCTAAGAGATAAAAAATCTGGATTGTCACCATTCATCTCAGTGACCACGCAAACTGTAGATTCGACACTGTTTTCGATTATTTTTATATCTCACTCCCCCTCGCACCTTCACCCCAAAGGAGGCTGAACATGAACTTCAAAAAATTCGGAGTGTCACTATTCATTTCAGCGACCACGAAAACTACGGATTCGATACTATTCTAGATTATTTTATACTACTCCCCTCGCCCCCTGTCCATAAGGGTGCTAGGGGTGTTTTACCCCCGCGCGGTTTGGCTCCTGATACTAATTGATAAGTGTACCAAGTTTGATGAGATCGCTCCAGTGGTTTAGGAGGAGATGTGTCATTTACACACCCACACACACACACACACACCCACGCACACACATACATCCATTTTTATATAGTAAGAAGAATAAGATATGATTTCTATATATAGTTTTTCGATTATTTTTATATCTCACCTCCTTCGCCCCCCCCCACTTGGACTTGTAAAATATCCGGAGTATTATTATTCATCTCAGCGACCCTGAAATCTATGGATTCGAAACTGTTTTTAATTATTTCTATATCTCACCCCCCTTCGCTCCCCACCTAAAAGGGGGCTGAACTTGGACTTTAAAAAATCCTGGAGTATTACTTTTCAACTCAGCGACCCCGAAAACTATGAATTCGACACTATTCTCGATTATTTTTATAACTAACCCCCCTGACCCCTTCCCTTAAGGGCGCTAGTGCTTACCTCCACAGTGCTCATCTCCCGATAGTAAGTAGGCTAATACGTGTACCAAGTTTAGTTCAAATTGCTCGAGTGGTTTAGGAGGAGATATGTCATTTACACACACATACATCCATTTTTATATATAGTAAGATAATATTTTTATACTTCGCCCCATTTCCATTCCGCCCAAATGAGTCCTATGAGTGCCTTACACAACAGTATATTTTTTTTCCAGATAGTAAGTCTTATGTGTACCAATTTTGGTTGGCAACTATGCCCAAACGTACATGCATAATCTCGCTGCCTGACGTTGCCATAATTACAACAGTTCATTTCTTTTATCCGATTCCTAGTTCCTAGAGCAGGGGTAGTGTGGTGCCAATATCTCCATAACGGTTGGTTTTAGGGCCTTAAAACATGGTTTTCGGGCCCGTAGGGCTTACCGAGTTTTGTTCTTTGCGTCAAGAGGATTAAATTGAGCCATGTCTCGTCCTTATACGACAAATTCGATATTTTGCCTATATTAGCATATTATTTTTATATCTCTCCCCCCCGTACCCCCACCTCGAATTGTTTTGAAAATAAAATACAGCCCATGTTACTCACTAGCAATGTAGCTTTCTATAGGAGAAGAAATTTTTAAAATCGGTTCAGTAGTTTTTGAGTCTATTTGTTACAAACAAACAAATTTTTCCTCTTTATAATATTAGATATAGATTTAATCCGTTTACTATCCAGGGTTGATTTTTCCCTCGGTCTCAGCGAGGGATCCCACCTCTACCGCCTTAAGGTCCATGTCCTGGAGCGTTGGAGATGTAGTCGGGAGTATAAGTATCTCACCTTGGCGGCCTCACCGGTTATGCTGAGCCGGGAATCGAACCCTAGTCTCCGAGGGTGCCAGCTAATCACACTACACTACAGATGGGGACTTTCGTAGATTTTATCATTAGAAATCATGGGAGACGAATATAATATGACGATCAATAAAAAGAAAATTATGTATTTGCTCTGGAAATAGTAATTTTTTTAATTATCCCCAAAAATTAAAATTAAAATAAAGAAAAGTTGTTGTAAGGAGCCTCAAATCACAGGCTTATGCACTGGATAATTTATTCGAATGTAGTGTATGATACGTGACAGACAGGACTCAAAAGTGAAAAATCGCAATGAAAGGGGAAACTTTAGCTGACGTGAGATAATTTAATTACCTCGGAAGCAAGGTTACACAAGATGGTAGAAATAATAAGGAAATAAGAAGTAGGATCAGTCAAGCGAAAGTAAAAAACGAAAGTCTCTTTTTCACAAGTAGCATCAGTTGAGTTACAAGCAAACAATTGTTAAAGATATGTGTGTGGAGTGTTGCCCTACGCGCGTGTGAAAAGAGAAAAGAAGAGATTAACCGCAATGGAACAGTGGTGCTACAGAAGAATGCTAAAGCTCAGTTGGAGAGACATGATAACAAATGAAGAAGTGTACAAGAAGGCAGTGGAAAATGATGCTGGAAGGACAAAATTAATAGGGCATCTGCTAAGTCATGACAGTTTGCTTAAACTGATGTTGATGTTCTTGTTTGAGTCATCAGTCCATAGACTGGTTTGATGCAGAACTCCATGCCACCCTATCCCATGCTAATCCTTTCATTTCTACGTAACTGCTGCATCCTAAATTTGCTGTAATCTGCTTGTTATTATCATCATACCTTAGTCTATCCTTACCGTTATTACTGTCTACACTTCCCTCAAAAACCAACTGCTCAAGTTCTCGGTGTCTTAAAATGTGTTCTACTCTTCTGCTCAGATTTAGCCAAATCGATCTCATCTCACCAATACGATTCAGTATATCTTCATTCGTGATTCGATCTATCTATCTCACCTCCAGCATTCTTCTCTAGCACCACATTTCAAAAGTTTGTAATCTCTTTCTTTCTGAGCTAGTTATTGTCCATGTTTCACTTCCTTACACTGCCACACTCCAGAAGAAAGTCTTCGAAAACGTCTTTCTAATTCCTATATCAACGTTCGAAGTGGGCAAAAGGCCTTCTTTGCTTGTGCGAGTCTGCATTTTATGTCCTCCTTACTTCTGCCACTGTTAGTTATTTTACTACCCAACTAACAATTGTCACCTACTTCCTTTAAGAGTTCATTTTCTAATCTAGTATTTCCCGACTGCATCCCATTACTTTTGTTTCGGACTTCTTATTTTTATCCTGTACCCCTTACCCAACACTGTGTCCATACCATTCAGCAATGTCTGCAGATCTTCCGCAATCTCAGACAAAATAACAATATCATCAGTAATCAGCGTTTTGACTTCCTCTCGTTAGATTGTGATTCCCTTCCCAAATTCCTCTTTGATTTCCTTTACTGCCTGTTCTATATAAACACTGAAAAGAAGGGGGTACAAACTGAAACCTTGCCTCACTCGTTTTTGGATTGCTGCTTCTTTTTTCAAAGTCCTCGATTCTTATCACTGCTGACTGACTTTTATACAGATTGTAGATAATCCTTCGTTCTCAGTATTTGTTCCCGATGACCTTCAGAATCTCAAATGGCTTTGTCCAATCAACATTATCAAATGCCTTTTCAAGGTATATGAACACCATGTGTGGGCTTGTCCTTCTTAATTAAATCCTCTAAGATCAGACGTAAAGTCAGGATTGCTTCAAGTGTTCCTACATTTCTTCCGAAGCCAAGTTTATCTTCTCCCAACTCAGTTTCAACTTATCTTTCCATTCGTCTATAAATGATATGTGTAAAAATTTTGCATGCGTGAGATACTAAACTGATATTAAAAGGAATGATTTAAGGGTAGAGGTACCGAGGAAGACCCCGCATCCAGTATATTGAGCAGATAATGGGATACGTTAAATGTGGAAGCTATGCTGAACTCAAGAGGAGGGTGGAAAATAGAGCCGGCTGGAAGAGCTGCCGCAAACTAATCTACGGATTGAACACTCGAAAAGAGGAGATTTTATCAATAATATTAAACTGAAAGTTTTACATCCGCCTCTGTAGTGTTGTAGTTAGTGTTATTAGCTGCCACCCCTCGAGGCCCGGGTTCGATTCCTGGCTCTGCCAAGAAATTTGAAAAGTGGTACGAGGGCTGGAACGGGGTCCACTCAGCGTTGGGAGGTCAACTGAGTAGAGGGGGTTCGATTTCCACCTCAGCCATCGTCGAAGTGGTTTTCCGTGGTTTTCCAATTCTCCTCCAGTCAAATGACGGGATATTACCTAACTTAAATCCATGGCCGCTTCCTTCCGTCTTCCTTGTCTGTCCCTTCCAATCTTCCCATCCCCCACAAGGACCCCGTTCAGCATAGCAGGTGAGGCCAATTGTTTGAGGTACTGATCCTCCTCCCCAGTTGTATCCCCGACCCAAAGTCTCATGCTCCAGGACACTGCCCTTGAGGTGGTACAGGTGAGATCCCTCGCTGAGTCTGAGGGAAAAACCACCTATGAAGGGTAAACGGATAAAGAAAGAAAGAAAGAAAGAAAGAAAGAAAGAAAGAAAGAAAGAAAGAAAGAAAGAAAGAAATAATGTTTTACTTTACCTTTAGTACATAAATTGAGTAGTGAAGATGATATGTATTAAGGCACGCTATCCCTGAGCTAATTACGAGAAGTCAGGTAGAGGGTGTGACCCCACGAGTGGTGTGCCGTACAAACACGCTAGCCGGCCACTCTTTGTGCACTGATATGGCGTGACACAAGCAAGGCTAGGATTTAGACAGCGAGAGTAAGCCTTCCTGCCCTCAACAACTCACTGCGATTCTACCAGTCATAAAGTTTGATTGTATCACAGCAGAAAAATGTAATATGCAGACAAGTAGTGTGTGTGTGTGTGTGTGTGTGTGTGTGTGTGTGTGTGTGTTTTTTTACAGATACAACATACAGTACAAGAGTAATACCGCACCCTTCCCACTCCTAGCAGGGCTGTATGGCTCAGACGGTTGAGGCACTGGTTTTCCGACTCCAACTTGCCAGGTTCGATCCTGGTTCAGTCCACCGGTATTTGAAGGTTCGCAAATATGTCAGTCTTATGTCGGTAGATTTACTGGCACGTTAAAAAATTCCTGAGGGAAAAATTTCCGGCGCCTCGACGTCTACGAAAACCGTGAAAGTAGTTGGTGGGACGTAAAACAATATTACCAGTATTATTTTTACTATTATTATTTATAATGATGGTTGAAAAAAGGGACAGTTTGAAAATAACTCGCAATGATAAAAGACGATTTGTTAAATTAAAGTCTACAAACATATTGTAAATATAGAAGAAACAATCTGATAAATTAATTTCTACATAATTTAAAATATAAATATGATTCGAGCTCGTCTGTGTTGTAGTGGTTAGTGTGATTAGCTGCCAGCTCCGAAGGCCTGGGTTCGATTCCAGGCTCTGCCACGAAATTTGAAAAGTGGTACGAATGCTGGAACGGGGTACACTCAGCCTCGGGAGGTCAACTGAGTAGAGATGGGTTCGATTCCCACCTCAGCCATCCTCCAAGTGGTTTTCCGTGGTTTTCCCGCTTCTCCTCCAGGCAAATGCTGGGATGGTAGCTAACTTAAGGCCACGGCCGCTTCCTTCCCTCTTCCTTGTCTCTCCCTTCCAATCTTCCCATCCCCCACCAAGGAACCTGTTCAGCATAGCAGGTGAGGCCGCCTGGTGGAGGTACTTGTTCTCTTCCCCAGTTGTATCCGCCGACCCAATGTCTACGCTCCAGGACACTGCCCTTGGGGCGGTAGACATGGGATCCCTCGCTGAGTCCAAGGGAAAAAAACGACCCTGGAGGGTAAACAGGTTAATAATAATAATAATAATAAGAAGAAATGTGATTCAGAAACGAAGACTCGAAAGAACAAGAATAAGACTACTTAATATTATATTGAAATGTTTTATTTAATTATTTGTATAATTTCATAAAATAATATGGTAACATGACAAATGACTTTAAGAGACAAAAATATCCAAAATATTGACCGAAAATTTCTCCAAAAATACTCTTAAAATATCCAATGACCAAAAATGTGAAAAGTGCAAATAATGCAAAATATAATAATAATAATATATTTAATGCAGCCAAATATATGAGAATATAGCTTACATTAATGGGTTACATATTTGCATAATCACTTATAGACATTGTTCTTCTTGTACAGAATTCAATGTGGTACTGTTCACACGTTTTTCCACATAGTGTGCACTCACAGTCTATACTTCGGTCATGGATGTGTATTGATTTTCAGAGTAGGTGATGAAAACCGTGAACTGCTAATCTTAATTCAAAATGCAAAATATGAAGTATACAGTTGTGATCGAGGTGCTATGAGCAGGGTTTGTATATATTTGAGTATTGTAACTGACCACTCAATAGTTGTATAGCTGGAATGGTATGATGAACTGTTGTGCTACCTACCAGTAGTAGGCCTACAAGAAAAGTGATGAAGCAGAGGAATGGAATGTTAAAGAAAAGATAGTTCTAATTCCCCAGCTACTTCCCGCCAATATTCAGGAAGGCAGGCTGTTGTACTTGGTACGCAGCAGTAATACCATCTATCGGAGATGAGTGGCAGCAGAAGACAAAAACACATCACAACAAACAATGGTCAATGTAATGTTAGTGTTGGTCTATTTTGTGAGCTTTCTATATTGTAGGCCTTCACATGTAATTTTCTTCCGACTCTGTGATGTTAGTGCATCTTATAAAATTATTTATAGTGTAAACTGTAGTTCCTTATTCCCCGACTTTACAGACCTATTTTCATTAAATTCTGTTTACCCATTTTCCAGTGACTCGACGCTGATATGGACTTAGCAACAAAAATCCCAATTCATGAATATCTCTTATCATAGCCGGTACGATAAAAATGTATAAGATAAATAATAGGAAATTTAATACTATATAACTTTATTTATGTAATGTTTATCGATGGGACCACTAATAACATAAACATTTGAGAATTACATTTTAGGCCTTCCCCTAAACTGCCATTTCACTCAGCGTGAAGAAAATTATTTATGGCCTAGATTGTAGTGACTTATTCCCCGACTTTACATTCCGATTTTCATTAAATTCTCTTTGAGCCGTTTTCTCGTGATGCGTGTCCAAACAGACAGACAGACAGACAGACAGACAGACAGACAGACAGACAGACAGACAGACAGACAGACAGACAGACAGACAGACAGACAGACAGACAGACAGACATTACGGAAAATTAATAAAAAAAGGTGTATTTCCTTATTACTGCGGACACGACCGATACAGAAATGCCATTCTTCTTTAATTATTTCAATGTACAGACAAAACTCTTTTATATTTATATAGATTGTTATATTTATTTTTTCTTATTTATGAGTAGTTGTTACTAGTAATGGTGTATTACGTTAAGACCGGTTTATTGCAAGGAAGGAAATACGTTCTTAAGTTTGTCAGCATAAGTAAAAAATCATCATCATCATCATCATCATCATCATCATCATCATTCAGTGTGCTCGTACCTGACTCCTTAGCTAATTCTTCCTGCCTGAATCACACCCTGCCAGTTGTTATCCATCAGCCTCCCCCTAATAGTAATAATTAGACATCGGATTTGTATACAAATACATACTTTGTTTGCCGGTAAGTAAACCTCCAAAACCGACAAGGAAGTACATTTGAAAATGAGCTCGGACGAACTATTAAGTCTGATAGTGCATATGTATGCATATCTGCATATATTTGAGAATAATGCATGCATTTCAAATTTAGGATGCATATGATGTATATTTTAACATGTTTTACAAGCAGTCTTCAAGAAAATGTAAATTAATTAATGCCGTGAACTCTTTCGCAATGAGTGTTTGTCTAACCCTTGTCTCGTTTCCCTACGGGGTCGGGTATGAGCTGAGATGACTCTGTCGTGGCGGGTTTTTATGACCGGATGACCTTCCTGACGTCAACTTCATCAGAGGAGTTAATGAGAATAACGTGATATGTCATAGTAGGAAGGGAGAGGATGAAGCCCGGTGCCGGCACATAGCCTAGTCTTGTCAAATAGCACCAAGGCTTAACGTCTCCATCCGACGGACGAATCACCATCAACAGCGTCATAGGCCCTTACTCCATATGAGCACTGCGGAGAGGTTTGGAATTTAATCCAGGCTTTTGACACGCAATTGTATACCACCACCGGTCAAGATTCTGATGGTGGAAACTTTTTCGTCGAACGGGACTCGAACCGGCTAACCATGGTAACAGGCCGTTTAGACTTCAACACCTAACGATCATGGCCACCAGGCGGGCTACCTATTTCGGAATGAGTGCCTTGTTCTAAATGAACATTACAGCTGTGAGAAGATTTAAAGAAAAAAATCAAGAAGCTAGGAACACGTAGATTGCTTCTTAGTGATTCGCTGGGAATTATGGAGAAAGTGAAGCGTGAGCTGGAAGATATCCTCCCCTTTGCGTGGGGGCGGTAGAATAACACCCACGGTGTCCCCTGCCTGTCGTAAGAGGTGATTAAAAGGGGCCCCAGGGGCTCTGAACTTTGGAGCGTGGGTTGGCAACCACGGGGCCTTAGCAGAGTCCTGGCATTGCTTCCACTTACTTGTGCCAGGCTCCTCACTTTCATCTGTCCTATCCGACCTCCTTTGGTCAACTCTTGTTCTTTTCCGACCTCGACGGTATTAGAGCACTCGAGGCGTAGGGAGTCTTTCATTTCCACGCCCTTCGTGACCCTTGTCTTTCTTTGGCCAATATGTTCATTTATTGAAGTGTCGGATCCCTTTCAGTTTTCCCTCTCTGGTCAGTGTTACATAGAGGATGGTTGCCTAGTTGAAATTCCTCTTAAAACAATAATCACAACCACTGGAAGATATCCCAGGAAAACTCGGACTCTGCAAATGGATGTCCTAAACGAAATCCTAGCCACGACATCATGGCAGCTATAAACAAATATTTGCCTGGTACTGATAATAATCTACCAGAATATTTAACACCTACACTCGCTCCCGAATTATTCAAGTACTGTCCTGTCACATCGTAGATGTAGAGAGATCCTTCATTCTCTACGCTGAAGTTCATCTTAACAGATGAACGCTACAGATTTATACCTACCAGAAAACTTGGAGGGGATTGTTGTAGTGTACTGAAACGCAAATTATGGTCAGAAAAAGTAGTGTGTGCAGTGTAAAATGCTGGTGGCTTTACGTCGCACTGACACAGATAGGTCTTATGGCGACGATGGGATAGGAAAGGCCTAGGAGTTGGAAGGAAGCGGCCGTGGCCTTTATTAAGGTGCAGACCCAGCATTTGCCTGGTGTGAAAATGGGAAACCACGGAAAACCATCTTCAAGGCTGCCGACAGTGGGATTCGAACCTACTATCTCCCGGATGCAAGCTCACAGCCGCGCGCCTCTAACCGCACGGCCAACTCGCCCGGCCAGTGTAAAATGAAAGAGGAATGTGTATTTAAGTGTGTTTCTTCACGATTATTTCTTACAACCTTACTAATTGTGATTTATCACGTGTATTGATTAACACAGTGTCTTCTCCAGGGGACGTGTGCGTATGTTTTAACAGTGAACACTGATTGACTGATACGTCTAGCAAACCGGGCGAGTTGGCCGTGCGGTTAGGAGCGCCCAGCTGTGAGCTCGCATCCGAGAAATAGTGGGTTCGAACCCCACTGTCGGCAGCCCTGAAGATGGTTTTCCGTGGTTTCCCATTTTCACAGCACGCAAATGCTGGGGCTGTACCTTAATTAAGGCCACGGCCGCTTCCTTGTCATTTCTAGGCCTTTCCTGCCCCATCGTCCGCCTCTGTGGTGTAGTGGTTAGCGTGATTAGCTGCCACCCCCAGAAGCCCGGGTTCGATTCCCGGCTAGGCCACGAAAATTTGAAAAGTGGTACGAGGGCTGGAACGGGGTCCACTCAGCCTCGGGAGGTCAACTGAGTAGAGGTGGGTTCGATTCCCACCTCAGCCATCCTCGAAGTGGTTTTCCGTGGTTTCCCACTTCTCCTCCAGGCGAATGCCGGGATGGTACCTAACTGAAGGCCACGGCCGCTTCCTTCCCTTTTCCTTGTCTATCCCTTCCAATCTTCCCATCCCTCCACAAGGCCCCTGTTCAGCATAGCAGGTGAGGCCGCCTGGGCGAGGTACTGGTCATTCTCCCCAGTTGTATCCCCCGACCAAGAGTCTGAAGCTCCAGCACACTGCCCTTGAGGCGGTAGAGGTGGGATCCCTCGCTGTGTCTGAGAGAAAATCCGAACCTGGAGGGTAAACAGATGATGATGATGATGATGATGATGATGATTATGATGATGATGATCCTGCCCCATCGTCGCCATAAGACCTGCCTGTTGTGTCGGTGTGACGTAAAACAACGTGCAAAAACAAAGTGGAACAGTCGCAGCTGTTAGTAGTGTGATATTTTGTTTTTTATTCACTCGTTTATTCATGATAATTTTTATGAATTTGTGGAACACGTGAGTCTAGTAAAGGAATTTACGTTTGCATTTCATAAAAGTGTTTAAGAGGGGACCTTTGAACATAGAAAAATGGGTTGTATTAAATTCTTTTTTGCCCCGCAGCAACAGAAATGAAAACTAAAAGCAAAATTAGTATGACACAAATTATTCATTAATAATATGCCTACATATTTAGAAATCATATAAACCTATGACATTAGAGCCTCCGTGGTTCAGGCGGCAGTGTGCCGTCCTCTCTCCGCTGGGTTCCGTGGTTCAAATCCCGGTCACTCCATGTGAGATTTGTGCTGGACAAAGCGGAGGCGGGGCAGGTTTTTCTGCGGTACTCCGGTTTTCCCTGTCATCATTTCATTCCAGCAACACTCTCCTGTATCATTTCATTTCATCTGTCAGTCATTAATCATTGCCCCAGAAAAGTGTGACAGGCTTCGGCAGCTGGCGCAAATCCTATCTTCGCCACTAGGTGGGGGCTTCATTGGTTCCATCCCTGACCCGGTCGAATGACTGGAAACAGGCTGTGGATTTACATTTCATAAACGTATGGCATTATATTTAATCAGTTATTCAAAATGAGGGAGTATCATCAAAATTGCCAAACACATGAATATTTTATATGATTCTTTTTTATTGTGATTAGTAACGTTATAGTTACAATATGTACTAGAATCAGTGAAGTCCATCAAGTATGAATATTTTTTTTCATGGAGTTATTTTCAAGTAGTCAATTTTTTCATTAATTCTCATTTGATTTTTTTTTAAATTAACCAGTGAAGCTAGCTCAATAATTATAGTATATCTTCTTCTCTATGCAATATACCTAGCACGCACAATTTCATCTTAATATCTTAAAAATTTCCAGAGTTGTCAGGGAAAACGTCCTGAACAACGAAAGTTTGGGGAAACGAGCAACAAGCTTGCTGGGTTACAGGGCTTCACTTTTTTGCTCATAACTCTGAAAGTATTGGTAAGGTAAGGGTTATTCTGCCCGAAGGCAGGTCCGAACCTCCGCAGAGGCGTTCCTGGGCCGGAGTTTACGTGCGGTAGGGTGGCCAGTTCCTTTCCGCTCCTCCATTCCCTTACCCCCCACCAACAGCGCGTGGCAACCCATCCAACCCCTGACCACGCCCAATGTTGCTTAACTTTGGAGATCTCACGGGATCCGGTGTTTCAACACGGCTACGACCGTTGGCAAAGTATTGGAGTTATTAACAATTTTTTTGAAATATTATAAAAAAAGAAAAGTTAAATTTTAAGTGAAAAAGTGTAAAAATGGCTTTTTTTGCTCGGTCAAAGGTGTTGGTCCCCCCTTAACGGTATGTAAATAAGCGCATACTTAAGCGCATGTTTCACCACTTTTTGCAGCATATTTGCATGCTTATATTGGTGATTTATAAAGCATAAACATCGGATGTCCAGTAATAATTCTTATGCTTATTCGTAGTCATCCTTCCCTTAAGACTCTAATCCTGTTGTCTTTGTTTAAAATAATCGCGTTCTCAAAAGACGGCTCTCATATGTCGTATTAAAATCGATTCTGTGGGTGATGTGCGAGTGAATGTGAGGTGTAGTTGGTGGTGGTGTGGGCCCGTCGAGGTTTGTCACGGTGCGCGCGGTAATTGTCGGACATGACAACTTAAATTGAGCCGTAATGGAGCCCAAACAAGCTGGGTCCTACTGCTGGAAGAGGTGGATAATGAGGCTAATTATTTACTCCTCAACTCTGGACTCGAGGGGCGACACTTCCGGGAGCAGGTAGCTAGGGGGAGCTCCGGGTCATCTGCAGTGCAGGGTTACCTAGTACAATTGATTACTTAATTAATTAGTTAATGATTAGTTGGCCTCTTTGCTCCCTTTGTTATTTCCACTTACGGAATGTATAATCTTTATCTTAAAGAGAGTCCTTTTAAAACGTAATAATTGTTCATTTATTTTAAAAAAAGCTGTCATATATCCTTCATTGACGGGTTAACCTTTCTAATTGTAGCAGTAATGCTATCTATCGGAGATGAGGGGCAGTAGAAGAGATCGAGCACAGCTCAGCCACCAACACTAGTCAGTGAACAGGTATTGTTGATAAAAGGCTTGGGACATTCTAGGTCATCCGGATACGGATTTACAATAGGCACGTGCCTTGCGGCAAGGACATTCAGAGCGGTAATTTTGGCTAATGTTATTTTTGTTAATTTCGACACGAATATTCTTTTATTCTCTGAATAACTACGTTGAGAAGTTACTTGATTAATTTATCACTATTTATTTTTAGAAGCCTGCAGTCTAATATCCTGGAACTTGAAAATACGTTCAATGATTGTGATATGAAAATTAGCCTCTCCAAAACTTAAGTGATGTCAGTAGGTAAAAAAAAAAAAAAAAAAACTAAGAGAATTGAATATCGGGTAGGGAATACAAAACTGGAACAGGTAAATAATTTCAAGTGTATTCTCCAGGATAGTAGAATAGTAAGTGAGATTGAATCAAGGTACAGTAAAGCTAATGCAGTGAGCTCGCAGTTGCAATCACCAGTATTATGAAAGAAAGCTCGCGGACGAAACTATATTTATATACCGGTCTTTTTTCAGATCAACTTTGCTGGGGAGAAAGCTGGGTGGATTCAGGAAATCGTATGAATAAGTTAGAAGTAAGAGACATGAAAGTAGTGAGAATGATCTCTGGTACACACAGGTGGGAACAATTGCAGGAGGGTACTTTGAATGAGGAGGTAGATTCTGGATTGATGAAGCTGTACGCATAAACTATTGTGTTTTTCTGTGGTGGTTGGTAGTGGGGTGTGTTGTAGAATGTGAAGAGGAAAGTGTTGAGACAAACACAAACACGCAGTCCCTAAGGAAAATATTACTCAGACGCAATTAAAACTCCTGACACGGCCGGGAATCGAACCCGGGACCCTCTGAATCGAAGACCTCAATGCTAACCACTCAGCTAAGGAGTCGGACGGCGATGGATATCAATGACTAGAATGTAACGATCACAATTTTATTTCAAGAAGCAAATTACAAATTTTGTAAAAGTAACAATTAAAAGTAACAATTACTAAGAATGTAATCATAGCAAGTTCGATTATTTTTACTCAATTACTTCCCAACTCTGATTAAAACGTGGTACATATTTTGCGTTTGTGACCTTGACCTCAACACACACTCTTTCGATTTTCGTTTCGAAAATTTTCATCACACAGTGTTTTTTTTTGAAGAGAGAAAAGCAATATCATCATCGTAAGAATGAAAAGAGGTGTGAGTAAGAGTTCCACTCATTCATATACAGTATAAAGAAAAAGGCGAGGCACCGAGCAGCTGGCTGTGCGGTTTGGGTCACGTAGCTATCGGCTTGAATTCGGGAGATAGTGGGTTCGAACCCCACTGTCTCCCATTTTCACACCAGGCAAATTCTGGAGCTATACGTTAATTAAGGTCACGGTCACTCCCTTCCCACCCATAGACCTTTCCTTTCCCATCGCCGCCATAACACGTAACTGTGTCGGTGCGACGTAAAACAGATTGTTAAAAATAAAAATATATTGTAAGGCTGAATTGCTAATATTCGTGACGAATCTCATTGGAATACTTCGATATTTTTCTTATGTAAACATACAATTACTTTCAACGTAATGCAGCGATTCTACATGTTTATGGGAAGAAAGTCATGAATTTCTTTTCTAATAATTTCTGTGACAAATGTCTAGCATTGGTCGTTGTGTTATTGTTTTTTAAAAGGGAAAATACGAGATAGTAATTCCCTTTTAACTGTAATCACAGCAGAAAGAATAATAGTGAGGACATCAGTGAAAATAAAGAGAAAGGCCATGAAGGGCATGAAAATGAAACATTCCTCAGGCATTAATAAAAACCTAATACCGAAGAGATCGTAACAGAAGATATATAGACTTAACTAACGTTCACACATATTTAGTAACTTAAAGTAATATACACAGAACACAAATCACTGATATTAAGCTAGGTAATAATAATCATAATGACTATTGATCTACATTTAGGGCTGTTGACCAGGGGGGAGATTCCCTAACAGGTGGGGGAAGAAAAGGACCCCAATAGCTTGCAGAACGTTGATGTCGGTAAAAAGGAGGATTCCGTCGGTGCGAGAACAGTAATACTGCTGGGATTAAGAAACATGAAGAACTTAAGAAGAGTGTTATGGTAGGAAAAACGAAAACCAACAACAACAAGAACAAAAACCCGCTTGATTGAAGGAAATTGATGTAATGCCAGATTCAGCTTTGTCTCAACACGTTTTCTAGAGGGAGTAGGAACCCCTGGAACCACGTGTTATTGCAACCTTCGGATCTCTGACATTACCTTCCGTGACGAATATGCCCCCCACCCCTCCACACACACACACACACACACACACACACACACACACACACACACACACACACACACACACACACACAGATAGAGTTTCATATTTCATATAAGCGTCTCGTCTTAAGGGTGCGGATGTGGTGTGCAGCATTTTCCATATAGATTATCCGAGCACAGAAATGCGAATGCATTCTGACTAATTCCATTGGGTAAAGCGCATGGAGTAAGCATGCCAAGCAAGACTGCAGCATAATTAGCATATAATGTGAATTAAAGTGGAGAAGCCTATAAATGAGATGGTTTATTGTGATGCAGCCTCTGGGTAATAGAACGTCGCATAAATAGCGAGTCTTGGCAAAGTCATTCGAACTGCAATCCTCATCTGCAGTGGGAGTTGGCGTCACCCCTCTGAACAGAGACATAGGAACAGCTACTTCACGTTATTGTCTGAGAGACAGAACCCCGCGGTTTCACCTGTCTACTGTTTTATATTCGTATCATTAACCCTATATAGAACCGATGGTAAAATAATTTCGCACCTCTGCATGCTATTAATTTACTTTGCTCGGAAGAATCCCATCAATGGTCCGGCTCCATGGCTAAATGGTCAGTGTCCTGGCCTTTGGTCACAGGGGTCCCGGGTTCGATTCCCAGCAGGGTTGGGAATTTTAACCATCATTGGTTAATTTCCCTGGCACGGGAGCTGGCTGTATGTGATGTCTTCATCATCATTTCATCCTCATCACGACGCGCAGGTCGCCTATGGGAGCCAAATCAAAAGACGTGCATCTGGCGAGCCGAACCCGTCGTGGGATCCCCTGGCATGAAAAGCCATACGCCATTTCATTTTCAATGGCCGTCCGGTTAGGGTTGTGCAGCCGTGAGCTTGCAGTCAGGAGATAGTGGGTTCGAACCCCACTGTCGGCAGCTCTGAAGATGTTTTCCCATGGTTTCCCATTTTTACACCAGGTATATGCTGGGGCACGGGCACTTCCTTCCCATTCCTAGCCCTTTCACATCCCATCGTCGCCATAAGACCTATCTATGTCGGTGTGACGCAAGCAAATTGTAATAATAAAAAGAATCCCATCAAAAATCAGGCGCCGTTCGGTGAGATGACAGATACAATTTGTAGGTACAAATTCTTCCTTTATGAAGTTTTGTTGTTTGCGTCATCAGTCCATAGACTGGTTTGATGCAGTACTCCATGCCACCCTGTCCTGATCTAACCTTTTCATTTCTACGTATCTACGACTTCCTGCATCTACGCTAATCTGTTTGTCATATCCATACCATGGTCTAGCCCTACCGTCTTTACCTCCTACAATTCCCTCAAAAACCAACTGAACAAGTCCTGGATGTCTTAATATGTGCCCTATCATTCTGCTGCTTCTTCTCGTCAAATTTCGCAAAATCGTTATCCTCTCATCAGCTCGATTCCGTATATATTCACGAGTGATTCGATCTGTCCATCTCACTTTCAGATTTCTTCTATGCAACAACATTTAAAAGCTTCTATTCAATTTATTTCTGAACTAGTTATTGTCCATGCTTCACATCTATACAATACCAGGCTCCAGAAAAAAGTCTTGAAAATCACGTTTCTAATTCATATATTAATGTTCGAAGTGAGCAAATGTTTTGTTACAAAAAGAAGCCTTCTTTGCTTGTGCTAGTCTGCATTGTATGTCCTCCTTCCTTTTGCCATTGTTGGTTAATCTACTACCCAAGTAACAATATACATCTACGTCCTCTAGCACTTCATTTCCTAATCTAATATTACCTGCATCACTTGATTTGGTTCAAGTGCGCACCATTGCTTTATATTAACTTTTGTTATTTATTTATGTATTTATAATTGATCTATTATTTATTTATTTATTTATTTATTTATTTATTTATTTATTTATTTACATCTTGTACTCCTTCTCCAAGACTATGTCGATACCATTCAACAATTTTCCTGAACCTCTGCAGACACAGATACAATAACAATATCATCGGCATATCTCATTGTTTTGATTTCCTCGCCTTGAATATGGTGATCCCCTTTCCAAATTCCTCTTTGATTTCCATTACCAACTGTTCTATATAAACACTGAAAAGGAGAGGGTACAAAGTGCAGCATTGTCTCACTCCTTCTTGGATTGCTGCTGTTTGGTGAGTGTTACGGGGATATCCGTGGAGCTGAAAGAGGTTAAAGAAGGTGCTGAGGTGAACGGGGTCTATCTACAGTATCAAGAATTGAATTAAAATTGTAAAAGGTTATATTTTTCTTTTAGAACTTCAAACTTAACAATCTTTCACTGAGTGAACACAATAAGATGTCAGGTAGAATGACAAACTAAAAACAAGACCAGAAAGATTCAAATTTTAGTGATTTTTACAACTCCTGGGCTTCAAGTCCCTCGCTTCACAACTTCTGAGCTACCAGCTCAAATTTACAAAGAGCACAAATTTATTCAGGGGCAGAAATACCCTAATTCATGGAGCGCTTGCTCCAGAAATACAATTTCTAGCCTTCTAGAGGCACTCTTTACAATTACAAAATTTGAGAAAGAGCTAACAGGCTCTCGGTTTTCCAAGCCTACTCAAGGCAGCATCAACTTACAATTAGTGGCCTCTCAAGGCACCATTACATCAATCTCGGGTCTCTCAAACCACCATTTACAAATGGACTTATTTTTACAGGGGTATTAAATACCCAACCTACTGGGCCTTCGTGGAATAAGAATAACAGGATAAATTAATGGCCCGAACACAAAACGAATGGTGGCGTATACTTGCACTCGTAGATATGAACACTAAAAAACCTAAGGGGCTCTAGGCCGATGAAACAGGGGCTATTCCCAAACTACTGAAGTGACTCGTATAGGAATTACTTTACCACATTACAGAATGAAAAACAGTTATAAAACGTAGTCACCTCAAACCAAGCTGAAGGGGAGCTCTAGAGGGTAATTCACTCCCTATCCCCGATTTACTGTTGAAGATTTTATGAAGGTTTTACCTTAGCCGGAAGGAAGTTGCATTTTAGGAAAGCTTGTTACATAACTAAATAGTCGGACCTTTCCCTCGGGTTAAACTGCGGAGGTAGCAAGAAAGAATGAAGTTATGTGGCCATTACCTTGAAGATGTTCTAGCTGCCGACGAAAGAGGCCGCCCGCCTCCTGCTTAACACGCACACACAGAGAGATGACGATGAAGTGGCCAAGAGACGTGAAAAGCCGCAGTTTATAAACCCTCAGGGAAGGTTCGAGATTATTCAAGATTAAACTAGCCACACCCTCTCAATTTTATTGGTGGAATTCAAAGTAACATTCAGAATCGAACAAGAAGCCTGTGATAGGTTGAAAATTAAATACAGAAATTAGGGATTGGCTAGATTCAAAACTGGCGGAAAGAAAAAGGAAATATTGCCAACCCAAAAATGAATGAACATCATTCAGTTACAAACACTTAGAAATACAAAACTTCTTTAAATTATAACTTCGTACTCCATGCACCAGGGTTCATGATCATAGTTTTTAGTAGTATCATCTATGGAAGAGTGTCCAAACTTCTTGATGAATGGCAAACAGAACAAGGAAAAATTCAGTAAGTTTGGGCAACTGCACAATAACAAAATTACGTCATATTTCTGTGGTGACATCTTCTGAGTAAAGTTCTAAGTTCCTGTTGTAGTATTTTCCACATTAGTTCTATAGAGGAGTTCATTTAGGCGCCGAATTTGAATGCGCGGCGTTGAGGTGTACCTCCCGGTACAGTGAGTATTAATGAAAAATTATTCGGTCAATATTTAAATACACTGTGAAGTTTTAACGGTGCATGGATATTATTATCTTTATTTTGTAGTAAATTATACTGAAGAAAGTAAACAATGTTCGTGAAAACAACCACCCTCCAGACGTATTAGATAAACTGTTAAATTAACAAATGAAAAAAGAACAGAAAAATCACAAAAAGAGAAAATTACATTGTCCTCAACTACATGAACAAGATCATTTGCAAAATAGCTAATATTTTTGAAAAGCAGGGTCTAAAAGTAGCCTTTAGAAGGAACAAAGACATATCAGCAAATGGAATCCAAACAGAAACACCTTTTCTCCAAGTCAGGAGTTTATGAACTCAAAAGTCAAGAACCTCACTGCAGTGTCACACATATAGGCTAAACAATGCATGATATACAAAAAGATACAAAGAATGAAGAAACGGTGCTCAGGTACAATCGGTATTCAGCCTTCGCAGGACACACACGTGACAATTCACACCATTTCACAGACATCGACATAGATCTAGTTTTACAAATCGAGAATAAAAGCAAATCCTTGAATATTAAAGTAAAATTCGAAATTTACATCGCAAAAAAGGTAGTCAAGCCATCCTCATTGATCATACACATTTAAAATATTTCCCCCTCTTCACCCTAATTAATTCACTTCTGAACAACATTTGTACACTTTTTTCATTAGCGCTTAACGAATCCCACAGGAGGGTACTCTGACTTAAGTGTTTGGAATGTGGGTTAGGATATTCTTACCTGTAGTAAATTCTCTGAACTTACGCTACACCTTTCGCCACCCGATACGGGTTTTTAGTTTATTATATATCAGTAAACTTAATGAATTGCAGGATATTTAATTAAATTCCGTACTTTTATTTCGTCGAAGTCCTTTACTTGCATTTACTCCCTAATACAAAAATATATTATAACTTGAATAAACATCATTCCCCTCGCCTCTCCAATGAACAGAATTAAGACCCACAACGCTTCCCTACTTCCTCTCCCACTCCACGGAACAGAAGGAATTTTCCTCTCACACCCCTACGTAGCTATCGAGACTGGGCAAGGCTACTGACCGCTCTCCAGATGCAATTGCAGAAGATAACGGGCGATTGATTAGCAGCTTAGATAAGTAAAAAAAATTGATAATAATGATACATAATTAAAACAAATAATAAAAAGTTACCAAAGCTGGCAACGTTAATGATGATTTTGTAATCAATTCAGGAGGCCACTGGCCTACAAGCAAGAATGAACTTATAGGTAAATACTTAAAGTTCTTTAAACTGTTCGTGAAGTGTATCAATTTGGATGACCTGACGTAGGGCATAGTTACGTCAAGAAAGAACACTTTCATTGAAAAAAACCTGTAACATGATGTTTCTAGGCTAAACACATTAAAATCAAACATGTAGGCATAGGCAACATAATTAATAGAAAATGTAATCACGACTACAAAAGAATACCTATGCATGTAGTATTACTTAAATTGTAATGGGGCATGTAGTTAATGAATATGATAATAAAAAATAAAAAATAAATAATAACTGAAATCAATGAGACTTTTTAAGAAACAATATAAGAAAGAATTATGCAATCGTCCAACTAATTAACGGTTAATTCCCTATCCGTGGGGAGTAGGTGTATGTGTCTTACCATCCCTGCAACTCATATACCACATTCAGCATTATTATTATTATTATTATTATTATTATTATTATTATTATTATTATTATTATTAATTTCGTTTCACCCTCTTTGGGTTATGTTGAATCAATCATTTCTCTGTGTGTTGTTCTATATTTGTGCCCAGTATTTCTTCATTTTTTCAGTTCCTCTTGTCTTCCGAGAAAATCGATTTGGTTTCCAATGTAGATTTGCCTCGGAACCTTACATTTTCGTCTTTAGTTATTAGTTTAGCTTTTCGATCGAATATGAATTTGTATAATTTTTAATTATAATATGTCTTTTTCAGTTTCTTTAAACTAGCTAGATTTTGTTTTGCGGTTACGGAAGAAGACAAAGATTTGTTTGATTAATCTATTAGAGTTCATTCTGAGAAGATGACCGTAAAAATTTATCCTTCTTTTTCGCACAGTATCTGAGAGTTTTTCAGTTTTCTTGTAGAGTATTTCATTCTTGATGTATATTATCCTAAAATTTTGGTCCTATGAGCTTTCTTAAAATTTCCCTTTCTTTTAGCTCAAGTTTGTCCATCTGGCCTTTGAAATTCATGTTTATTTTTTCTGCTGCGTAAAGTGCTTCTTGTTTAATCACTGTATTTTGATGTTTAATGTTGGACCCCCATGAAGGGAATTTCTTGTTTTATATAGGCCTATCTTTTGTTAGGTGAAAGGCCAGTTAAAGTTTATTTTTTCCTGGATTCCCTTGCTTTGCATTCCACAGCATTCCGACTAACCAATTCTCCGAGATATTCGTATTCTTTTTGTACCGGGCGGTACACCTCTACACCGTTTATTTAAAAGTTGCGCCAGTTGAAACTCCTCTTCTGGAGGAAGGTTGAACTTTATCTATTCTATTAATTCTCTACTTTCTCAGAAGATGTCACCACGTGGAAAATTTTGAGTTTTTGAACTGTGTCACTTTTGATGTGTTTTTGTTTCGCTTGAAGTAAGAAGTGTGAACTTTCTCTTCTAGAGGACACTACTGAAGATCAACAATAGTGCGACCTAGTGCGGAGTCAAAGAACTATTTTGTTGGAGAAATTTTTATTTCAAAAGTTTGTTTCTTGTTAAATTTCTTTCTGTTATTGTTTAAGTTGGCTGTATACCCCTCTTGTTCCCCTTGTTTTGGATCTAGCCAACCCCGAATTTCCTTAATTAATTTTCCACCAATAATGTGTTTCTTCTTCATCTGGGTAGGGGTTTCTTTTCCCGAACCAATAAAGATTTTGTGGGAGGGTGTTTTCTTTCCCCTAACGCCTAGAAACTTCCGCGAGAGTATATAAACTGCTGATTTTGGGGTCTCCGGGCCACTTCTGTTCCATCTTTCAGTGTATTAAGTACATAGCAGGAGGCGGGAAGCGCCTCTTTCTTCTTCAGCCGTTCAACACCAGGTAATGGCCTATTAATAACTTCTTTTCTTGCTAGGTCGGCAGTTTAACACTCGCGGCGGGTTCGAAGCATTTCCATCATGTAACCTTTTCCTAAAATGTAATTACTCTTTTCATCTTTTTCTTGTAAAGCTACATATTGGGATAGAGAGTGCTAACCCTCTCGAGCTCCCACTCACATTTGTTTTGAGGTGAACTTATTTTCTCAAACTATTCTTCGTTTATGTAATGTAAAGTGTTCTTCTCTAAGTCACCTCTGTAGTATGGGATTAGCCCTTGCGTTAGTGGCCCAGAGCCAGATTAGGTTTTAAAAACAAAGTGTATTAGGAGTGCAAGTTCGCCTCCTCTCAAATTGTTATTTTAGAGGTCATGTAATCAACCTTCTTTTCATGTAATAGACCTCCGTAGTTTGGGTATTTTACCCCTGTAAATACGTCCTTAGAGGACAGCTTGAAGGTAGAGTTTGGTGTGGCCTTGTGATAGGCTTACAATTTTGAGAGCGGATCGCGCTTTGAAATTTGTTTCTGTATGCCTCGTGCAGGCTTTATGTGTAATGTTTGGAGCCAGTGCTCCTGGGAATGAATGGGGTTTTCTGCCCCTTGGCTAAAATTTTTTTTGGAGTAAGGCGGGGCTGATTGCCCAAGAGTTATGAAGTAAGGGCACTGAGCCCGAACCCAGTAATATTGTACCTACATTTTTGCTACTCTGTACCTGTTATGATTGTTATCTCTTGTTTTTGAAAAGAAAATATAACCTAGTTAAATTTTAAATTAATTTTACCTTGCACGTTAATTTCGTAGCTTGAAACCCATTCACACCCGCACCTTCTTTCACCTCTACCTACCACGGATATATCCGTAACACTTTTATTATTTCAATCTCTTCTTCTTTGACTTTGAGGTATTTATGTGGGTATTTGTTGTTTGTCATGACTTTGGTTTTTTTCGAAGGAGATATAAAGACGTAGTTCAGCTGCTGCTGTAGTTTCTCTTGCTCAAGTATTTGCTCCCTTGTGTTATTATTATTATTATTATTATTATTATTATTATTACCGTGCGCGTAGAGGCGCGCGGCTGTGAGCTTGCATCCGGGAGATAGTAGGTTCGAATCCCACTATCGGCAGCCCTGAGGATGGTTTTCCGTGGTTTCCCATTTTCACAGCAAGCAAATGCAGGGGCTGTACCTTAATTAAGGCCACGGCCGCTTCCTTCCAACTCCTAGGCCTTTCCTATCCCATCGTCGCCATAAGACCTATCTGTGTCGGTGCGACGTAAAGCCCCTAGCAAAAAAAATTATTATTATTATTATTATTATTATTATTATTATTATTATTATTATTATATTTAATTTGTAAGTTTAAGGCAAAATTAACCTAAAATTGAACGCTGAAAAATCAAAAATACTTGTCTTCAAAAGAGAAGCAAGAAAATGGCCAACAATTGAAGAAGGACAGACCAAACAATAGAAGAGGTCAATGAATTCAAATACCTCGGGTACCTGTTCACCAGAAACATAAATGCAGAAAAGCACATCACATAGGCCAACAATAGAGCATTCATTGCAATGGAGCAAGTTTTCAGTATAGGTAAAAGAGGATTTGGAGCTGTCGTCCAAAGAAGTATTATAACGTTTGACTATTTAATAAAGAGCATCTTACCGTACGCAGCAGAGATATGGGGAAGGGTGGAGCAACCAAAACTGGAAACTTCGTAAGTATATTACTTAAAATAGATGTTGAAACTAGACAGGTGCACTCCAAATTATATCGTACTGGAAGAATGCAAATACCGAACGAGTTGGCCGTGCGGTTAGTCGTGCACAGCTGTGAGCTTCCATTCAAACCACACTGTCGGCAGCCCTGAGGATGGTTTTCCATGGTTTTCCATTTTCACACCAGGAAAATGCTGGCTGGGGCTATACCTTATTTAAGGACACGGCCGCTTCCTTCGCACTCCTAGCCCTTCCCTATCCCACCGTCACCATGAGATCTATCTGTGTCGGTGCGACGTAAAGCAATTTATAAAATCGAATGTAAACAGGATGATATCAGAAGAGACACCGGAATGAGAGCAGCAAAATTCAGAGCAAGGAAACTGAAAAAAAACATCAAACAAGATTTTTGAAAGAAACAGATGGCAGGAAAGCAGCGCTATCCAAATGGGAAACGAAACGACGGGAATATTACAACCGAAACGGCCTGACTCCAGAAGTCAGAAGGAGGTGGGGACAAGATGAAGACTTTCTTGACAGCTTATTCAGGAGGAACAAAGACTTAAAGCAGCGAGATCGGGAGAGCCATGTACTGGCATATATACAAGACTATTAGGACAACGGATCTATTGCAATACCTATGCAGAAAAGGACGCAAGCAAGACCAAATTATCATTGCCAGATTAAGGCACAGGGACGAAGCTCTGGCCAGCAGGTACTGTGCTAAAGAATATCAAAAGAAATGTACAATCTGCGGAGAAAGTGAAGAAACAATGAGACACCTGTCATACGAGTGTATACAGACAAGGAGGAGGGAATAATTCGTCAAGAATACGTATTGAATGAAAGAGGGGGTGGAGAAATGCGGATGAGACACATTTTAAACTAACGAAGACAAAAATATGTAAATTAATGTAATTTTTAAAATATATAAGCATTGTGTATTGGTTATACACTGTAGGTGACAAATTGCATTCACTGTGTGCTCAGTTAGCATTGCAACTGGAATGTTTGCAATTCCGAAAGGCATGAAATAAAACTACTGCTAATGAGTTTAAAGAAATTCACTGTTTTAATTGTACTAAGATCTCTCACAGTTGAATTTAAGTCATTTCCTTTGCATGTAACTCTAATCTTTTTTTGGAATTTTGTTCCATTCGCAGGATGCAAAGATAATAAAGAGGTTGGAGAACCTGGTAGTTCTGTGACTTGGTAAATTAATAAATGCGATGCCATATGCCTGCGTATTTTTTTAAATCTAAGTATGAGATGAAATATGAGATTCTTTCTTGTTTCAACTCGTAATTAATAGAGAAATTTGTATCGTAATTAATGTATCTATGATACAATTGGTGTTCATATTTCCCCTCGATTTGTAGGAAATTGTGTAAAGAGGTCGTCATACTGCTGCAACAATATAACAACAATATAATTAATTTGAGCAAATTTCGGATTTTTAAAAAAATCTGTATTTCTAGTTGTCTTCGCTCGATCTAGAAAACTCTTCCGTTTCATTGTATCATAATGGTTAATATATATTCACTTCATTTCCACATGAAACTTTGTTTTGCACTCTCTTTACGTGCAGGATATAAATTATCGCCTTTGGTTGATTCTGTTAGAATTTACTTCAGATGTGTTAACGTGAAAATTTTACAGAGGCAGAAGTCAATGGGTGTTCACTTTTTTGGTATATAATTAAGAAAGCTGAGACCAAATAGTCCCTATTTGCTGTTAGGTGTGACTGGTGGGTGGCTGTTTTCAACTTTCAACAGAATGGAAGCTAAGGCACTACTCCGATATATAATAGTATTCTCTGTTCTCCGGTGACTGAATATCCCTTGGAATTTAACAAGAAACATATGATTTTAGAAGAATAATTCCCACAATATCAGTTGGCAATATCTTGGCATTCAAAATTACTTGATCAGCAAAATCAGCAAGGCCAAGAAAGGTCTCAGAGGTTATGTTCCATGTTTCAGAATAATTCTCAGTGAAATGTGTGAGCTTTTTAACTCGTTTCACACAATTATAACACGTCTTTAAGCCAGACTTGAATAATGAATATAAGTTCGAGTCACCCTATAAGAAGACACGTAAAGACCAGGTAAGGTGATACAGGAGTGAGATGGGCCTTTAGCTATTAGGATCTTCGCCTAGATATTTACCTGACACTATCGCGTGTCGTCTTTCATATCTTGCAGCTCCCCATGCGTTTGTTGAAGGAACAAAGTACCCACTATATAAAGTGAACTTCCGTGTCTTTATCGTCCATTTCTTACTTAAGATTCTGACCCGATTGGCAGGTTCGATCCTGGCTCAGCCCAGTGGTATTTGAAGGTGCTAAAATACGTCAGCCTCGTGTCGGTAGATTTACTGGTACGTGAATGAACTCCTGTGGGACTAAATTTTGGCACCTCGGCGTCTCCGAAAACCGCAAAAAGTAGTTAATGGGACGTAAAAACAAACAACACCTATATATTAAAAGGGTTTTCTAAAAACAGCTTTGGCAAACCTGTCCGTCCGTTCTACTGGACCGACTTGCCTCATTTTGTTTTATTCTCTCCGGAATTACCCGCAATACATTCTGTACTTAGCGGTTGCTAAGCGACTAAATAATAATAATAATAATAATAATAATAATAATAATAATAATAATAATAATAATAATAATAATAATAATAATAATAATAATAACTGTACCGGTTGGTACACCTATACGCCGCACATTTGAATTTTCCGCCTTAAAGTTCTCCTCTACAGTTGAAACTCTGAACTTTAAAACTGAATTAATTCAACCGTTTATCAGAAGATGTCACTGTGTTAATTTCGAATTGATTTTGTTTACTAATTATCAAGAAGTGTGGACATTCTCTCACAGATGTCTCAACCAAAAACTATGTTCATGCACCCTGGTGCGAAGTGAAGGAGCTTTTCTTGAAGATATTTTGTATTCATAAGTTTGTTCTTTACTAAATGTTGTTCTTTCATTTGTGGGTTGGCAATATTAATCTTTCTTTCCGCCAGTTTTGAAATTAGCCAATCGTAAATTTCTGTCATTAATTTTCAGCCAATGGCGTCTTTCTTTACAAATGCCGATGTGTAACTGTAAGCTACCCAATAAACGACTGTGGGTGTGTCTTAATCATTCATGAAAGGTCTCGAATCTTCCCCGAGAGTATAAAAACTGCTGATTTTCCTGGCTCCCCGCCACTCGTTCAACATCCAGCTTGGTGTATGGAAGTATAGCAGGAGGCGGGAAGCGCCTCTTTCAT
This sequence comes from Anabrus simplex, assembly GCF_040414725.1. Lineage (NCBI taxonomy): Eukaryota > Metazoa > Arthropoda > Insecta > Orthoptera > Tettigoniidae > Anabrus > Anabrus simplex. The sequence goes on from NC_090269.1 coordinate 31,533,758, forward strand.
CCGCCAGCATCTCTTCTACAAGGTAATGGCCTTTTAACATCTTTAATTCTTGCTAGCTCAGCAGTTTAGCCCTCGGGGAAGGTTCGAAACTTTTTCAATGTAACCTACCTTTCTAGGAATGTAACTTAGTACCGGCTTATGTAAAATTTTCTTATTACTTTGACTGTAAATCGGGGATAGAGAGTGCTTTACCCTCTCGAGCTCCCCTTCATTATTGAGTTGAGGTGACTACGTTTTCTTAACCGATTTTCTACTCTTAATGTATAAAAATTTTCTTATTCGAGTCACCTCCCTAGCTTGGGAATAGCCCCTGTTTAATCGGCCTAGTGCCCCTTAGGTTTTTACTAGTATTCATGTAGGAGTGCAAGCAACGCCTCCATTCACCTTGGTATTTTGGGCCATTTAATTACTCTGTTCTTTTCCACTGAGGCCCAGTAGGTTGGGTACGAGATACCCCCGTTCCATTTGATGTAAGTTGTGCCTGGATTACAATTATGTGTAAAGTCTGGTATTGCCTTTTAATAGCATTTAAAAATTGAGAGCGGGTCAGCTCTTTCTTGTGTTCGAAAAGTGCCTTTGGGAGGCTTGCGGTTAAAAGTTGGGAGCAAGTGCTCCTTGAATGAAGGGGTTTTCTGCTCTTTATATGAGTGCACCTTGTTAATGTTGGGCTAATAGCTCAGGGATTGTGTATCTGAGGCTCGAAGCCAGAATTTGCAAAGACCCCTTAACTTGTGCTTTCGTTTGTAAATTTAAAATTGTACCTGATTTTCATTGTTATTTCACCTAGTGAAAATTTGTTAAATCTTGTTGTCTATTGAAAATATAACCCTTATTTAAATTTTTAATTCATCTTTCGGACTTGTAGTTAGACCCATTCCAGCCCGCACCTTCTTTCACCTCTGCTGTTCCACAGATACCTCGGAACAATAACGATAATAATAATAATAATAATAATAATAATAATAATAATAATAATGTGTTTTATTTATTCTCGAAAAGTTAGGGATGTAGGCCTACTCCCTTTCTTACACTTAACCAGTCTTAACCTAGAACACTGTTAATAATTGCTACTGATGACGATAATATGATAATATTAAGAATAGTAATAGTATTAATAAAAGTAATCACACGTAAAAACAAATCATATCATTATTTAATACACATCGTACGTACAGTACATTCAGATATATGAATAATGAGTACTATAACTACTACTTAAGAGAAGGTTTAGATCAGGGCCTCTCAAACGCCTAAAATCTCACGCGTGCAAATCGAGGCGCAAGAGCTCCGTGCACTGTGCATCGCTCCCGCTCGGCACGGCTCGGACCAACCCTTCGTCTCTGGGCTACTCGGCTAAGCTCGGATCAACTCGGCTCAATTCGGCTCGGATTTGGAGCGCTACGCAGCAAGTGAGGAAGAGGGAGACAGGGGGAGCGAGCGAGACAGGCGTGGGGAAAGAGAGAGACAGCGCTATTGCTCCAAATCGAGGAGTGGTGGGTCTGCACTCTGGTCAACCAAGCGAAGTCGTCTTTTGCACCGTGCACAGTGCATGCACCAAGCGTATGCACCCTGAGAGGCCCTGGTTTAGATAATATATACTTTTCTACAGTGTACCGAGATATAGCCTTCACTTGAGGTGTGAAGAGAAGGAGTAGTAAGAAGTATAATAAGAAGAAGATCTGTGAAAGGAAGAAGGGAGATAATGATGACGAGGCGGTAGGAGGAGGTAGATTTCCGGTCATAACGGGATGATTCATGCATGTTTACGGTACCAAGTATTTCGACACAGGCATGTTTAAAAGCTGAGCTGCTGGACATGCTTCCGACGTCCACTGGTAAGAGATTCCATTGTTGGGCTGCGGTAACGGTGAATGATTTCGTGTAGTAGATTGCTGTTCTGTGTACAGGAAGGGATAAACACATGGTGCTGCAGGATCGGGTATTTTTGTTATGGTCTGTGGAGAGGAGCTTGATGCGATCTCGGAGATAGGCTGGTTGAGAAGTTTTAAGAATATCAAACAAAAAGCAAAGAGTATGGAGTGTGCGTCGTTCTTGCAGGCAAAGCTACCCGAGCCGTATGGAAGACGGTGTGACATGATCAGCGTAACGAAGTCCACAGATAAATCTTACAAAGTATTGTGAGCATACTGTAATTTCCTTCGCCAGTCTACTCCTAGGTTGTTGTAAACGATAGAGTATCGCAATAATCAAAATGACAAATGACACTTTCATTAATATTCTGATATATGTAATTTTCGTCCTTAGTAATGAGACTGCATGCAGCCATGTTCGATTACTACCTGTCAAGTCAGAGATTATACAGTTCCTCTGATCATGGAAAAATACTATTATCTGCTGGATAATAATAATAATAATAATAATAATAATAATAATAATAATAATAATAATAATAATAATTTATAAGCTCTGTTATTTGTTATTTGCTAGTATTTCTTTCTTTTAGTCTCTCGTCGGACTGGGTGGCTCAGGCGGTAGACCTCTGGCCTTCTGAGCTGAAGTTAGCTGGTTCCATCCCGGCTCAGTCCGGTTGGTCAGCCTCGTGTCGGTAGTTTTACTGGCACGTAAATTAACTCCCACAAGACAAACTTCCGGCACATCGGCGTGTCCAAAAACCGTTAGAGATCGGGACGTAAAACCATTATTATTATTATTATTATTATTATTATTATTATTATTATTATTATTATTATTATTATTATTACAGTCTCTTACAACTGCACTTTTCTCCCTTTCTCTCTTGCACGTCCAAATACGTTTTTATAATCGTTTTTGACTTTGTTCTGAATCTCTGTATCCCAGGTGTCGGCTATTGGTACTTTACTAGCATTTCTACAGTTTTAGTCGTTCTTTTGGACCCGATAAGGTCCAGACAGTTTCGATACAATGCAAGGTCAATAATGAGGGGATGGGAAATACATAATTGTTTATAAAGGATATTCTTGTAGTACTATTGTTCACTAGTTCGTCAGTTAAATGTCTGGTGCCTCGTAAGACTGTTAAACAAAGAACTCTGCGTGAGCCGGCGTGCGAGTAATTTCGTGGCACGCGGTACTTGTAAAGACAGTGCTTTAATTAGGGTTTGTAGTAGAATGTACAGTGATAAAACCTCTCTACGTTGTCACCGCTGGTGCAGTGCTCGGGTGCTCTCCAGGGAGTAGTCTGCTAGTCCGGTCCGGTTACTCTACTTTGGCCTAACAATAACACGAGCCAGCCGTTATGCTAGCGGTGCCACCCCCTTTGGAATTGGAATTGATAACGCGCGGGGGTCCCCATTAGCCGGAGTAAAATGAGGTCCCTGGAGATATACCCTCCCGCACAAATTACAGCAAAAATTTTGCAGCACTAGCTAGGATGCTAGGAAACTGGCGGTAAGGACGACATCCCCGTGGAGCTCCACGGATTATGATGTATGCCCCCATGGGACGGCCAGCCGACACACCTTTCTTCCCGTCCTCCCCGCCCCTCCTCTCTTTATGACTATTGTTTCGTCTCTGCGGATAAAATCACGAGTCTTTATCTCGTAGGAATAATGCCACATCTCGAGCCAGCGTTCCATCATGTGACTCTTCAGAATCCTATCAGGTTACAGCCTTCGACTTGCTTGCTTAAAAAAAAAAAAACACACTGGATTCTCTTATCTTCCACCGCACTGTGGTGCCCTTTGTTCATATCAAGTCACTGTACATTTATGTGATGAAGATTTCTTAGCTGAAATTTTCAGTTTAATGATTTGTGTGCATTTTCTGGCATCCTATGCCAGAAGTGGTGGCAGTTACATATTGACGGCTACCACACTTTTATTATGCAACCCGCAAGGCAATAGCGAGCTATAGGACGGTAGAGCGGAGTGGGGTCAGCCTTTAGATGAGCTTCCTCGACATTACGCAGAATTAGCTGTACTATGTGCACGTGATGTGGTGTAATAACTAGATCTAGGAATTTTATGTACAAAATTTTGCTTAAAAAGGTGCAAGGAAAAGGTGCACCGGGCGAGTTGGCCGTGTGGCTAGGAGCGCGCAGCTGTGAGCTCGCATCCGGGATATAGTGGGTTCGAACCCCACTGTCGGCAGCCTTGAAGATGGTTTTCCGTAGTTTCCCATTTTCACACCAGGAAAATGCTGAGGCTGTACTTTTATTAAGGCCACGGCCGTTTCCTTCCCATTCCTAGGCCTTTCTAGTCCCATCATTGCCATAAGACCTATCTGTGTCGGTGCTAGGTAAAACCAATTGTAAAAAAACAAAAACAAAAAAAAAACGTGCTTTGTTTCGGGAATGTAACTGTAACAAGTTTCAGCAAATCAGTCATTCACATTCTGCAATTATCTATTTTTTTAAAAATCCTACTTATTGGCGAGCGAATTTCCTTGGATATGTTTTTCGGTCTGTGAATAACCCACAGCGCGGCCCAGTTTTTACCCCCAAGGACCAATATCACTTCTTCACCCGTGTGAAGTCCTATCTTCTTTTATTAGAGCCAAGGCGCGTAAAGAAATTTTAACGTTGTTGTGACACGAGAACTACACAGGTGTCAAGGTTTCTTTTACACCTTTACTTTAGTGTCGGGGTGAAAGATATACAGCCGGGTTCATATTATGCCGCGCCGTACACAACGTGCTGCCACTTCATGTTCGCCATAAACCAAACAAAGTGCCAAAGCAAAGCTCTACACAAAAGTTATGGCGGTCACTCAGGTAGGTGACCATCTGCAGTGTCACCTCATCTCCTCATGGTACTCGTCGCAATTCACTAGAATTATTCACTTGTTAGTACAATTTCGACTTCATCCCAGAGTCGAAAGGATGCAAGTTTTATTGACAGACACCGATAAGTTGTTTCACTGCAAAGGTTCTCCTGAAACGACGTGTTACAAAGAACCATCTCACGGTTTACTTTCATGACCACCTTCTTTCCCTCCGTTGGCCACCGAGCCAGGGCTCGCTTTCAGGAAGTGGAAAATGTAACGCAATGCGAGTTATGATGATAATTAATCCCAGGATATTTGGCAGAGGAACTCGATATTTTTCTCTTTAAAATAATAAAAATAATAGTAATAATAATAATATTAATGCCTGGCTCCATGGCTAAATGGTTAGTGTTCTGACCTTTAGTCACAGGAGTAACGGGTTCGATTGCCGGTAGGGTTGGGAAATTTAACCATCATTGATTAATTGCGCTGGCACAAGGGTTGAGTGTACGTGTCGTCTTCATAATAATTTCATCCTCGTCACGACGTGCAGGTCGCCTACGGGAGTTAAATCAAAAGAACTCCACCTGGCGAGCCGAACATGTGCTCAGACACTCCTGGCACTAAAAGCCATGCGCCACTTCATTTCAATAATAATAATAATAATAATAATAATAATAATAATAATAATAATAATAATAATAATAATAATAATAATAATAATAATAATAATAATGAAGTAAGAAAGGATTTAGAAAAAACAATATAACAACAGAAGAAATAAATAATAGAGAAGGCTTTCGGGAAATAGTATTGAAAATAGAAGGATTCCAAGGTAGGAAAGTAAAAAAGACTGGTTCAAAGTGGTCTGAAGACAGAAAGAAGAAACATAGTGAACAGATGAAAGCGTACTGCAAGAAAAAGAAAGAACAAAGAAGAAGGAATTGAAATTGGCACGTGGTCCTCTGGTGGCCCATTCGAAAAAAAAAAATTAATAATAATAATAATAATAATAATAATAATAATAATAATAATAATAATAATAATAATAATAATCAGATGACCCGTGCTACTCCGGAGCATTCTTTATACATAGGTATAACGTGTCTTGGTGTGAAATTGCTCCATGTGCTAACCCGGGTATTTTTTAATAATAATGTTATTGGCTTTACGTCCCACTAACTACTTTTAGGTTTTCGGAGACACCGAAGTGCCGGAATTTAGTTCCGCCGGAGTTCTTTTACGTAGCAGTAAGTCTATCGACACGAGGCTGACGTATTTGAGTACATTCAAATACTACTGGACTGAGCCAGGATCGAACCTGCCAAGTGGGGTCAGAAGGCCAGCGCCTCAATCGTCTGAGCCACCCAACCTGGCCGGGGCAGTTTCACTGAACGTTTATATTACCCTTCTTAATTAGGTGTGCTAGGAGTGTCTAACCCCCCACGTTTACTTTTGATATTAACATTAAGAACAAAAGTTTGTACTTTGCTAATATGCCGGGCGAGTTGACCGTGCGGTTAGGAACGCGCAGCTATGAGCTCGCATCCGGGAGATAGTGGGTTCGAACCCCACTGTAGGCAACCCTGGAGATGGTTTTCCGTGGTTTCCCATTTTCACACCAAGCAAGTTCTGGGGCTGTACCTTAATTAAAGCAACAGCCGCTTCCTTCTCATTCCTAGGCATTTCCTCTTCCATCGTCGCCCTAAGACCTATCTGTGTCGGTGCGACGTAAAGCAACTAGCAAGAAGAAAACAACCCAACTTTGCTAATATTATGTCGTTATGGTGGAAGCGTGCTGGGCCCATAACCCAGAGGTCCGTGGATCGTAACCACGCTCTGCTACCAAATGTATAGCAACTTCTGGCTCAGTGAGGAAAGCAACGGGAAACTACCTCACTCCTCATTCCCCTAGCACGCCTCTTCAGTGACACCTAGGCCATCTATGACAGCTAATGGTGGACCTGTTGAGGATCAAACCAGCCTTCGGGCTGAATACCCAACATACATGGTTAGTTAAACGTCATAAAGGCTTCGTGAATGACTGCAGCAAAAAGATGTTGTTTATGGTAATGCTCACATGTTACGCTCTTCATGCGGTGACACCCAGAAGTATTGTTCAGAAATGAAACTTGTTAATCTCCAATTCATTCTTGGTTCGAAACGATATCATTAAGATAGCTATTAATATACACGTATTAGGTTTACAATTCACACTGACAGAATGCAGTAATGTAGCCTGTTTTGTCTACGTCTAGTCGGCGCTGTTAGCAAAGAGCTTCAATTAATGAGATGGGTTGCGCCCTCAAATTTTCTCTGATACTTTTGTTATTCAGCTGCTCTCCTTTATCAAACACTCCCTGGCATTTAACAATCCAGTACACTCCACATTTTACTTTTCTGGTGTACTACTCTGAAAACCCTGAGGTTCACTCAGCCTACACTAAGAATGAGCACCAGGTTAATTCCTAGGGGCAAAGGTGGCCTGGCGTAGAGCTAACCACTCTACCCCATCACGTGCCGCGGTTAACAATGGTGGAAGCCTTTACCTTCCACTCTTCCTAGGGCCTTCATGGCCTGTAAGGAGGTGACTTTGTCTTTTGACTACTCTGAAAAACATAAGCACATAACTATACCATTCCCACGGACCTACTACGCTGTCGTAGCAGGGAGAGAGATGAAATGAAATGGCGTATGGCTTTCAGTGCCAGGAGCGTCCGAGGTTATGTTCGGCTCGCCAGGTGCAGGTCTTTTGATTTGACACCCGTAAGCGACCTGCGCGTCTTGATGAGGATGAAATGATGATGATGATGACGACACATACACCCAGCCCCCGTGCCAGCGAAATTATCCAATGATGGTTAAAATTCCTGACCCTGCTGGGAATCGAACCCGGGACCCCTGTTCACGCTAACCATTCAGCCATGGAGCCGGACAGGGGGAGAGATGGTACTCTCACATGGCGCGTCCTAGGTGGCGGATAGCGGGGTCCTAACCGGCTTGCCGGCGGACTTGTGCGAAACCATTCGGAATAAGGCATATGTCCATGTGAAGCTTTTTGCTTCAAATGATCGTTCCTGTCGTATCCCTGATTAATGACCTTTCCTCCTTGGACACTCTGTATAATTTGATGTTGAGTAGACTAGGTCGATGTTGAGGAAAGCCGACAACTTGTTTTGTACTGTTGGTGTGTTGATCGTAAAAGGTTGGGTGATCGCGTTGCAGGTCATCTCGACACAGTCTGTTCTATAGAAATGATCGGTCTGTGGTTTGGATGAGGATCCGGTGGTAATGGAGCTGTTATAGGTTGTATAAAGGGGACTAGAGGGTGATGTGTAGGAGTTGTGATGTGACAGATTTTTTGGGGGGGTTTAGGGCCTTGTCGAGGAATCGCTGGGAGAGAAGGGAAATGTGGATGTCACGTTTGACGAAAGGGAAGCTATCATGAATATCCTTGATGGGTTCGAATCCCACTCCCGGTAGCCCTCAATAGGGTTTCCCATTTTTACACCTGGCAAATGCGGGACTATACCTTACAGTAATTAAGGCCGTTGCCGCTATCTACCCAGTCCTAGCCCTTTCTCATCCTTGCTTCGCCCAAAAACCTTCGATGTGTTAGTGCGACATTAACCATTAAAAATCGAAAAGAAACTATATAAATAAAGAAAAAATAAATCACAGCATTAGGCTGCTCAAATGATTTCTGGATTCTCTGCAAAGTGTAAAGCAAAACTGAACGCATGTCAATTCAAAATACCTACGCACGGTGGATCACACTAAATATTATCATTATTACCATACATTAATATAAATATTTATCTAATAAGTTTTGCGATACATTACAGCATATTTAAAAATTTACTGAGCGATTTGGTCATGCGAATAGGGTCGCGCAGCCTGGAGCTTTCATTCGGGAGATAGCGAGTTCGAAGCCCTGAAGATAGTTTTCTGTCGTTTCCCATTTTCACTCCAGGCAAATGTTGCGGCTGTCCATTAATTAAGACCCTGGGCGCTACCTTTCAAATCATAGCTTTTTCCCATCCTTCCACCATCGGAAAGTTTCAGTGTGCTAGAGCGACGTTAAACAAGCAGGAAAAAAGAAGAAAACATTTTAATAAAAAACCTCTGATATTGATTGATTTCGTAATAAATGTCGCGTTCTCCTCGTGACTGCCACAAAGAACTACAGCTGGTCACTCGTTGTGTTCAATAATGTATACCGTCGTCACGCCTAGAAAAACCGGTATGTGATAATATTTCAGCTCAGAACTCTGGCCAGAAAGATTTTCTTATCGAAGGTTCAGTATTGTATGAACTATATCAAGGAATTTTTGTTCTGAGTGATACATGTACTGCGGGTGAGTATTTATCCCCTCAACATTAACACATAGCGGTATTTCCAGGCGCAACGACGGTATAACGTGTAACCTATAGTACATTCCCTCTAATTCTCAAAGACAGCTTTTCTTATTACATTTGTCACTCCTCTATTTGTAGGGATTTGGTTACTGCTAAATTTGAACCTCACGTTTCTCTGTAATGCCCACGCACAGTAGGGGGTGCTGTTAGCTGTACTTGGCAGATTGTGGAGAGCATAGGGGAATCAAAACTACCACTAGTGATGTGGGGAATATTCAATTAATTTGAAATTAATTGATTGCCTTCTCGTTCCATTCATATCGCAAGAGACACATTTAACTGATGAACCAAATTATTAGCATGTTTCATGGGGAATACTCAAATGAATTTTAGAAAACGGATTTCTCTCGAGTCCAGAGTAATGTACAGGATGGAAGTATTTGTTTTATTCCAAATTAATAGCCCAAAAATAATAGGAACTTGAAAGAAAGCATGTTGGTCATGACTCTCTCTAAACAAACAAACAAACAAACAAACAAACAAACAAACAAACAAACAAACAAACAAACAAACAAACAAACAAACAAACAAACAAGTATATTATATTTCTAATTTCTAGGCTGTGATTGCTGTCAGAGAGAGAATGAAATATCGTTCGATTCTCTTTGTATTAAATAAGGTGTTTTCTATTCTATGCTTGTTATGTCATACTGTTCTTCTTATTATTATTATTCCACTTTTGCCTCACTGGTGGGTTTGCGGTTACGAACCGTGTCACACATATGTAGATCTGCCTCGGTTTTACGGCCGGATGCCCTTCCTCACAGTAACCCTATCATCTTCTTTTCCTGCCGCTTTTTCCCACATATGTGGGGTCGCGAGCGCGAACTGTGTCGCAAAAGTGGATTTGTTCCTGGTTTACGGCCGAATGCCCTTCCTGACGCAATCACTATTGCGTGTTTCTGTGGTGGTTTGTAGTGCGCGCGTGTTTGTGTGTGTTGTCTGAATATGAAGAGGAAAGTTAATCTCTGGCCCTGCCGAGAATTGAACCCGTGGTCCATTCAGATAGGGAGCCAGACTTGCTTGTTACTTCATATGCTCGTTTATATAGATATAGAGCTCGAAACCCAATGGAGCTTTCTAATGAGTCATATTAGAGAAGGTGAGGAGGGAGTCGTTTACTGTTGCTTTCCCCACTGAGCCTAACTTATATAAAATGACCGCCTATACTACCAGTTGCACCTCTCACGCTCTACATGGCCTTTTTGCCTGAATTACATTAGCTAGGACCGGCACTTATGGTATCACTCACACAATCACTAATTTCCACAGCTGACGCTGTTCATAATAATTGAACGGTAGTTGCTTCTGTTAATTATGATGGCATTATTATTGTTGTTATTGTTATTATCATCAGTGCTGTTAGTCATACCTGGCAGTTCCAAAACGATAACCATTGTGGGCGATGCCACAGTGAGTATGAAATGTAGTTGCATATGTTTTGGGTTCTTGTTCGTACAGCGAATCACTGCGAATTTCGAGACACCATAAAATATTATCTGCCATTGCTGTCGCGTTAAGAGACAGTTCTTTGTACAGGCCACGTCCGCCAACCCTCTCACCTTCTCCGCACATCTCCTTCACCGATACAAATCTCCTGGCCTGAGAGACGGCGTCACCGTCTAGGAGGCCCGTCTCCCCCTTCAGGGGAGGAATGAAAACATTTAGTAGAAGTAGTTCCATCTGGAGAATGCCTTTGTTCTAATAATTGCAATTACTGCTCTCAAAGGCTAAGTTGCAATATTACTCAATAATTTCAATGGACTAATTACAAACATTATTTTTTTCCATACTCTTTTATCTTAAATTACGAAATCATAGTGTTCATTAGGCTCTGTCTTATGCCAATCCCTGAATGGGGAAATCATGATGTTTGGCGGATTTATGTTGTATTAACACATCAGAGGTTTTCAGGAAGGGGAAGAGGAATTTCATTGGCTTTCGCTTAGAATAGGTCCATTGCTCGACACTGTATTTGTTATTTGTTGCTTAAACTATCTAAGTAAAGATTCTTCAATATCTGTGTGCTCAGGTGATATGGCCTGCTTGAATTTTAAAGAATTTTCTTCGTAAAGAGACTGTATTTTCTCTGTTCTTCCAAATCGTAGAAATCATTTAGTGTGAAACACCGAATTCCTTCGTGATGCTGGCGTTCGTTTACTCATTTTCTAATCCCCATAAAGTGTGAATTTTCTTCAATATTAAACACTTTCCTTTTCTTCTGTAGCATCTTCACAGCGATGCTTGCCTTGACTGTTGAACAGACAGACCGATTTGAATTCTACATTAAGAAGCGTTTTATTGTTGTCAGAAACCCCCAAATATGTAACAAATAAAAAAATCAACATTTGACGTTATAGCGGATACATTTCTCCGAAAATGTAATCTATCAATGGCGTATGCTCGTTGAGAATCCCCTGTTGCTCTTCGTTAGGAGTGGGTAATAACTCGTGTCATTCCACTGTTGGTATTCTATGTTTTGCACAGTTTCTTATATATTTTACACATCTAATACACAGTTGTCGGCCCCGTGGTGTTGGGGTAGCGTGCCTGCCTCTTACCTGGAAGCTCCGGGTTCGATACCCAGCCAGGTCAAGGATTTTTTCCAGGATCTGAAGGCTGGTTTGAGGTCCACTCAGCCTACGTGATTAGAATTGAGGAGCTATCTGACGGTGAGATAGCGGCCCCGCTCTAGAAAGCCAAGAATAACGGCCGAGAGGATTCGTCGTGCTGACCACACGACACCTCGTAATCTGCAGGCCTTCGGACTGAGCAGCGGTAGGCCAAGAATCTTCAAGGGCTGCAGTGGCCTGGGGTTATTTAATACACATTTACATTCATCAAACTGGGCAGACCCATCAATGTTGGTCCTATGACATGGAAGTACATCTCCATCACGGCATGTTGGATTGTATTATCAAATCACAGGCATAAGAATCAAGAAAGGTACTTTATAAAACATGGCGGCGTGTTCCCATCCTCCTATACACAACATTTTGTTACCGGACTATCATGATATAGCGTAAGCTGCTGTCGCCTAGCGACAATCTATCCATCAAGTCGATCCAATCTTGGTGCGGCTTTGCAATTTAATAAAATTACATAAAATTACTCATTATAATAAAAGTACCTATTCGATTTCGTTCAAACTCCTTTATAACCCCCCTCAGAAGTAATAAGAACAAATTGTGAAATTTTCAGCGAAATCGGTCCCGTAATTTTTGAGTCTATTAATCCCAAATATACCAACATCCAGTTTTATATAGATATATACGCCGTTAAAAGCGGTGTCACTGTAAACGATTTGGACTGTAATTTAAGAAAGAGTTTTTTTTTTTTTGCTAGTTGGTTTACGTCGCACCGACACAGATAGGTCTTATGGCGACGATGGGACAAGGAAGGGCTGGGAGTGGGAAGGAAGTGGCCGTGGCCTTAATTAAGGTACAGCCCCAGCATTTGCCTGGTGTGAAAATGGGAAACCACGGAAAACCATTTTCAGGGCTGTCGACAGTGGGGTTCGAACCTACTATCTCCCGAATACTGGATACTGGCCGCACTTAAGCGACTGCAGCTATCGAGCTCGGTTTAAGAAAGAGTTGAAATGCAGCAGGGAATATTCTGACACCCGAGGAGTGTGACGAGTCACCTCCAACAATGTAGCCCTGTTTTCCCTCCACCATTTCATCCGCCAAGTTGCGATCTTTCCTCATAACGTGCCCGCAACTTCCAACTTCCGTCTGCGACTGAACGAAACTAAATAGTGCTGATTCTGCCTACGAGTCCAGTCTCCATTAACAAGACCCGGCCCAACTGCTGTTGTCAGAGACACACGTCAGCTGTCAGTGGTGTGGCTGACGGGCCGTCAAACCAAACTTCTCAGTTTCCGCTGAGTTCTTCCCAAGATATGATTATTGCATCGAACACGTTCTTGAAATGCGCCACTTGATTACTATCGCATCACGCTGTGTGCGATAATTTGATATACGTCGTGTTTGTTAACTTAACCATTGTGGTTTGATTATATCGTCCCTGTTCTGCCAAAACGGCGAATGTGGCACTGCTCTTCTGGTCACGCCTTCCAGCCATATATTTATGTGCGGTCCATCAGAACAATTTTCGTTGTTCATTTTCCTATGCGCGCGTGTAAAGGAAAATGAACTTTACTGTACCATACTGAAGGAATGCATGTCATCATCATCATCATCTGTTTACCCTCCAGGTTCGGCTTCTCCCTCGGACTCAGCGAGGGATCCCACCTCTACCGCCTCAAGGGCAGTGTCCTGGAGTTTCAGACACTTGGTCGGGGATACAACTGGGGAGAATGACCAGTACCTCGCCCAGGCGGCCTCACCTGCTATGCTGAACAGGGGCCTTGTGGAGGGATGGGATGACTGGAAGGGATAGGCAAGGAAGAGGGAAGGAAGCGGCCGTGGCCTTAAGGTAGGTACCATCCCGGCATTCGCCTGGAGGAGAAGTGGGAAACCACGGAAAACCACTTCCAGGATGGCTGAGGTGGGAATCGAACCCACCTCTACTCAGTTGACCTCCCGAGGCTGAGTGGACCCCGTTCCAGCCCTCATACCACTTTTCAAATTTCGTGGCAGAGCCGGGAATCGAACCCGGACCTCCGGGGGTGGCAGCTAATCACACTAACCACTACACCACAGAGGCGGACTAGGAATGCATGTTTGCATGAAATTTATCCACTCCTAGAGTGTGATGTATTTAAGGTTCATTTTCCGTCACACACGCGCATAGGAAAATTAACTCAACCAAATTGTTCTGATGGACTGCATATAAACATGTGGTTGGGGGCGTGACCAGACTTAAGGAACATAATGGAGGGGAAGAGCATTGTCCCATTCGCCGTTTTGGCAAAACAGGGACGATATGATGGTCCATATTGACTACGATCTCTACTCCAATATATACATATTTTATATTTAAAACCAGCCTTGTCAATACTTAGAGTTAATTAATTATTTGTTTTCACCTAATACGGCGTGCATGCTCTAAACTTTAAATAGAACAACTGACAGAGTTTCAAATTCGGGTGTCAACAATAATCATTGTCCAGTTTTCTAATAGAGGAGAAATATCTTGATCCTGATATCGATGTTCTACTGACAGGCATATTATCCGATGCTAAAGACAAGGACAATAATTATGTTTACGTATGAGCAACAGCAAATTCATTTAGGTCGGAGTGAAGAGCTACCACTCCAGGGAGTGTTCGATGACATTTTAAGATTGTAAATATAATAGTGTCGTTTTAGTGTTCTTTTATGACATTTATGATCTTTTTTATTTTATGTATGACACATATTAAATATTAAGTAAGAGATGTTTAGAGCTTTGGTGTTTGGTGTTTAATAATAAGTCAAAAGTTCCAAAAAATATTTGCAAGTGTGAAAAAACTGTTGAGGAAGAGGACAGTGAAGGCCTCGAAACACGTGGTCTCCTTTTCCTTCTTTTCCTACCACTTTTTCCCCGCACCTGTGGGGTTGCGGGTGAGAACTGCGTCGCACATGTGGATTTGGCCCTATTTTATGGCCGGATGCACTTCCTGACGCCAACCCTATATGGAAGGATGTAATCACTATTGCGTGTTTCTGTGCTGGTTGGTAGTGTAATGTGTTGTCTGAATATGGAGAGGAGAGTGTTGGGACGGAACAATTAATTAGCAGCGATTAAAATCCGCTGTTCTGGGACCCTCTGAACCGAAGGCCAGTACGCTGACCATTCAGCCAACGAGTCGGATTCCACGAAACATGTGGTGATAACAAAAAAATTAAATAACTTTAAGTATTGACAAGGCTGATTTTAAATATCAAATGTGTATTTATTGGAGTAGATGCGTCGTGTTATTAGTAGGGCTGGGAGTTTGAAAATCAGCGAGTGAGTTGGCCACGCGTTAAGGGCGCGCAGCTGTGAACTTCCATTCGGGAAATGGTGCTTTCGAATCCTACCATCGGCAGCCGTGAAGATGGTTTTCCGTGGTTTCCCATTTTCACACCAGGCAAATACTGGGGCTAAGCTCTCTCCTCATCATTCCCAGTTCTTTAATATCCTCACAGATTCTTTACAAACTACTTTATTAAGCCAGAAAATCAGTCTTAAGCGTCTTATGTCCTTTTTCATGATAACAAAACACTTATTGAAGAAATAACTAAATGAAAATGTCACGTCATGATATTACATTTTTATTCGATGTTCCACCATGAGCTGTTAATCCTAGCAATCTTATACTCGTACTTTAGGCATCATTGGAATATTTTTTTCTTCTTCAAAATTAACATTCTACATTACCCCGCACAATGTTTCACCTTACGTGGTATTATTGATATCTTGACTAGAGTCTGTTGAGGTTGGTGTGATTTTGTTACGTGTAATCGGTTAATAATAATAATAACAATAATAATAATAATAATAATAATAATAATAATAATAATAATAATAATAATAATAATAATAATAATATGTGAAAGAGAGTGTTACGAGTTTAATTTAAGTATCATTGTGGTAATAATACTACTGCTATAATATACAGGGTTATTTAGGTACGTTCCCAACCTCAAATATCCCCTGATCTGCTAAAAATATAGACATTCTGTTTCAAAATTCTTTAATTGTATTAAGGGGCTCATAAAACACTGTCCAATTCGTCTCCATCACTTGCGTTATGTCCGACTCGTTGGCTGAATGGTCAGCGTACTGGCCTTCGGTTCAGAGGGTCCCAGGTTCAATTCCCTGCCTAGTCGGGGATTTTAACCTTCATTGGTTAATTCCAATGGCTCGCGGGCTGGGTGCTCGTTCTGTTCTCAACACCCCTGCAATTCACACACCACACGTAACACAATCCTGCACCACAATAACACGCAGTTAGCTACACATGGCAGATGCCGCCCACCCTCATCGGAGGGTCTGCGTTACAAGAGCTAGAAATAGCCACACGAAGTTAGTATTACTTGCGTAATTACCTTAACTACATGACCAATTCGCTCGGTCCATTTAAGTGTGTCTGTATTATTATTATTCACGGTTTGGGTCACGTAGCTGTCACCTTGCGTTCGGGAGATAGTGGGTGCGAACCCCACTGTCGGCAGCCCTGCAGGTAGTTTTCCATGGTTTCGCAGCCAAATGCTGGGGCTGTACCTTAATTAAGGCCACGCGGTCGCTTCCTTCCCACTCTTACTGCTTCCCCATCCCATCTTCGCCAAAGGACCTGTCTGTGACGGTGCAACGTTATTCAGATTGTATTTATAGGGTATATTATTATTGAAAATCGTTGATTTGTCCTAGAAATGAAGATGGATCCTTCTGTTAAGAGACGGAGTCTCCAGCGCTAGGCCAAGGGGATACAAGAACGTGTTCGGGGCAGACGCCTCAACTAGTAAACTGGTTATTGAATCGTATAAAGTAAGATATTTTAATACTATTTTGACTGGCAATGTGTTTACCAGTAATGAGCACAGTATTCGTAATTTATTGATCGTCAAGTCAACAGGTTGGCGCTGTTGCAATGTCCTACTACATCTTCCATAGCTTCAGGAGTATTTATAGTTCCAAACGTCTGAAACTTAACCCAATGAATACACAGCGGGGTGCATTCCAGGCCTAGTCACACATTTGTACCTGGATCTAAGGGCTAGTTCGAGGTTCACGCAGCTTACGCGAGGACAGTTGAGGAGTCATATGATGGTAAGATAGCGGCTGTGGTCTAGAAAGCCCGGGTAACCAGCAAATTAAGACTTTCATGGAATTGAAGCCTTCAAAATGCGTAGGATCCACGCTTGACTGCTCTCTTCCTTCACAAAACACTGCTATAATATTAAACTGAATTGAAATAGCGTATGGCTTTTACTGCCGGAGTGTCCGAGGACATGTTCGGCTCGCTAGGTGCAGGTCTTTTGATTTGACTCCCGTAGGCGACCTGCGCTTATTGATGAGGATGAAATGGTGATGAAGACGACACATACACCCAGCCCCCGTGCCAGCGGAATTAACCTATGATGGCTAAAATCTCCGACCCTGACAGGAATCGAACCCGGGACCCCTGTGACGAAAGGCCAGCACGTTAACCATTTAACCATGGAGCCGGACACATTAAACAGAATTTCAATGCTAGAAATCAATGGTCTAAAACCATGTTGTTCCAAGCCCCATTTACCTCATTTTACAGTAGAAGCGATTTCATTTTTGTGCTGTCAATTTGTATCTTATTTATTGTCATAGGCTGACCTCGTGGCCTAGAAACTACAAGCAGAGTTGGAAATGAAACTTTGTAAAGTGCTGAAATCTAGATTTCAAAGTATAGTCACGGATCTTTATTCTCTATTTTTATTTTAAAGGCTGTAATAGGTCTCCTGGCCAGAGAGAAGGCGTAACCTTCTAGGTGGCCCGGCCTTTCCCTTGGTCCTGTAATAGGTATAATGAGAACGTGAAACTATTTTCCAGACGATAATCCTGGTTTCAAATAAAAAGTAAGGGTTAGGAAATAAGAGCTGAACCCCCTCCCCCATGGCACTACAGCCCTTGAAGGGCCTTGGCCTACCCAGCGACCGCTGCTCAGCCCGAAGGCCTGCAGATTACGAGGTGTGGTGTGGTCAGCACGACATTCCTCTCGGCCGTTATTCTTGGCTTTCTAGACCGGGGCCGCTATCTCACCGTCAGATAGCTCCTCACTTCTAATCACGTAGGCTGAGTGGACCTCGAACGACCCCTCAGGTCCAGGTAAAAATCCCTGACCTGGCCGGGAATCGATCCCGGGGCCTCCGGGTAAGAGGCAGGCACGCTACCCCTACACCACCGGGCCGGCGATAAGAGCTGAAATGACTGGAAATTATTCACAATCGCACTGATACCAAATAAGAGTAGAAACATATAGATTCTAACCGCTGGCATTTAAGTTCAGTGTCATCGATGTAACAGCGTGATTAAATGAAAGAAAATCACAACCAAGCCTGTGGAACATATAGCCAGGTGAGTGAACTCCAATCCAGCCGTCAGTCCAGGATTATATTCCTTGGAAGAGTCAGGAATCGGACCCGAGACTACTGGATAAGAAACGGCACGCTACCCGTACACCAGGGGTCTGGGTTGTATGATTTACCAATATCATAACTCAGGTGCAATAATAACAATATTTTAAATTCCGTTTAAGTAGCATTTTCGGAAATATCCAGTATTTTGCTCGACAGTAGCTGATCTGCTAGTTCTGAATTAGCTGTACTTACCACAGAATATAAAACTAATTTCTTTCAAGACTATGTAATGATGTCGATATAGTTACTTTGGGAAGTGTGGCTTAAATATTGTCATTCTTTCCCGGCACACTAGCAGTTCATTCGCGGAACACTGGTTGAAAAAAGCATGGTCTAGAACAATACCTAGGAATTAGGCAGAGTCATTCATTTGAAGGTATGTGCCATTCAGTTGAATATCTAGGTAACTTCCCAATTCAAAGATCATCATATTTGTTACAAGAAGATTCATCATAGGAAAATCGGAAGTGAAGAGGGTCTTGATCAATTCTGAGGACGTTTTACGATTTTGTACCATTGATTCTCTAACATTTCCCCAAGTAATTATGCATGTTTCATAGGCACACGATATAATGTTGGAGTTTACAATTCCGCTGACACATACCATTTCATAATTTTCTTCGCACTCTTTACGTTGTTCTAAGTACCAAGTTAGAAGATATAAAGCGGCAGACGAATACCACAGTGTTCTAGTTTCATTAGTAACAGTAGTTATTGTTGAGGGAGGATTTACAGTAAACGTTTCGTTAAACAGTGGACATCTTCAGGGAAATTTTTAGCAAGAAAGATTGAAAAATAAGATATGGCATTTAAATTAACTTGTTATTCTCGGATTCCTTTCTGAATAATTAATAATTCTTATTAGTGGACAGTGTACATCCATTATCGAGAAGATCCACCGACCACTCAACTACTTCTTCTCCCGTCGTTCCCCCTTGCAGGAGAGTAGAACACAATCTCTTAGCAACATTCTGTTTTAAACATGGGTCGCTGAAGCTCAGCTTAAGTCGCTATCTTCGGGAAACAAACATCGCATCTTTGTGTTCATTTCGTAAAATGCGGTGGGAATTATGTTGTCACCTCTAGCCAGCTTACCCTGGATTAATTGTCCCATGTCACACTCTATGAGATACTTACTTACACTTAACTGGAATTCGCTTTTTCTCCCAGGATTAACTTGCCAACGCGAATGCAGATGAGGTTTAAAAGAAAATATCAAAGGTGGACAAGAGGTATCAACTGGTATTACTGTTAAAGCAGCTGTCGCTTGCGCCCTTCTCATATCCGGAACTCTTCTTCATAGCGAGGGGAGACGTTAGCTTAGTGGTTATTTAAAGGGTCTCTTCACATTATACGAAGTTCAGATTCAGGGTGAATTATTTCGTCCCCATCCTTCCATACACCGCACACAGAGTTATTTGATCCTAAACCGCGAAAAAAGTCTTTACAGTAGTTATAAACACGCGAATACTCGGAAACGGCGACTGACTGATAAGGTTGAGATCCTGAGTGAACATAAGAACCGGGTTTTGTTTTACATGACTCACTTGGCGTGGCTGGCCAGTCGTCATCTAAGCGCTTTGCTGAGTGCATGTACGAAATTCTAAGTAAAACAAAGCAATAATATCTGTGTTACTTTCTAGTATTTTTAAATGAATTGTTGTGATTTTTCAAATGGATAACGTTGAGCCAGGTACGTACTTTTATTAGAACTACATTCAAATGTTTATAATTGCAGTAATTTAGTTACAACTCTATGATTTTGAAACTCTGAAAAAATACACTTTGTTTCACCTAAAAATAAATTTAAGAGTTAATTAGTTAATGTTCCTGACTTTTCTGTATTGTGCTTTTTCTAGAATATGTTACTTAACTGAAAATTTGAATTTTAGGTGCCAAAGAGGTCCAATTAATTTCATATTATGAGTTTTAGTGCAGCCTATATTATTTAAGAAAAACTATGAATTTCCGACTGGTAATCTCATTTCTCATTCTGTTCAGCGCCTTGTTACTCGATAATTTATATCTAAGAAATTGAAGCAATATTCTGAGAATGATTTTTCAGAAAACAAGACATATATTGAAAGTAGCAAATGTACCCGTGCTTCGCTACGGTATTCTACATTGTATACGGATTTCTCCGTAAATTACTGTAAAGGCAGTGAGTAAGATTATATTAAACTGCATCTACAAACGGACTTCACCATCAGACGCTTCGTTTAGTGTTCTACATGGTTGGTCCTATGACATTTTCTCGTATCTCCTATATTTATGGGTTAGATTTAGTTAGTCATTGAATGGGGTGAAATTTGGTACAGATTTCACATACTACTTTTTATTTTTGATACCAATGTGACACTGGAATCATGACATTTGGTAAACATATGGCCACTGGTAATGTCAATGTGCGTGCCCAATGTTATGATTGCATCTTTCCCATAAGTATGCCAAACGATAACTTATACGTGTAAAAAGTACAAAATTAACTTGAAATGGATAACTACAGCTCTGTTTAACTTATAAGGGATAGAAATACAACAAAAAAGTCATAGGACCAAAGTTGTAGATCTCTCCAAAATGAAAAGCGACTGTGCGTTCTGTTTTGTGATACGACTTACCGTTTAACCACCAATTATCCCGAAACGAAGGTCTGCGCCGTCGTTAAAATTTCATACATATTCCGACATTTTCCGGGGACAAAAGTTACAATTTGCATAGCTTGGAATATTTCCTCAAAGAAAAGCGTCCAGGTTTCGGGATTAGTATTCACATATGTAGGGAGTAAGTAAGGAAGAAAATAATACAGTTAAGAAAGTTGAAATTAATAGAAAATAGGTTTATAACTGAGGACGGCCGGATAGGACAAATAGGTAAATACCAAGTGAATGTATTGGAAAATCAAATGCCCCTCAATAAATTATGCTGGTATGAGTTATGGATATAAGAAAGCAGTAACAGAGGAGAAATTTATAACCTCCAACGATATTCCACCAATATCCCGCAGAATGACCGATTGACGTCTCTCTTGTTTTCTACCCAAGGAACAATCACGAATTTACAAGAATGGTGACGAAAATGGCAAGACGTTACTTCCCTGCTGGCAAGCAGTCAGAGACGTTGCCATGGTAACCTGTAGGTTCGTTGTCGGTCTGTCGGTCACTCAATGCAGAGCATGATACCCGCAGAAAATAGTAATCTTCTCCGTCATTTGAAGAGTAAGGTAAATTATGAACATAACAAAAGTTGTTTATAATGAAGAGATGTTTCACATACAGTCCACGGGGTTCACAGAAAATCAATAGTACAAGAGAAACTGGAGGAAAACCGTCGTGTTTTCCTATTCTATTCGAAGATTTTAAAATTATATGCATATAAAAACCTTCCACGTGATGAGTATACACTAAATATGACGTTTGGTCGTGATCTATCCAGCCGTCTCGCTGTGATGGTGAAACAGGCAAACAGACAGACAAACGAACAGACACGAAAAATAAAAACCACCGATTCGGTATTGAGTTGACCTAAAACGGATAAATATCTGGAAAATTGGCAAAACAAACGAAATTACAGACAGCGGACCCCCTACAACTTTATTTATATAGATGAAGTAATAGATGATCCTACAGAGCAATATAGGCATTATAATCAGATTATTATTGACGTGTGACCCGTATTTAAATTGCATTAAACAAAGAAAAACTAAATCATAGCCTTTTACCAAGATTACTTTAGAAATTCTGCTTCCTTGGAAAATAATGAACAAGTATCTGAGGAACATGCGGAAGAATATGATGAAGGGGGGTGGGATTCTTCCTTCCTTCCTTCCTTCCTTCCTTCCTTCCTTCCTTCCTTCCTTCCTTCCTTCCTTCCTTCCTTCCTTCCTTCCTTAATCCGTTTACCGTACAGGGTTGGTTTTTCCTCGGATTCAGCAAGGGATCCTACCTCTACCGTCTCAAGGGCAGTGTCCTGGAGTTTGAAACGTTGGGTTGCGGGCTACAACTGGGTAGGAGGATCGGTTGGTCGCGCAGGTGGCCTCACCCGCTGTGCTGAACAGGGTCCTTGTGGGGGTGGATATGAAGATCGGAAGGGATATTAAGGAAGAGGGAAGTTAGGTACCATCGCGGCATTTGCCCGGAGGAGAAGTGGGAACCCACGGAAAACCCCTTTGAGGATGGCTGAGGTGGAAATCGACCGAACCTCCACCCACTCTACTCAGTTGACCTTCCGAGGCCGAGTGGACCCCGTTCCAGCTCTCGTGCCATTTTTTCAAATTTCATGGCAGAGCCGGGAGTCGAACCCGGGCCTCCGAGGGTGACAGCTAGTCACACTAACCACTACACCACAGAGGCGGACGTGATTGGCACCTGAGAGCACTAAACATTAGTTGTGCATGTGTGTAATGGCTCCTTTGGTGAAAGTTTTATTGTATATTATTGAATCTCAGAACAAAAACAAACTATTATTAACTCAATAATACAATAAATATGTAACTTATAATAATAATAATAATAATAATAATAATAATAATAATAATAATAATCATAATAATAATAATAATAATAATAGTAATAATAATTTAAAAACTTTGATAACAAGTATATTCAATGCAAGAGCTTTTTAGGCATGAATTTAAATTTGGTTACCGTGCGTGCTACTTTTTCTACGCATGTTGTTGTAGTTGTGCGTATTTTAATGAAACCAAATTAAAATAGTAGCCCTGCTATTTCAATCTAAATTAAGCACGCTGTGGAATGGAAACATGGAGTGTCAGTAACTGTGAAATTATTGTGGTTTGTACAATACAGGATTTGATTACATTAATCAAAACGAAATATTCTTAATTGCAATTTAATTGCGCGGCTTTTCTATTATTTTAATCTGTCACTTTATCGGAATACGATGCGATGAGCAGGAAATGTTAACGTGGCGTTCCTAAACCTTAGTGTGAATTTAAACGGGGGCAAATTTAATTTCCCTGCAGAGTGTATATAAGTAGAATGTTAGTTTATATTATTAATTTAGCATCTTTAAGTTGATTTTAGGTGGTATATTTATAAAGTAATCACAGTAAAACCTCTCCTCAGCGGAAACCCAAGTGAGCGGTAATACTTCCGCTGTATACAGGATTCCTGTTCATAAAAGTGGTTAAAAACACAAAAATCGTAAGTGCATACAACCGGTAGATTATCCAGCAGTTTATTTATATGATTTTGTGCGGTAATAGATACTATAATGACTCTAATTACACACTTTATACACTACCGGTCTAAAGTTTTCGATCGCCAATGAAAAACTATATACTTCATTTCAGTGTACAAACACGCCGTAAAAACTGAATAAGACCAACAAAATAAATATTTTCTCTATCATTAACTACGATACAATGTGGTTTAGATTTTAGTGTCTTCAAAGTATCCACTCTTTGCCCTCAGAACAGCTGCACAAACTCTTGGCATTCTGCAGATATTGCAGTTCAACACGTTTGTATTTGTTTGCTAGTGGCTTACGTCGCACCGGCACAGATAGGTCTTATGGCGATGATGGGGTAGGAAAGGCCTAGGAGTTGGAAGGAAGTGGCCGTGGCCTTAATTAAGGTACAACTCCAGCGTTTGCCTGGTGTGAACGTGGGAAACCACGGAAAACCATCTTCAGGGCTGCCGACAATGAGATTTGAACCTCGCGGATGCAAGCTCACAGCCAAGCGCCCCTAGCCGCATGGCCAACTTACCCGGTGTTTGTAATTTATTCCATAGATCTTCAACATTAGGTGACCTCAGTTTTCTGACCGCTCTGTCAATTTCACCCCATAAGGGTTCAAGGTGATTTAAGAGGTGAATGACTTGCCCAAATCATACTTTTCAGTTCCCCACATTTCTCTTTTCTATTGATATACCCTCTGAACAATTTAGAATTATGTTTGGGATTATTGTCCTAATGCAGGACAAACCCACGGCTAACAAGTCTCTTGCCGGATGGAACTGCATTGTTGGTCAGTATCCTGTGATATTCCTTCTTTTTTAATGTTCCATTAATTCTCACTCGATCACCGACTTTATCACCCGCAAAACATCCCCACACCATGACCGACCCTCCACCATGCTTCACCGTTGGCGTCACACACTGACTCTTCAAACCTTCTCCACCAAATCGACGAACAAATATTCGACGACGGCTTCCAAATACTTCAAAGATTCGTCCGTTAATAACACCTTGGACTATTGGTGCACGCTCAATTTTTTTATGTTGCTGTGCCCACTGCAACCTTTTTACCTTAGTTTGTTTGAGTAATAGAGGTTTCTTGGCCACTATGCGTCTCTTTAAACCTTATTCACGAAGATGGCGTTGCACTGTTGAGACAGGGATTACAGCTGCTCGCGTACTAATTACTTCCTCGTGAATTTCAGGTGCAGTACGAATCCTCTGACGTTTACTCTGTACACATATGAACTGATCTTCCCTGTATGATGTCACTCGGGGTCTTCCAGATCGCGAAACACTTGCATTGGCACCAATTTCCTTGAACCACTGCAATGCTTACATCACTGTAGATTGGGCTCAGTCAATTTTTGTTACTGTTGTCGTACTAGAATACCTTTTCTGATACAGAGCTACAGTTTCCTAAATTGTCCAGCGTAAAATTCTGGATTACTGGAAGAAGTAAATTGCAGTACTGTACAGAATTAAACATGGATTGTATATTAAATCAAACCCCAAACCCCATGGCACTACAGCCCTTGAAGGGCCTTGGCCTACCAAGCGACCAATGCTCAGCCCGTAGGCCTGCAGGTTACGAGGTGTCGTGTGGTCAATCCTCTCGGCCGTTATTATTGGCTTTCTAGACCGGGGCCGCTATCTCACCGTCAGATAGCTTCTCAATTCTAATCATGTAGGCTGAGTGGACCTCGAACCAGCCCTCAGGTCCAGGTAAAAATCCCTGACCTGGCCGGGAATCGAACCCGGGGCCTCCGGGTAAGAGGCAGGCACGCTACTCCTACACCACGGGGCCGGCTATATTAAATCAATGTATGTACAGCAAATACAGGCACACTTATATGAATATTAAACCATAATTCACGGGGCCAAAAAATTTACCGATATGGACAGTTTTTCGGTTCATAAAAGGTCCACTAAAGGCAGGTTTTACTGTACTATTATGTGCTAAAAATAACGGACTGTGCTGTCCGACTCGTTGGCTGAACGGTCAGCGTACTGGCCTTCGGTTCAGAGGGTCCCGGGTTCGATTCCTGGCCGGGCCGGGGATTTTAACCTCAATTGGTTCATTCCAATGGCACGGGGGCTGGGTGTGTGTGCTGTCTTCATCATCATTTCATCCTCATCACGACGCGTAGATCACCTACGGGTGTCAAATAGAAAGACCTGCACCTGGCGAGCCGAACCCGTCCTGGGATATCCCGGCACTAAAAGCCATACGACATTTCATTTAATTTCAACGGACTGTGCTGAAAGCCCGCAGTTTAATTGGAATATGAAAATATGTGTGATGATTATAATATGAAAATTCGTCTTTCCTATACTAAAGTTATGTCAGTAGAGAAGAATCCTAGGAAAATTGAATGTGAGATCGAGTATAAAAAATTGGAACAGGTAGATCATTTCAGACATTTAGGATGTGTGTTCTCCCAGGATGGTAGTATACAGTAGTAAGTGAGACTAAATCAAGGTGCAGTAAAGCCAAGCCAGTGAGCTCGCAGTTGAGATCAACAGTATTCTGTAAGAAGGAAGTCAGCTTCCGAAAGAAACTATCTTTAAATCGGTCTGTTTTCAGAACAACTTAGCTTTACGGGAGTGAAAGCTGGGTGAACTCAGGACAGCTTATTCATAAGTTGAAAGTAGCAGGAATGATCGCTGGTACGAACGTGAGGACAATGGCTGGAGGGTACTCGGACTGAGAAGATAAAGGCTAAGTTAGGAATGAACTCCACTGGTTAAGCTTGCGCATAAACCGGCTTCGGGAATGGTGTCGTGGGAGGTGAATGGAGGAGGATAGGTTGCCTAGGTGAATAGTAGACTCAGACTACAGAGTAAAATAAGTAGAGGGAGACCAAGACGACGATGGTTAGACTCGGTTTCTAATAATTTAACCCTTTATAGGTTGGTGCCAACGTTGTAGCCGTGTTGAAACACCAGATCCCGTGAGATACCCGAAGTTAAGCAACATTGGGCGTGGTCAGGAGTTCGATGGGTTGCCACGCGCTGTTGGTGGAGGGTAAGGGAATGGAGGAGCGGAAAGGAACTGGCCACCCTACCGCACGTAAACTCCGGCTCAGGAACACCTCTGCGGAGGTTCGGACCTGCCTTCGGGCAGATTAACCCTTACCTATAGGTTGCTTGTAAATATATTTACCGCTGGGGTATTGGGTGCACATGTTCAGAAGGTAATAGCGTACCCTAAATGGTCTTAAATGCCTGTTTCCTAGTCTAGGAACACTCTCTGATAAAAATATGCACACCGGGCAAGCTGGCCGTGTGGTTAAGGTCGCACAGCTGTGAGCTTGCATCCGGGAGATAATGGGTTCTAGCCCCACTGTCGGCAGTCAGGAAGATGGTTTTCCGTGGTTTCTCATTTTCACACCAGGCAAATGCTGGGGCTGTACCTTAAAGAAGGCCATGGCCGATTCCTTCCCACTCCTAGGCCTTTCCTATCCCGTTGTCGCAATAATATTTATCCGTGTTGGTTGCCTGGTGTGAAAATGGGAAACCACGGAAAGGCATCTTCAGGGCTGCCGGCAGTGGGGTTCGAACCCACTATCTCCCGAATGCATGCTGATAGCTATGTGACCCAAACCGCGCGGCCGCTTGCTCGGTAAATAAAATACTGTATAGTGAAGAGACAATGTGGGCTTCAGACTCCATGGCTGATGATCAACGTAATGCCCTTCGGTTCGTAGGACCCTGGCTTGTACTTCTGGCCTGGTCGGTGATTTTAGCCGTGTTTGGTTAATTTCTCTTTAGTAAAATCAGAGGGTCTGTATGGCTTGGAGTGCCTAAGAAAGGAGAAATGGAGGGGAAAAAAAGAAAAAGAAAGTGAACTGCTAGGATATCAAAGAAAAGCAAGAACGAGAACCTTTACAGTTACACTGAAAATATCACTCTGTCAATGGGGAAATAAAGGTTGAACATTTTTGGACATCTGGTGAAAATGGATAAGAACCGATTGACGAACATCTTTGAGTAAATCGTAGGACTGAAGGCTACAGCTAAGTGGATGGAAGAGGTCAAGGGGGATACTGAGGAAATTAGACTTACAGCAGATGTGGTCAACAACAGAAAGTAATTCAGAACTCGAACTGACAACGCCAAGCCATTCGAAGAGAAACCACCAAAATTCAGGCTCATATTGATAAATCTGAGCAGTAGAGAAAGAAGAAGAAGAAGAAGAAGAAGAAGAAGAAGAAGAAGAAGCAGCAGCAGAAGAGATTGACCAAGTAGTCTTAGGTTCTATGCTGTCCATAGTTCCTCTAATTCGGACTTAAAAATATTTCATTTTCATTTTGGAGAGCAATTGAACTTATTTAGCAGATGAATTATTTTCTTCTCTTCCTATAATCTCTACACCCTCTCATCATCATCATCATCATCATCATCTGTTTACCCTCCAGGTTCGGCTTTTCCCTCGGACTCAGCGAGGGATCCCACCTCTACCGCATCAAGGGCAGTGTCCTGGAGCTTCAGACTCTTGGTCGGGGGATACAACTGGGGAGAATGACCAGTACCTCGCCCAGGCGGCCTTACCTGCTATGCTGAACAGGGGCCTTGCGGAGGATGGGAAGATTGGAAGGGATATACAAGGAAGAGGGAAGGAAGCGGCCGTGGCCTTAAGTTAGGTACCATTCCGGCATTTGCCTGGAGGAGAAGTGGGTAACCACGGAAAACCACTTCCAGGATGGCTGAGGTGGGAATCGAACCCACCTCTACTCAATTGACCTCCCGAGACTGAGTGGACCCCATTCCAGCCCTCGTACCACTTTTCAAATTTTCGTGGCAGAGCCGGGAATCGAACCCGGGCCTCCGGGGGTGGCAGCTAATCACACACCACAGACTTCACCCGCTCTTCCGTCCATGCAGTGTTGATCCTCATCTTGGGTCTTTCAGTAAAATGATGTTTGTTCAAAAGCTAGGCCTGTCCGATATAATTTCACCTGTTGTGCTGATTTCTTGAAGGTCTGCTTCAATTTCAATTATCCAGTTATTCTTGACTGTTAGTGAGGAGGCGTCATTGAATATCTTTTTAGTAGGTCTTTCATTGTCCATTCTTTGAGTATGGCCATAAAATTTGAGGAGTATTTTTATAATGGTGTCTGATATTCTCTCACAATCCTGGTATAATTCAGGAAATGTACTTTTTATCCACACTCCTTTTTGTATACTGGGGCAATGATTTTCCTAAGGATTTTATTTTCTTGTTTTCCTAAATATTTTGTTAGTTATCAGTCTCCAGCCGCCTCTGTGGTGTAGTGGTTAGCGTGATTAGCTGCCACCCCCGGAGGTCCGGGTTCGATTCCCGGCTCTGCCACGAAGTTTGAAAAGTGGTACGAGGGCTGGAACGGGGTCCACTCAGCCTCGGGAGGTCAACTGAGTAGAGGCGGGTTCGATTCCCACCTCAGCCATCCTCGAAGTGGTTTTCCGTGGTTTCCCACTTCACCTCCAAGCAAATGCCGGGATGGTACCTATCTTAAGGCCACGGCCGCTTCCTTCCCTCATCCTTGCCTATCCCTTCCAATCTTCCCATCCCCCTACTAGGCCCCTGTTCACTATAGCAGGTGAGGCCGCCTGGGCGAGGTACTGGTCATACTCCCCAGACCAAGAGTCTGAAGCTCCAGGACACTGCCCTTGAGGCGGTAGAGGTGGGATCCCTCGCTGAGTCCGAGGGAAAAGCCGAACCTGGAGGGTAAACAGATGATGATGATGATGATGATGATGATGATGATGATACTACATAAGAAAGGAAAGCCAGTTCCTTACAATACTTGAAGGCACTTGCAGCAGTGAAATATAAGGCTTCTGATTTCCGTGTCCTCGGCACAAGGTGGGATGCAGTGGTTGGATGTAAGGCCGGCCACCTTTTCCTCGTACTTACCTCTGGTATAGGTTGATCGAACCACAGTGCCATATGCCTCGCAAGAACTGGAAGTCTACCGAGCTCGATAGCTGCAGTCGCTTAAGTGCGGCCAGTATCCAGTCCCACTGTCGGCAGCCCTGAAGATGGTTTTCAGTGGTTTCTCATTTTCACACCAGGCAAATGCCGGGGCTGTACCTTAATTAAGGCCACGCGCCCTTCCTTCCAGTTCCTAGGCCTTTCCTATCCCATCGTCGCCATAAGACCTATCTGTGTCGGTACGACGTAAAGCAAATAGCAAAAAAAAAAAAAAAAAAAAAAAAAAAAGAATTGGAAGTCTCGTTTTTAATCTTTTCTGTCTCCTTGACAGGGACTCCAATTGATATCTTCGCAGTTTATCGTCTTTATCGTCTCGGCTATGCACCTCGCCAAGTACGCAGATTTATTTTGTAGCATTAAGTAATATTTATTACTTACAATTACAGACAGTGGAGACGATTAAGGGGGTGGGGGTGGGGGGCGGGCTGCCCCCATCCACACTTTATGGAGAAAACATTACATTTTTATTTAATTTCGACTGCCCGAAACTAGGATTTAGCAGCCCCGCGTTGTACGAGTAGCGTGCCTACTTCTTACCCGGAGGGCCCACGTTCGATTTTTACCTGGATCTGAGGGCTGGTTTGAGGTCCACTCAGCCTACGTGATTACAATTGAGGAGCCATCTGACGGTGATATGGCGGCCCCGATGTAGAAAGCGAAGAATAACGGAATGACAGCAGAGAAGTTTCGTCGTGCTGACCGCACGATACCTTATAATTTGCAGGCCTTCGGGCTGCACAGCGGTCGCTTTGTAGACCATGGCTCTTCGGTGCTGTTGCGCATTGGGGTTTGGTTTAGTTTGTTTGAAACTAGGAATTACGGGAATTTTATTAAAGATAGCAATTTGTAGAACCTTGTTGTCTTCTTTCATTTAATTTCTTTAATTACTAACAAACGTCTTAGCGGAAATACGCAGAAAATATCGTTCGTTGCGACTAACCGATTCGTACAGCGCCACAGCAAGTAGTGGAGGCTCCCGCAGCAGCGTGTAGCAAAGGGTAGCAGGGGTATGTTTTTGCCAAGATCATGGAGACTGAGGTGTGACTCACCCGCTTGCCGCGCACATTCGCCACTCGGGCAGTCCCCTTAGTGTCTGTTTAATAGTGTGTAGTCAAATACTAAAGGATTTTAAATTGTTATCACGTCGTACTTCTATTTAATTGTAATACATGTGTAATCATTGTTCCTTTGGTGACAGTTTTATTGTATAGTAATGAATTAAAATCTCAATAAATTATTATTACCGCACATAAGTTTGTAGACTGCCAACCTTTACATTTGTGTCAAAATTCGCTCAGAGAGCATCAAAAACTTACAATTTTTTGTGGGGATGGGGGGGGGGGGGGTTGATGTAGGCATATACCCCCACCGCTACATCCCTCAAACCCAGGTACGTTTTACTGTCAGTGCATTTTTGTGCCCCCCACCCAAACTTCTAATTCCTAATCGCCGCTACTGAATACGGAATACTGAGATTGCACGTAGTGCATTTTCAGCCAGGCTAGCAAGCAATTGTAAATGCATTCTTTTACTTTAACTAAGCTCTTATAAACGACATCATGCTACCAAGAGTAGAAACTGGGTAGTCTACGAACATTTACCGTCCAAGACTTGTAAAGAGTTGTAAATTCAGGTGAAGCACTGGAAGAAAAATACGAAAGACTTTGTGGATTATAGTGGACACTGGGTTTGAGAATATTACGAAATGAATAACCATTTTTCCAGTAACCGAACGAGTTGGCCGAGCGGTTTGGAGCGCGCAGCTGTGAGCTTGCATTCGGGAGACAGTGGGTTCGAATCTCACTGTCGGCAGCCCTGAATGTGGTTTTACGTGGTTTCCCAATTTTCACACCAGGCAAATGCTGGGGCTGTACCTTATTACTCTTTTGCTATTTGCTTCACGTCGCACAGACACAAATAGGTCTTATGCCGACGATGGGATAGGAAAGGTTTAGGAATGGAAGCGGCCATCGCCTTCAGCAAGGTACAGCCCCAGCATTTGCCTGGTGTGAAAATGGGAAGCCACAGAAAACCCTCTTCAGAGCTGCCGTCAGTGGGGTTCGAACCCACTATCTCCCGGATTCAAGCTCACACCTGCGCGCCCCTAACCGCACGGCCAACTCGCCCGGTGTGTATCTTATTTAAAGCCACGACCACTTCCTTCCCACTCCTAGCCCTTTCCTACCCCATCTTCGCCATAAGACGTATCTGTGTCGGTGCGACAAAAAGTCGATTGTGAAAATATTATGCAGTAATAATGACAAAGTATTTCATATTAGTGTTTCTTTTGCAGGCGAGGAGGAGTGGGAGGCGGACCAGTCTGTGGAGGCGCGAGCTGCTCCTAGTCCTGCCTCCACCAGTGTTAACGGTGACGAGACGACCGTCAGCCAGCTCAAAGGTAGGCAATTTGTTGTTCATCCTTACGTGACGTTGTGAGCACATTGGGGGTGGAGGGCAAAAGCTCTTCGTAAAGTCATCAGTCAAATCTTCTTATCCTACGTTATAAGAAAATTTAGCTAAAAGTTGTTATTTGTCTGAAGATCTTCGATGCAAGATGAATTATCGTGAAATTCGATTAGTTACAAGTCCACCTTATTTTAAGACCCTTTCAGAGTGAGAGATTAAGGAGAGGAAGTCTCTGTAATATACGGAATTTTAGCTGGTAACCTAAAAGTAATGCACTTAAATTACAAACAAACAAACAAACACAAACACAAAACAAACAATCAATAAATCAATCAGTAATTCAGACGTTAGATCGCTGGGTCCTGAACCCAACTTGTTAGGTTCGATCCCGGCTCAGCCCAGTGTTATTTGAAGGTGCTCAAATACGTCAGTCTCGTATCGGTATATTTGCTGGGTCGTAGGAGAAATCCTTCGGTAGAAAATTCCGGCACCTCGGTGTCTCCGGAATCATAAAAATGTAGTTAGTGGGACGTACAAACAAATAACATTATTAATCAATTAATTAAACAAGCAAACAAAGAGAGCTATGCTACTAACTACTTTAACATTTTTCAGAGATTCCGAGGTGCTGGAATTTTGTCACGCCGGAGTTCTTTTACGTGCTGGTAAATCTATGCACCTGAGACCTCCGAAAGCGGGCGCAGTGCTATCTGGGAGACTCAGTCAACTGCAAAATTGCTTTATCTATGTGTCCCTTTTTCCTTTATTATCTCTAAATGTCATTTATTTACCTTATTTGCTTTATTCACTTTCTTTTAAGGTTAATCTCGTTTCCAACAAAACTAACACAAGGTCGCTAACAATATCAGTTCCTCTGGCAGTCCGTAAGAATCTTTTTCACCATATTCCTATATCCTATCATCTCGTGAAATCCATGTATATCGTCTTTTATGATTTGCAAACCAAACTAGTATTAGTAATAAAGAGGCTCATCTCTTGAAAGAAGTCAATCGGCCTATCCCTTCTTTAATTTCTTCTTCCTAAACCATATTTTCCAACCGCTCTTCCCACAGTGCCTTCCACTACTGACACGTTCAAGTCCCCTAAATTTATCCAGCTACATTCTTCCTCTAGTAGGTCTGCAGTATTTTCGTACATTTGATCAACAGATCTTTTGGCAGCCCTCATATCTTTAATGCTATATGAGCCTGCCATCTACATGTTGAACTCGTTTTGCTACAAAATGTCTTAAGATTATTCCTATTCCATTGACTCCTTCCTCCTTTCCTGAACAACATATTGCATCTTCTCCACTCCTTATTTTGCCCACTTAAACCAATCACATGCAATTTATTTAATTTTATCTCCCTTTTGAGGTTCTTCAAATTTTCTGTATGAAGAAGAGTTTGAACATTCGACTCGGAAAACTAATATTTTGTTCTCTTTTTTTTTTTGGAAGAAAATTCCAGTGTAGATTTATCTGTGTTGTTTTCAGAAAACTCACCCACTTTTTGGTTACTAATTTATTTACAGGAATGTTGGCACGAAGCAAAATGACACTTAGTAGGCTTGTGTATGTCCAGTCCTCAGCCCTAGGGCTGGTTGGATCCC
This sequence comes from Anabrus simplex, assembly GCF_040414725.1. Lineage (NCBI taxonomy): Eukaryota > Metazoa > Arthropoda > Insecta > Orthoptera > Tettigoniidae > Anabrus > Anabrus simplex. The sequence continues at coordinate 31,567,119 of NC_090269.1, forward strand.
CAACAGTTCTGCCATCAGCTGCCATAAATGCCTTTTTTTTGCTAGTTGCTTTACGTCGCACCGACACAGATAGGTCTTACGGCGACGATGGGACAGGAAAGGGCTAGAAGTGGGAAGGAAGCGGCCGTGGCCTGGTGTTAAAATGGGAAACCACGGAAAACCATTTTCAGGGCTGCTGACAGTGGAGTTCGAACCTACTATCTCCTGAATACTGGATACTGGCCGCACTTAAGCGACTGCAGCTATCGAGCTCGGTCTGCCATAAATGGACTAGGCATCACTGAAGAGGCGTACTAGGAAACTGAGGAGTGCGGTAGTTTCTAGTTGCTTTCCTCACTAAGCCAGAAGTTGATATTACACATCAGGCCGCCAAGCCCATTGAAATACATGCATCAACCGACTCTATGAGCAACATTTTCACACCATTCATAGCATGGACTGGCTGCATAAGGAATGGAATTACTAGAATTGCTCATACCTCAGTCACTTTCACCTTGTCAAAGCCAAGGATAAGACTGAGACAGGTCAATGAAAGTAACAAAATTGCTCTAGCCTATACTAGAAGACATAGTGCGCTGTAAACACTAGGTCCCGCCAGCAAAGGCATATGATAAAAGGTTTAACAGTACTCTCGCAGGAACATTGTTGTAATTTCTTCCACTCTTCATTGTGTGTGCTGTGCAGCACGTTTGTGTGTTCACCCCGCAGACGAAGAATATATCCACGGTATTCCCTGCCTGTCGTAAGAGGCGACTAAAAGTGATAAATAAGGGATGATAACACTAGAACCATGGGACTACTTGTGATTAGTACCATTACGTGCGGAACAGCATGGGTGAACGTTACTGCCGACCAGTACCACCTTGTGAGGGAAACTGTGGGTCTACGTTACATAGCAACAGTACCCTTAGGCGAGGAACACTACGAGTCTGAGTGTTGCTTGTCATAAGTGTCATCGTGTGCCTTCCACTGGTCGTTTCCACCGTCGGAATTGGCCTGCGTTACCTATGACCTATGAGTAGTACCACTTTATGATGAACACCATGAGTCTACGTTGCCTGTGATTAGTACCACAATGTGAGAAACTCCACGGGCTTGGCGGTCGCGCGTGATTAGTACCACTATGTGACTAAAACCATGGATCTGAGTTGCCTGAGAGTGGTACAATTATGTGAGGAACACCTTGGGGTTTTGTTGCCTGTAGATGTTACTATAATGTGTGATACACCGTGGGTCTACATTGCCTATGATTAGCACCACTATGTGAGCAATACCATGATTATACGTGGCCTGTGATTAGTCCCACTATGCGAGAAACACCATCGGTCTGCGTTGCTTGCGAGTAGTACCCTTATGTGCTAAACACCATGGATTTGTGTTACCTTTGAGTTGCGCAGTTGTGTGCGACATACCATGGGTCTACATTGCCTGTGATTAGTACCACCATACGAGAAACACCATGAGTCTACGTTACCTGTGATTAGTATCACTATAGGAGAAACACCTTGGTCCTGCTTTACCAGTGATATTTGTAATGAGGCGCCGGCGACCTGGATTTTGGACCTCTTTAGACGACAAGCATCATCTCTGAAAATAAGGAATTGTGAATTGGATCCCCTGACTGTTTTGGATTCATGGTAATTTTTCATCATCAGTGGATATATTTTGAAGTTTTAATATTCGTGTCATTTCGTTGCACCTCGTACCTTTAGGGGCTGATGACCTAGCTGTTAGGCTCTTTCCAACAACAAACATCAAAATCATCGTCTTCATCATTGTTACGGGGTTACCCGTGGACCAGCAGAGGTGAAAGAATGTGCCGGGGTGAATGGTTCTAACTACAAAATCAAAGGTAATTTAAAACTTTAACAAAGGTTATATTTTTTGAATTTCAACAATCAACAACAAAGCTTTAACAACTTTTCACTTAGTGAGATAACGATGACATAGCAATTTAGAAACAAGACTTAGAAAAATTCAAGATTTCAACACCTTAGCACACTTGGGCTATAAGCCCCTAGTTTTACAATTTCTGACTTTCCAGCTCCAACATTACCGAAGAGCATAAATTTACAAAAGGGCAGAAATCCCCTACTACCTGGAGCACTTGCTCCGTACTTTACAATATAAAGCCTTCTAGAGGCACTTTAGCAGTACTTAAAAAAAAGAGCTAACGTGCTCTCAGTTTTCTCAGCCTATTCAAGGCGATATCGGAAAATTACAATCATTTGCCATCAAGGCACAACTTCTAAATTGAAACAGGGGTATCTAGAACCCAACCTATTGGGCCGTAGCGGAAAGGAACAGGTTAAGTAAATGGCCCAAAACACAATTTGAACGGAGGCGTGAACTTGCACTCCTAAATATGCTTTCTTAAAACCTAAAAGGCACTAGGCCGATGAAACAGGGGCTATTCCCAAACTATGGAGGTGACTCGTAAAAGAAAGAAATTTAAGACATTACAGAAAGGAAGAAAACCAGTTACAAAACGTAGTCACCTCAAACCAAAATGAAGGGGAGCTCGAGAGGGTGCATCACTCTCTATCCCCAAATAGCAGTTAAAGATTTTATGAAGCTTTTACATAAACCGGCAGAAAATTACATTTGTAGAAAAGTAGGTTACATGGTTAAAGTTTCGGATCTTTCCCTCGGGTTAAACTGCTGAGCTAGCAACAAATAAAGATGTTAACTGGCCATTACCTTGCTGAAGAACTGCTGCCTGATGAAACAGGCGCCTCCCACCTCCTGCTTGACACATGCGCACTTAGATGCAGATCAAATGGCCAAGAGACGTGAAAATCCGCGGTTTATAAACCCTCGGGGAAACTTCGAGACCTTTCATGAATAATCAAGACACATCCACAGAATTTTATTGGTCAAATTTAAAAGTGGCCCTCAGAATCGAAGAAGAAATACAGGATTGGTTGGAAATTAATTACAAAAATTAGGTATTGGCTGGATTCAAAACTGGCGGAAAGAAAAGATAAATATTGCCAACCCAAAAATAAATGAACATCAATTAGTAAAAAAAAACTTATGAATACAAAACTTCTTCAAAAAAGTTCTTTCACTTCGCACCAGGGTGCATGATCATAGTTTTCTAGCAGTGACATCTATGAGAGAATGTCCAAACTTCTTGATGAACGGAAAAGAAAAACAAGTTAAAATTCACACAGTACTGGAAACTTCACAATAACAAAATTACGGTAGTGACATCTTCTGAGTAAAGGTTTAAATAGGTCTAGTTTCAAGTTCAGTGTTTCTCCTGTAGAGGAGTTCTTTTAGGCGCAAGATTTAAATGTGCGGCGTAGAGGCGTACCTCCCGGTACAATCATCATTGTCATTATTTGCATGTTTCTGTCGCCACATGCTGCTAAACTGTTAGTGCTTCCGTATGCTGTACAGTGTGCAAACAATTATTTTACTCTTTTTCACCATATTGACAAGCGTACTGCTTTGGGTCTACTACTCTACTTTAATTTTTCCAGCTGTGTGATGTATAGGTAAGAAACTGCAATCCCTAATTTGATAGCCGGTCAGTTCAAAAATTCAGTGGTTCTCACTGCCTCGTTAATTCTACTAAGCAGATGTTTGATATGTAGGGTGGCGGACCCGATCAAGAAAGCCAAGAAATACGACTGAGATATCATCACACTGCCCCACGTCTCATCACAGCATTCGCATTTCAGCAACATGCAGTTTCTGCTGGTCTCTGCAACATTTCGCGCAGCATTCGGGAACAAATAATAAGGCTGGATGAATTTATTTGGAAAAGCCTTCGCTAATGTTGAGTGAAAATTGCCTTTTCAAGTAATGGGGAATATGGGACTTGTCTGGAAAGATACGTGCCTTATTCTGAATCTGTATAAAGCTCAAACCACGGAACTTAATATTAATGGTCCTAGAAGAGAAGCAAAAATTAGAAGGGGAGTATGACAAGTCTGCCCGCTGTCACTATATCTCACCGGGCGAGTTGGCCGTGCGGTTAGGAGCGCGCAGATAGTGGAGATACTGGGTTCGAATCCCACTGTCGGCAGACCTGAATATGTTTTCCATGGTTTCCCATTTTCATACCAGGAAAATGCTGGGGCTGTTCCTTAATTAAGGCCACGACCGCTTCTTTCCAAATCCTAGCCCTTTCCTATCCCATCGTCGCCATAAGACCTATCTGTGTCGGTGCGACGTAAAGTCGCTAGCAAATAACATGATCACAAAAAAAAAAATCAGTAAGATAAATTAAAGGGGCATATTAAAGGGATTACACCGCTGGATACCGTGGTTCAAATCCTGGTCACTCCATGTGAGATTTGTGCTGGGCAAAGCGGAGGCGGGACAGGTTTTTCTCCGGGTACTCCGGTTTTCCCTGTCAGCTTTCATTCCAGCAACACTCTCCATTCTCATTTCATAGGGTTCTGTATGAGTTGCGCCGAGTAAAATTTGCGCCGTGGAGATTCCCCGCCGGGAGTAAAAGTGGTTTGACAGCTGTCTTGAGCATCTGCTACCTGCGCTGCACCGCAGGAAGTTATTTCCAAGTTCAAGGAATGACTGTGAATATCTGTAGTACTGAGATTTTGAAATTAATATGTAAAAAAATATTATTCACTCTATCTGTTTTTTTTGCTAGTTGTTTTACGTCGCACCGACACAGATAGGTCTTACGGCGACGATGGGACAGGAAAGGGCTAGGAGTGGGAAGGAAGCGGCCGTGGCCTTAATTAAGGTACAGCCCCAGCATTTGCCTGGTGTGAAAATGGGAAACCACGGAAAACCATTTTCAGGGCTGCCGACAGTGGGGTTCGATCCTACTATCGAGCAGCTATCGAGCTCGGTATTCACTCTATCAATGTTGGTTTCTTGCACATTTAGAAAACCTGCATCGTATTTTTTTCAGTGGGTGAAATGTGTATAACTACGTAGTTTGACTTAATTTACAAACCAAGTGTGGAAACATGGAATCAGTCTTTCAGTCTTATAAAGAATATCCACAGCCTGTTTGTAGCTAACTGACAGGGTCAGGAATAGAATGAATGAAGAATGAAATACCGCTTAAGGAAGAAAATACTGCCGAATGCGAGATCTGGCGTGCTTTTGCGGACAAAGATTAATGGATGGCAAATGAAATGTAGCGAATTTGTTGAATAAAGAATGACCAGTGAAAACAGAAAAAAAAAAACTGTCTCACCCTACGTTTCCCAGACATGCACCTCTTATGAAGTGATAGGGCTCAAGAATGAACCATAGCTACTGCCAAAGAAAGGAAATTGTGTGCCCTGGCGAGGTCTGTCGCATTCCCCTGGGTATAAAAGATTAGTACATGACAAATGAAATTGTTTCAAACAGTGATGCTGATATAAATATGAAGAAATCAGAAATAATATTTTGAACGCCAGCTTTGTCCAGCATAAACGCTATCTAAAGTGATCGAAGATTTAACCCCCGGAGCAGTGATGGGACGCCTACATTCCATCAGCGTCATGAAGAAGCTTTTTTAATCCTAACAATAACTGAAATTTACAGTTTTCCGTCGCAAATGTTCATTCTATCAGCGTTGTTTCATTCCCTGTGGAATTCCCAAACAAGACCTCTAGTTCCTAGAATGATTAATGGCCACGGCGCAAGTTTTACTGATTTTAACACGGCGCAACTTTTACTCGGCGCAACTCATACGACACCTTTCATAGCATCTATCATTCATTAATATATGAACTTGGGAGTGGCGACCCCATCGTACTAACAGCCTATATATATGCTTCATTCATTACATCCCTGACCCGGTCAATGACTGGAAAACAGGTTGTAGGTTTTCATTTTCATTAAAGGGATGAATTTGAATGGTATTCACGTGGTGTATCCGCTTTGCAGATATAATTATTTTCTTAGATAATTATGAAAAATATATGAGTAACATGCTAAGAACATTCAAAAAATCCTTAGAAAAAATAAACTAAAAATAAATATAAAGAAAACAAAATTCATGACAGTAGACAAAAAGAAGCCTACAGGTAGAGAAAACTTAAAATAAAATAACACAGCGATGGAACAAGTCACAAAATTATCCTATTTGGGTAGTGTAATTACCTCTGATAACGGGTTCCTTTCGGAAATCAAGAAAAGAAAAGTCGTAGCAAAACAAGCTTTCCAAAATAAGGAAAACTTGTTGCTAAACAACCATCTCAGTTTGGAGACCGGAAAATAATTTCTCAAGACCTTTGTTTGGAGTGTGCTACTGTATGGATGTGAAACCTGCACATTAGAGAAACAGGGAAGCAGGAAAAAACAAAACTTGAGGCTGCAGAAATGTGGTTTTGGAGAAGAATTACATAAACTAGTTGGGTGGATAAAAAACAAATGACTTTGTTTTAAAGAACGTAAAGGAGGATCGATGTTTTTTAAATACATAAGAGAAGAGGGAAACAAAGTTACTTGGACACGTACTGAGACATGACTCTTTTCTCCAAACCATCACTGAAGGTAAAGAGACCCAGGGGACGACCAAGGAAGTGAACTGGCATGTGGTTCATATAGGAACATGAAGGGGCTAGCAGAAGATTATCCGATATGGCTTCTGCCAACGAGTCGGACAACCGGACAGTTAACGGGTTAAGAAAGAAAGAAACTTCTCCATCATTAGTAACGGTCTACAGAATTGTATATTTGAAGGTGCTATTATTGCAAAAATGTTGCTTGATGGAGAGAGCTCTAAATTTACTGTCTCACGGGAATGCTTTTGTATTTTGCTGAGTGAGACATGGGATAAAATGTCGTGGTGGACACGCTTGTGGTGAGAATGATATGACGGAGAAAGTTGTGAACTGATTAAAAAAAAAATGCAATTTTACGCGAGTGTTGATATCGTGATCATAAATATGTATTCAATATTGGATGTACACTATGTACAGGAGTTTTGGGCGTAGAACGATGAGATATAAAAATAAGAAACTATTCAAGGCTGTGTAATGCTTCAGTGAAAGTAACAAACGAATCGTTATCAATTTTACCCTACTTTGAGTTTCTCGGTAATTATTTCGTGCTAAAATTTCAAATTCAAGTGGAAGAATAACCTAGGACGGAGTACGATGAGGTGTCAGAAATAACCCGAATTGTTTTATTACAGCAAAATTATGGCCACCTTTATTCAAATTCACTTACAGACCTTCAAAGTATTCTCCCTCAGACACAATACAATGGTTCCAGCGTTTAGGGCACTATTCAAAACACTCCCCGAAGCCCTTTCTTGAGAGTCTGTTGAGTATAGCCGAAATTGCATTGTTTACTTATTGATCACTTTGAAAATTACGACCCCGAAGTTCCTTTCTCACTGTAGGAAATAGATAGAAATCGCATGGTGCTAGGTCCGGTGAATAAGGTGGATGTGGCATCACCTCAATGCCCAATTCGGTTATTGTGTCTTGTGTCTTGATTGCCCGATGAGCAGGTGCGTTGTTCCGGTGGAGGATCCATCCCGCTTGAGCAAAGTTGAGATGTTTATCATTCCAGCAATCTGTTCAAACGTTAAACGGCCGTCTTCCCACAACATGATGTCGGTTTTCGAAGCTGAGATTCTTCTGGGGCGTGGAGCATCCTCAAGATTAATTTTACCCTCCTTAAAGCGTTTGTGCCACGCAAAAGCTTGCGTCTTTCCCATGGCTTCCCCTCTGTAAGCCTGCTGCAACATTTCCACTGTTTGTGTTGGAGATTCGTCCAGGAGAACACAAGATCTAATTGAAGTGCGCTGCTGCAACTTGAGATCCATGCTGAGTACAGCAAACACGGCCTCCTACATCGGCTGTTCCCCTGCAACTGGGAATCCTGGGATGAGTGACGTGCTTCGCCACTGTATCACTGAAGGTCAGACCTTTCCAGTACTGCCACCTGCAAACTCCAGCGCGGGATTATTGAAACACAAAAAATTCATTCCGGTTATTTTCTTACACCCCTTCGTACATGTTCTGAATATCAACCTCTCTCGATACGAAAAAGTACCTAGAGCTCGATAGCTCCAAATGAAACCCCACAAGAAATGAGAACTTCGAATAACTTCCTCCTGCTCTTCCGTCCCTGGTCATGCAAGACCAATAGTTTTCTAATCTGTACAGGAAAGTGTCCCGTCACGATCCAGCAGTGAAGATCGCCCAGTGTTGCCGAATAGTGGCCGCAGGTCAGTGCTCGCCTAGCTCTCACGAGAGAGGTTTCCGGTGAGTCAGCATTGAAGTACTGCAGCCAAATACAGTAGAGGCAATACACGACACTCAGCGAGATATCGAGGGTCAGGTATTAGAGCTCTCTCTAGCGGATTGACCTGAGAACTACTGATTCTGTCATAAGAGCACGTGTATTTGTGTGTGAAGTTTTTGGTGTTATTTGTGCGTTTTCAGTGAGTTGACATAATTAAATAGTAGCGTGTGTAATTCCTTGATATCTCCTCTCAACATGAGGGGAAAGGTATGTGCTGCGTTTGCCTGCAGTAACTATGAAGTAGAGAAGAATGCGTGGTCTTTTTTCCGTTTCCCTCGTGACAAGAAAATGTAAGTAATATTATGTTTGCATATATATTCTTCCAGTGACAAAGATATTTTAATAGTACTTCATAAACTTCTGACCTGCTCGACCCATATTTTAACTGGCTTAAAATATAATACGCACATTTTATTGTATAGTGCAGCAGTTAACCTTCAATACCGATGTGTTGTTGTAGGTGTGATCTGTGGATTTGATTTAATTCAGGAAAATACATATGCATATGAGTGTGGCTAGTTGTGTTCCAAGTTACCCCATTTGGACTGCCGAATGCGTTGTCAAGCACTGAAGAAAATATGGGTGATTTAAGAAATGTACATATTTTGTTGAAACAATATGATGATGCAAATTTGCTTTACACTAATGTAATGGCATTATGGCAAGTATTGCTTATAGGGAAAGTTTGAATGTTTTTGAGGGTAAATTTATAGATTTTCTTTCTGTTAGTAGGCTTCAAGTTAAAAGGAAAATTGTCCAGCTCTTAAATTGCCGATATTTTTGTTGACTAGTGTCTTAATTTGATGATACAATGCTTTTAAATGAGAAAAAAGAAAAATCTAGCCGTGAACGTTCAGGCAGGAATTCCAAAGCTAAAAAAGTAATGCATAAATGAAAGATCAAGCCCTTTCACAGCAGTTCATTTCACATCGTGATTATATGTCTAATTTCAGTCTTTAAATAATAACCTGTTAAATAATTCTTCATTCATTTATCCAGAATTGTTTTAGCAACTTAGTAACACTTTCTTTCTAGTCGTAATTTATTTATCCATTTCCGTATATACATTTCCATTGTTATTTGAATTAGCGCGAATTTTCAGGTCAAGCCACTAGGAGCGCCACTTGCGACTTGTCTCCCATTTTAACAAGGCTAAATCCGGAAGTGTCGCGTATTGTCTCTACTGTATTTGCTCTAGCTCCGTACTTCGTCACTGCGCACGGCTTCGCAACTCCGAGGCCTAAATAGCCAGTGCTGCCGGCTCCTGTACGCCGTGTGTTGTAATGTATTCAGTGTGAGATTTTAGCTGACGTCTTTGGTGGAATATGATGTATCCTATCGGAAGTTTATTATCTCCGTGTGTTAAGTAGTTTTAAGTGCTAGAAACAAAGTTATTTATTGTGAAGGGAGAGATATAGCAACCAATGTTTCAGTATACTCTGTCCATTGGGGGAGTCTTGTAAATAAATAAATAAATAAATAAATAAATAAATAAATAAATAAATAAATAAATAAATAAATAAATAAATAAATAAATAAATAAATAAATAAATAAATAAATAAATAAATAAATAAATAAATAAATATTTAACTAAGAAGACCCCACTAAGAGCCCTCGAGGTACAAGAAAGAAAGTTCCTGAGACGGATAGTGGGACCAAGAATTTTACCAGATGGAAGCCGATGGTATCAACCAAATCGTGAGCTATATAAACACCAAGAAAATCTCATAGATGCCATCAGAAGAAGGCGACTGGCTTTTTACGGACACCTATCCAGAATGGACTCAAATAGATTATCTCATAGGATCTTCAAGGCTGCTAACAAGGGCAAAGCTACTGGGTTCGTGTGGATGAAGCAAGTGGAGAAGGACCTTTCGGAACTCCACATAAATCAAAACGACATAGCTGATCGGAGTAACTATCATACAACTCTTAAAACTAAATCCTTTGTAACATCCCTCACAGAAGTTACCCACAGACCAAAAGACGAGACCAGGAAATGGTCTGAGGAACGTAAGATTGAATTTAGCCGGAAAATGAAGGACTACTGGGCCATCAGGAAAGCTCGAGGTACCAACAAGAAAACAGCTGCCAAACCAGCCGCTAAGAACACCAATTGTGGCAAACAACGACGATGACTTCAAGAAACAGCTAAAACACAAGCACCGTGGTCCATAGATGGCCCTAACGAATTAAAAAAAAATATAATACGTGATAATTCATTAAATCTGTACAAAGTCACTCAGGGATTATACGACTGCCGGAAAGGGCTAATTGCTTCTCATGTTATTATATAATTTTTCGTTACACAGATTGGAAACAAATATGGTTTCACAGTTAAATTCACATACAGATCTAAAGCTCTAATCATGTAATCTTTTATTTTGGAATCCGCTCTTTTATTCGGCAGATTGAATTGCATACGCCATGCGCAATTATATAAGCATTTAGAAACAGTCAAACAATCGTTTCTGGAAATACGGGTTTGCGATATTCCTGTTAATTAAATTGTGATTTTCAGCGAAAATAATTTGTGTGTTTACTGATGAGTAATTGGACTTCCATTATGAAATACCTCCCAGTCTTTCTTCGCTTATTTTTACTTTACAGGGTACAGTACAGTCTCAGTACTTACCATATCAATATAATTCAGTATTATTAAGGGGAGTTAAAACGTTGAAGAATGACCTAACGGTCAAAAAGTCTGTATCTGAAACACTTATTTTCTTTATAATAATAATAATAATAATAATAATAATAATAATAATAATAATAATAATAATAATAATAATAATAATAATAATAATAATAATAATTGTTCCGAGGTATCTGTGGAACAGCAGAGGTGAAAGAAGGTGCAGGGGTGAATGGGTCTAACTAAAAATGCCAAGAAAAAAAATTACAACTTAAACTGAAGGTTATATTTCCTTTTTTAAATTCAACTTTAGCAAATTTTATAACAATGAAGTGTTAGGTAAAATGACAAGGCTTTAACCAAAACAAGAAAGTCAAAATTTAGAGACAATTTAACAATATGGGCTTCAAGCCCCAAGTTTTACAATTTCTGAGCTCTCAGCTCACAAACACATATTTACCAAAGGGAAGAAATCCCCTAATAACATAGAGCACTTGCTCCCACCTAGCATTGTCAAGCCTCGTAGAGGCACATATCCAATACTTAAAAGAGCTGACCCGCTCTCAGTTTTCCAAGCCTATTAAAGGCAATACCAGCCTTTACACTAAATTGTCATCAAGGCACAACTTACACAAAATGAAACGGGGGTATCTTGTACTCAACCTACTGGGCCTTAGTAGAAAAAGAATAGGTTAAGTAAATGGCCCAAAATGCAAAACTGAATGGAGGCGTGAATTAGCACTCCTACATGAAACTTCTTAAAACCTAAGAGGCACTAGGCCGATGAAACAGGGCTATTCCCAAACTATGGAGGCGACTCGTATAATGAATAAATTTAACACATTAAGGAAGAGTAAAAAATCAGTTACCAAAACGTAGTCACCTCAAGTCAAAATGAAGGGGAGCTCGAGAGGGTAAAGCACTCTCTATCCTCGATTTACAGTTACAGATATATGCAGTTTTTACATAAGCCGGCACAAGTTTACATTTGTAGAAAGGTATGTTACCTTGTAAAAGTTTCGGACCTTTCCCGCGGTTTAAACTGCTGAGCTAGCAAGAAATAAAGATGTTAAGCGGCCATTACCTTACTGAAGAACTGCTGCCAGATGAAAGAGGCGCTTCCCGCCTCCTGCTACACGTCCATACACTAAGTTAGATGTTGATGAAGTGGCCGAGAGACAAGAAAATCAGCAGTTTTTATACCCTCGGGGAAGGTTCGAGACCTTTCATGAATAATTAAGACACATCCACAGGCGTTTATTGGGTAGCTTACAGTTACACATCAAAATCGAAGAAGAAAGACACGATTGGTCAAAAGTAAATTACAGAAATTCTGGATTGTCTAAGTTCAAAACTGGCGGAAGGAAGGATTAATATTGCCAACCTACAAATGAAAGAACGAAATTTAGTAAGGACAAAAACTTATGAGTATAAAATTTCTTCAAGTAAAGTTCCTTCACTTCGCACCAGGGTGCATGATCATAGTTTTTTAGTAGAGACATCTGTGAGAGAATGTCCACTCTTCTTGATAAATAGTAAACAAAAACAAGACGAAATTCACACAGTGACATCTTCAGAGGAAAAATTTAAGTTGGTCTAGTTTCAAGTTCAGTGTTTCTCCAGTAGAGGAGTTCTAATTGGCGCAAGATTTAAACGTGCGGCGTAGAGGTGTACCACCCGGTACAATAATAATAAGTAGAAAAAATGTAGTCTGCACATTTGTCATTATCAAAAATGCTTGACTCAGGTGATCGCACATTTGTCGATATCAAAAATACGTATGACTCAGGTGATCGCGGAACACTATTCCAAATATTGAAGAAACGAGCTTTAAACATTAACGCACTTGCAACCATGAAACAGATACTGACAGACACGAACTCCAAGGTTAAATTCATTGGGGAAGTCTCAGATCCCTTTGAAATCATAACGGGTGTAAAACAAGAAGATAGTCTCTCTCCTTTACTCTTCAACAGTGTCCTTGAAAAAGTGATACAAGAATGGCGCAAACAGAAATTAGTCCACAAAATTCACAAAACAATCACTTTAGGCGGAGGAATATTAGCGATAGGTTGCCCAGCATTTGCAGGAGACCTGGCAATATTAACTCAAGACAATTCAACAGCCCAAAATCAGATTGAAGTCCTGAAGAAACTGTGGAAAAGTCGGCCTCCAGATATCATTCGAAAAGGCAGAATACATGACCTGCAACAAACAAAAACCCAACAATCATGAAGAAATTGTATGGCAAATTAAACGAGTATCATCATTTAAATATCTTGGCTACACAATTCAGTGAAGTGGAATTGAAAGAAAAGCCAACGAAATCAAATGCCAAAAGATGGAAAGTGCATATCGACTAACCCAGAATATCTACAACAAAATTATCCCCAAGCACACAAAACTAAGATATTACAATACAGTCATTAAGCCAGAATGTCTATGGATCAGAAACGATAATTTTTAATTGGAAAGCGGACATTGAAAACGTTGAGGAAAAGGAAGCACAATCATAAGAAACATTCTAGGCCCAGACGGACAGTACAAACTCAGAGGCAAACAGGAAATTGAATAATACACAATTATTCACTGTGGCACTACAAAACGCAGGTTGAGATTCTATGGACATATTAAAAGACGGGACTCAGACAAACTAACAAAATAAATAGTTGATTTCTATGAAAACAGGAGTAAAGCTAAAAAAATAACAATAATGTATTGGCGAAATGAAAAGCCATCTGAAACAGGCGGGAAATATACCAACTGATGTTCAAAACTGGGTAATCGTCAGATCCTAAATTCGGAAATGGCAAGTTGACCAAAAGGATAAACCAAACAACACTGGAAAAACCTGGTCTGAGGTGAGAAAGGAAACCCACAGTAAACGAATGAAATAAGTATGGGTACAAAGGAAAGCAAAAGCACTCCTCTAAGTACTTTGAGTAATCCTAATGGGGTAATATATTATCGTACTATAGCTTTGATTCCACACGCTAGCGAAGTTATTCTAAAAATCATACAGAAACGTCTTGCACCCATCCTTGAAGCGCAGTTACCTGATGTTCAATCTGGTTTCCGTCGAGAACGTGGCATCCGCGATCATATTGATAATCTGCGATGGATCATGGAGAAAATACGTGCATACCAGAAAACAGTCTACGTGTGTTTTATTGACTGCAGAAAAGTATTTGACTGTGTTGAGCATGGCAGACTATGGGAAGCAATGCTGGGCTTGGGGGTACCCTTACATCTGACTCAGCCGATACGTTCGTCTTCTACAGAACAAGAGGCAGCAGGTCGCACATCATATGGCGACGCTGAATGGTTTAAAATGGCAAAGGGTGTCCGTCAAGGCTGCATTCTTCTACCATTCCTTTTCAATTTGTATAAAGAAATAATTATGCTGATGTTAAATTTAGAGGAACTCGACATTGGTGTGATGATTGGAGGAAGAACTATAAACAATTTGAGATATTCTGATGATACAACCCTGCTGGCAGAAAGAGAAGAAGATCTAAAGCTTTTAATTTCCCGCCTCAAAGATGAAAGTGAAAAAATGGGCCTCTATCTCAATATTAAAAAGACCAAAGTTATGACAACGGTTGAGTGTGGTGCAGTTCGTCTAAAGCTAAATGGGGAGGAGATAGAGAGTGTGGAGAAGTTCGTCTTCTAGCGAGCCAAAATCAGTGAAAGTGGAGATCGCGGTACTGAAATTAAAAGACGGATTTTACTTGGACGAGTCGCTATGATTACTATGTCCCCGATCTGGAAGAGCAGATATATCAGTACGGATACAAGTACGGAATATATTCCCACTGTTCGCTGAAACAGGCGGACAAAAGGAATATCGACATTTTTGAGCTCTACGTTGGCGAAGACTCTTACGAATACCATGGACTGCAAAAATTACCAATAAAGCAATGTTAGAGCGCATTAAGCCCCGTACGTCGTTGGTTGGTATGATTATGAAGCTGAGACTAGCATACTATGGCCATGTTCCACGATCAGGTGCATTGGAAAAAGCAATCATGCTAGGAATGATCAGCTGTACAAGAAGATCAGGTCGCCAGAGGACTCATTGGTTAGACACCATTAAAACAGACACCGCCATCACCCTGGAACAAGTAGAAGGAATCAGTGTGGAAGAGAACAGCTTCGAGGGCGCTAATTCACAGAATCGCTGATGGTTGGATTCGACTGAATGGATGACATCATAATCAGTGCGAATGTTCGCAAAAGTATATAATAATTATTTAATTATTAAAGGCATCCGGCTGTAAAATTGGCCAAATACACATCAAGTGGCTACTCCAAGTGATTAGGAAGAAGGCCAGAAATAAGAAGGATACTAAGAGGAAGGATATATAAGATTCGACCATTATCAAGTGAGCAAAAACCGCTCCTTTGTCAACAACAGGTTCTAACACTTTAAGTCAAATAGGAACATGATTATTGTAGACTGAAACATTATTGTACAAACTCCATTCTTAAGTGTTACGTTAGGCAGTAAGGGGTTTAAGTGGAGACCGGTACTTCCTGTCTAACAAAGATAATGATATGACTTGTCTGATTTTTAGTAAGCTTGAAGGAGAGTAATTTATCATAGCAGACATGAAGAAGACAACCAACCACATGGCAAGCTTTAATGTGTAGCGAGAGTACCACGGGCTCATGAAGCTTTCAGCGCGTCTTGAGACTTCAGTAAGTAGTCGGGCTGGCTGCTGGCGAGATTAGGCATTCTTAATGCAAAACCCGTGTCTACAGCCTTGCTTCTTACCTCCCTGCCAAAGCTGCTGCACTTTTTGTCCCATCACTCAAATCCTAACCCCAGAGGCTGTAACTTACATTAGCTTACTGTTTTATTACGAGAGCGAGGATTTGTTGAGTATTATAAGTCCCGAACATGGCTGCAAATAGCTTGATGTATCGCTTCTGAGGAAAAGGATCTTATGATGACAGCACATTTCCCGTTTACTGTTAGTTTAATATTTTGGTCTCATATTTATCATCTTATAGATGAAAGTAGAAAGAGATCAAATCTGTCGTGATCTGGCGAAGATGAAGATTCCGCATTATACTCGCTTTTGGTGTCATGAGCTGTTAAATCAACGATAGTTCTCTGGCACAACTCGGTAAATCTAAATTTAACAACTGACCAGGTTACCTTAGTATTACCACATTTGAAAATAAAAAACGTAAAATACCCGGGGTGTTATCGTACTGTAACATTTAAACTGGAGGAATTCATATCCAGTGGTTTATTTAACAATGTTTTCACTCCCTTGTCCTTTTTTTTTGAAAATCCGTTTTAGAGCCAATGTTGTCATAGTACTGCACATACGTTACATTTTTCATGTTGTACAGTACAATTAACAATTTTAAATTCTTACAGCTTATCTCGCTCGTCCGTTCACTGAACATTGAGAAGAGAAACTATTGTCTGTGTTATGTGCAGGTATGGCAAAGTAGTACTGAAATGAATTGAAATGGCGTGTGGCTTTTAGTGCCGGGATGTGTCCGAGGACTTTGGCTCGCCAGGTGCAGGTCTTTTGATTTGACACCCGTAGGCGACCTGCGCGTCGTGATGAGGATGAAATGATGATGAAGACGACACGTACACCCAGTCCCCGTACCAGGAGAATCAACCAATTATGGTTAAAATTCACGACCCTGCCGACAATCGAACCCGGGACCCCTGTGACCAAAGGCCAGCACGCTAACAATTTAGCCATGGAGCCGGACAGTAGGACTATACCATACAATCAACAGATGCTTTACATCACAGTCTGTACGATCATATCGACCATCTGCACTCTAACCTCTTTGATAATATGTCTCTGTCACAGCCATCCATCAATACTTCACATCACAGCCTGCACGGTTGCTAGGTAACATTGCGACACACATTTTGTATCGCTAATTTCGTGACGCATGTTTTCTGTTGACCCACAGCCGCACAACATATTTATATCAAAATCTTCAAATTCGATTCAAACAAGAAGTGAGTGGCGCCTTCAGTGTTGTCAACTTTAAACTGAGTTCAACAAAGACTCGCTAGAGGGCAGCCATGGGAGCAAGTGACTGCCAGGGATCAAAATAAATTAAAATAAAACTGGCCCGCAAAATATTTATAAGACTGACCCGCATGAACAGGAGAACTGCCCATCACTGAAAATGCTGGAAACCCTGATTTCGATGCCCCTGTCTGTTGCTGTCATATGCCTACTCATGCGCATCTCCGGTATGCGTTGTTCCGAGTACGTCGCTGAATGAGTGAGAGGAGCAGACGCGTTCAGTGACCAGTTGAATACAACACAAAAATTTGTTCATGGTAAAACATTGTCGATTGCCTTTTTTTTTAAATTTGGCTTTCGGTCATAACGATCATTCAGCCAGCTACAATTTTGTATGTTTCTGATTGTTGATTATGAATTGACTTGCTGAATTGAACTTACACGTTTAAGACGAACACAAACCCCCAGCCCCCGAGCCGGAGAAATTAACCAGATGAAGTTAAAATCCTCGACTCGGCCGGAGATTGAACCCGGGACCGCAATGACTAAAAGCCAGCACGCTAACCATTTAGTCATGGAGCCGGACTTGTCGATTATTATGCGAAGCACGATTCGTAAAAGTCCTGTGCAGAACTGTTTGCGCAAGAGTTTTTTTTTGCTAGTGTCTTTACGTCGTACCAACACAGATAGGTCTTATGGCGACGATAGGATAGGAAAGGCCTAGGAGTTGGAAAGAAGCGGCTGTGGCCTTAATTAAGGTACCGCCCCAGCATTAGCCTCGTGTGAAAATAGAAAACCACGGAAAACCATATTCAGGGCTGCCGACAGTGGGATTCGCACCCACTATCTCCCGAATACTGGATACTGGCCTCACTTAAGCGACTGCAGCTATCGAGCTCGGTGAACTTACTACTAACTTAACACTGTAAGTGATAATAAAGTCAAGTAAAAAAAAACATAACTACCCAACAAATACAACAACTCGAGTACAAAAAGCAATTCCGTAGGAAAAACATTATTACAAGAAATACTGCCAGTTTAACATTCTAAATCCAGCATCATGTACAGTTTCACACACAACTTAATTACCCAATACTTAACATTATGGCTTTAAAAAACTATAGTTTGAGCTTACTACTAGCTTAATTGGCAAACGTTTTCCGACCAGCCTGTCAGTTAAGGTCTTGTTGATTAGTTTTTACTGTATAGTGTGCCATCGGTTATTTTCATTTAAAACCATCATGAAACCATCTCATTTGACTTAATTTAGATACTAGATTGTATTACATATAAATTCATTCGACTGAATAATTCATGATTTTGTTTTGCAAACTCACTGAAAACTACATTTCAAAAGTAGGTAAATTTTAATAATAAGATATATTTGTGCTTTAACCTAATAAAATCTGTAAAACATATGCCCATGAATTAATTGTCACATACTTTTTATTAAAGCGTTCGTTCGTTCGTTCGTAATCGGTTTTCCCTCCAGGGTCGGTTTTCCCTCAGACTCAGCGAGGGATCCCACCTCTACCGCCTCAAGGGCAGTGTCCTGGAGCTTCAGACTCTGGGTCTGGGGACACAACTGGGAAGGGTGACCAGTACCTCACCCAGGCGGCCTCACCTGCTATGCTGAACAGGGGCCTTGTGGGGGGGGGGGGGAGTTTGGAAAGGATAGACAAGGAAGAGGGAAGGAAGCGGCCGTGGCCTTAAGTTAGGTACCATCCCGGTATTTGCCTGGTGGAGAAGTGGGAAACCACGGAAAACCACTTCACGGATGGCTGAGGAGGGAATCGAACCCCCCTCTACTCATTTGACCTCCCGACGCTGAATGGATCCCGTTCCAGCCCTCGTACCACTCTTCAAATTTCGTGGCAGAGCCGGGAATCGAACCCGGGCCTCTGGGGGTGGCAGCTAATCACACTAACCACTACACCACAGAGGCGGACTTATTAGAGCGTAATGCTCAAATACGCTTTGTTGGTAGATTTTCCACTTATTTAATACATGTTGAAAACAATAAAATATGTTAGTATGTTGTACAGCGTGCCCGTGTTCGCGTGCCACCTAGTGGCATCGCTGGGCTAGAGCAATTTTGTTACTTTCACTGATCTGTCTCAGTCTTATCCTTGGCTTGGGCAATATGAAAGTGACTGAGTTATGAGCGATACTATTAATGCCATTCCTTATGTAGCCAGTCCATGCTATGGATGGTGTGAAAATGTTGCTCATTGTGTCCGTTGGCGCATGCACTTCAGTGGCTTTGGTATACTGATATGTAATAGCAACTTCTGGCTCATTGAGGAAAGCAACGGGAAACTACCTCACTCCTCATTTCCCTAGTACGCCTCTTCAGTGATATCTAGGCCATCTATGACAGATGATGGCGGAGCTGTTGAGGATCCAACCAGCCTTTGGGCTGATGATTGAACATGCATACAAGCACAGCTCATGACAGTTTTCCTGGCCGTGGCACAAGCCACTTTGTACCCATTTGGACGCAGCCATTACACACCAATGCTACTTAGCGGACGCGTGTCTCAGACTCTCCACGTTCTAAATTGTTACTACAAACACCTGACTATCCAGTGCTCCCACATCTTGGCTGTCCAGTCAAAGGTATGCAGTGTTGTGAGCTCTGTTTCAATTGAGCAACCCTTTTAGAATCAGCTAGTAATTGATATGGACATGCAGAATTCATCCGAACACGAGGTACAGGGATGTCAAGATTTTCACCACTTTTGGTACGCACCTCCATGAATTTTGAAAACATTCTACATTTTACTTCGAGAGGACCAGAATTTGATCTACTCGGTCGACGCATGGCATAGGATATCTCGGGCATGTTTCCTCCCTCCACATCTTTGCAAATGGTGTGACTTCCCCTCTCGGAGAACAATCATCGAACGAGAAATGCAACCATTCAAGCTAAGGGCGCCAATCTTTAAGTTGAGGACTTAAAGATAAAAATTTATAATCAAGCTTGGACGGACTCTTATCACAGGGGTGGGGTGATAGTGCACTAATCATTAAGCAGGAGAATTAGAAATCAAAAGGCTAATTAAGGCAGATTGATTAAAGTGAACTAGAAAAATACTATTTATTATATTTAATATAAATGACGACGGTTTAACGAGAACTGAATTTACAATAGAAAATGAATTTAACAAAAAATTGAATGACTCTACTTCGCGAAAACTTGCAATATCTTTAACTCGCTTGCTCACCATGTAGTCTTGTTCTGCTGGTCCTTGGGAAGCTTCCATCCTTGTAGCGGGAACATCATCGGTCGTCTTTGAGATCTCTTCATCTGCAGCTAAGTACCATTCCTGCCTTGCAAATTGCACCTCCCACTAATTGGAAGATGACTTCAAAACTAACACTCCCTATTATGCTCTATCCCATATATTGGAGATAAGCCCTAAGTCATAGTTAGAAGAACCACCTTGGGTTTTATGGAGAGGATACTCAATTAAGAATCCTTCCAACTTTACTGAAAATGTGCTCTGAAGTTTCATTTCTATCTAGATTAATACTACCTATTGACTTAGACTGGTTCAAACCGGTCTCGTAGCCGAGCTGTCCGTACTTCCTGATGAGAGTGGCTATACACCCCTCATTCAGAATTTCTAAGTACCACGTCGTGGTAAATTAATGTAGAATACGAATGCAGAATCAAACGAAGAATCCGAAGAATCAAGTAGAAGAATCAAGTAGAGTCAAGTAGAAGATTGTAGAAACTCAATAAGAATCACGTAGAAGGTCAAGTAGCAGGTGAAGCCAAGAGCTCCAACACGCCCTTTTATAACCTTCTCTGGCGCTAATTACAGGTCGCTACACGTGGTCCAATCAGATGACACGTCTCTCCCCACTCCAGATATTAGAGTTGACGGGTCTTAACCCTGATATCAACTGTTCTTCTATTAGTCCTTTCACTCAGTATCCATGGCAACATGACGCTCCTTTGAAAATATAGGCGGTGATCAGTTTGAATAATTCTGGTCGAAACACGGTAGCTTACGTTAGAACGCTTGAACACGTGCTCGCTTTTCCCAGAACTTGGTGTCTAAATTTGTCCTTCCTTCTTCCTCGGTGATGTGGCAAGATAGAGGAAATCTACTGCAAGTTAATTTTAAACAAATGTCGCAAGAATCTAAGTGAATATTAGGATATTCAGCCCTCGTTTACAAGTCGTAGTTACAAAGTAATGAAATGATAGTGAGCAAATGATTAAACATGAATTATAATACAATTACATACCAAAATAAATATCATGACGTTAAATTCCTGAATTAATTACACATAATAAAATTAACATAATTACACTGTAACGTCTGGAACGTTACAATGGTAGGGTAGCAAGTCCTGGGGAGCCATCTTGTTTCCAGCCAATTGAAGTTATTGTACGACTGACTCTTAGTTGTATAACAATTTATTACGAAGTTTTCTCTTCTTCGGGATTACAAAAAAAATGTTGGACAACCCTCAGCTTCCGATACATAATGACATGGAGGATTTACAAAGACACCTGCTATTATCTAGCCACCCACCAGTGATCACTGGTAGGGGGTTAACTATGACTAACTTCCTGTAAGCAAAGCGGGCAAGAAAACTGCCCTCCAAGCTATCAAACTCACGAGGAAACCTCCTGCATTTGGACAACCTCGAAGAATTTGGTCTGTCTTAAATAGAATATGGACGAACCATGGCAGGAGCGCAGATGCTCTCCATAAGTGGGATAAATTACAGTCTCCAAAATGTAAATAATGTTATTGGCTTTACGTCTCACTAACTGCTGTTTCGGTTTTCGGAGACGCCGAGGTGCCGGAATTTTGTCCCGCAGGAACACTTTAACGTGCCAGTAAATCTAGCGACACGAGGCTGACGTATTTGAGCACCTTCAAATACCACCGGACTGAGCCAGGATCGAACCTGCCAAGTTGGGGTCAGTCTCCAAAATCTGACTGTAGAGCTGACAGATGGACCATTCGTCACATTATACAGGACTGCAAGACCAGGTCCTATAATGGGGACTTCACCGACTTCTTGATAGCAACTGATGATGTCATAAAGTGTGTCACCAGTTTAGATATCTTAGTGTAATGTTTATAATATACAGCAAGTATTGTTAATTTTACATGCCTAATTGTAATGTGTAGCCAGATGATAAATAAATTAAAAATAATAAAGTGTTTTGACACTTAAGGTTTAAAATTCATACATGTTTCAGTCCTAAATTTGGGCCGTCTTCAGTAAATAATAATATTAACACATGGTAATAATTAAAAAACAATTAAAATGACGTCGAGGAAGGATATGTGCGATTGACGTATAGTACACTATTCTTGTCTTGTAGACTGAGTTCATGATCCCACCGGATAATAGTAAAATGGCGCCTTACCAGAAAATGCAGTCTTTTAGCCGTACTAGGACTAGGAAGTCACAATTGCACGGTCTGAAAAGAAGAAAGAGTTGACCAAGCGAGTTAGGACAGGTTAGATGAAAGTATAGCTTAGGGGTAGCGTGCCAACCTCTTACCCGGAGGCCCATGCTTCGAGTCCCATGCCAAGAAGAATATGAAGCTGATGTAAATGATTCCCAGGCTCCAAAAGAAATCCACAAAAACGTTTCATTTTGAGTTTACTTATCTTAAAATACACATCAACACGGATGAATATCCTATGCGAGATTGAGATCTGGAACAAATGTATTATAGGGAAATTTATCGTTGTGTTCAATGCTCCCATAGGACGAATTTGAGCATTACTTGAAGCACAAATGGTTTCCATCTCTGTTCTCATCAATTAAGTGAATGTTTGATGCACTCAAAGACACGTGTTCCCGCCCCATAGTGTGTAACGAGGCAAGAGGGAGCTCGGTCTGAGGTTCGAGCTCCGTATGGTGTATTATTTAGCCGTATGGGCCATTCATTATGTTAGTGTTGGCCATAACGCAAGTGCGTATTGCTGAGCCCCAGGTGCCATGAATACAGACCAGTGGCGTGAGTATCCTCATTTATATGCTGTTTTATGGCTGGCGGCCATGTTGGCCAAGTAATTGTTATTACAAGTTAATCAATTGTATCCCAGACTTGCGGTGTCGACAGCTGAGAGTAATTCATTAATATCTGTGAGGCAGACCATGCTGGATGCATGGCCCTCGAGATCGGTTACTCTGCCGGAAGCAGTATCTTCGGAAAAGTTTAAAAGATAATGGAAGCCTTACAGCATTCAGATTGCAGAGAATATTGCAGCTTTCTTTTAAACCCAAAGTTAGTTCTCTGTTCCCTGTTTAACAATTGAAGACCTCTCCAAAATAAGGATGTAACCAACACATTTTTGAAAAGTGAGATTTCAGTGGAAATAGTGTGTATCATCACGCCTCTGTGCTGTGGTGTCATCCAATGCCTTACATTTGAACTTCAAGCTGGTTTACAGCGAGCAGAACTTTGTCCTCCATGGTAATAATAATTTCGTGCGGCAATTTCTAGCCGAGTGCAGCCCTTGTAAGGCAGACCCTCCGATGAGGGTGGGCGGCATCTGCCATGTGTAGGTAACTGCGTGTTATTGTGGTGGAGGATATTGTTATGTGTGGTGTGTGAGTTGGAAGGATGTTGGGGGACAGCACAAACACCCAGCCCCCGGGCCACTGGAATTAACCAATGAAGGTTAAAATCCCCGACTCGGCCGGGAATCGAACCTGGGACCCTCTGAACCGAAGGCCAGTGCGCTGGTTATTCAGCCAGCGAGTCGTATGTGCTTGTTTTGGTTCATCATCAGGTGTAATAGACCAGTCTAATGAAAAAAATGAAATGTCGTATGGCTTTTAGTGCCGGGATATCCCAGGACGGGTTCGGCTCGCCAGGTGCAGGTCTTTCTATTTGACTCCCATAGGCGACCTGTGGGTCATGATGGGGATGAAGTAATGATGAAGACAAGACATACACCCACCCCCCGTGCCATTGGAATTAACCAATTAAAGTTAAAATCCCCGACCCGGCCGGGAATCGAACCCGGGACCCTCTGAACCGAAGGCCAGTACGCTAACCGTTCAGCCAACGAGTCGGACTCCAGTCTAATTAAGAACATTGACGAAATGTTTTCAGAAAACCTCCAGCAAAGAGCAAAACTTAGTGGCAAAATGTCGTGAAGCGGACTCTGCAGCGAATGAAAACCGTAACTATCCGAAAACAGTTCGAACACCAGAAAATATTGCTTGAGTGAAGGAAATCCTGGAACGAAGTCCGACGAAATCACAACCCCGTTTATCTGAGCAAGTGGAAATTAAGAGATCGTCGTGTCGAAACATTATAAAAAAGGATCTGCGTCTGTATCCTCACATACGTTAAAGCGTCCAGAGGGAACCTTCGCGTGTTGAGTTCTGCCGGTGGTTTCTGAGTGAAGTGGAAGCAGGACTTTTGGATCCTCAGTTTTTTTTTAATTTTCTGATGAGCCCATTTCCAGCATTTTCTGTGATGTTCTTTAACAAGGGTCAATCCCGCGTCAAACCTATTGCAAATATTGCCCACCCGGTAGTTAAATAAATGCAGTTGCTGAAGGAGTGGAACAAGAAAAGATAATGTGGCAGATCCTACAACGAATGATTTGAAATCTCCTTAAATCTACTCCAACTACCAATATGTGCTCATAATTTGGCTACACTGCACGCTTCTCGCGTCAGCAGGCAACATAAGATATGACACACAAGTCTTGAAATGAAGTTGTCTATATGAACGAAAGATCACTTCGGATCGGGGCTACTACTACTACTACTAAACTGAAAACTGAAGGGGAAGGCGGGCCTCTTAGACGGTGACACCGTCTCTCAGACCGGGAGATTTGTTACGGTGAAGGAGATGTGCGGAGAAGGTGAGGGGGTGGGCGGCCGTGGCCTACACTACGAACTGTCCCGGCATTCGCCTTAGTGCAGGAGAATGGGAAACCACGGAAAACCATTCTCAGGACAGCCGACGGATGGGACCAGGCGTGAAGTCCGGCACTGTGCTCCAGGCCCGTCTCCTGAATGCAGAGGCGTAGAGCTACGGTAGAGCCACGGCCAACTTTCCTCTGCTCGGTTGGCCGGTCAGGGTACAGAGCTGTTGGACCACGGGCAATCCGTGGCCTCTTAAGGGACGAAACCCAAGGGCCTAAACCCACTCTGCATCCACCGACGCGGTTCGGGGATCGAACAATTCAACTTTAGCTGCTTTGGTACATGTCTAAACACGCGTATCTGTGGAGAAAGCTGTGTTTTGTTACCGAATAAAAATTCAGAAATACTGTGAACTTCACTGTTAAAGTTTAATTTAGGCACACTCCATTATCTTTTAGTTGCTACCATCACTAACAGTCATTTGCCATTATTCAGTTGTCTCGTATGACTTAATTAAGCTCGCCTAGGAGTGCCAACTTATTCCAGTTTCCTACGTGATACCCCAAATCAAACCAGTGATATCTGCTGGTAGATTTCAGAATTACATGATAACTTAAGAGTTCAGCTTGTCTCCACGTGAATTCACCATATTCAGGTGTTCAAAGGGTTGTCTAACACGAGGAAGACACCTTACTAATGTCACACGTGCTAAAAACTTGACTTCAAACCTTCACGCAGTGTTCATACGGAGTGAGGCATTATAACGCTGTTGATAGTGATTTGTCCATCGGATAGAGTCGTTAAGCCTGAGAAGACCCCTTGGTGTTATTCGACAGAACTAGGCTACGTGCCGACACCGCATTATACTCTCTTCCTACCTCATTATCACCATCATTTCACATCCAGACGCACAGGTCGCCCATGAGCTCAAATAGAAAGACCTGCACGAGGAGAGCCGAACATGTCCTCGAACACTCCCTGCAATAACAGCCGTACGCTAAATAAATAAATAAATAAATAAATAAATAAATAAATAAATAAATAAATACAATTGGCTAGGAAGGGCTCACTCAGAAAGCTGGAGTTAAAAGAGAGGAAGATCCTGAGGAGGATATTAGGACCAATCAGAGAGGAAGGAGGCACTTAGAGAATCCGCCATAATAATGAACTGTATGAACACCAGGAGGACATCGTCACGTCTATAAGGAAAAGGCGCCTGACCTTTTATGGACACTTGGCCCGTCTGGATTCCAAAAGACTCTCCAACAGGATATTCACAGTAACAGGAAGAGGCAAGGCTTCTAAGAACAAATAGATCACGTCAGTTAAGTCGGATATGGAACAACTAGATATCCCACTGGGACAAACTCATGACCGACTACTGTACCGTCAAGCCATCCGACATGGAGTTTTCCCAACGTCCCTTACAAGTAAGAAGACTACAGGAACAAAGTGGACAGAGGAGAGAAAGCTGGCTCATAGTCAGCAAATGAAGGAGTATTGGAAGAAGAAGAAGAAGAAGAAAGCAACAACTTTACCGAAGAGTAGATACGAGCCCAGTGGTCCTCAGTAGGCCTAAACGACAAAGAAGAAGAAATAAATACAATGCCTTAATTTTCACTAAACTTATTTTTCTGTATTACTTATAGCTTCAGCCGGCCCCGTGGTGAAGGGGTAGCGTGCCTGCCTCTTAACCAGAGGCCCCGGGTTCGATTCCCGGCCAGGTCAGAGATTTATACCTGGACCTGAGGGCTGGTTCGAGGTCCACTCAGCCTACGTGATTAGAATTGAGAAGCTATCTGACGGTGAGATAGCGGCCCGGTCTAGAAAGCCAAGAATAACGGCCGAGAGGATTCGTCGTGCTGACCACACGACACCTCGTAATGTGCAGGCCTTCGGGCTGAGCAGCGGTCGCTTAGTAGGCCAAGGCCCTTCAAGGGCTGTAGTGCCATGGGGTTTGGGGTTTAGGGCGGTACTCATAGCTTCGCTAATTTGATGCTACGTATGTCATAAGACATAACATTTATTTACATACAGTGGAAGCTCGATATCTCGAATCGCCTCGACTTATCGAAATTTCGAGATATAGAGAATCCCGTTATTGAGCACGTATAGCACATAATTGAATCATACGGAACATACTGAATACATTATTTTTAACAGTAATTAAAAGTATGTATGTATGTATGTATGTATGTATGTATGTATGTATGTATGTATGTACACTGACTGACAGTGACAATGCAACACCAAGGAGGAGTGGTTCGAAAGGGATGAAAGTTGGGGAAAAAACAGAGTCGGCACGGAAGAATAATTGATGTTTATTTCAAACCGATATGCAGGTTACACAATGCGCACGGCATCGACTCAGTAGGATGTAGGACCACCGCGAGCGGCGATGCACGCAGAAACACGTCGAGGTACAGAGTCAATAAGAGTGTGGATGGTGTCCTGAGGGATGGTTCTCCATTCTCTGTCAACCATTTGCCACAGTTGGTCGTCCGTACGAGGCTGGGGCAGAGTTTGCAAACGGCGTCCAATGAGATCCCACACGTGTTCGATTGGTGAGAGATCCGGAGAGTACGCTGGCCACGGAAGCATCTGTACACCTCGTAGAGCCTGTTGGGAGATGCGAGCAGTGTGTGGGCGGGCATTATCCTGCTGAAACAGAGCATTGGGCAGCCCCTGAAGGTACGGGAGTGCCACCGGCCGCAGCACATGCTGCACGTAGCGGTGGGCATTTAACGTGCCTTGAATACGCACTAGAGGTGACGTGGAATCATACGCAATAGCGCCCCAAACCATGATGCCGCGTTGTCTAGCGGTAGGGCGCTCCACAGTTACTGCCGGATTTGACCTTTCTCCACGCCGACGCCACACTCGTCTGCGGTGACTATCACTGACAGAACAGAAGCGTGACCCATCGGAGAACACGACGTTCCGCCATTCCCTCATCCAAGTCGCTCTAGCCCGGCACCATGCCAGGCGTGTACGTCTATGCTGTGGAGTCAATGGTAGTCTTCTGAGCGGACGCCACGCCGGGAGTGCAGGCCTCCTTCAACCAATCGACGGGAAATTGTTCTGGTCGATATTGGAACAGCCAGGGTGTCTTGCACATGGTGAAGAATGGCGGTTGACGTGGCGTGCGGGGCTGCCACCGCTTGGCGGCGGATGCGCCGATCCTCGCGTGCTGACGTCACTTGGGCTGCGCCTGGACCCCTCGCACGTGCCACATGTCCCTGCGCCAACCATCTTCGCCACAGGCGCTGCACCGTGGACACATCCCTATGGGTATCGGCTGCGATTTGACGAAGCGACCAACCTGCCCTTCTCAGCCCGATCACCATACCCCTCGTAAAGTCGTCTGTCTGCTGGAAATGCCTCCGTTGACGGCGGCCTGGCATTCTTAGCTATACACGTGTCCTGTGGCACACGACAACACGTTCTACAATGACTGTCGGCTGAGAAATCACGGTACGAAGTGGGCCATTCGCCAACGCCGTGTCCCATTTATCGTTCGCTACGTGCGCAGCACAGCGGCGCATTTCACATCATGAGCATACCTCAGTGACGTCAGTCTACCCTGCAATTGGCATAAAGTTCTGACCACTCCTTCTTGGTGTTGCATTTGCTCTGTCAGTCAGTGTATGTATGTATGTATGTTTGTTTAGTCCTCAGCCCGAAGGCTGGTTGGATCCTCCAACAGCTCCACCATCAACTGTCATAGATGGCCTAGGCAGCACTGAAGAGGCGTACTAGGGAAATGAGGAGTGAGGTAGTTTCCCGTTGCTTTCCTCACCGAGCCAGAAGTTGCTATACATATCAGTCTGCCAAGCCCACTGAAATGCGTGCACCAACCGACCCTATGAGCAATATTTTCACACCATTCATAGCAGGGATTAGCTGGAAATTAAAAGTGTACAAACTCTCTTTTACGGCATCACTTTAATTATAACCCTTAATATAGTAACATTTTAGAACTTCGGTTCAGAGGATCCCGGGTTCGATTCCTGGCCGGGTCGGGGATTTTAACCTTAATTGGTGAACTCCAATGGCACGGGGGCTGGGTGTATGTGTTGTCTTCATCATCACTTCATCCACATCACGACGCACAGGTCGCCTACAGGAGTCAAATAGAAAGACCTGCACTTGGCGAGCCGAACCCGTCCTCAGATATCCCGGCACTAAAAGCCATACGGCATTTCATTCAAGAAACAAGAAACATACCTCGGTTTAACTTTTCCTCCCTTCACGTTGAAACTTCTCGTCATTACCACGCAGCCGAGATTCGTAAATGAAGCTTGTAATCTGTGACTTCAGGGGTTGCTTTCGTACGTGCCCGGTAATTAATTCACACCCGAAAAACAGTGAGGTTTCGCCGATTTTTCTATCATTAGAAGTTTTAGTTTTTCGGTTGCCGTCATATTAGCTCCCAGTATCACTGTAAATCTTTCTTTACTTGGTCCTCACAAACCACAAATGCCGTATTGCACAGTCAATGTTGCACAAAATTAGAGTTACAGAGTATTTTTTTGCTTCAAGGGAGGAAATTTTTGCTTCGAGAAATCCAGACATTCGTGGAACTGAATTTCGAGTAATAGAGATACTCGTAGCTGTCAGCTTGCACTCGGGAGATAGTGGGTCGAACCCCACTGTCGGCAGTCCTGAAGATGGTTTTCCGTGGGTTCCTATTTTCGCACAAGACTGTACCTTAATTAAGGCCATAGCTCTTTCTTATCCCATCGTCATCATAAGACCTATATGTGTCAGGCTGATGTTCAAATCCTGGTCGATCCAGGGTTGAGATATTCATCTCAAAAATCACGTTGCGTCAGGATGGGCATCCGTAATTAAACCCCCAGCCAAAACCAAAATTAGCCTTGGTGGCTCCAGAGACCGCCAGAAATAGCTGGGATAAGCTGAGCGTAGTTTGTCCGGCTTCTTCGTTGAATGGTCAGCGTTCAAGTGAGCCCCAGCTTCGATTCCCGGTCGGGGCGGCGATTTTCACTTTTCCCGGTTAATTACTCATATTCTGGGGCTGGGTGTTTATGTTCGTCTTAGTA
Source organism: Anabrus simplex (assembly GCF_040414725.1). NCBI lineage: Eukaryota > Metazoa > Arthropoda > Insecta > Orthoptera > Tettigoniidae > Anabrus > Anabrus simplex. Next base: position 31,596,939 of record NC_090269.1, read on the forward strand.
CATATGTTCAGTTATTTACCGGTACAATTCACCACACCACAAACCTTCACTTTCATTTGGGAGGTAGTAGGTTCAAACCCTACTGTTGGCAGCCCTGAAGATGGTTTTTCTTGGTTTCCCATTTTCACACCATGGAAATGCAAAGGCCATGGCCACTTCCTTCCCGCTCCTACATTTTCCTATCCCATTGTCGCCATAAGACCTACCGGTTTCGGTGCGGCGTAAAGCAAATAAAATGAACCGAAAAGCCCAATAGCAAAAACTTCCCTCCACATGGGGTTAGCGTTAAGAAAGGCATGTAGCTATAAAACTGGGCTAAACCAATACAAAGCGCCGTCCCCAGGATATTGGTGAAACTCCAGGAAGGAGAAGAAGAATAAGAAAAAGAAAAGAGAAGAACATCTATAGCATCTTTAGATTTCTTTTATTTGTTACTTTATTTGTTGCCGGGCTGAGTGGCTCAGACGGTTAAGGCGCTGGCCTTCTAACTCCAACTTGGCAGGTTCGATCCTGGCTCAGTCCGGTGGTATTTGAAGGTGCACAAATACGACAGCCCCGTGTCGGTAGATTTACTGGCACGTAAAAGAACTCCTGCGGGACTAAATTCCAGCACCTCGGCGTCTCCGAAGACCTTAAAAAAGTAGTTAGTGGGACGTAAAGCAAATATTATTATTATTTTTATTATTACTTTATTTGTTCGTATATTTTTACAATTGTTCTATGTGATTTTATCTTCCATACATCTTAAGGGTTTTTCTTTTATTGTTGATCGCACTTTTAGTCTTTTAGCTATGCTTTTCGGTATCGTTTTGCACATTTTAAGCTGTATAAAATAAATGATTTCACTTCAAAGGCATACCTTTTTCAATTTTATTACATTTTAATCTATTTTTAAATTAATTTATAAGAAATAAAGCGTCATTTTTAATTCATAAACAATTTCTTCATCTTTAAAAAATCGTAGTCAGTGGGTCTATTTTAAATTTTAATTATTGTTCATTTAGTTTCATATCGTACCATTAGGAGCCGATGACCTAGGTGTTAGGCCCCTGTAAACAACGATCATCATTATCATCACGATCATCATCATCATCATCATCATCATATCTTACATCTCTGTTTATTGTGTTTCCCAATTATGATAAAGCCGAATCGTTGCCAAATATGGGGAGCATGAACACCTTTCCAATTATATCTGGAGTTTGTTGTAATTACGTCAAGGGTCCCTGTTTTTCTCACCGATGGCTACGGGATTTTTGTTCTGACCGCTCTAGCGTCTGGTCCTGTCCTGACGAGGCTTGGGCGGGACGCAAAAAGCGTTGCAGTAATTGCATTCCAGAGCCCGCATTCACTCCACTGTCGCCCTGATCAGCCTAGTGATTGATTAGGGTGAACTCGAAATGGCTACTACTTCCATGCATCTCACTACGATCACATGGAATTAGTGATAAAAATGAGATTGATTTAGGCGGATAGCCTTCGAGAACTCTGGATGGAATTTTATTTTATTCCCTACAAAGTTGAATTTTTTATGCTTAAGTTCTTCAACCTACTAATGTGGAAAGTGAAGAGGCTGTGTTCGTCCCCTTCAAACAACCATCATCATCATCATCATCATCATCATCATCATCATCATCATCATCATCATCATCATAATTATGAAAAGTGGAACTATATGATACTGTAGTTACTTACGACATTCAACTTCTAATAACGTTGATAGGGAATATGCCATCTAGGCGACAGCGTAAATGAGGATAAGTGATGATTGATTATGTGAGTGAGTTAGTGTTTGATTGATTGATTGATTGATTGATTAATTAATTAACGTAACAGCATTCCTGCAGAAACATTTTGCAATGCATGTAAATGAGTTATTTAGTTACTTGCCATATGTCTACACTGTGTCACGTGGGTAAGTCGAGTCGATTGTTTGAATAATGGGCCCTGTGCTGAGCGTCAAAATATGTTCAATTTGATATTTTTTAAAAGGAATTTTAACATCGTATAAGATAAAATATCATACGTTACACAGACCATAGTGTTTCATATTTTTTGTTTAATTAATTTATTAATTAATTCATGTTATTTGCTTTACGTCCCACTAACTACTTTTACGGTCTCCGGAGACGCCAAGGTACCGGAATTTAGTCCCGCAGGAGTTCTTTTACGTGCCAGTAAATATATTTTTGTTTCAGAAAATATCTCACTCATATGTAAAATCCCTATGTCCGCCCTATAACACGCTATATCTCTATATGATTTAAATTTATTCTTTGATTACATATAAGAATGCCGGCCCCGTGGTGTAGGGGTAGCGTGCCTGCCTCTTACCCGGAGGCCTCGTGTTCGATTCCCGGTCAGATCAGGGATTTTTACCTGGACCTGAGGGCTGGTTCGAGGTCCACTCAGCCGACGTGATTAGAATTGAGGAGCTATCTGACGGTGAGATGGCGGCCCCGGTCTAGAAACCCAAGAATAACGGCCGAGAGGATTCGTCGTGCTGACCACACGACACCTCGTAATCTGCAGGCCTTCGGGATGAGCAGCGGTCGCTTGGTAGGCCAAGGCCCTTCATGGGCTGTAGTGCCATGGGGTTTGGTTTGGTTTGGTTTTTTTACATATAAGAATACGACGATCGGCTACATTTTAATGACGCACATAATACAGAATGTAACTGAAATAGTATACATCCATCTAACGGGTGATAGAATGCGATGAATTTGTCAGGTATCTTCAAATTTAAAATAAAATAAAAATGCTTCGTGATGTGGGTTACTGTAGTCACGCCCTAGACAACGGCTGAGTGGCGTAGTAAGTGATCATTAGAGTTGCGATACCAGTTGCTATGGAATGTGACTGGGCATCTCAGACATATTTCCAGTCATGGCCCTCCATGTTCTCAGACGGCTAGGACTATACAATCCACCGTGGTCCCTAACCCGTTAGAGGAGAGATCCTTACTGGGACTGTTTGTAAGTAGGATAGCATCTCTCTTCACAGAATTTTCAACAAGCATGCTCACAACATTTTAAGCAAGCCTCGGACCTATGCGAGTAACGGAAAATCACTACCATTTGAGAGGCGAGGTACTTCTTCGAAACAACTTGGCGAACGAAACGGAATTCGATGGAGAGCTATCAGTGTTAATGGGGCTTACGGAGGAAAGAAAGTAGAACAGGCTGAGTCTGGATGTGCTAGGAGTAAAGGATATTCGGGTAAAGGAAGATAACGAGGAAGAGATTATAAAGTGTTAAAAAGGGAAGGATAGAGTGTGGGGTAGGACTGTTCATCAGCAACACTACTGCACGTACAGTAAATGAGTGAATGATGTGGGTAGATTGAACACTTGGAGGAATTAGGATGAGAGTTGTTTCGGCGTATTCACCTCGTGAGGATGCAGATGAGGATGAAATTGACATGTCAGGGTCGACGGGAAATGTTAGATAGTGCTAATGGGCGATTTCAATGTGAGAGTTGAAAATAGAACTGGAGGATACGAAAGGGTATTTGGTAAATGTGGCGAAGATATGGAAACTAATATGAATGGGAAGCGTTTGCGGATTTGGCCTATGCTGACGACTTCGTCTTAATCGCAGATTGTGCCAAAAGCCTTCAGTCCAATATTTTGGAACTTGAAAATAGGTGAAATGAATATGGTATGAAAATTAGCGTGTCCAAGACTGAACTGATGTCAATAAGTAAGAAATCCAAGAGAATTGAATGTCAGGTAGGGGATTCAAATCTCAAATAGGTGGATAATTTCAAGTACTGTATTTAGGATGTGTGTTCTCCCAGGGTGGTAGAAAAGTGAAATTCATTCAAGTTGCAGCAATGAAGTAACCTCACGGCTGCGATCTGTAAGAAGTAAGTCAGCTCACGGACGAAACAATTTTTACACCGGTCTGTTTACAGACCAACTTTGTTTTACGGGACTGAAAGCTGGGTGGACTCAAGATATCTTCTTCTTAAGTTAGAAGAAACAGACATGAAAGTAGCGAGAATGATTGCTGGTACAAACAGGTGGGAATAATGGCAGGAGGGTACTCGGGATGAGGAGCTCCAGGATAAATTAGGAATAAACTCGATGGATGGAGGTGTACGCAAATCCGGCTTCGGTGTTGGGGTCATGTGAGGCGGATGGAGGAGGATAGCTGACCTAGGAGAATAATGGACTCTGTTATGGAGGGTAAGAGAAGTAGAGGGAGACCAAAACAACGATGGTTAGACTCAGCTTCTAACAATTTAAAGATAAGAGATATAGAAGTAAATGCGGCCATAAAACTTGTAACAAATAGAGGATTTTGGCGGGTGTTAATAAATTCTCAGACGCTTGCAGACTGAACGCTGGAAGGCATAACAGTCTATAATGAGGATGTAATGAATGTACAGTATGTATGTATGTATGTATGTATGTATGTATGTATGTATGTATGTATGTATGTATGTATATATGTATGTATGTATGTATGTATGTATGTTCAGTATTAAAAAAGGTTTTCAAGAACTCTTCAGATAGCAGAGGCCCACTAAGTCTAGAGAGGGTCATCGTTACTGAAGAACGATATTATTTCCTAAGTGCCGGTAGACCCACATGTGCGTCATCGATGTGAGAGTTATTAATACAGAATATTTACATTGCACTGTAAGAAATAATTTTACATTGTTATGTAATAATCGTTCAAACCAAGAATATCCGAGTTCGATAGCTGCAGTCGCTGAAGTGCGGCCAGTATCCAGTATTCGGGAGATAGGTGGTTCGAACCCCACTGTCGGCAGCCCTTAAGATGGTTTTCAGTGGTTTCCCATTTTCACACCAGGAAAATGCCGGGACTGTACCTTAATTGAGGCCACGGCCGCTTCCTTCCCAGTCCTAGCCCTTTCCTGTCCCATCGTTGCTGTATCATAATGAAACTTTAACTATAATGAGACTCATTAAGATACAGTTTTCCGGAATATAATAATTATATTTCGGCATCGTCGAGCATAAAACATTCAATTGCACTTTTCTAGCTTAAGATATCATCAGCCATTTGCCATGTATAAAATATTTCTTTCGGCAGAGTTCTTATCAGATTCACCTGATAAAGTTTCAATACGTTCAGGAATTAAAAATAGTTCTGCATTTTATTATGACTTGAATATTACCTTCATATTTTTGTTTCTAAAATAGCACCACACTAGAATTTTGCCTATTGTGTGAATAATGAAAAATTGAAAAACGTATATTCTATCTCCAGTAGTTTATACCTGACTGTAAAATGCAGAGCTGTTATTAAGTAGATCTATATGAGTACAATTGACAAGTATATGAATTTATAACCCCACAAAAAAGAAAAATTGTGCCGCAAGGGCCACTTTCAAACAGCGTATAAAGATAAATATTATTTGCTACTAAGTTGGCAACAAATTAACTAATCAACTTCAAATTGTGTTCGGTGCTCTAACTTATTAATATATATATAGTAGTGTTTCAAATTTGGTTGTGATAAGTGGTAAATTGTTGAAGTTCCAGATTTCAGCTATGACTCCCCTTAAAATAGTGAATACGACCACAACCGCGACAGTCCAAACAACCACAACTACCACGTTGTTTCTTCTTTCTCCTTGAATGGAATAAGGAGGGGATGCATGTCTCGTATTTCCCCTTAAAACAATGATCACCACCGCCTCCTTCTCTTGACATTCCCTTCATTTCTTCAGTATTTTTTGAGGACTGTTGGTGACTATGTACCGGGTCCCACGGGAGTGTCCGCCAGACAGTTTTTGGGGCCGGCAGAGCAGCTAGGCGCTCACTCGCTCTGTCGTAATTACGCTTCTTGCGGCGGCGATGTGACTCGAGTGCGGAATCTATCTAATTATTTCCCAATGAGATGAGACAAGGGACTTCCCTCCCTTCTCTTCTCGTCCTTCCTTCCTTATAGAATGTGCTGTGTTTTCTGGTTCTCGCTCACTCCGTCATATCCCTCGTGCGGGCGTGTGCCATTTGCAATGCAAAGCATTTCCAGTCGTGTTCCAGTATTGCCGACATCTTCACCGTGCTCGCTTTATAGAGTCTTCTGATAATATAATCCACTTTTATTCATTAATACCCATTATAATTCGAATTAACATTTAAATCAAAGTACCTATCGACCTCTCCATGCTGGGTGCCTATTCATAAACGAAGTAAAACAGTTCATTTACACTCACTTCTAAGTGTACCATAGTCTTCTACTTCAGAATACATTGGTCGAAACATGGTAGAGATAATAACTGTACCGGTAGGTATACCCCACCTCGTGCATTTGAATGATGCACGTTGGAGAACACTATCTAACACATAAAGTTTGCAGCAACTATTTCAAGAAGTTTGGACTTTTCTCCATAGATGTCTCTATTAAAAAACTGATGTCACGCACTCTGGTGTAAAGTGGAACTACAAAAAATTTAAAGAAATTTTATATTTATAGGTGTTTTCTAAACTGAATAGATTATTTTTTGTTTTGATATGTCTAAGATTGCAACACTTCGAACTCTTCCCGCCAACTTGGGATCTCAACCAATAGAAACATGTATGTATTTATTTTTCTGCCAATCTCATGCTGCTTGAAACTTTCCAGTTCCAATAAAATGAGAGGGAGTGTCTGGTCTTAGCCCAGAGCCTTCTCAAACCTTCCTCTCCGGTATGAAAGCTGACGCCTTTTCGTATTAACTTGTCTTATTGATCGTCTTGTTACTGAGTGTGCGTGTTAAGAGAGGAGGCGGAGGCCTCATCCATCGGCAAGCAGAACATCAGATAAAGTAATGGCCACCATTTTTCTAACTCAGTAGTTATCTCTGCAAGCTAACTCGAGGGGAAGGTTTCCTATATTTAATAATGTAACCGTAAATTTCCTCAAATGTAAACTTTTCTTTCTTCTCATGTAAAAGTTCAAGTAAGTCTAGAGTACTTAACTGAAATCCAGGGATAGACAATGTCTTACCCTCTTGAATTCCCCTTCAATTTAATTTGGATGTGACTACGATTTTGTAACTCTTTTCACTATTGTAAATTTTAACTTATCTTGTCCATCTAATCACCTCAGTAGTTTGGGATTAGCCTCTGTATCGTTGGACCACAAGCCCAAGTAGGGTTTTAATCTTTGATTTCAAGGAGCTCAAGTATCCGCCTCCATACATGTTTGATTTTTGGGCCAGTAATTGAACCTGTTGCTTTACACAAAGGCCCAGTAAAACGGGTACTCGATACCCTGTATTATTCCTTCTATGTAGAATTAAAAACACCTAATACGGTCTTGTTAAATGTAGGTTGTGCCTAAAGAGGCCAGAAAGTGTAAATTTTGTTGAGCAAACACGCTCTAATCACAAATGTAAAAGTTAAATGTTGCCTTGATTAGGCGGTAAGGGTATTGGAGCGCAGTCTCCAGAGCAATGAGGTTATATCTTGTAATGTAAAAGAGATTTGTGTGAATATTGAATGGTGCCTTTGGAAGGCCGTAACTTGTAACCTTTGGAGCAAAACGTGCTCCTGAAAATTGTGTGATTTAAGTTGGGAGATTCGTCTGCTTGAGTATCAAACAAAGTGCAACTGTTGTGATTTAGGGACTTGGTAAATTGGGAGCTTGAAGCTCAAATTGTAGCTCATAATTTCTTAGTTATTCTTTTTCTTCATTGTACCAAACTAGCTCTGTACCTGAAATCCTGTCCTGTCGCCAAGCGAATTGTTGTGTTAAAATTTAATACATGAAAAGAAATCAAAAGAAATATAACCTTTATTTTAAAGTTTTAAATCAATCTTTGACTGTCGTAGATAGGCCCATTCAAGCCAGCACCTTCTTTCACCTCTCTGTTCCACGCAAATACGGTAATAATAATAATAATAATAATAATAATAATAATAATAATAATAATAATAATAATAATAATAATAATAATAATACAATGAAAGAACCATATAAAAGGCCTTTGTAACGATTTTGTAACTGTTTTCACTATTGTAAATTTTAACTTATCCTGTTCATCTCGTAACACAGAAGTTAAAACAGAAGCACTTTATGCATCTGAAACTATTATAATTGATAGCAAATCTTGAATGAAGGTGATCGAAGAACAAGAAAGGAAAATCCTCCGAAAAATCTTAGGACCAAAATGCGAAGATGGAATTGGGATAAAAAAGAAATCACATAATATGTATCAAGTTAAAGCAAAACACAGATACCATCAGGAAACGGTGATTACAAAGTTATGGTCACTTATATAGAATTGATAACAGGCTCGCAAAGAAAATTTTAAACTTAGCCTTATCAATGAAAAATCACAATATTTGGCTAAAAGAAATCAGTGAAGGCCTAGTGAGGGATTGCGGGTGGGCTCCACTGATTGTTTTAAATTCATATCCATCCGTTCATTTTTCGTCCTCACGCTTTGAAATCTGGTCATTGGAGGATTTTGGATTTTATTTTTTCATTGCATTTCGTCTCATTTCGTACCATCAGGGGCCGATGACCTAGATGTTAGGGCCCTTAAAACAACAATCATCATCATCATCATCATCATCATCATCATCATCATCATCATCATCATCATCACCAGTTTGGAGCATGAACGAATGAATTAATAGAATAATCTTGTCTCCTAGTACGGATAACCACCAACTGGGAAGAGAGTATTCATTTATTGTAATCATCATAATAATACATGCAGTTAGTTTTCTTAGAAACTAATCGCAAGTTACAGCATTTTTGCAACCATTCTTACATTTCTACCAAACGTGAATGGATGAAGACTACGAACAGATACCCCCCTTTCCAGTCATGGATTACCACCAACTGGGGGAGAGAATATCCACCCACAGCGATCATCGCAACCATATGTAATCAGTTTTGTTAGTAATAAAAAAATACCAAACGTGTTCCAATTAAAAAAACTGTCTCAGCACATGATTGCGCTATCATTTACTGCTACAGTACATTATATAAACTTAACATTTGAGGTAATGCCTACACTTTAACAACGTCATAGAGTCTAGTATACCTCCACATACATGTTCTTTCTACTAACTACATGAATTTTCTGTTTTCATCCTCTTTTAATTTCCCTTCCCACATTCCTCTTATAATATTACAATGTTTTGCTGTTTTTCCTGGCGCCTTCCACTCTCTGTTTAGTAACTTAGCAATAGTGCAAAGTTCAGGTTCGTTTTCGATTTTACTTATCTCCTTTCCATCTATATATTTATCTCACATTTCCTTGTTTTCTTACAGTCTTTCAGTAAGTGAGCCACTTCCATGTATTTATTGCATAAAATGTTAAGATTTTCTTCAACCAGAGTTCTCTTGCTATTACATTATGTCCTTATTGTTTATTTTACCGAGCTCGATAGCTGCAGTCGCTTACGTGCGGCCAGTATCCAGTAATCGGGAGTTAGTGGGTTCGAGCCCTACTGTCGGCAGCCCTGAAGATGGTTTTCCGTGGTTTCCCATTTTCACACCAGGCAAATGCTGGGGCTGTACCTTAATCAAAGCCACGGCCGCTTCCTTCCCATTCCTAGCCATTCCCTGTCCCATCGTCGCCATAAGACCTAGCTGTGTCTGCGCGACGTAAAGCAAAAAAAAAAGTTTATTTTTCAATGTATTTTACTCTTTGAACCACCGTTTTACACGATACCGTATCATTCCTTAACAGTTGGGAGCAGATGATGGACGCTGTAGTTACGTAGGTACGAAAATGCTATCGAATTGTTAGGGCGATGTGGCGTTCTATTGTGCATTAATAAAGTCTACGGACTGATGACCTGAACAAACAATACAGTTGTAGTAAGACAATACCAATGTATGGGCTGATGTATTGGCCAGCAGAATAATTATAGTTTGAGCGAAGGAATAAAAAGGAGCAATTAGTAATCAAAACATCATTGCGGCTATGTATGGTAAACGCGGGGCCACGTTAACAAACACGACATTACTCCTGAGTATGCCCACACTCTACACAAACAATACATAAACATTATATTAACATGATTGGTTACATTAGTGTTGCACAAGAACGACTCCTTCCGGTGGTGGGCGTGAAGGAGAATGCAACTTGCGGGTTCATGCTATAATAATAATAATAATAATAATAATAATAATAATAATAATAATAATAATAATAATAATAATAATAAGGGGCAACTAATATTGATAATTTGATTCATTGGACGTACTACAGAAAGATCTTCGCCGGGCTGAGTGGCTCAGACGGTTGAGGTGCTGGCCTTCTGACCCCAACTTGGCAGGTTCGTTCCTGGCTCAGTCCGGTGGTATTTGAAGGTGCTTAAATAGGTCAGCCTCGTGTCGGTAGATTTTTGGCACATAAAATAATTCCTGCGGGATTAAATTCCGGCACCTCGGCGTCTCCAAAAATCGTAAAATTAGTTAGTGGGACGTAAAGCGATTATTATTATTATTATTATTATTATTATTATTATTATTATTATTATTATTATTATTCTCCAGTAAGCCTCTGTGGCTCGGGCGGCAGTGCGTCGGCCTCTCAGTGTTGAGTTCCGTGGTTCAAATCCCGGTCACTCCATGTGAGATTTGTGCTGGACAAAGCGGAGGCGGGACAGGATTTTCTCCCGGTACTCCGGTTTTCCCTGTTATCTTTCATTCCAGCAACACTCTCCACTGTCATTTCATTTCACCTGTCAGCCATTAATCATTGCCCCAGGCCTCGGCAGCCGGCACAATTCCTATCCTAACCGCAAGATGGGGCTTCATTCATTCCATCCCTGACCCGGTCAATGACTGGAAAACAGGTTGTAGCTTTTCATTTTCATTCTTCTCGAGTATAGTAATAGATGACAGACATGGTACACATTGACCATGAGTATTCCCGACTAGTTCATCGGACGGTATCCAGGGTGGAGAGCTGTGTTTTGGAGATTTTGAACTCAAAGGATGTTTATGGAACTAGTTTAAGAGATTTTGATAATCTTCACATGAGCATCTATATTACCATTATAGTCAAGATGCATACAAAAATTTGTTTTTGATGAACATAATTAAATGTTTTTTTTACAATATATCGCCGGGCTGGGTGGCGCAGACTTTTGGGGCGTTGGCCTCCTGACCCCAACTTGACAGGTTCGATTCTGTCTTAGTCTGGAGGGTATTTGAAGGTTCTCAAATACGCGTGTCGGTAGATCTACTGGCACGTAAAAGAACGCCCGCGAGACTAAATTCAGTCACACCGGCGTCTCCGAAAACCGAAGAAGTAGTTAATGGCACGTAAAAACAATAACATTACTACTACAGTACATCTTATCTTGTTACATTATTGATAATGAAACGTTGACCATTTGGTTTTTTCTTGACTACTGCGACAGATGGTTAGGCATTATATATATGAAAGAGTCCACTGCAAATACGTGGAATGTCAAACTGTGTTGATTTTACAGGAAATGAATTTTAAATTTTGGAACCACATTACTCTACATTAAGCATATATAAATACTTTATTTTTCTTCCATGGTATATTCTGGATAACAGAATAATTTATTTTACTAAACGTGCAAAATAATCTCTCAAAAAGGAGGGATGTCACTAGCCTTGCAGACCAGTTAGATATGTTATTTTGCAATAGAGAACCCGTATTGTCTTTATTGTGAGGGGAATTTTAGTAGTATTCCCTTAAAGTCAGGCCACTAAACTGTTTTAGCCATTACACATGTTTGAACATTTGCAATGAAATAGACAACAGATATTTTCTTCTTCACATCAGTGCCTTTATTAAGCCTTGTGGCTCAGACGATAGCTCACCGGCCTCTTACCTGGTTCATATACCGGTCACTCCATGTGAGATTTGTGCTGGACAAAGCGGAGGCGGTACTCCGATTTTCCATGTCATCTTCCATTCTAACAATACTCTCTAATATCATTCCCCACTAGTCATTGCCCACGAGGAGAACGACAGGCTTCGGCAGCCGGCACAATTCATATCCTCACCTCTAGATGGGACTTCATTCATTACATTCCTGACCTGGTTAAATGACTGGAAACATGTTGTGGAATTTTCATCACTGTCTTTGTTGTAACGTTCACGTTATTTTGCACTTGAGCTCAAATATTTCACATTCGAGAACTGATCTTCATTGGGTTCCGAAATTGCTATTGTAACTTGATTATAAAACCTGTAAATGCGTCACATTGCGGCAATGGAAACATCCATCGTAGAAACTCACAGCACCCGTAAATGGAATACCAAGTTAAAAAATGAGCACATTATTGCAAAAAGGAGGTAATCCAATGTAAATCAGTGACTATCGCTTCTTGCAATGTTTTCCCTATGACATTCCCCCGTTTGTGTTGTTTGCCAATTCTGTAAAACTCTGTGGGTATAACATTACCATTCTTTTTGCAGTGAATAATAGTGAGAGGCATTCTACTCCTGTTGTTTTTTGAGTCGTCAGTCCATAGACCGGTTTGATATAGCTCTTCATGCCACCCTATACTTTGCTAACCTTTTCATCCCTACGTAAGTAGTAAATCCTATATCTGCTCTAACCCGCTTGTCATATTCACACCTCGGTCTATCCCTCGCGTTCGTTCCCCCTACACTTCCCTCAAAAATTAACAGAACAAGTCCTGGATGTCTTAAGATGTGTCCTATCTTACTATCTCCTCTTCTCGTGAAGTTTAGCCAATTCGATTGAGTATTTCTTCATTCGTGATTCCATCTACCCATCTCACCTTCACTTTCTTCTGTAACGCCACATTTCAAAAGGTTCTATTCTCCTTCTTTCTGAGCTAGTTATCGTCCATGTTTCACTTCCAAACAATGCTACGCTCCAAAAGCATCAAAAGCATCTTTCTAATTTATATATTAGTGTTAGAAGTGAACAAACTTCTTTTCTTAAGAAAGGCCTTCCTGTCATCGTAGTTATTTTACTACCCACATAACAATATGCATCTACTTACTTTAAGCATGTAATATTTCCCGCATCGCCTGACTTCGTTCGACTGCACTCCGTTAATTTGGACTTTTAAATTTATTTTCATCTTTTACTCCTTTACTAAGACTCTGTGTATACCATTCAGCAATTTCTCCAGATCTTCTGCAGACTCAGATAAAATAACAATATTATAATCAAATCTCAGGTTTTGATTTCCTCTCATTGGGTTGTGATTCCCTTTCCAAATTTTCTTTGATTTCTTTTACTGCCTGTTCTATATAAAAATTGAAAAGGAGGGGGACCAAACTACAGCCTTGCCTCACTCCTTTCTGGATTGCTGTTTCACCTATTGATGTATAAAACTATAAAACCTTTAGCTCATTTTCTACAAAATTTTCACATTCCCCCCTTTTGCATATTGACCCTGAGTGTCCCCGACTAGTTCAAGGTATGGCATGCATGGAGGAGGGCTGTGGTTAGGAACTTTTAACCTGAAAGCAAAGCACATTAAAATACAGGAAATGAACTCAATTCACACAGAATGTTTCATACATTTTCCTTCCCTTGTACGCTTTTGCAGTCATTTCCAGCGATGTTAATGATTCGAAATCAGTGTCACTTGTAAAACTTCCGTTTGCCAGTTTGGATTGCTGCGATTGCTGGTTTCAAGGCTTGAGGATTGTTTCGCGTACGATACTAATCGATAACGGATACGGTCTTTTCATTCGTTGGAAATCGGCAGTTGGAATAACAACACTACTTTGATGAATGCTATTAAGGGGACCGGGTCACCGACAAATACTTAATATCTTCCAAAATATTCGAACAATCTTCCTAAGATTTTGAAAGTATTGTTAGAAAAAATTGTGGGTATACATGTTTGAATTTAATAGGTTTTTTTGATCCAGTGAGCAGTGAAGAAAATTTACAATTTTTTGAAAACTAGAAAACACTGCTTTTTTGTGTATCCTTTTCTTGTGATCTATATGACACAGAGTCATGAATTTTTGTACATAGAATGATACACTGATTAGTACTCTATAGCAGATTTATAATGATTGCTTTTATGGTTGACTAGCTGATGTGCCCGTGCTTCGCTATGGAATGAGCAGGCCGCAGACAGCCGTGCTCTGCCATATTACGTTAAGTTTGCACACTGCTCATTCCAACCAACGCCTCAGAGGAGGGATCGAATAGCTGCAATACTGTGATGAACCAGTGTGTTACGTACCAACAGTTACCAGAAAATTTATGAAAAAAGTTATCTAGCTCCCCAGCTACTTCCCGCCAATATTCAGACAGGCTGTTTCACTCGGGACGCAGCGATAATCCCATCCATCGGAGATGAGTGACAGCAGAAGAGACAATGTACATCACAACAAACAACGGTCAATGTGATGTTAATGTTCATCAATTCTATGAGCTTTCGATTTTGTAGGCCTTCAGTTCTTCTTTCTTTCACAACTCTCTCTCGTCTTATTCTTGAAGGGACCGTTTTCACCATTTTTTTTCTCAGTTTATAATCATCTTCACAATCTGTGAGCTTGCGTTCGGGAGATAATGGGTTTGAACCCTACTGTCGGCAGCCTTGAAGATGATTTTTACCGTACCGGAAACTGAGAAATTCATTAATTTATTACGTTTTTGTTGCTAAGTCAATATCAGCGCCGAGCCACGAGAAAACGGGTGAACAGAATTTAATGAAAGTCGGGGAATAAGGCTCTGCAGTCTAGGCTATCAATAATTTTATGCACGCTGCATAAAATGGTAGTTCAGTTGAAGGGGCCTAAAATTTCATTTTTAAATACATACGGTATGTAATTGTTCCTATCGAAAAGAAGCTACTACATAAGAAAGGTTATAGAGAATACAATTTCCTATCATGTACGTCTTAACACAGTTTTACTGTACCGACTTTGATAACAGAATTAATGTTTTTATACTTTTGTTGCTTAGTCCATATCAATGCCGAATATTGCTAACATGGAATTATTGTTCGATCGCGATGAATTTTGTCATGATTGTCTTAAGGTGTAAAACCGCGCGGTCATTGGTCGATATCGAGAAGGAAAACCGTGGCATTAGCTGGGCACAATTTGTCCCAATATGTGGGCAAATTAATAATGAGAAATGTTTCAAGTTATATACCAAAATATCGTATGGTTTTCCATTTTCACACCAGGCAAATGCTGGGGCTGTACCTTAAGGCCACGGCCGCTTCCTTCCAAGTCCTAGCCCTTTCCTGTCCCATCGTCGCCATACGACATATCTGTGTCGGTGCGACGTAAAGCCAATAGCAAAAAAAAAAGGTATATGAAAATATCGTACATTATCTTCGCCAACAGACTCCAGAATTGATCCTACATCAAAAACTCAAATAATATGCCTATCGAAGCACATTTTAAAATACCACAAAGAAAAATGTAATTTTCTTAACCTGAAAGGAGAGATCCGTCTTTCTAGCGCTGATGCCATCCTTTTACGCAAAGAATTTCCACGATATGCTAAAAAATCGACGTCCCAGTTCTTCATTTTATATTACGATCTACAATAAGCAAGTACGTCTTTCAAGAACTTCATCCGTTTTACCGCAGTATTTGTTTTTCCGTTCTTTTAAGTACACGATGAATACCAGAATGTTCACAGGACATTGTCACTGCTCTCGGTCATCCCAGTTCTAAGGCCTCCAGCGAGGTCACGGAATATTACTGGTCAGTGAGATCACGAAGAAAAGCTTTGAGAACATAATCTGATAGGGAATTAAAATTAAAACCATATTCAGAGAATAAAATATATTTGTCCTCATATGTGGACATTGTGACTGAAGAGGTTAAGATACAATAACGCCATCTATATTGCAGCATGGTCAAATAAAAACATTTTATACAGTTGTTTATTTGTCCTGGATTATTCCGTGCATTTAGATTGGTATCACTGGAGGGATGAAGTTCCTTGAAATTATGTGATTATGATGACTCGGGCGATAGAGGCTGTTGACTCCATCCATAATAAGCAGAGAAGCGAAAAATATGGGGTGAATCCTTTGTCCAGCCTGGCTGCCTGCCACAGTACTTCAGTTGGCTAGGAACTGTGCTGCCTGGCTTGAAATTCTGCTTACCCCCACCCATCACAACCAGGATAAAATGGCTATTTAAACAAGATGAATCTAGAATTATGGTGGGTTTGTTTGTTTTGAACTTTATGAATATGGAAATCTGGTGGTAGTGTAGAGGGGTATTTGATGAATTACCGATTGATATCTTGTGTGTGTTTTATTATCCTTTACTTGCATCTCGCAATTAAATTGATTAACGTGCCGAAAACCCAATTACTGCTTTATGTTAACGACGACATAGCTTCAGGAAGGATGTCAACTACAATGTCAAATAATTATGCACCATCCATCCTAGTTACGTGTGTCTGTGTGTACATGTGTGGAAGTGAGAGGGTGGTCTGTCCCTCCGCCAAGTTATTTATAGGTCCCTTTATGAATTAATAACATTATATATACATGTTTAACTTTAATTGGAATATCAATGTTTGATTTATACGACGTATCGCACGCACGTTCTCTAATTAAGGTTGTGATAACATTTTAATACATGCATGGCATTTGATTCAATAATTCAGGCTTAAATTCAGCAACAGAGAGAAGCAGGACAGCTAATCGTCTTCTGGTGGCGTTACAGTGCTGATTAAACGAATAATTATTCTTACCGGGTCGTAATAAATTAGTTACAAGATTGTGAGCACTGTAATAAAAATCTCGACAATGTTGTGAGGACAGTAGGCAATGGTATGATGATAAACGGGGTTAAAAGTCAGGTTGTGAATTTCAGTAGTAGGATAAGAGCAGTTAATTTCAATTATTGCGTTGATGGGGGGTGAAAGTTCCTTATGGGGATCACTGTAAGTACCTAGGTGTTAATATAAGGAAATATCTTCATTGGGATGATCACATAAACGGGTACAGATCTCTGCACATGCTTGTGAGGGTACTTAGGGGTTGTAGTAAGGATGTAAAATCTCTGGTAAGATCCCCAACTAGAGTATGGTTCCAGTGTATGCGACCCTCAACAGGATTACTTGATTCGAGAACTGTAAAAAGAAATCAGCTCGTTTTGTTCTGAATATTTCTGATAAAAGAGTAGCGTTACGAAAATGTTGCAAAGTTTGGGCTGGGAATACTTGGGAGAAAGGAGACGGGCTTTTCGACTAAGTTGTACAGTATGTGCCGAGCTGTCAGTGGAGAGATGGCGTGGAACGACGTTAGTAGACGAATAAGTTCGAGCGGCGTTTTTATAAGTAGGAAAGATCACAATATGAAGATAAAGTTTGAATTCAAGAGGACAAATTGGGGCAAATATTCCTTAGGGATTGGAATAATTTACCAAGGGAGACTTTCAATACATTTCCAAGTTCTTTGCAATTGTTTAAGATAATACTAGATAAACCACAGATAGGGAATCTGCCATCTGGCAGTTGCCCTTAATGCAGATCAGTGTTATTTGATTGATTGATTGATTGATTGATTGATTGATTGATTGATTGATTGATTGATTGATTAACTGAAAATACGTTCTTCAACACAGAAAATGCCCTCTAATTTCAATAAATGTAGTATTACTGTACAGCTTTTGACGACTTGGTCTTTCCAGAATAACAGACAGACTCAATAACCGAAATTTAACCTGGAGGACAGTAGATTCTATATGTAAAATAAGTAATTAAATATGTAAGAAATAAAACTAGTAATGTCATTGGTTTTACGCCCCACTTTTATATGGTTTTAGGAGATGCCGAGGTGCCGGAATTTTGTCGTGACGGATAATCTATAGACATGAGGCTGACGTATTGAAGCACTTGGGGTCAGAAGGCCAGAGTGACTCATTTCGGTAATTCTATTTTAACGGTCAGCCTGCAGATTTTGGAGCGTAACGTACTCGCAAGAAGACCTCGCTAACGTTTGCCCAGCAATTTCATGCATTCTCAATATACATGCAGGCCATGACGGGAATTTTCACCGGTTATAAATGCAAGACGCGATTCCCTCCCAATTCCGAGAAAGGAGAATTTAAATATTTCCAGAGTGGTTCACAGACCAGCGCGCAACACATTCCTACAAACGAGCAAGCTCTCCGCTTCACAAGCTCGTGTTCCACGAATCAATCAATCAATCAATCAATCAATCAATCAATCAATCAATCAATCAATCAATCAATCAATCAATCAATCAATCAATCAATCAATCAATCAATCAATCAATCAATCAATCAATCAATCAATCAATCAATCAATCAATCAATCAATCAATCAATCAATCAATCAATCAATCAATCAATCAATCAATCAATCAATCAATCAATCAATCAATCAATCAATCAATCAATCAATCAATCAATCAATCAATCAATCAATCAATCAATCAATCAATCAATCAATCAATCAATCAATCAATCAATCAATCAATCAATCAATCAATCAATCAATCAATCAATCAATCAATCAATCAATCAATCAATCAATCAATCAATCAATCATTTATCTGCTTTTACGTCAGGCGCCCAGGTGGCAGATTCCCTATCTGTTGTTTACCTTGACTTTTCTTCAATAATTGCAAAGATTTTGGAAATTTATTGAACATCTGCGTTGATAAATTATTCCAATCTCTAATATCTTTTCCTGTAAACGAATATTTGCCCCAAATTTTCCTCTTGAATTCCAACTTTCTATTGCGATCTTTCCTACTATTTAAAACACCACTCAAACTTATTCGTATAATAAAGTCATTCTACACCAGTTCTCCACTGATAGATCGGAAAATACCACTTAGTCGAGCAGCTCGTCTCCTTTCTCCCAAGTCTTCCCAGCCCAAACTTGGCAACATTTTCTTAATGTTACTCTTTTGTCGGAAATCCCAGAACAAATCGAACTGCTTTTCTTTAGATTTTTTCTAGTTCTCGAATCAGGTAATCCTAGTGAGGGTCGCATATTCTGAAACCATGCTCAGAATGTGTTCACTTTTACATACTTACTACAACCCCTTAATAGCCTCATAACTACTTGTATGTGGTTGTTCTGTAACCTTTATTTACAATCCCACACAATTTGTTTTACGTCGCATTGACACTGATAGGTCTTATGGCCACGATGGGATAGGAAGGGAGCGATCGTAGCCTTAATTAAGGTACAGTCCCAGCATTTGCCTGGTGTGAAAATGCGAAACCGCGCAAAATCATGTTCAGGACTGCAATCATGACAAAAATCGTCGCTAATTAACACAACTGAACAATATTTCCATGCTAACAATGTTCGGCGTTGGTATGGACTCTTCAACAAAATTCTAAATTCATCAACTCTATTATCATAGTCGATACGGCAAAACTGTATGACATAAATGATTGGAAATTGTATTTCCTATAACTTTTGTAGTGTAGTAATTTTTGAGAGTGCCAATAACAGACGCATTTAAAAATGTAATCTTAGGCGCCTTCCATTAAACTACAATTCCAGCGTGAATAAAATTATTTATACCCTGGACTGAGTGCCTTATTCTCTTACTTTACATACTGATTTTCATTAAATTATATTAATCCATTTTCTCGTGATTTGGCGTTGATATGGACTTAGCAACAAAAATCGAAGTTCACGAATATCTCTGTTATCATAGCCGGTACGATAAAAAATGTATAGGACATAAATAATCGAAAATTTAATTCTGTGTAACTTTATTTATGTAGTATTTATCGATAGGACCATTAATAATATAGATATTTGAGAATTACGTTTTAGGCCTTCCCCTAAACTACCATTTCACTCACCATGAATAAAATTATTTACAGCCTAGATTGTAGTGCTTCATTCTTAAATTCTCCTCCGCCATTTTCTCGTAATGCGCGTACAGACAGACAGACAGACAGACATGACGGAAAATGAAAAAGTGCATTTCCTTGTTTCTGTGAACACGACCGATACAGAAATGGGATTATTTTTAAATTCTGAGCAATGCACAGACAAAACTCTTAATTTTTATACATACTGTAGGTATGAACTATCAGAACCCTTAAAATGTATTCAACTGACCTGCGTAGCTGGAGAGCGGCTACATAATACCTGCGCCTTGTTCAAATACGTTTGCATTCTAACCAATTCAAGCCTAAAAATCTTTTTCCTACTGACGAGGAATCGAATCCATGTCATTCTTGGTGAACCAAACATGCGTCTTGATTAAGCGAGCTCCCTGAATGTTGAGGGAGAAGACAAGACAAAAGCAAGAGGTGAAAGATAAAGAGTCGTTTACACATATTTGCCCACCTAGACTACGGACTCGCTAGCAGAGTGTGAACTCGGCAGTGTGTATTTCCTCTGGGACAAGAGCGCCCCGTGTTATGGGGCAGTAAAACTCGCGATAATACCAGAATTAAAGTGCCCATTAATACTGCGGCTAGCCACAATGATCCATTGTTCCAGCCAACCACATGCACAACACACCACACACTTCTGACAACTGAATTCAAAGCAATTTACCCGAAACTACAAAATATCAGTTCGTTTTCTCGGCGAAGACAAACTGTGCAGAAAGCCACTGTTTCCTCGCAAAAGGTTACGTGCAATATTAAGCCGGTTTAATTTTGTACTCTTGTCTCTTGACAGTCAATACCAGAGGGAAATTTGCTGAACACCCCGTTAATTAATTACCGTGCACAAGTACAGTTCAATCATCCTTTACTGAGGCATAGTACTGTCCACGCTCTACCAGGGAACTTGAAACTTGGAATTTTTCTCGGAAGAATGCTGTATTTCGTGGCATCATAAGGAAGTGTGAGAAATTCACAAACAAACCACTGTCTACCTCTCAGTGTTTAGAACTCGAAAATATCGATAACGTTTTTTGTGTGTATGTGGGGAGGGGCATACTTTTCGGCGTTACCATGATACTCTTTACAGTAATCAGTCTTCTTTCTGTACTCAAAAGTGTACGGAAAATTATATTTTACCGTCGGCTTAGGTGGAAGAAGAGTAAAGATACAGTATATTTTTAATAAAAGTAGACATGATAATATACCTTTCGGGCTTTTGCCGTGTCAGAAAAAACGAATTAAAAATAACTCCTCTGTCTGTCGAAACTAACATTGAGTAGAGAAACTTATAAATTACCTGAAATACGAAGGGCGTACTGTATTGTTTTACACTTTATTTTTTTCTATCCGCAAGAAGTACATTACACATGTTGTTACAATACAATCAATACTGATCTGCATTTAGGGCAGTCGCCCAGGTGGCAGATTCCCTATCTGTTGCTTTCCTAGCCTTTTCCGAAATGATTTCAAAGAAATTGGAAATTTATTGAACATCTCCCTTGGTAAGTTATTCCAATCCCTAACTCCCCTTCCTATAAATGAATATTTGCCCCAGTTTGTCCTCTTGAATTCCAACTTTATCTTCATATTGTGATCTTTCCTACTTTTATAAACGCCATTCAAACTTATTCGTCTACTAATGTCATTCCACGCCAACTCTCCGCTGACAGCTCGGAACATACCACTTAGTCGAGCAGCTCTTCTTCTTTCTCTCAATTCTTCCCAACCCAAACATTGCAACATTTTTGTAACGCTACTCTTTTGTCGGAAATCACTCAGAACAAATCGAGCTGCTTTTCTTTGGATTTTTTCCAGTTCTTGAATCAGGTAATCCTGGTGAGGGTCCCATACACTGGAACCATACTCTAGTTGGGGTCTTACCAGAGACTTATATGCACTCTCCTTTACATCCTTACATCCTTACGTCCACCTTCTGAACACAATCTCCTTGTAACTGTACGCACTTTTGCCATCGATGTGTCAGTCTCTTCAAACCTTCCTGAAACCATTCTTTCGGAGTGCTGCGTACCCATGTCTTGACAGCTGTGTCCATTTCTGCAAAATCCGCAAAACGGTGACCACGTAGAGGTTTCTTCATGTTCCCGAACAGGTGATAATCACTTGGTGCCAAGCCGGAAGAGTGTAGTGGGTGTGGAAGCACAGTGAATCCCATTTGTGGCTCATGGTAATGGAGCCATGTCTCATCACCATTCACAAGCCTAGCCATGAAGTCGCCTGGATCTTGATCGTGGCGTTGCAAAAGTTCTCTGCACACGTCCACACGCCAGGCAAATGCTGGAGTTGTTCCTTATTTATGGCCACTGCTGCTTGCTTTCCATCTTAGTCCTTTCCAGTCCCATCGTCGCCATAAGATCTGTGTCGGTGCAATGTACAACAACTTGTAACATTCAGTTTACGATCTAAAATCAGACTTTCGAGGCTTCTTAGAAACTAGATTCAACAGTTCTCTTGGCTCTACAGCTATATCTCTGATTGATTGTTTATTTAGTTTATAGCTTATTGTTAATTTGTTTATTTTTTTTTGTAAAACTTGCATGAGCAGAGTCTAACCCCCAGTAACCTTTATTGGAGATCCAGCCATATGGCAACAATGCGTAGCTTCTTCATAAATTACAATTACAGCAGTACAAGTATATTAGAAGTCCTATCAAAAATTCAGCAAATACTGAATTTACATCCATGAATTGGAGATAAAGAGAAAAGCGAAAATTACTATGAAAATTGGGAGAAATTTTGTTCACGTCTTTTTCAATTTCTTTATATTGCTGTATCGTTCGCGACAGTCTTACAAACATATTTATATTCATTTGTTGTGCATTCCATTTCCTCGCATTCCTCTGCTGGAAGTACAAAATCATCATCTGATTTATCCGAACTTACATTTTCCTCCATCAGATTCTCCCTCCATAATATTTCGTAATTCTTCCAGGATTTCATCTTCACGCAAACGTTTACGAGATATCCTTACAACAACCTCTCAAGAGAAGCAGACAATGACCACATCATTCCAAACAACAACGA
Source organism: Anabrus simplex (assembly GCF_040414725.1). Lineage (NCBI taxonomy): Eukaryota > Metazoa > Arthropoda > Insecta > Orthoptera > Tettigoniidae > Anabrus > Anabrus simplex. The sequence continues at coordinate 31,619,757 of NC_090269.1, forward strand.
ATAAGTAGAAGCATTGTTGTTTTTTCTTGCATCTAAATGCCATTGTTGAGTGAGTAAATGCGGTGAAACGAAGTATTTCATAATCAGAGATGCCAGCAGTAAAACTTAAACCATTTTCAAAGACGTGGGTCAAAATGACCCGTGTTGGGCTTGCTAGGTATAGTGCTTATTTTTCACTATTTATAAACCTAAGATTTTGTAATAATGAAATATGCGCAAAGTGAGTAAAAGTCAAGAAAGGAAGTTCTTCAAAAGTTATAAATAAACTCTTCAACTTCAGCTCGGTCAAATTGACCCAGGTTGGGCGTTCTAGTTTCGAAGCCCACCTTTCGGCCAGAAAGCGGTGGGGTGACAGTCCTCAGTTGGCGAACATGCATATGGTGCTGTTGATGTAGAGAGCACACAGTTACAGAGAACACAACTCAGGAAAATTTACAGATTTCTTTTCAAAAATATGAACTTGTAAGTATTCTAAAATGAGAACGTAGCCACTTACTGAAAAAAACCAACTTTTTAAATAATGTTATTGGCTTTACGTCCCACTAACTACTTTTTACAGTTTTCGAAGACGCCGAGGTGCCAGAATTTAGTCCCGCAGGAGTTCTTTAACGTGCTAGTAAATGTACCGACACGAGGCTGTCGTATTTGAGCATATCCAAATATCACCGGACTGAGCCAGGCTCGAACCTGCCAAATATTAAAATTTTAAATTTGAAAAAAAAAAAACTGTCAAAATTAGGAAGAGTACATAACTTACGTTTTCGAATTTTCGAAGTAATGTCAACCTCCGCAGGCACTTCGAGATATCGAAGTTTGACTTATAACCACCTCTAGGGCAGTCGATGATGGAGTTTTAGACCATCATCTCCCGCATATAAATATATAAGGATCCCGAACTATTAATCTCTCCATTTCAAAAATGTCACTTGTGGCCATTGCGACTAACATTGTAGTCACCTGTTGAGGAGCTTGCGACGAATTGAATCAGCGGTGACCCCGACTCGAACTGAATTGATTTTCCAAAAATTCACTTTTCTCAGACTCTCTCTATTATCTCGGATAAGCAATATTTTACTGGCTCCATCTCTTCACTTTCTTACGGAGCAGACTCTATGTTTTGTGTGTGATACTGCACCCTTAAGTAGAGGATGACACTGTCCAGACGAGATGATGCAAGTGCGAGTACATGTTCAGTGACAAGTGCTACACAAGTGATGGATGTGCTGTCATAGTACCACAACAACTTACCGCTACTCTTTAATGGAAACCATATATTAGCATGTGCGGAACATGTCGCTGATAATGCCACTCAGTCATCCGGATAATTGGATCAAAATACTTTTCAATCGCACAACATGCCATCTCGAACTCCTTGATTCGCGCCACAAAAATAGTTTTTCGTATCGTGAGCACAACCACGTGGTCGACAATTTTACGTGGAATCCAAACCAGAGGGTCGCGCATTTTTTTTTTTTTTGCGAGATGTACATAAAATCCATCCATTCAGATCATAGTGAAACGAGATCATGTGCCACGGTTTTTATATGCTGCAAATATAGGTATATGGAAATATTTCTGCTTAGAACTTTGGCTGGTAAAGATCTGTCATCTAAAGCTCATTCTACACGAGCTGTTTAAACGCCGCTGTGTGGGCGCCAGTAAACCGCGCCTTCAAACATACCCTAACTATAAGGTTGAAAACTTTCCTTTTCGTCTACACGGGCGTTTTCACAGCGTTTTTACGGCGTTTTCACGGCGAGCTTCGTTGGTTCATGGGCGTTTAAACAGCTACAGGTGCTGACAACGCCTTCGGGGGCGTTGCAACTGCTGGCGGTAGAACAGCGTCCACGCTGTATCTATCTACTGGAATAATATTCTTCCTCATGACGGTATCACGTTTTGCAATATCATCATTCCCTCAATCAAGTAGTTCATCCAATGCGAAAACTGACATTCTATGGAACTGAAAGAACTTTTCTGGATACCTTCTATGTTTCAGAACATGATATGAAAGGAGGTGTGATAATGAGGGGATGAGTCCACCAACGCCTCTTTTCACGAAATATTTCTTTAAGTCTTTCTTCAACCAAAATAAGTCCAGCAATGCAGTGTTCAATTTGAACGTGATCTGCTCATTATCAGCGTTTTAATCGTTCATGTACAATAGCTGACGGTTTTGATTGCTGTTTATCAGCCGCGTTTAGACGGTCCCGTGTAGTTTGCAAATGTTACGGGTGGTTGCAGGCGGCGACGCAGGCGCATTTGAAAACCTGTGTAGAATGGGGTCAAGGTTCAATATTCTGCGACGGTACCCAAAGAAATCTCTTTCTTAAGGAGATGTGCACTGCGGGTCAGTATTTCTCCAATACATACCGATCACATAGCGGTATTCGCAGGCGCAACGACGATATGATGCCTTACATTCACAGAACAGAATTGTCTGAATTCCAAGGGAAGGGCCTAACATTTAAAAACTCGGCGATTTTGCCGGTGAAATATCAGCTCAGACCCCCTGATATGAGTACCGTTTGAAGTTTTTTTACGTCGCAGCAATACAAATAGGTCTTATGGCGACGGTGTGATAGGAAAGGCCTAGGCGTGGGAAGGAAGCGGCCGTGGCCTTAAATAAGTTACAGACCCAGCATTTTCCTTGTGTGAAAATGGGAAACCACGGAAAACCATCTTCAGGGCTGCCGACAGTGTGGTTCGAACGCACTATTTCCCGGATGCAAGCTTACAGCTGCGCGCACTCGCCTCGTTTTGAAAGCTGTCTCTGCCGTACGGCCCTTTGCGACATGGCTATGTGGTAGTTGAAAATACAGGAATTCCTTAATTTCTTTATAGCAACCCCTGAATGTGAATCATTGGATAGAGGATATGCCCAACGTAAAGGTACCATTGGGGTAGATGTAGGCCAATTTGAGCAGAAGTTACATGGTGTACGAAGTTGTGAAGATTACCGAATGTTTTGAAACTTTGCCGGGTTTGGTTTCATTGGAATGGTACTGAACAGTGCAATCTTTTCAGATTTTAAATTCACAAGTTTTAACCGCACGGCTTACATAAGCCCAAGCACCAACTGGTACGGAATTATACGAAGTGCACGTTAGGGCTACACGGGGTGGTCAGAAACAACGTAAACCTTGTATATGAGCGTTACATGGTTGGTTATTCTGATAAATAATTTGAAAAAATATATTTCGATGTCTCTCGCAGTTGTCAGCTGCTGAAGTTAGCCACTCATATCGCTTCGCGCGGTGGTCCAAGTTCACTGTGCGCAGTGCTGTTTAACGAACATTCCCGTGATGGCCGACAGCCCAGCAGCTACACATTCTTCGATTGGTGATTTCAAGTCGGTCTCACGCCACGTGCACATTTAGCAACACTGCCTCGCAATCTGATCTGCGATCTGATTGGCCAAGTTCAGCGGCCGATAAAATGACAACGCTGCGAGGTATGGAATTATTTTTGATAGAAGTATTAATGAGGGAGATGTCATTAACGGACGGTTTTGCAGTCCATGTTCCAGCGGACTTAGCCCAGAAGCGGGTGCAACTTGTATTCTAATAATAATAATAATAATAATAATAATAATAATAATACTTGCTTAACGTCCCACTAATTACTTTTACGGTTTTCGGAGACGCCGAGTTGCCGGAATTTTGTCCCGCAGGAGTTCTTTTACGTGCCAGTAAATCTACCGACACGAGGCTGACATTTTTGAGCACCTTCAAATATCACCGGACTGAAACTTGTATTCTACTCATTTAGAATTGTGTTATCAGGTGCATATAACGTCAAGCTATCACTTGGAGTTAGCCTTTATAGGAAGATTATTCTCAATATATGTATTTGTTAAAATTATCAGAAAACTGTATATAACAAACGTTTAAGAATATGGCATTTCCGTTATTTAAGGTCGTATTACGTATTTATCGTACGACGGTAAAAAATGGGTTGCTTACAAAAAATTTTGATTTTTGGTCCAAGTCCCGCGGAATACTTGGTGCATCTCATAAAGAGCCATTTTACTATTGTTTTCGATAGAACAGATAATAGGGGAGGTTACCATCAGCTGGCACCAGGTAGGGGTCCATCTCCATGGCTAAATGGTTAGCGCGCTTGCCTTTGGTCACAGGGGTCTCGGGTTCGATTCCAGGCAAGTTCGGGAATTTTAACCATAATTGGTTAATTTCGCTGGTACGGGGGCTGGGTGTATGTGTCGTCTTCATCATCATGTCATTCTCAACGCGACGCGCAGGTCGCCTACGGGAGTCAAATCAAAAGACCTGCAGCTGGTGAGCCGAACTTGTCCTCGGACACTCCCGGCACTAAAAGCCATACGCCATTTCATTAGCAGGACGGGCATTGGCCGTAAAACAGAGCCTAATTCACATCAAATATCGACCCCAATAAGATCAAGAAGATGCACAGTATGAGTTGGTCATTATCTGGTTTGACTCCTAGGAAAAGCATCAACGTTATTTTGCCAACGACACATACAAGAGCCTTTTACCCGCGATCAAAACCGAACTCAAAGTCTTAGACACAATAAACAATATAAGTAATTACGTGACATTTCGAAAGGGCTTCTCAACACAAGCGACTGGTTTAGGAATATTCTGCCGTGATGTACGAATGTTGAATTATACTGGCTTGTTTAACAACCTTGTAGTCTCCCAATATCTAGACAACACCACTTGTAGAATTAGAGTCAACTGTAAAGAGAAGCATGTAGTTGGAGAAGCTTGTATTGTCGCTGACCACTCCAAGTTATAAGTTATTCCCCTCGTGTTCATATCAATAGCAGCAGCCAGTCTGGTTCCCGAATTTCATTTACGTCGCTATTTGTGTGTATTGAGTTGCTAAAGTTGCCTGCCCCCTCTCCTCCTCGGTTTCAGGAGGTGTTGAATACCCAAGCTAGCAAGCAAGCAAGGTCCGACTCGACCCGTGGTTTCGTAGTGGGGGGACGCTATAAGTTTGGAGAGCTGTCACTTGCAGGCGCGAGGAATAGGCTACCTGCAGTGCTCAGCACAACACACAATGGACCGACCCCTTCAGTGATAACTTAATAAGTTTGGAGCTAGGCAACAATAGAAGGGAGCATACTTTTGTTTCGAACATCTCTCTCTTTCTCCCTCCCCTCCTCCTTGTCGTACAGTCGTGTCGGCTGATCGAGGAAATTAGGCGAGGTCAATGCTCCACTCTCCTGTTCAATACCTACTGGCTGTCCGTCAGAAACGATTCTTGATACTACTTCGTCCAAAGAACAGCAGGTGTTCCATTTTAATGTTAAGAATAGAAGTCTTCTGAAACTGGAAACAGTAAAACATTCATTTATTCTTCAAAGTACTTGCAGTTTGTTCCACTCTATTGGGACCCGAAGTTTAGATTTGTGTATCCTTATCTATTGTATAGATTTAGTCTCTTGTTCACGTTAAATTTGTCGTTAATCAGGGTCTCATCGCTAGAGGTCAAGTACGGTACCTGTGTCACCAACCAAATTCTCCTTACCACTAACTGGGTACATTACCTTCGTCGTCAACCAAAGCAGCCTCACCATTAGTCGGGTACATTATTTTGCCGTCAACTAAGGTCTCCTCACCAGTGGTAGGGTACGGTGCCTTTGTCAAGAACCAAGACCTCCTCACCACTAACTGGGTACATTACCTTGTCGTAACCAAGGACTCCTCATCGGTGGTCGGGTACATTACCTTTGTCGTCAACCAATGTCTGCTTGCCATTGGTTGGACACGATACCTTTGTCAACAACCAAGGCCTCCTCACCACTAGGTTGGGTACAGTACCTTTGTCGTCAACCAAGATCTACTTGCCAGTGGTCGGGTACGGTACCTTTGTCACCAATTAAGGCCTTCTCGTCATTACATTGGTACAGTTTCCCTTGCTGCCAATTAAGGCTCTCAGCTACTAGCTGGGAACGTTACCTTTGTCACTAACCAAGACCTCCTCTTAATAGCTTGGTACGGTTTTCTTTGCGACAACTAAGGCACCGAGCTAGTAACCAGGAAAGTTACCATTGCCATCAACGAAGGCCTTCTCACCACTAGCTGGGTGCGTTACCTTTGCCGCCAACCAGTGCCTTCTCACCATTAGCTAGTAACCAAGAAAGTTACCATTGCCATCAACGAAGGCCTCCTCACTACTAGCTGGGTGCGTTACCTTTGCCGCCAACCAGTGCCTTCTCACCATTAGCTAGTAACCAAGAAAGTTACCATTGCCATCAACGAAGGCCTCCTCACTACTAGCTGGGTGCGTTACCTTTGCCGCCAACCAAGGCCTTCTCACCATTAGCTAGTAACCAGAAAAGTTACCATTGCCATCAACGAAGGCCTCCTCACAACTAGCTGAGTGCGTTACCTTTGCCGCCAACCAAGGCCTTCTCACCACTAGCTGGGCACGTTACAGTTATCGACAAGAAACACCTCTTTGCCACACGCTGAGTATGTTACTTTTGCCATCAACCAAGGCCCTCAACTACTAAGCGAGGACGTTAGCTTGGCTTGACTGTGCTTAGAATGATTTTATATCTTAGTTCATGAAATCATTCGATAGATACGTGCTGATTTGTTCTGACCACTGCAGCATGATCGAATTTCAGCACAGTACGATGACATTTAAGGAGTTTTTAAATTCGAGAAACCAAATAAATGTGTTTTCACATTATGATGCTACAGCAAGCACAGTACTTCGGTCTTTATTCAGTTGGTTATTCCGACGTTAGAGAATTGTTTCAGAGATTTCTTCGTATCTGGAACCGATTATCCCATCCATGCAAGAGGATGATTTAGGATTGTCACAAGAGCTTTCATAAATCCAGAACTTCCTCAAAAGGTAAGCTGATATATGTTAACCCTTCTTACGGACGCGTTTCACCGCCAGTTCCGTCTTCATGAGTGTGTTCGGGTTCTCGTGTTAACAGTTATACCGTATGTTATTTTGTTGTCTGCGGAATAATGTGTACTAAAAAAATTATTGAACTAAAGATCGGGATATGAGATGTATTTCAGAGTATAATAATAATAATAATAATAATAATAATAATAATAATAATAATAATAATAATAATAATAATAATAAACTACTCTTACGGTGTTTGGAGACGCCAAGGTGCCGGAATTTAGTTCCGCAGGAGTTTCTTTACGTGCCAGTAAATCTACCGACACGAGTCAGAGGTATTTGAGCACCTCCAAATACCACCGGACTGAACCAGGATTGAACCTGCCAAGTTGGGGTCAGAAGGCCCGTGACTTCAATGGTTTTATGAACATTTAATGAGAAGCGGGTTATGGTATGTCCCAGTTCGTAGTCAGAATTTATCCATTCTCACGCCATCATGCCGTGTGTTTGGTAAAATTCTATCCATATATTCGCGTTTTATCGTGTAGTTCTTGATGTAAATCTTGGCATTGGGTAGTAAAAGGCAATGGCATTTTTAAACGCAGTTCTTCTATATAGACGGTTGTCTTGTGAGCTCATAGCTTAGTCTCGAAGGAGCGTCTTATTTTTTTTTTTGCCAGGCAGAAGATACAGGGCGTTCATTCAGCGTTATTTGCCAGACAGAGAATTTTTGAGATACACGGACTTCACTCTTTCTAGTGTAGCTAGGTTATCATTCGATAGTTGTTCCCAGATAATGTCCAAGATGGGATCTATTTGTACGTAGACTTTTCCTCTTAGCAGCATGCAAGTTATCAGGAACGCTTTGCCACCTGTTGAATATATTTGGAAGCTGGAAAAGGTTAGACGATCAAAGAGTATCTAGCAGGGAATAGCATTCTTCCGTGATCAGAGGAAGTGTTTGCCCTCTGGCTTGACAGGTAATAATCAAACATGGTTGTTTGCAATGACATTGCTATGGATCAGAATATGAAAGTGTTAGTCGCTTAGCAACCTGCTAAGCACAGAATGTATTGCGGGTTAGGGTAAGTTTTTCTCCTGAAATTATTGGAGTGAACACTTAATGATTTGATTTTATGATACTGTAACTTGTCTGAACTTAGAGACTTATCAATGTCTCGTGATTCACCGGTAGGTAATTCCGGAGAGAATAAAACAAAAATAAAGCAAATCGGTCCAGTAGAACGGACGAACGGATTTGCCAAAGCTGTGTTTTCTTATTTCTATGTTCCGGTATTACGTCTTAATTCCCACTGTTCTTTTGTTTCTATTGGATCTAAGATTTTCTCAAAATTCCTCTTTGTAGTACTTCAAGAGTAGCTCAAAACTAGACATTCACTATTGTAAAGACATTCTGCTTTCACCATTATATTGTAGTGCCTTCTTTTTTAAGATTTTAGGTAAGAATGCTCTTTCCAGCTTTATTATTATTATTATTATTATTATTATTATTATTATTATTATTATTATAATCGAACGGCGCCCGCACCTCCACATCTATAAGTAACGTGCTTCTAAAACACGAAAAGATTGGACAGCCCTGATCTATATTTTAAATAAGTTACCATTCCAATATTTCTCGACTTCAAAAACAGCAAATGCAAGCTCATTCTGATGCAAATTAAAGTGAAGAAAAAATAAACAGCAGTAGTTGTTTCAAACGGCAGAGCAAAACCATCACCTTCTCACACTCGTGTCGTATTTTGCCATGAAGTATTAGCTTAGTCGGTTTGTTCGTGGAATATTTCAATGAAACACCGCGCACATGGTTTTGTTTTCTTGACTCTATTACTATTTATGACCTATTAACGAAAATAAATGAACGATTCTACACGAGGGCAGCAGTAGCACGCACTGCCTGTAATGAATACAGATCGACAGATGACATTTCCATGCCGCACAGTTCAAACAAACACAATTCTCCGCCGTATTTGCGTTTACATATGTTAGTGGATACGATCAAAAATTGAAAAAATGTTTTGACGGAGATGATTTTTTTTCTATATGATGACTTCATGAAATATTTATCTGCTATTTGCGTGATAGTCTAATGATACCCTGTGTATGTATGTTGGGTATTCAGCCCGAAGGCTGGTTTGATCCTCCACAGACGTGTGTAAATCACGGAGAAATTAAGCGATATTCAGGGTGATCGGAAACAACGTGAACCGGTTATTTGAGTGTTAAACGGTTGGTCATACTGATCAATAGTTTGAGAATTCGACATCTCGCGCTATTGCTATTTTATCAACAGCTGAATTTAGCCAATCAGATCGCTTCGTGGGTGGATTCAAATGGACTTTGCGAGGCGGTGTTGTTAAATCTGCACCGGCTTGAGAGGCATGCCGAGAAATTAGCATCAAACACAAGTGCACTGTGGATTTCAGCCAGTGTCACCGTGATCCTCTAAGCTCGAAGGTCCGTGTTCAAATTCCACCCCGGGAGAAGTTTAGATAGGTCCGTTATGAGGCACTGAAATCAAAAGGTTCATTTTATATAAATAGCTATGCAATGAGTGTTGTGAAATAAAATAAGTCGAAGATTACATCGGTACCCGATCAAAGCAGTCACCTCGACGATCTTTCAAAGCTATCCGAACAAGTGTGGGTCATCTTAGCATAAGTAAAACGCGTACAAAATCACTGAAATGCTTAAGTTTTTAGAATAAAATATTAGCAGGATATATTTTCATTTAAGGTTTTTATGAGCAAACTTTCGGCAGCCTAGTGTTTCTTCAGACCGACAGATGTTGAAAGGACTTAATGCACTTGGTAATTCAAGTGTTAAAATTCCTGAAACATCATATAAACATGACGCATAAACCTTACCGTTAGGGACCCATAAAGTAAAACACAATTTTGCTACTGGTTTCCTCAGTCCAACCGAGTGCAGTTCGAATGTGAAGCGCAGCGCTGTATATAACCGTAAAAAATTTGCCCGAGAACGTGACAAGACTTGAGTTCGATATTGTAGTTCAGTGATTCTAGAACTGAATGAATGTTGTTGTTTGAGTCATCAGTCCATAGACTGGTTTGATGCAGCTCTCCATGCCACCCTATCCTGTGCTAACCTTTTCATTTCTACGTAACTATTTCATCCTACATCTGCTCTAATCTGCTTGTCATATTCATACCTTGGTCTACCCCTACCGTTCTTACCACCTACACTTCCTTCAAAAACCAACTGAACAAGTCCTGGGTGTCTTAAGATGTGTCCTATCATTCTATCTCTTCTTCTCGTCAAATTTAGCCAAATCGATCTCCTCTCACCAATTCGATTCAGTATCTCTTCATTCGTGATTCGATCTATCCATTTCACCTTCAGCATTCTTCTGTAACACCACATTTCAAAAGATTCTATTCTCTTTCTTTCTGAGCTAGTTATCGTCCATGTTTCACTTCCATACAATGCCACGCTCCACACGAAAGTCTTCAAAAACATCTTTCTAATTGCTATATCAATGTTTGAAGTGAGCAAATTTCTTTTCTTAAGAAAGCTCTTCCTTGCTTGTGCTAGTCTGCATTTTATGTCCTCCTTACTTCTGTCATCGTTAGTTATTTTACTACCCAAGTAACAATATTCATCTACTTCCTTTAAGACTTCATTTCCTAATCTAATATTTCCTGCATCACCTGCCTTCGTTCGACTGCACTCCATTACTTTTGTTTTGGACTTATTTATTTTCATCTTGTACTCCTTACCTAAGACTTCATCCATACCATTCAGCAACTTCTCGAGATCTTCTGCAGTCTCAGATAAAATAACAATATCATCGGCAAATCTCAAGGTTTTGATTTCCTCTCCTTGGACTGTGATTCCCTTTCCAAATTTCTCTTTGATTTCCTTTACTGCCTGTTCTATGTAAACATTGAAAAGGAGCGGGGACAAACTGCAACCTTGCCTCACTCCTTTCTGGATTGCTGCTTCCTTTTCAAAGTCCTCGATTCTTATTACTGCAGACTGATTTTTATACAGATTGTAGATAATTCTTCGTTCTCGGTATCTGATCCCTATCATCTTCAGAATCATAAATAGCTTGGTCCAATCAACATTATCGAATGCCTTTTCTAGATCTACGAAAGCCATGTACGTGGGCTTGTCCTTCTTGATTCGATCCTCTAAGATCAGACGTAAAGTCAGGATTGCTTCACGTGTTCCTACATTTCTTCTGAAGCCAAATTGATCTTCTCCCAACTCAGCTTCAACTTGTTTTTCCATTCTTCTGAAAATAATGCGTGTTAAAATTTTGCAGGCATGAGATACTAAACTAATGGTGCGGTAGTTTTCACACCTGTCAGCACCGGCTTTCTTGGGAATAGGACTGAATGAATATACACTATATATTTCAGCAAGAGTCCGCCTTGTCTCCATCATTTGTTTGGACACGATGTCAACAGACCTGAAGATGCCTCATCCTTGGAATCTACTGCATGCTGACGATGAAATGTTTGCAACTGGGACAAGGGAGCATTTTGTCAACCAGTGGAAAGCAAGGATCTTTGAATTAGGCCTCGCATCTTGAATGTGGAATCGAAATTGAACACTGTTTTAGACGGTAGTGTATTTTATCGGACGCCAGAGGTACTTAGGCCTACTCTCTCGATGAAGTGGCTTCAGGTCACTGGTGTTTTGTGTGACCGTTAAATCCTTATGCCTGAAGTCTAAGAACTAGCGTACTGTCATCCATCCTGCCGCTTTGCGTGGACCCAAGTGCTGGCCTGTTGCAAAGAATCGCGAACAGGTGATGCGCGCAGTGGAGATGCTAAGATGTTCAGTACGACTTACCCGGTTAGACCACACAGATTTGAGGGTGAATGATGGCGACACGTACCATTTTTTGATATTTTAATTGGACACCATCTGGGCTCGATGCGCGTCAGTTTTCAAGTTTCATTTTACTCCTCCAGATGGCAGAGTAAACCGGATATATCTGGGGTTTCTAAGGCTGAGTTTTAGTTAATTTTGTCAGGTAAACACCAAATATGTTACCAAAGATCCTTTACATGTCGACTTCGTGCAATATGGGGTGTCAAAATATTTTTTTGCCCTTAAAAAGACCTACTGCCTCTGCCGAGTCAGACCATGCGATCTGTGGATCCGGAGGCCGATATTCTACCACTGACCGAGGTTGGAATCAATAAATTAAATCAAAACTGATCTGCATCCAGGGCAGTCGCCTAGGTGGCAGATTCCCTATGTGTTGTTTTCCTAGCCTTTTCTTAAATTATTGCAAAGAAATTGGAAATTTATTGAACATCTCCCTTGGTAAGTTATTCCAATCCCTAACTCTCCTTCCTATAAACGAATATTTGCCCCAATTTGTCCTTTTGAATTTCAACTTTATCTTCATAATGTGTTCTTTCCTACTTTTAAAGACACCGCTCAAACTTATTCGTCTACTGATGTCATTCCACGCCATCTCTCCACTGACAGCTCGGAAGATACCACTTAGTCGAGCAGCTCGTCTTCCCAGCCTAAACTTAGCAACATTTTTGTAACGCTACTCTTTTGTCGGAAATCACCCAGAACAAATCGAGCTGATTTCCTTTGGATTTTTTCCAGTTCTTGAATCAAGTATTCCTGGAATCCTGGTGAGAGTCCCATACACTGGAACCATACTCTAGTTGGGGTCTTATCAGAGACTTATATGTCCTCTCCTTTACATCCTTACTGCAACCCCTAAATAACCTCATAACCATGTGCAGAGACCTGTATCCTTTATCTACAATCATATTTATGTGATTACCCGAATGAAGATCTCTCCTTATTTTAAGACCTAGGTACTTACAATGATCCCCAAAGGGTAGCTACGACCCTTGTAACGGTCGTACTGTACCGCGACATTTGATTGGAGAAAATTATTTAAGATGAGCGTAGGTGAACTTTCTTTTAAATCGGAGTACCTTAAGTCGGTAATAAAATAATATAAATAAAAGAAGTACATATTTATGTTGTTTCATATTCATAAAAATGTTTTCCATGCGTGATGTTTCCTTGATAACTGTAGTTTTTAAAAAAAGCAATACTAGTTAAAATCTTTATGTGCAAACTTTCAAGTTAGATTTCATCGCAGCTACGTTTGTAAGGGTATATTTCTCAGACGCAGTGATGAACCGAAACCCAGAGGGAAGCGCGCGGTAGCTACTGGGGTCACAGCTGTTCTACTGTGTATCCTCGATTCCCCCGCACAGATTGCTGTTGAAATGCTCATAACAAACATTGGCCATTAGAAGCAGTTGTATGCTTTCAATGTATGGAGCAATTCCGCCCTTCCTCTAGTTTCCGATGATAAATTCCTGGGTTAATGATAACAGACGGTGAACATAAAGCCAGTAATTTATACATTTCGCAAATTGTCTATTTTCCTAAAACTTAAAGCGAACTGTACACCACAATCTTTCTCCTAACAAGGTAAACAGGAACAGTTGAGGTGGTAAAAGGAGACATAATACGTGGGTAGAGGAGAGACAAAATGAGCTGTCTGCACGGTAGGAGTGACCGACTGTGAGCTTGTACTTCGGAGACGATAGGTTCGAATTCTATTGTCGGAAACTTCGACGATGGCTTTCTATGGAGATAGTGGGTTCTAACCCTACTGTAGGCAGCCCTAAATGTGGTTTTCCGTGCTTTCCCACTTTCACACTAGACAAATGCTGGGGTGCTGTACCTTAATTAAGGCCCGGTCGCTTCCTTTCTACTCCTAGCCTTTTTCTTCCCCATCGTCGCCATAAGACCAACCTGTGTCAGTGCGACGTAAATCAACTTGTAAAAATAAAAATCCACAGTTCTAGCCTTTCAGATAAGCAACTCAATGTTGAAAACATCCCAGGGATATGAGCTACGAATTTTAGGTAAATCAAATATTAATAAAGTATGAGAATATATTCTTTGTTCATTCCTAACAGTTACAATCCTTTTCTTAGTCATCGTTATCTGGCCGATTAGGTTAGCAGTTTGCCTTTTTCTACCACTACGAGCGCTAATGTGAGTCAATGCAGAGGTTCACTTTAGCCCTTATAACTACATTCGCTGTGGACACTTTTTCAAAAATAAAAAACTCCTGAGGGTATTGAACCAAGGAACGCATTACAGCATTTTGTAAATAAGTTAGTTTGTCTAGGATTTGAATTAGAAAGAAAACGACTAAAGAAACAAGCGATTTTAGGCCGTTTTTCTGGAACAGCATTTAGCCCGGAAGAATTTTTCGAAATTTGTTTTTCCTAGTTTGATAGAGCTTTTCGGGCCCTTTAGCCCTTCAACTTTCGGTATAATTGAGGAAATTGCTTAATTTTACGTTTTTCATGTATGGGGATCCCTACTTTGTTTGCTAATAAATTTTTCAAAATTAAAAAAAAATTCCATGGTTTGTCATTTCCTCGCCAGTCAAATACCGGGGCTGTACTTTCTTTAAAGTTATGGCTCTTTCTTTTCAAATCTTAGCACTTTCATTGTTTTGTAGTCAACGAAACCGATCTTCTTCTTCTCCTACCACTTTTCCCACACCTGTAGGTTGGCGGGTGCAAACAGTGTCACACAAGTGGATTTGGTCCCGTTTTACGACCGGATGCCCTTCCTGACGCTAATCCTATGTGGAGAGATTTAATCACAATTGCGTGTTTCTGTGGTGGTTGGTAGTATGACGCGTTGTCTGAATATGAAGAGGAGAGTGTTGGGACAAACACAAACAACCACTCTCCGAGCCAGATGAATGAATCAGCTGCGACTAAAATCCCAGATCCGGTCGGGAATCGAACCCAGGCCACTCTAAACCGTAGGGCTCAATGCTGATTATGAGTCAGACATCAACGGAAACGATGTTATAGAGCTAGTAAAATAAGAAAGGAGATGGAGAAGTGTTAGAGAGCAGGTGTCGATGAAACTCGAATTGAGGCTGCCAAGATGAGAATCCAGTGACTATTCCACTCAGCCATCACGTTTCACAGTGGCAGTGGAGATGGATTATTGCTATCATTATAGGGTCATGTGGCATTGCTGACGAGATCGAGCGAGTGGCCGCGAAGTTAGGGGCACGTAGCTGTCAGCTTGCATTCGGGAGATAGTGGGTTCGAATCGCTCTGTCGGTTTGATTCCCACCTCAGCCATCCTCGAACTGGTTTTCCGTTGTTTCCCACTTCTCCTCCAGGCAAATGCCGGGATGGAACCTAACTTAAGGCAATGGCCGCTTCTTTCCCTCTTCCTTGTCTGTCGCTTCCAATCTGCCTATCTCCCCCCCCCCCCCAACAAGGCCCCTGTTCAGCATAGCAGGTGAGGCCGCCTGGGCGAGGCACTGGTCCTCCTCCCCAGTTGTATCATCGACCAAAAGACTCACACTCCAGGACACGGCCCTTGAGGCGGTAGATGTGAGATACCTCGGTGAGTCCGAGGGAAAAACCAACCCTGGAGGGTAAGCAGATTAATAAGGTACGAAAGAAATTAAGAAAAAAGGAAAAGAAAGAAAGGAAGAAAGAAAGAAAGAAAGAAAGAAAGAAAGAAAGAAAGAAAGAAAGGAAGGAAGGAAGATATATTCCAAGGAATGAACGATGTTTAATGACAATAAATTCTATTCTATTCTATTTTATTCTATGTAAATGGGATTCGTGGTTAAGTTAGCTGTATTACGAAACCTTGTATATTCATGACTTTTAACAATTTTAATGGATTGTTGGACTTTTGTCTATTATAATGTACATTGTTTAATGCTAATACTGTACATTCTATTCTATTTATTGCCGAACTGAGTGGCTCATATGGTGGAGGCACTGGTCTTCTGGCCCCAACTAGGCAGGTTCGATCCTGGCTCTGTCCGGTGTTATTTCAAGGTGCTAAAATAGGTCAGCCTCTCAGCCTTGTGTCGGTAGATTTAGTGGCACGTTCAAGAACTCCTGCGGGACAAAATTCCGGTACCTTGGCGTCTCCGAAAACAGTGAGAAATTAATTAGTGGGACGTATTATTATTATTATTATTATTATTATTATTATTATTATTATTATTCTATCGTAGTTATTGCAATGCTGGACCTTGGTAAGTGTTGCGGAGATGTGGTTTTCTGTAAGTCGAAGGCACACTGTATGGGTCATTCCAGATTGTAACTTTAACAAGAGCAGTTGGTACGGAGTTGTTTGCCTGACGTAACAAGGCAGATTATAACTCAAACCAGTAAATGGCGGATGTGCAATTGATGTATGAACTCTCCGAATGTAATGCAGTAGAAGCAGATCTTCTGTCCATGCCTGAGTCGTTTTCCAGACTAGAAAACATTCCAGCAATTACACAAACGACTGCGAGAGAAAAGATACTTTAAAGACTGGCAGACAGGTTATTGTCCGAACTGTTGCCCTCGACGATCAGGTTTAGGGGCATATTGAGAAAAATACTGAGCCCTCGTGGCTCAGGCAGCTGCGCGTTGGCATCTCACCGCTGGGTTCCGTTGTCCAAATCCTGGTCACTCGACGTGAAATTTGTGCTGGACAAAGCGGAGGTAATGAAATGTCGTATGGCTTTTAGTGCCGGGATATCCCAGGACGACTTCGGCTCGCCAAGTGCAGGTCTTTCTATTTGACTCCCGTAGGCGACCTGCGCGTCATGATGAGGATGAAATGATGATGAAGACAACACATACACCCAGCCCCTGTGCCATTGGAATTAACCAATTAAGATTAACATCCCCGACCCGGCCGGGAATCGAACCCGGGACCCTCTGAACCGAAGGCCAGTACGTTGACCGTTCAGCCAACGAGTCGGACAAAGCGGAGGTGGGACAGGTTTTTGTCCGGGTACTTCGGTGTTCAATTCTTATCCTTGCCGCTAGATGGGGACTTCATTCATTCCATTCCTGAGCTAGTCGAATGACTGGAAACAGGCTGTGGATTTGTATGGAAGAAAACACTAGCGTATGGAATTTGGCTGCCGACGAATCCCACAGACATCCTGTACGTTTGAAAGAGTACAGGATTCTACGTTACGACGACAGTATGCTGGTGGTTGTATCTCCTGCTGTGGTAACTATCCCTGCCAGTACTGCAACAGAAGCGGAACGGTAACTCGGAAAAGCGTTACGATGGGATATGTATTCATAAGGAATTTTTTCTCTGTTTGTCAACTATTTTTCACAGCCCTCGATTCTTATCACTTCAAACAGGTTTTTGTACAGATTGTAGATATAATTCTTCTTTCTCACTATCTAATCCCCATCACCTTCAGAAACTCAATAGCCTGATTAACTTAACCTTAAAACACCGTTCAGTAGAGTTTCGACTTGCCGCCAGATGGCAGTCCATTTATAATAATAATAATAATAATAATGTCGGGCTGAGTGGCTCAGACGGTTAAGGCGCTGGCCTTCTGACCCCAACTTGGCAGGTTCGATCCTGGCTCAGTCCGGTGGTATTTGAAGGTGCTCAAATACGTCAGCCTCGTGTCGGTAGATTTACTGGCACGTAAAAGAACTCCTGTGGGACTAAATTCCGGCACCTCGGCGTCTCCGAAAAGCGTAAAAGAGTAGTTAGTGGGACGTAAAACAAATAACATTATTAATAATAATAATAATATAATCCGTTTATGTGGTGTAGTGGTTAGTGTGATTACCTACAACACTCCGGACGCCCGGGTTCGTTTCCCGGCTCTGGCACGAAATTTGAAAAGTGGTACGAGGACTTAAACTCAGCTTTGGGAGGTCAACTGAATAGAGAGGGGTTCGATTCCCTCCTCAGCCATCCTCGAAGTGGTTTTCCGTTGTTTCTCACTTCTCCTTCAGGCAAATGCCAGGATGGTACCTAACTTAAGGCCACGGTCGCTTCCCTTCCCCTTCGTTGTTTATCATTTCCAATCAACCCATCCTCCACAAGGTCCCTGTTCACCATAGCAGGTGAGGCCACCCGCGCGGGATACTGGTCCTATTTCACAGTTATATTTTTTCACGCTCTAGGACACTGTCCTTGAGGTGGAAGAGATGGAATCCCTCGCTGAGTACAGGGGAAGGGTGCAGCCCTGGAGGGTAAAAGGATTAAATAAATAAATAAATAAATAAATAAATAAATAAATAAATAAATAAATAAATAAATAAATAAATACTTTTACGGTTTTCGGAGTCGCCGAGGTGCTGGAATATTGTCCTGCAGGAGTTCCTTTATGTGCCAATAAATCTACCGATACAAGGCTGACGTATTTGGGCACTTTCAAATACCACCGGACTGAGCCAGGATCGAATCTGCCAAACTGGGGTCAGAAGGCCAGCGCCTCAACCCTCTGAGCCACTCAGCCTGGCAGTTCCTGTTCATAGGCCACAACTGAATCATTCCACCTCTTTACCCAATATTTCATTCATTCACCAATATTCATTTCATCCTCCTTAGCTCCTCAACTGATGTTGGCGCCAGGAAGGTCATCCGATCGTAAAAAATATGCCATATAAAATTTTAATTCCCGACCCCGATTCAAGAAACGGTGCAAAGGGGGCAGACATACATTATTTTTTGATTCGTTATGCCCAAGTAAGGAGTGTGTTTGAACTCATTAGCACTTTTGTTGTTTTTTCTTCTTTTCTTTCCGGTATCTCTTCATCCTCTCGCTGTGTTCCTTTTTACGTTGTTCAGTCCTTCCTGTATTTAGTCGCGTGGGCTTTACAGGAAACTTGTGTTTGTGAATTAAGGTTTTGATTTATATTCTGTCATGAATGGTTCCTTCATTAATCCAAATTTCGTTTAGGTCTGCACTGATTTCTTTTAGACTATTATTGTGATTTTTCATTGATAATGCTAAGTTTAAAATGTTCTTTGTCAGCCTGTTATTATCCATTCTATAGTGTATAAGTGACCATAAAATTGCAGTCGTCGTTTCCTGATGGTATCTGTGAATTTTTTTCTGTATCTTGATAGATTTTATGTGATTTCTTTTTCATGGAAATTCCATTTTCGCATTTTGGTCCTAGATTTTTCTGAGTATTTTCCTTTCTTGTTTTTCGATCAACTTTATTCGAGATTTGCCACCAATTTTAATAGTTTCAGATGCATAAATTGCTTCTGTTTAACTACTATGTTATAATGTCGTAATTTTCCCATTTTAGATTTAGTTCTCTTATTGTACCTGTTCCAAGTAGTTCTGTGTACTCTTTGAAGTTTTGTAGTTCTTTCTTTGTTAGCTTGCTAATTTTTAACTTTTTTACAAGTTACTTTGCGTCGCACCGACACAAATAGGTCTTATGGTGACGCTAGACAGAAAAGGGCTGGGATGGTATTAATTAAGGTACAGCCCCAGCATTTCCCTGATGTGAAAATGGGAAACCACGGAAAACCATTTTCAGGGCTGCCGACAGTGGGGGCTCGAACTCACTATCTCCCGAATACTGGATACTGGCCGCACTTAAGCGACTGCAGCTATCGAGTTCGGTGCTTGCTAATTTAATCCTGCTGGTTCAATAATTTCACATAGATACTTAAATTTGTCTACTTGAGCGCTTTCATTATTTGGCGATTAACTGTTGACTGTTGGAACCTGATCTAGTCCCTTCCATCTTCTTCTTCTTCTTCTTCTTCTTCTTCTTTTTCTTCTTCTTCTTTTCCTACAGCTTTTCCCACACGTATGGGGTCGCGGGTGCAACCAACCCTATATGGAGGGATGTAATCACTATTGCGTGTTTCTGTGGTGGTTTGTAGTGTAGTGTGTTGTGTGAATATGAAGGGGAGAATGTTGGGACGGACACAAACACCCAGTCCCCGAGCCAGAAGAATTAATCAGAAGCGATTAAAATCCCCGACCCGGCCGGGAATCGAATCCGGGACCCTCTGAAGCGAAGTCCAGTACGCTGACCACTCAACCAACGAGTCGGACGATCTGGTCCCTTCCATATACTTCGTCTTTTCATAACAAATTTGGAGCCTCTTCTATTATTATTATTATTATTATTATTATTATTATTATTATTATTATTATTATTAGATACGGTAATTTTGAAAAGTACAGAGCTGTATCCTATTGAATATGTCCCTTGAGGTATTGGCTCTTTTCACCCATCTGTTCGGCGAGACGCGGAGCCCAGTGACCGTGCCGCGAGTATACCGGCGGTGAGTAAGCAAGACGTTCGAACTCTTTGGCAATGACAGCTCTAGGACCAAAGTGGCAGGGGAAATTGATCCTTGTGGTCATTACATGGCAAGGGCGAGAATCGCTTGATACTCCTGTTCTGATTGTGGCGAATGGTGTGAGGGACTTGTTTTTGAGACTCAACAAAAGCAGCGACCGAGGGGGGTCTGTGGCCCCCTGCTGGTCGTGCACAAACCCCCCACGGCTGAGAACTTAATTCAACTGCGCTGCAGTGTCGAGTCGGGATCCTGAGGTCGTAGACATGATACAGTACCGAGTCTCACTCGTTGCTTAGCATGCACGAGGATACGTGCTGGCACGAGGTCCACTTGCCAGTGTTGGAGAATTCATCTCTGACGGAGAACTTCTTTTTAAATAATCATAAATGTTTAACGTCTGTTCTTAACAACAGACGATAGGGTACTGGTATTTTGTCCTGAATTAGTTCTTTACCGTATATACCAAAGACAATGAATTGAAAATGAAAATCCACAGTCTGTTTCCAGTCATCCGACCGGGTCAGGAATGGAATGAAGCCCCCATCTAGCGGCGAGGATAGGAATTGTGCCGGCTGCCGAAGCCTGTCGCACTCCTCTGGGGCGATTATTAATGAATGACAGATCAAATGAAATGATAATGGAGAGTGTTGCTGGAATGAAAGATGACAGGGAAAACTGGAGTTCCCGGAGAAGAACCTATTCTGCCTTCGCATTGTCCAGCACAAATCTCACATGGAGTGACCGGGATTTGAACCATGGAACCCAGAGGTCAGAGGCCGGCGCACTGCCACTTGAGCCACGGAGGCTTGAAGACAACAAATTATCATATTTAAATACTCTTAAAATGCCATTACCGGGCGAGTTGGCCGTGCGCGTAGAGGCGCGCGGCTGTGAGCTTGCATCCGGGAGATAGTAGGTTCGAATCCCACTGTCGGCAGCCCTGAAGATGATTTTCCGTGGTTTCCCATTTTCACACCAGGCAAATGCTGGGGCTGTACCTTAAGTAAGGCCACGGCCGCTTCCTTCCAACTCCTAGGCCTTTCCTATCCCATCGTCGCCATAAGACCTATCTGTGTCGGTGCGACGTAAAGCCCCTAGCAAAAAAAAAAAGGCCATTGATTTCAGTGGATATCGAACACTTATTGCTGCCTATGCGAATAAAGTCAGGTATGTAATAATAATAATAATAATGTGATAAAATATAAATCTATTGGTAGTGCTGCCTGGTCCACAGTGCTGAACACTGGAAGATATGTTCAGGGAAGTACATTGCTCGGATTCTAGGCTCTTACAACTGTATATCATTGATCCCTTCACACTGTTGTCACTGAATTTTCCTTGTTTAGGATTTGTTTTAAGTACATTGTTAATTTCAGTTTGTCTTTTGGTATTTATTTTATTTTACTTTTTGTCATTTGTCAAATAATTCAAATGAACTGACATTGTTGGCTGCTCTTCTTCCAAATTCAGTTGCCCTCGGTATAATAGTGTTTATTTTTTAATTCCACTCTTTTATGCGATTGTAAAACTAGTATTTTTTAAAGCAATTAACATCATTAAACCTTCATTTCAACTGAAGTATGCATATTATTTCATACTGGTATCTCTGTTCTCTTTGCGGAATTTTACGAAAATTGGCCTATTATTAAAGTACGCCCTGCGATCATGCCGAAGGTTTTCAATACGACCCTTGATCCCTTACAAATTCGAAACCCCTGTCATAGATCATCATTATCATGATGGTGACACTGAATACTGTACTATGCTTTGACTGTTTGCACGTCGTCATTGCTTTATTCAGTTTGCAAAAGTTGTTAAAAAAGGACTGGATTTGAAGTTTAATTGAACATGGTAGCTGAGGGTCATCATCAGAGGTGTCACATCAAGGTGTTCATATCTCGAATCCCGGGTATCCATATAAGATTTTCGACGTGAAATATCATATCCTCCTTAATAGTTATTCATGCAAAATCCACGGAAAGTTATCTTTTACGTTACAAATGAGATGTTTACACGGAATTTCGAAACTAGTAGCGTGAACTTATCACTAGGGTTCGGAAGTTTATGACCTAAAGGAGGTAAACTGTGACTTAATCATTTTGGGGATGCGTAGCAAGTATTTGATTATTACTAACATGAAACGTGTCAAACAGTGATTAGCGATAATACAGCAAACACAGTTAATCATGCGATCTTACAGAGCTACAGTAGATACGTTAAAACTTTATACATTCATTTTCTTAACCCAAATATATATAACGCGGAGTTCTCATTCTCATTTCCTTAAACAAAAAGAAACAAAATACGAAGTATTGGCATGCATTTTGGTATATAAACTTATGCCCCCATCCCGGGATGTTGCAGCTGTTTCTCTTGGACATCCCCAACGGAGGTGAGCTGCACATACCAGCTCTCCTGCCATTCTTACATCTCTGGCACTATTGGGAATCGAACTGAGGCCTCCGAGGACTGTAGCTAATAATGCTGATTGTTACGCTACCGAGGTGGACTTTGCACCTGTCGGCATGCATCCGTGAAGTATCTCTTTCTCAGAATCATGTCTCGCAAACCTGCCGCCCGTCTGTTTCGAGTAAAGAAAGAAAAAATACATCTATTACAATACTCCGAAGTCCTGTGTTTGGAACTCGATGCAGATGACATGTACCTTGTTAAAAACATCGCCTCAATTTAAACAGAAATGCTCAAAATATAACCAAATATGATCTTATGTCACTAATCAAAGTTAAGCCTTGAGGAAACCCGTTCGTGCTATTCGACAGGAGTAGGCTAGGTGCCAACACCAGGTTTCACCCTCTCCTTTCCTACTATCATATATCACGTCATTGATTTCATCTCAGTAACTCCTCTGATGAGGTTGGCGTCGGGAAGGGCATCCGGTCGTAAAAACCGCCACGACAGATTCATCTCACCTTATAATCGACCCCGAAGAGAAACAGGACTATGGCTGGACAAGCAAACATTATTATTATTATTATTATTATTATTATTATTATTATTATTATTATTATTATTATTATTATTATTATTATTGATAATATCTTTCTTTTCTTTCTTTCTAACTTTCTTTCGTAATCCGTTTACTCTGTAGGGTTGGCTTTTCCCTCGGACTCAGCGAGGGATCCTACATCTACCACCTCAAAGGCAGTGTCTTGGAGCGTGAGACATTTAGTAGGGGATACAACAGGGCAGGATGACCAGTACCTTGCCCAAGTAGCCTCACCTGCTATGCTGAACAGGAGCCTGGTGTGGGATGGGAAGATTGGGAAGGGATAGGCAAGGAAGAGGTAATGAGGCAGCCATGGCCTTAAGTTAGGTACCATCCCGGCATTTACCTGGAGGAGAAGTGGGAAATCATGGAAAACCACTTTGAGGATGGCTGAGGTGCGAATTGAACCCCCTTGTACTCTATTAAACCCCGAGGCTGAACGGGCCCCGTTCCAGTTCTCGTACCACTTTTCATATTTCGTGACAGAGCCGGGAGTCAAGCCCGGACCTCCAGGGGTGGCAGTTAATCACACTAAAGGCGGTTACACACGTTACTGTATAAATGTGCGATTTAACTGCACCAACCGAACTGCGGAGATTTATCTCACGTGTGGATGGTAAATCGTTGTAGTTATTTCTGCTTGCACAGTTCATCGGAGCAAGTTCATTTTTCTAACCAATAAAACTGTCGATTGCGTTTGCACAGTTTTATCGCAACGTGTGGACCGTGGCGACTGCCGATTGCTCAGTTCAAGTGAGTCACTCGTTAAGATACCACAACATGTCTCAGGAAGACCAAAGCGGATATCGTGAGCATTTAGAGGCTTTCACTGAATGCTATAAAAATGAATTTTGTCTCTGGCAGACGAAGTCTAAAGATTATCACAATCGGAACAGAAAAGACACCGCCTACAGTAAGTTGATTGAAAAATATAAATTAATTGACTGCAAAGCTAACAGAGACGTAGTTGTAAAAATAGATTAATAACCTTAGGAGTTCTTCCAAAAAGGAGTTAAACAAAATTAAACAATCTAAAATAACGGGGTCAGGCACTGACGAGGTATACACTCCGCGTTTGTGGTACTTTCATCTATTGGACTTCTTATATGAGCAAGAGACCCGGTCTTAAGTCACTTCGGTATGAAGCGTAACTCATTTTATAAATTTACGTGTGAATATTGTTTTCTCTGTAGTAGCCAGTCTTTAGACCACACACTGCGTGTCTTCCTTTGCTCACACACATAGGCCCAATACCGCTAGTACGTCGTCATCGTGCGTAGATGACATGTTGCTTTGATAAATGTCTGATGAGTACTGTCGATCGTACCGTGTGGAGGCTATAGAGCTTTCAGTTTCACTGCGCAGTTCGTCGTTGCAGTTAAATCGCACAGTTAGAAAACGTGTGTAGCCGCCTTAACCACTACACCACACCACACCTCACAGGCGGACGGTGATTTTAATTATCGTAAATTAATTTCTTTTACACGTCATCTCGCAAATCATCCATGTTCAACTCGTGTAGTTATGTTTTTTTGTTTTGTTGTGAGTGTGTTTATAATAAAGATATAAGAGGTGTGTTCATGGAGTTACGTGGTAATAACTAATAAGACAATACATTAAAATTGTTGTTATTTGAAGCAGTGAACAGTGCACTGAGATACCAGAGTTGTAAATATGGTCCTCCTGTCCTAGATTAATGAAGGCAATACAAAATGTTTGATGTACTGTAATATTGGCTGCAGGATGGTCGGAAACAACGTTAATGGATTGGTCATACTAATAAATAATTTGAAAAATGTAATGCGGTATCTCGCGCCGTTATTTTATTACCTTCTGAAGTTAGCCAATCAGATCACTTCGCGGATGAATTCAAATGGGCTTTGCGAAGCGGAATTGCTAAAGCTGCAGGTGACTTAAGACCGGCTTCAGAGCCATGTCGAGAAATCAGCATCAAACACATTGTAGGTTTCAGCAAGTGTCACCGTAGCGCACTTGCTATGGCGCGATCGTGCCAGCTTGAAGGTAATTTCTTAAATTCCTCCACGGGCGAAGTATTTTTTCTTGCATTGGATCTTTTAAACCAATCTTAAGCCACGTTCAGATTTCGCAACACCGCCTCACAAAGTTCGTTTGAATTCTCCCGCGAAGCGACCTGATTGGCTAAGTTCAGCAGCTGATAAAATTACTACGGCACGAGATATCGAATTACTTTTTCCAAATTGTTTATCAGTGTGACCTGTTGTATGTCCGTCGCTCCCTTCTCGATCCGCCAGCCAGCTACACGCGTGCCAGTGTGTTATTCTTCGAGCCTCGACGCGCAGCCCTCAGTGCGCGTGCCTGGAACGTCGTGTGTGCTATAAAAAGGAGCTCCCAGCCTGTCCAGATGCCCACTGACCCCGGTGTCCAGCTCCAGAATACACCCTACGTCGAGCACGGAGGCTACTCCTCTTGAAAATGTGCTTCGGCCAGGTGGACTGAATTTCTGGCAGTAAGAGGTCTCACCTCGGGTCACCGCTCCTCTTGCCTGTTCCGCTGTCCATGTCCAGTCTTACCATTATATGCCACTATCATTCCCTAGCTAATGCAAGCTCCCATTATCAACTTAGTTTCGCTAAGTAGGAACTCTTCAGTCATTGAACTTACGTTAATGAACTCAGACACTTCAACAAGGAAGGACTCTCTGAGATATTTACGTCAGTGCTTCTGATAGTTTTCGACTATCAAGAACTTTTCATGTCACAAAGACTATCTTTCCGAAGTAGTAGTGAACGTTAATACTCCAGCGTGTATATAGTGTACAAAGACAGACTTTTTCTCCAAATTCATAGTTCATTTTGCTTCGAGATAACTTTCAGTTTTGTTAGTGTAAATATTGTAATTTTACATGTGAAGCAAATAAAGAAGTTGTGTTTTTGTAAACCCAACCTTGTTTACAACATGACCAACCCTAAAACGCTCGGTTTACGTTGTTTCCGATCACCATGTATACAGTATTTATTCGTAAGAATTGAATTAACCTATACGTTGGTAAACATGGTGATGGTTGCAGATTACTTGAGCTGGGAATGCAGTAACGCAGTTTTTGTTGTAGATGGGCACTGAACTACAGTGCTGCAATCTTTCGGAGAAACAATTCAACAAGATGATATCTATTTTATGCATAAAATAACAGGTCCTGACTGACTGACTGAGTCATCATCGCCGAGCCAAAAGTACTGGACATAAAAGAAATGAAAGTTTGCGGATACATTTATATAACAGTGAAGGTGATCACTAAGAGAGGATTTTTGGATATTCCGTCGCTAAGAGGGTGAAAAGGGGGTTAAATGATTATACCTATACCTCAAAAACTTAACAGTTCAAAGACTTGAAAATTGGTATTTGGAATCACCTTAGTTTTCGGAAAATACACTTAAGAGGGATAAAAATAAGTGAAAATGGACTTCAATGCTTTGTACGACGATACTTGTATCTCAAAAACTGAAGATGTTATAGACGCGAAAATGGGTACCGTACATCAAAACTACTTTAAAAATAAAGAAATGCGTATTTTTTATTTTCGGGAAATCCACTTAAATGGGTGTAAACAAGTGAAAAACGTGGTTAATTTTTAAAATGAGTAGGCCTATAATTCTAAAACTTATGTTACAGACGTAAAAATTGGTATTTGTAATCTCCTTTCAAAACAAAGAAATGCGCTTTATTGTTATCGGAAAATCCACTTAAAGGATTGAAAATTAATGAAGAAGGTTGTTCCTTTAATGGGGATACTTACATCTCAAAGACTTAATATGTTACAGACGTAAAAATTAGTATTTGGAATCTCGTTTAAAATCAAAGAAACACATATTCTTTTGTTTTCGGAAAATTCACTTAAAGAGGAGTGAAAAGGACTGAAAAGGATTTGAATCCTTTAATGGGGATACTTACATGTCAAAATCTGAATATATAACAGACGTGAACATTAGTATCTGGAATCTCCTTTAAAAATAAACACGTATTTTTTGTTTTCGGATAATCCACTTAACGGAATGAATTTAAAAAGCGTGTGAATTTTAAAAATAAGTATATCTCAAAAACTTAACAGGTTGTCGACGTGAAAATAGGTATTTGGAATGTCCTTAGACACAGGAAAATGTAATTTTTTGTTTTCGGAAAATCCGCCTAGGTGAAGTTAGGGGTGGGGGGGGAGTGGAGAAGGACTGATAAAGGGATAGAATTCATTTTATGGGGATACTAATATCTCAAAAACTGAAGATTTTTCAGACGTGTAAATAGGTATTTGGAATCTCCTTTATAACAAAGAAACACGAATTTTTGGTTTTTGAATTGAATGTACAGTTCTATGTCGCATGTTCCAGAGTTAGCTCTGCCAGAAGCCTGGTCATCTTAGCCCCTAAAGGCAATACCACAAACGTGGTTTACAAAGAGGTTCACCGGGCGAGTTTGCCGTTCGGTTAGGAGAGCATCCGGGAGATAGTGGGTTCGAATCCCACTGTCGGCAGCCCTGAAGATAGTTTTCCGTGGTTTCCCTTTTTCACACCAGGCAAATGCTGGGGCTGTACCTTACTTAATATCACGGCCGCTTCCTTCCAACTCCTAGCCCATTCCTATCCTATCGTCGCCGTAAGACCTATCTGTGTCGAAGCGACGTAAAAGCCACTAGCATAAAAAAAGCAATGAGGTTCTGGGGTAAATGAAACTCATTTTTTCGGCGCGTTTTTGTACTTTAGGGATTTTCAGATAATGTCTTAGTGCAGTACCGAGAAACGAGTACTTTTATCAAATTACGAAATCCACGCGAGCAAAGCCGCAGTAACAGTGCAGAAAATAATATTACAGTATGGTAAAGTGTAATTGTCCGTATGTTTTTGAGTACGGAAATAAGGCAGTTACGTCATATTATTAAATAAGATATTTAAAGACAACTCTTCCCCCCCCCCCCCCGCACACCACCCCCCACGAACAATGAAGTGGGTTTTGCAGATCCGCGTTTTATGATCTTTCGGCGACACGTACGCTGCGATAAGCCGTATTCCGCGCAGCGGGAAACTAATTACAGCAATATTCACCGCTTTATAACGATGACAAAGGGATTAGAGCCTGTACACTTGAATAAAATAGTTTGTGCACATCCCTGCGCTGGATTAACACACACATATTTGTAAATTGATCGCTGCATAAACAGAGGTGCGTGCTGTAGTTCAGTGCACGCAGTCAGCAGCTACACTTAATTAACGGCGATGTGGCCTCCTTCCTGCGAGAGTGTCGAGTCTGCGAGGGGATGATTCGGCACTTTATCTCTGAGGAAGCTTACGTCATTCTCTCGACCACTGGAAAGCTTCCTTACCTGTTGTACTGACTTCAGGTTAGCCAGGGTCTTCATTCTCTACTACTACTACTACTACTCAATGCATTGTGATCTGACAGTGAGGGTCTTACTTCAATAGTACTATTACTACTACTACTACAACCGGGCGAGTTGGCCGTGCGGTTAAGGCCGCGCAGTTGTGAGCTTGCATCCGGGAGATAGTGGGTTCGAACCCCACTGTCGGCAGCTCTGAAGATGGTTTTCCGTGGTTTCCCATTTTCACACCAGACAAATGTAGAGAATGTACCTTAATTAAGGCTACGGCCGCTTCCTTCCCATTCCTAGGCCTTTCTTGTCCCATCGTCGCCATAACACCTGTGTGTCGGTGCAACGTAAAGCAAATAGCAACTACTACTCTACTACTACTACTACTACTACTACTACTACTACTACTACTCAGTGCGTTGCGACACTGTACTCGGCAGACAGGTAGATTCGAACCCCCCGTCGCCAGAGGCGTAATGAATAACATACGGGCCCGCTGCAGGAAACAATATTGGGCCCCATCAAAGAAATTGTATAAAACCTATCAGTGAAAATGAAAACCTACAACCTGTTTTCCAGTCAATGAACGAGTCAGGGATGGGATGAATGAAGCCCCCAACTTGCGGCGAGGATAGAAACTGTGCCGGCTGCTGAGGCCTGTCGCACTCATCTGGGGCAATGATTAATGACTGACAAATGAAATGGAATGTTAGTGGAGAGTGTTGCTGGAATGAAGGACGACAGGGAAAACCGGACTACCTGGAGAAAAACTGTTCCGCTTCCGCTTTGTCCAGCACAAATCTCACATGGAGTGACCGGGATTTGAACCACGGTATCCAGTGGTGAGAGGCCGGCGCGCTGCCGCCTGAGCCACGGAGGCTAAAACCTATCAATAACACATACAAATTTAACTACATCGAGCGAGTTAGCCATTCGGTTTGGAACGCGCAGCTGTGAGCTTGCATCTGGGAGATAGTGGGTTCGAACCCCATTATCGGCAGCCCTGAAGATGGTTTTCCGTGGTTTCCCATTTTCACACCAGACAAATGCTGAGGATGTACCTTAATTAAGGCCACGGTCGCTTCCTTCACACTCCTAGGCCTTTCCAATCCCATTGTTACCAT
This sequence comes from Anabrus simplex, assembly GCF_040414725.1. Lineage (NCBI taxonomy): Eukaryota > Metazoa > Arthropoda > Insecta > Orthoptera > Tettigoniidae > Anabrus > Anabrus simplex. The sequence continues at coordinate 31,649,239 of NC_090269.1, forward strand.
GTGTCGGTGTGACGTAAAACAAATTGAAGAAAAAACACAAGAACATTGATCTTATAAGGGAGGGAGGGAGGGAAGGGGGTTCGCGTGGTAGCCGAGTGGTATACTTAGTGGCTTCTCACCCTGGCGGCCGTGGTTCGATTCCTGGCCAATACGTGTGGATTTCTTGAAATGAAAGTCTTGTTCCTGTCTGTGTTTCGGATTCTACTTAAAATTGGAGGTAATATAATGTAAGGTAATCACGATATCAACAGTCACGTGAACCACAAGCTTGCTTTTGCTTGTATAAGAGATACAGTAGGGAACAAAAGTTCTGAATAAAGTTATCTTTTAAACGAAGGGTAGAGCTATGAAAGGTAGGTAAGACTTCCTAGGTAGGACTCACACAAATCTAAGTTGGTAGAGAACTACAGTTTATCAAGCGAGCTCGAACAGAAGCGATACAAGAGAGAGTAGAGGTATATGTAGTGGACTGAAGTGCCGGAGTTTGACTTCAACAGTTCAAACAGATCTACAAATAGGAGTTTCTTGAATTTTGAAATATTAACTAACTGTGAGTGGATTCGATACTAGTCTTGAGCACAGAAAAAAGTCAAAGCAAATACATCTCCTTACAGACCAAGAAGACCCTTGGAGCCGTGGGGATGGAAGGTAAAGTGTTTCTGGAATGAAATATTACAGGGAGAACTGGAGTACTCGGAGAAAAACCTGTCCCGCCTCCACTTTCCCCAGCACAAATCTTACACGGAGTGGCCGGGATTTGAACCACTCGGCTCTTGGTTGGGTAGTGTGATCAGCTCTACACCCGGCCGACTTTACCCTCTGGTACTCATTTTTGGTGTAGGCTGAGTGAACCTCAGGGCCATGTGCACCTCCGGAAGTGAACATCTCGTTTCTTAATTTTTGGACTTCCTGACGGGGAACTGAACCCACGTCTTTCCGGGTGAATCAAGCACGTCTTTACTGCCTCGGCGAGGCAGACACTGCCTTGAGCACAGACATGTCTTCATTCAGAAGAAAGGAATTTCTCGGACAAGATTACTTTAAGGCCTGATTTTCAAACACTTCCTTTATTACCTTGTTTCATATCTACCGCACTGATCTGGATGTAGTTCCCCAGAACCTTCGTGAATTTGTTACGTGGCATGTCCGCTGAGCTAGAGATAGCGGCGGCACCTTCGGCTGTGTGTCGCCTATGCGACTGTCTCTAGCTGTATCTATTGTTTCGCTCATATGCAGACTAAGTACGCGCGTGCCTGTAGGCCGTAAAACAGGGGAAGTTTAACGTTGTGCATCCGCAGTTTGATTTACAAGGGCGATACGGTGCCATGTACCAGCCCTCGAACCCTGAAGCACGCTACGGTTCTCCTCAGCACACCCTTGGCAAACGGTGAGGCTCTAACAGAGACTGTCTTCGATAGAAATAAGGAGTGCTGGTGAAAAATATATTGCACATTCTTTTCTTCCTTTCTCAGTCCTTTTACTGTCCAGGGTTGGTTTATTTCCTCGGATTCAGCGAGGTATCCCACCTCTACCACCTGAAGGGCAGTGTCCTGGAGTGTGAGGCTTTCGATTGGGGATACAACTGGGGAGGACGGCTAGTACCTCTCACAGGCGGTCTCACCTGCTATACTGAACAGGAGCCTAGGGCGGATGGGAAGTTTGGAAGATATAGACAAGGAAGAGGGAAGGGAGCAACCGTAGCCTTAAGTTGGGTACCATCCCGGCATTTACCTGGCGAAGAAGTGGTAATAATAATAATAATGTTATTTGCTTTACGTCCTACCAACTACTATCTTAAGGTCTTCGGAGACGCCGAGATGCCGGAATTTAGTCCCGCGGGAGTTCTTTTACGTGCCAGTAAATATACCGACACGAGGCTGACGTATTTGAGCACCGGACTGAGCCAGGATCGAACCTGACAAGTTGTGGTCAGAAGGCGAGCGCCTCAACCGTCTGAGCCACTCAGCCCGGCGAGAGAAGAAGTGGGAAACCACTTCGCGGATGGCTGAGGTGGGAATAGAACTTCATCTACTCAGTTGACCTCCTGAGGCTGCGTGGACCCGTTTCGGTCCTCCTGTCACTTTTCAAATTTCGTGGCAAAGCCAGGAATCGAACCCCGGCCTCCGGGGGTGGAAGTATATCTCACTTTCTACTGATGCATTTCATTCAGTGGATGGGTATAGGCCTTTTGATCCTTCGAATGTGGGTTCAAAACCAGTAGGTAAGGTAAGGGTGTATTCTGCCTGAAGGCAGGTCCGAACCTTCGCAGAGGAGTGCCTGAGCCGGAGTTTACCTGCGGTAGGGTGCCCAGTTCCTTTCCGCGCCTCCATTCCCTTAAGCCCCACCACAGCGCGTGGCAACCCATCCAAATCTCGACCACGCCCAATGCCGCTTAACTTCGGTGATCTCACGGGATCCGGTGTTTCAACACGGCTACGGCCGTTGGCAAAACCAGTGGTGGATGTCAGATTTTTGAAGTCCGGTAAGTACGTTCACTCGGCTCTGCATGTAGTACGGTGTTGGTATATAAGAGGTCTCTAATAACTCATTACGGCTTTACACGAAGAAATGAACTAAAAATTCATCAATAGGCCACCCAATAGAGATGCGAGATTATAATGCTATGTAGTGGTCGAAAGAGACTACATTCACATGTTGCAGTGTTAAAGGAAAAGTTGTATCTCTTGAGATCACTATTCCAACTTCATGTCAGCGTATTAGACTCAACATACATTCCTTCTGTGATGCTCTTATGGATATGTTGTTGTTGTCTGGGCGATCAGTTCGTAGACTTGTCTGAAGCAGCATCCATGCTACGCTAATATTCTCATTTTCTCCGTAATGCCTACATCCTTGATCTGCTCTAGTCTGCTTTTCATATTCGTACTTTTGTCTACCCCTGCCATTTTCACCGCCTACAAACCTAAAAAACCAAGTGAAAAAGTCCTGCGTGTCTTCAGATGTGTCCTAATACTCTCTCTCTTCTTCTGGCCAAATCTATCTCCACTCACCAATTCGATTCAGTACCTCTTCATTCGTGATTCGACCTACGCATCTCACCTTCAGCATTCTTCTGTAACGCCACATTTCAAAAGCTTGTATTCTTGTTCTTTCTAAGCTAGTTATCGTCCATGTTTCACTTTCATTCAATATCACGCTCCAAATGAAAGTCTTCAAAGATATCTTCCTACTTCCTATATCAATGTTTGAGGTGAGAAAATTTCTTTTCTTAAGAAAGACATTCCTTGCTTGCGCTAGTATGCATTTTTAAGTCCTCCTTACTTCTGCTATCGTTAGTAATAATATTCGCCTGCTTCCTTTAAGACTCCATTTCGTAATTTATGGGTTTCATTGAAGGTAAGGAATATAAATTCATGCTCACTGAAAGTGTAATTAAAATATAATAGACACGTTAACTTTCAAATTAAATAGTCTTTGCACTTTTTGTGTGGAAATTTGTTTAAAACTAGATGAATTAAAATGAAGTATATAAGAAGTATAGCTCTAAAATATATTTATAAATGGCTTTTCGTCGCACTGACACAGACAGGTCTTGTGGCGACGATGGGACAGGGAAGGGCTAAAAGTGTGAGGGAAGCCGGTTATATTTTCTATGTTCTGGTAAATTCCTTATTCTTTCCTAATTTCCATGGTTCTGCTGTTTATATTGGTCCTCAGATTTTTCACATGATTTCTAAACTATAGTTCAAAACTAGGCATTCACTTGCGTAAAGATATTCTGGTTTTACCACTGTATTGTAGTGACTTATTTTAAGATTTTTAGATAACAATTTCTTGTTGTAAAAATTCTTCATGATGCCATATGCTCTTTCCATCTTGTGCAAACAGCCTTGTGTGAAAATGGGAAACCACGGAAAACCATTTTCAGGGCTGTCGACAATGGAGTTCGAACCCACTATCTTCCGAGTGCAAGTTCACAGCCGCGGGCCCCTAACCGCCCAGCCAACTCGCTCGGTCTTGCAAATCAAAAGAAGTAATTACCGGATAAATAAGGTTAAAACATTCATCCACTCTCACAATATCACGCTTCAGTCTTTGATATTCTTTTGGTGTTTTACCACTTGATTTGCACTTGCTTTATTTCATTTAATAAATAAAAAAGAATTTTCCCTTCGTCAAAATGTGGTCGTGAAAATTCACTATCCATTGCCATGATTTAGCCCCTTGTTTTCTAGATGTCAGTCTGTTTGCTGTTTAAGCGTTCCATCATTTTAGTGTTTAAATAATTTAAACAGTTCATTACAATAAAATCATACTACAGCGAAGTCCGGCTCCATAGCTAAATGGTTAGCGTGCTGGCCTTTGGTCACAGGGGTCCCGGGTTCGATTCCCGGAAGGGTCGGGAATTTTAACCATCATTGGTTAATTTTCCTGGCACGGGGGCTGGGTGTTTGTGTTGTTTTCATCATCATTTCATCCTCATCACGACGCGCAGGTCGCCTAAGGGAGTCAAATCAAAAGACCTGCACCTGGCGAGCCGAACCCTTCCTGGGATCTCCCGGCACTAAAAGCCATACGCCATTCCATTTCATACCACAGCAAAGGAAACTTTATGTGTATAAAGCAACCGTTCAACTCAAATTGTCATGGACCAGTAAGTATGTAAGTAAACTCATGTTCTCGTCCCGAGGTGGTGCAGGACTTTTCAGGCACATCCCCAAAGGAGATGAGCTGCTTGTATCATTTAAACTCCATACCGTCCCTCCAGTCTGAAATCTCTGACAGTACCGGAAATCGTATCCGGACCTGCAAGGACGGAAGCTAATAATGCCAACCGTTGCGCTACAGAGGCTGGCAACCAACCATCAGCTTCTTGCCTGAGAAAATATTGCAAAGTGAACCCTGGCGCATTACTTTCTCAGCCAGGACGGTGATAATTCCATATTATCTGGTAAATATGACATATTAGGCCAGTATTGAACGTATTTTTAATATTAATCCATTCCACTATTAATATAACCAATAATATCCAGCTGTAGTGTAATGCCCAAATTTATCAAGTTTAACGTATAATAATACTACTACTAATAATAATAATAATAATAATAATAATAATAATAATAATAATAATAATAATAATAATAATAATAATAATAATTAGGTAAAGCACCGAATTAATGAGCCCGAGGTCTCAGGTTCATTCCCATTAAGTCCAGTGGTAGCCTATTCTGAAAGTGCTGAAATACGCCATACTGGTGTTGGTAGATGAATTGACAGGTACCAGATCTCCTGCGGGACAAAATTCCGTTCCCTCCACGTCTCTGATAGCCTAAAAAGTAATTAATATAACGTAAAACCAGTCTTCTTATTCTTATTTACTATGGAGCCTGTTAGGGACCACATGCTAATTTCAACTCATCCTTGCTTGTTTTCTCTTCAGTTCTTCCTTCATCGTTGCACAATGTTTTATTCTTCCGTCCTTAGACCACTTTGCACCGGGTTTCCTTTCAATTCTTCCTTGGAATCCTGTTCTTAAAATGTATTTAAGAAAATCTCTCTTTCTTACTCTTCTCTTATTTTATTTCCTTCTAAATCTTGTACCCAGCTCGTCGTTGACTTTCTCTCTGAAAGGTACTTGAATACCTGTTTTTTTCATTCTATCGTTTCTGTTATATTTTCTATGTTCTGGCAAATTCCTTATTCTTTCCTAACTTCCATAGTTCTGTTGTTTATATTGATCCTAAGATTTTTCACATGATTTCTAAACTATAGTTCGAAACTAGGCATTCACTTGCGTAAAGATATTCTGGTTTCACTGCTGTATTGTAGTGACTTATTTTAAGATTTTTAGATAAGAATTTCTTGTTGTAAAAATTCTTAATGATGCCATATGCTCTTTGCATCTTGTGTAATCTTTCTTTTACAGCAAATTTTTCTAAACCATTTTCTTGAATTATTTCTGGCAGGTGTTTGAATTTCTTTACTTTATCTATTCGATAAGTATTTGCTGTCAAAACTTCGGCAGCATTTTTATGTTTGTATTAATTTTTTTTCTACAGAGATTATCAAACCTGTTTTGCTGGCTATTTCTTCCAGTATTACAGCTTCTGTCAGCCTCTCTGAAAGTATCGTCTACAAATGTCAGGCAATTAATTTCAACGCCGTCGTTTTTCTCACCAAAGTTATTGGCGAAATTTTTTGTTCTTTTACTTTTCCATTCAAAATTCTTACTATTTTCTCCAGTATACAGTTGAACAAAATTGGCGATAAGCCATCATCTTGCCGCACATTTGTGTTAGGTTTTGATGTTTCACCCATAAATGTTACTTTTGAAACTTTGTCTGTGTTTTCCGTTATTATTATTATTATTATTATTATTATTATTATTATTATTATTATTATTATTATTATTATTATTATTATTATTATTCCTTCGATTTTGGCCTACTTTGGACCACAGTAAACAATTTACTTGCTGGTTAGTCCTTTTTTTCTTCTTCGACAGCTTCTTAATCATTTCGCTGTGATTCCTCTTCCTCTGCTTTGTAATATGTTATTGAACTTACAATTTTGATTTTACTGTAACCCATTGAATTAGTCAATTTTAGGTCGAAACATATCTCTATTAAATATTTTTTTTTGTATTGATGCCAACTTCCTTCACGTCTTTTCTTGTTTCTTCTACCCATTTAATAGTTGCTTTCAATTTGATGGTGCAGTTCTTTGTTAGTCGACTGTCGTTCATTCTTGTGAGGTGTCCATACAACTTCAGTGTACTCTTCTGTATTGTGTCTGTTATCTTCTCTGTCTGTCTGTGTAGAACCTCATTTCTCCTCTTCCTCCGTGTACTATCCTTTCTTTTTTGGGTCCTAAGATCTTTCTCGAGATTTTTCTTTCTTTCTTCTTAAGCTCATTTCACCTATTTCCCCTGTTAAGTCCCTCTGGCATTATAACCATGGTATTATTATTATTATTATTATTATTATTATTATTATTATTATTATTATTATTATTATTATTATTATTTGGTCTTAATTCGGGCAATATTCCAATGAAGGGCAGGTAATTGTATTCAGTGATCTCTCTGCATCGTAATGATCAATATTTCGAACTGTATCCCTGTATGCTCAGTCATCTTAGTTAGAATCCCCACTGCGACTATACATTTTGGTCTAAATAACGGTAAACTAATGTTTACTCCATCTAAATTAGATTTTAACGGAAATCTAAGTAGGTGATGTGTGACAGCCCAGCTTCCTAATCAGCCGTTACTTGTGTTATTAGAGTGAGCAGTGGACTCCAATCATTTGATACTCGGCGCTGTCAAACTGTCATTCGTTGTATTAATCTCCCCATGTAAAATATATCCTAATATCTTGATGGCCTAATGCAGCAGGCGAACCTGGTTTAAGGACTGGCGGCTGCTGAAAGTCTATAAGCCCTAATTACTGCTTACAGAGTGAAAGAAGGTTATCAGCCGCAAAACTGCGTAATAACAAACTGATCAAGGGTTTAATACCTAATACTGCAGAATATTCAATAGATCGGATGAAATTCATATATGGACTGTATAGGATCTACCTCCCTACGTTGCACAGCTGCATAAATTGGCTATTTTAGCCAAAGAATCTCCCAGTAATTGTATATCGCTTTCATTTCGAACTGGCAAAGCTGTTTACAATGCTGTTACTGGTATGCTATTATTATTATTATTATTATTATTATTATTATTATTATTATTATTATTATTATTATTATTATTATTTTCATGTCCGCCTCTGTGGTGTTTAGTGTGATCAGCTGCTATCCCGGAGGCCCGGGTTCGATTCCCGTCTCTACCACGAAATTTGGAAATTGCTACGAGGGCTGAAATTGGTTCACTCAGCCTCGGGAGATCATCTGAGCAGAGGGAGTGACGGGTGGTATTCGATTTTGTCCTCAGCCATCCTCGAAGTGGTTTTCCGTGGTTTCTCACTTCTGCCGGGATGGTACCTAACTTAAGTCAATGGCCGCTTCCTTCCCTCTTCCTTGTCCATGCCGTCCAACCTTCACATGCCCTCACAAAGCGCTTACTCAGCATAGCAGGTGAGGCAGCTTAGGTGACGTACTGGTCCTCCTTCCCAGTTGTATCCCCAACGCAAAGTCTCACTCTCCAGGACACTGTCCTTGAGGCGGTCGATGTGGGATCCCTCGCTGGTAAGGTAAGGGTGTATTCTGCCCGTAGGCAGGTCCGAACCTCCGCAGAGGTGTCCTGAGCCGGAGTTTACGTGCGGTAGGGTGGCCAGTTCCTTTCCGCTCCTCCATTCTCTTACCCCCACAAACAGCAAGTGGCAACCCATCTAAATCTTGACCACGCCCAATGTTGCTTAACTTCGGAGATCTCATGGGATCCGGTGTTTCAACACGGCTGCGGCCGTTGGCATCCCTCGCTGAATCCGAGGGAAATCCAATCCTGGAGTGTAAACAGATTAAGAGAGAAAGAAAGAAAGAAAGAAAGAAAGAAAGAAAGAAAGAAAGAAAGAAAGAAAACCGGGAGAATTGGCCGTGCGGTTAGGGGCGCACAGCTGTGAGCTTGTATCCGGGAGACAGTGGGTTCGAACCCAACTGTCGGCAGCCCTGAAGATGATTTTCCGCGGTTTCTCATTTTCACACCAGGCAAATGTACCTTAATTAAGGCCACGGCCGCTTCCTTCCCATTCCTAGGCCTTTCCTATCCCGTCGTCGCCATAAGACCTATCTGTGTCGGTGCGACGTAAAACAAATAGCATAAAAAGAAAGAGGGAAAGAAAGAAAGATTATTATTCATTCGATTAGGCTATCTTACGACCACATGGAACAGTTTTATTCTTGTCGTCCCAAAAGTTCTTCATCCTTTAATAAATAATAATGTTACTGGTTTTTGCCACTAACTACTTTTGCGGTTTACAGAGACACGAGATGTCAGAAGTTTGTCCCGCAGGAGATCTTTTGCGAGGCTGACGTATTTATGCACCTTCAAATACCACCGGACTGCGCCAGGATCGAACCTGCCAAGTAGGGCTCAGAAGGCCTCCGCTCTATCATTCGAGTTCTTCATCCTGGCTTTTCATCCTTCCTCGGTGTTGTTTTCTTTCTTCCGTCCGTTTACTGACTGATTTTTTCTTGACTTTATCTGGAAATTTACTCTCAAATATTGCTTTCCAAATTATATTCTAGTTGCAATTTGTAATTTTTATAATGTTGATTATTCCGTTTTCTTATTTGCATAGTGCTCAAACACTTGTTTTGTTAATATTTGTCCATTCTGTACAGTTGATCTAACAATATTTATCTTCTTTTTCTGAAATAATAATAATAATAATAATTATAATAATAATAATAATAATAATAATAATTGTACCAGGAGGTACATCTCAACTCCGCACATTCAAAAGTAGCGCATTAAAGAACTCTATCTATCAAACAAAACGTGGAACAACTACTGCATGAAGTTCGAACATTAATCAGAATGTCACTGCTGAATAACTGAGAAATTTGTCATTTCTAAGTTTCCTAAATTGATTGGATTTATCTTGTTTTGTTTTGGTTTGCATCAAGAAGTTTGAACTTTTCTCCATAGCTGATGTCTCTACAAAACTGAGGTCACGCACTCTGCTGAAAGGTGGAATAATTTGTTATTGAAATAAATTTTGTGTTTATAGGTTTTCTCAAGTAAATAAACTTTCATTTTTATATATTTCAAGGTTTGCAACACTTTCTTCTCTTCCCGCGAGCTTTGGTGTCTAACCAATCAAATTTTTCTGTAATTATTTTTCAGCCTATTATAGGCTTCTTGTTGGTTTTTGGGTGTAACTTTTGATTCTGCCAATAAAAATGAGAGGGTATATCTGAATTTAGTCCAGAATCCTCTCGAACAATCCCCTTGGATATATAAGCTGAGGATTTTCTTGCTACCTTGTCTTATTGATCGTCGTCTTTCTGAGTGTGTGTGTGTGTGTGTGTGTTAAGACAAGAGGCGCGGCGCCTCATTCTTCGGCAGGCAGAACACCAGCCCAGGTAATGGCCACCAATTTTCTATCTTTGTAGTTGTCTCCGCCAACTTATCCGGGTGGAAGGTTCTAAACTTTAACTATGTAACCATCTCATTCTGAAATATAATGGTCTTCTTTTCTAATGTAAACTTCATAAAAGTCTTTAACTGTAAATCAGGGATAGAGAGTGTGTTACCCTCTCGAGTTCGCCTTCACGATTTTGTAACTGTTTCTCTTTTCCGTAAGGCATTAAATTAACCTTCATTCGAGTCACCTCAATAGCTTGGGATTAGCCCCTGTATCATCTGGCCGAGAGCCCAATTAGGATTTTATACTTAATTTTCTAGGAGGGCAAGTGTACGCCTCCATTCATTTTGTGTTCGAGCCAGTAATTTAACCTGTTCTTTTTCCACGAAGGCCCAGTAGTTTGGGTACTAGTTACCGCTGTGTAGTAAATTTTAAAATTGCAAGTTGGGCCTAGAGAGGCCAGAAATTCATAAGATTTTGTATGAAATTGGGAGCGCAGTCTCCTTGGTTAATGTTGGGGAGCTGTAATATTGAGGGTGCCTTTGGGAGGCTGCTTTTTAACCGCTGGAGCAATGTGCTCTTAAATGGTATTTTGACAGATTTATATACTTATCTAAATTCCTCATGTAGAAACGAGTAAATTTGGAGCATGAACCTCAAAACTTGTAAACTACTTATCCTGGGGTTTTCTATTTTGTATCTCTATTGCTGAAAATATTGTTTGTTAAGTTTGCGATTCTAAAAGAAATATAACCTTTATTTAAAATTTTAAATTAAATTTTGATATCGTAGTTAGACTCATGTAAGCCCACACCTTCTTTCACCTCTCTGCGTTCCACAGATAGCCCGGAATAATAATAATAATAATAATAATAATAATAATAATAATAATAATAATAATAATAATAATTGTATCGGTTGGTACACCTATACGCCGCACATTTGAATTTTCCGCCTTAAAGTACGCCTCTACAGCTGAAACTCTGGACTTTAAAACTGAATTAATTCAACCGTTTATCTGAAGATGTCACTGTGTTAATTTCGAATTGTTTTTGTTTACTAATTATCAAGAAGTGTGGACATTCTCTCACAGATGTCTCTACCAAAAACTATGATCATGCACCCTGGTGCGAAGTGATGGAACTTTTCTTGAACATATTTTATACTCATAAGTTTTCCTATAATTAAATTTCGTTCTTTCATTTTGTAGGTTGGCAATATAAATCTTTCTTTCCGCCAGTTTTGAACTTAGCCAATCCCGAATTTCTTTAATTTTGTACCATTCGTGTCCTTCTTCCTCAATTTTTGATCGGTAACTTTTAGACGACCAATAAACGTCTGTGGGTGTGTCTTAATTATTCATGAAAGGTCTTGAATCTTCCACGAGGGTATAAAAACTGCTGATTTTCCGGGCTCTCCGTGACTTCAACAACATCTAGCGTAGTGTATGGAAGTATAGCACGGTGCGGGTTGCGCCTCTTCCTTCTAGCAGCAGCTCTTCAGCAAAGGTAATGGCCTTTTAACATCTTTATTTCTTTCTTGCTCAGCAGTTTAACCCCTGGGGAAGGTTCGAAACCTTTTCAAAGTATCCTACCTGTTTAAAAATGTAACTTAGTGCCGGCTTATGTAAACATTTTCTTGTTACTTTAACTGTAAATCTGGGATAGAGAGTGCTTTGCCCTCTCGAGCTCCCCTTCACTTTGGATTTGAGGTGACTACGTTTTCATAACCGATTTTCTTCTCTTTATTAACGTGTTAAATTATTTTTCTTATACGAGTCACCTCCCTAGTGTGGGGATAGCCCCTGTGTAATCGGCCTAGTGCCCCTTAGGTTTTAACAAGTTGCATGTAGGAGTGCAAGCAACGCCTCCATTCAGCTTTGTATTTTGGGCCATTAACTTAACCCGTTTGTTTTCCTTCCTGCGAAGGCCCAGTAGACTGGGTACGAGATACCCCTGTTCCATTATAAGTTGTGCCTTGATGGCAGTTAAGTGTAATAGTCTGTATTGCCTTTAATAGGCTTGAAAGATTGAGAGCGGGCCAGCTCTTTATGGTGTTGTGGTAAAAGTGCCTCAGAGAGGCTTGAGGTGTGAAGGTGGGAGCAAGTGCTCCATGTTATGAGGGGTTTTCTGTCCTGAATATAAAGAAGACCAAGCTTGTCAAAAAATTTCTAAGTTTCTCAAAAGAAGTTCTGGTCTGCTCAATTCTGCAACGGATCTTATGAGCAAGGCCCCAGTCATCATTAGATGACATCCCAGGTATTTAAATGTTGCCACTCCCCGGATCCGGTCCTTTCCTGCTTTGAGACGGCCCCTATTTACAACCATCCACTTGGTCTTCTGCTCAAGGCTTATCGTCTCCATCCGACGGACGGATCACCATCATCAGTGTCATATGCCATCACTCCATATGAACACTATAGAGAAATTTGGAATTGAATCCAGGCTTTTCCCGTTTTTACGGGTTGTCACAATGGACAAAGTAAAGCATATCAGGATAGAGAATGTTTTATCACATAGAAATATAGCGATGATATGGATTTTTTAGATTATGGAGGTCCGAACAGGTGAGATTTCAGGATGTGTACAGATCCACGTATGGTGGTAACTATTCCTTCTTTCTCTCTTTCTCTATTTATTTATTTATTTATTTATTTATTTATTTATTTATTTATTTATTTATTTCACAACTTTATAGTTGGTAATATAGCTCGCATTTCGATATTTTACATATAAGAAATATATCATAATTTACATAAAATTGCGTCTCCATTATTCTCTTCTACAGAGAGGTTGCAGCCTTTTCTATTTATGGTCCGTACTGAGCATTCACTAACGACCTGACGACGTTGCAGGTCTTCAAAATTACAGCCTCTTGTGCCACGCTATGAGGTACAAGTTGCGTTACGTCGCACCGACAGAGATAGATCTTATGGCGACGATGGGATAGGAAAGGCCTAGGAATGGGAAGGGAGTAGACGTAGCCTTAATTAATCTGTAGCCCCAGCATTTGATCATACCATTGCTTGCTGTCCATCTCATTCCCGAGGTTTGTTTGCAGTTGCTCACAATATTGTGCCTTGTTCATTGCTTCAGACTGTATAACATCATCTGTATAAAGCCCTATTTGCGGTGGTTTTATTGCAATTCTGCTAGGACAGGACAAAGGCAGGAGATATTCAATATATTAACATTTAGAGCTGGAGATATTCAGGCAAGAGAGGAGCCTCTGTAAAATATGTACACCAGATAATTTATATAGTCTTAGAAAGTATTAAACAAAAACAAAAAATTCAAAATAGTTCAAATATTTAACAATATTGTTATGCACTGTAAATCGCGGAGTACATGACTCAGTGTATTGTTGTAGCAAACTTCATGTTGCCCTCAACCCCTGAAAATGAAACAATCCGGGAGATAGTAGGTTCGAATCCCACTATCGGCAGCCCTGAAAATGGTTTTCCGTGGTTTCCCATTTTCACACCAGGCAAATGCTGGGGCTGTACCTTAATTAAAGCCACGGCCGCTTCCTTCCAACTCCTAGGCCTTTCCTATCCCATCGTCGCCATAAGACCTATCTGTGTCGGCGCGACGTAAAGCCCCTAGCAAAGAAAAAAAGGAAACAAATAAATGTTACTAAATTAAGTTAATATAGAATCTGTCTTTATACCTCTATTAAGTAACAGAAATAGTACGGTAACATTTATATCTCTTCTTCAATTTTTCTGGAATGGATCCGAATGGATCCGAATCAGAAGACCATCGAGCGTATAATACGTAGTTACAGCGGTCGGTCTGAAGTTCTCCAACTTGGAGGAGGAAGACGTGACTCACGGAGAGCAGAGGTAATGGACGGAGAATGGACGTGGTGTTAAGAAGAGAAGTGCGTCCAGGGGGGACAGCACACAAGTGGCGTGTTGTGTACTACATGTGCAGTATGCAGATGTCTTGGAGGGTTGAATTGAATCGCGCGCGAATCGATAGTAGGTGGTTGTGGGCGATATAAATGAGCCAAGTTGTGGCATTTACAAAGTACGCCGCGGCTGTTCCCTCGGGAGCGTATGACAAAGCGGCCGCCGGGGAGTGGCAGTGGGGCGGGGAGAAAAACTTAACTCGGCGGGCTATACACTGCGGCACAAAACACTAAGAAAGAACAAACTTTGCCTCCAGTTTTGATTTTGATGGCTGGAAAAGTGCATTTTGTTTAGTGGTAGTCAACCGTAAACCTCGCCAGTGAAGGTCCAACAATGAGACCAACCTGCTGAATATGGCACGTAGGAAAACAAAACAGTGCTGACATTACAAACATACTCTGAACATCAAGATGCGTCATTTTTAGGGCCCGAACTTTTATGTGATATCAAATTGCTAAAAATTTACATTAAAATGTAGTATCAGTGAAATATGTAATTAAATATGTAGTATTCATAAAATATGTGATAATATTAATGCACTAGTCGACCCCCTGGTGTAAGGGTAGCGTGCCTGCCTCTTACCCGGAGGCCCCGGGTTCGATTCCCGGCCAGGTCAGGGATTTTTACCTAGACCTGAGGACTGGTTCGAGGTCCACTCAGCCTACGTGATTAGAATTGAGGAGCTATCTGACGGTGAGATAGCGGTCCCGGTCTAAAAAGCCAAGAATAACGGCCGAGAGGATTCGTCGTGCTGACCACACGACACCTCGTAATCTGCAGGCCTTCGAGCTGAGCAGCGGTCGCTTGGTAGGCCAAGGCCCTTCAAGGGCTGTAGTGCCATGGGGTTTGGTTTGGTTTTTATTAATGCACTAAATTTTTTAAAAAAATGATCGAATCTTCCTTTTGTATGACTCATGATTAAGACATGAGAAAATAAAATTGTTTGAAATACCTCCATATTTTATGACAGTCATCATTGTTACTTTAAATAATTTACATAGCCTGTCGCTTTCTAAATTTGACAGTATTAGATAATCAAATTAATAGATATAATCAAAATTCTTTAAATATTAGAAATAATTGTATGCACGGAAATCGCAGAGTATATTATGCAAATTGTTGTAGCTAATTTCCTGTTGCCCTCATGCCCTAAAAGTGACACAAATACATGTTACTAAATATAGAATCTGTCTTTTAAACTCGATTAAGTAACACAAATATTACGGTAACATTTTTATCGTGATGCGCAGTGTGTCACCAAGTAGCCTACTTGGCGCTGATCCGATAAAATTCTCTTGCTGGCTGAGAAGGATCATTCAAAATCGCAGGAAGTCACCGGTCCATACTGTCCGGCTCCATGTCTAAATGGTTAGCGTTCTGGCCTTTGGACAGAGCGTTTCCGGGTTTGATTCCCGACATGTTCGGGAAATTTTACCACAATTGGTCAATTCCACTGGCACGGGGGCTGGGTGTATGTGTCGTCTTCATAATCATTTCATCATCTCCACCACCACGATGCGCAGGTCACATACGGGCGTCAAATCAAAATCTGGCAAGCCGAGCTTGTCCTCGGACACCCCCGGCACGAAAAGTCATAGCCATTTCATTCACCGGTGCATATTTAAAAACATAAAACCAGCTGGGTGAAATATCTTCCATGGACTCATCTTGTTTATCACTAATGGGGAGCTTGAATAAACTAGATTTCTTTTCAAGACTGCATGGAATTTGTTAGAAACTCTGACCAATGAAAGGCACCTAGCCATTCCAGATTCTGAGAAAGGATTAGTGCTGTTGTACGCAGTTGAAGCACTCGGATCTACTGTGCGGTATTTCACTGAAAAGTGTTAGAAACCCAATTTTAAATGAATAATTTTAAAGCCGACTCTCAGCAATTGAAATATATTCCATATGAGATGAAATTTGCCAATTACTTTACTACGGGAAGCTGTGGAAATACGTAGAAATCCTAACAATTTCAACAGGGACACCGGCTATCAATTAATACATGGTTGACAGCCATTAAGAATTTACGTAGGTAATTCCCTTCCCTGTCCCTTCACTATTGTTATTTCGTCTCGGTGTTTTCCAAATTCGTACGTTTCCTCATCGCCAGATGTTTCATTCCAGGTTTGTCATGTCACACACCTGTCAATGTCATACGTCACGTACACATGTTATGTGAACCTGTTAGACTGATTCTGATGGTTCGGTCAGTTTGCGCTTCGAACGCTAGCGCTCTGATACGTCCTGGGAGCCATCTGGTGGCGAATGAACGTACCATTTCCACATCTATTATAACGTCTGAATTTAAAGAGTCATTGTTTAAGGAGCCTTTCTCGCGGGCAGTCGAGATTTTCTTCTGATGACGCAGAGCACAGTTCTCTGCGAAACGTAAAGAATTTCACCTTATTTTCTTGACACGGCATAAGCCCAAAAGCCTATACAGTATCATGTCTACTTTACTATAGTCTGAAAAATAAACGAACTGACGCAATTTTTTAAATAATTACCTAGATTTGTACAAAAATGTTACGTTCTTTATCTCATATGTAAAAAAAAACAACGTAATGTTACTGAGAAAATGTAAAATGAAGCACAGGTATAACCATATCAGATCCACAATTCACCGATATTTTTCATTTTCAATTGCCTACAAGCAAAGGAATGGAGCATGTAATTACATAAGAATTCGAGCCCTTGTCATTATAACATGCTAAGTGATGGCAACACGTATCTATCTTTGTCGGTACAGCTTGAGTTCTAAGTGTGCGCTCTCACGTCTCATGCATTGTTCATAACAGTCCTGTAGATTGTCAGACATGCTAATAAACACAAGTTGCAGCAATAAAATAAAGTTCCTAATTTATAACTATTAGGTTCTTCAGTATGTTAATAGTAATTTATGAATAAATAAATTTATAAACTACACGAAAAACATACAAAACAGAATTGTGTCTGAAAAAGAAACAACTAAATTAAAAATTGAATACATGTTTCGTTCCTAAAAGGACATCACCAGGTTCTATCAAATCGCACTCGGAAATATTTAGAAACGGATAAACATTTATGTTTAAATTCTATTTAAATCCTTAAATATAAGGCGTGTTCAAAAAGTTTCCCAGTGCCGGGCTGAGTGGCTCAGACGGTTAAGGCCCTGGCCTTCTAACCCCAACTTGGCAGGTTCGATCCTGGCTCAGTCCGGTGGTATTTGAAGGTGCTCAAATACGACAGCCCCGTGTCGGTAGATTTACTGGCACGTTAAAGAACTCCTGCGGGACTAAATTCCGGCACCTCGGCGTCTCCGAAGACCTGAAAAAGTAGTTAGTGGGACGTAAAGCAAATAACATTATTATTATTATTATTATTATTATTAAAAAGTTTCCATTAGAGGGCGTTGCTGCAGCGGACATGCAACGTAGCGCGACTGCGATGCGGGTATATAAGCACGGACATGTAGGCAAAGGGATTAATGTGGCAGTCGTGTTGTGCCGACGTGCGTGCGTTAAATGCGACCACGTGACCTATTGCAAAGTTATTACTAAATGCGTCCAAACAGGACCAAAGTGCTGTTATTCTGTTCTTGGTTGTCGAAGGACCGGTTGACATGTATGGGGCAGCATGTTCTGTCGAAAATCACTGTTGTGGAATGGTACACCAAGTTCCGTGCGTTTCGTCACAAGACGCCGGTCGATATGAGAGGACTTCTTCACGCAGCAGGACGCGGTGTTTTATCACACGGGGATCTTCAACTTGGGATGAGTGTCTCAGTGCTCACGGTGATTTTGCTTGATTGGCATCCCGATTCAGTACTATACAGCCGTCGCACGGAAACGTTTTGATGGCTCCTTTTGCTTGAAATATAAAACGTATTCTATGTTAGAGTGGAGAGAAATGAAGACTTCATTAAGAGCAGCCATGGTTGAAAATGAGTAAAAGAGAAGTAGAAATTATCAAATCTATTTGTGATCCTGGGAAACACAAAACTAGCACCAAAAGTACAGGTGGTGATCACGACTGTTTAGCCTTTGCGGTCGACATTTTGCTTTTGTCAGTCAATAGAGGGGAGCGAGTAAGGCAGGCCTACGGATCTCCTCCGAGAAGAAACAATACTTGACCAGCATTGAAACAGCACACATTTGGATGACAATTCAAAGACAAAGTATTCAGAGAGTGGAGAAATTCAAATGTCTAAGAGAGTGTACACAACACAAATAAGCAGCCAGGAAGAGAGGCGCTGTTTTTGAGAATAAACAAGATAAACTTGGCACATCAATTAACTATGAACACTTAACACTTACAGCAAGAAGGAGATCTCGATCAATGCAAAACTCAGACACTAGCAGATAGTGATCCGACCGGAGGCTTTATATTCAGCTGAATGTTTGAATATGATAAAAACAGGGTTGGTCATGAACATGAAACTGGTTGAGGGAAATATTATGAGGTCCCGAAAGAACAGAGGATGAATCATGTAGAAATAAAGGAAACCAAAAATTATACCTTAAGATGGAAAATATCTTTGATACCATCCGCGAGAGGAAAGCCATGTTCTTGGGACATATATACCTAATGAACCCGAGAAGACTGAGCGATCAGACAATACATTTTTGAGACTATAAAAACTACGGTGCGCAGGCATCAGGAGGTGAAGAAAGACCTGTAAGAAATTGGAATACAAGGAACGAAATTCAGTAACAAGTATGCGTACAATTCGAGGTTTAATATCACCAAGTGGCTTCAAGAAAAAGTTTGAATCCGTACCCAAGCACCGTGGACAGAAGAGAGAAGAGAAGATTGCAAGGTGAAAGGATGAAGGGTTACTGGACCAGAATTAAACCCCAAAGACAGACGAAGCTGAATTCGAATTAACGTGGTCCATAGTCATCCAAAACGAAAGAAGACGAGAATAAGAAGTATAACATTCGAAAGAACTTCATCCTCTCTCCGACAGTGTCAGTTTCGAACCTGCAGCCCTCAGGCAATTCCCAGGCTGCGCTGCTGAATATATCTCTCCTACAGTTTCCTTCTCTTACCGAGCGAGTGGCCGTGCGGTTAGGATCGCGCAGCTATAACTTGCATTCGGGAGATAGTGGGTTCGTACCCCACCTTAATGAATAATATGGCGTTGGCTGGACTTTAATAAGTTAAACTTAATGAAGGTCACGGTCGCTTCCTTCCCACTCATAGTTCTTTCCTATCCCATCGTCGCTGTAAGACCTGTCTGTGTCGGTGCGACGTAAAGCCAGTAAAGAAAAAGTATTTAAAAATACATTTTCGTCTTAGTGAATTTTGCAAGCTCCGGAATTATTTTGTATTGGGGTGAACAATCAATATTTACTTACACTGAAGCATTAATGGAACTAGGTATTGTTCTCTAGAGCGAATTTATTTCCACTGTGTATGCCTAGTGGGATATTTCTCACGTTGTAGAGGAACAACCCGTGGAGCGCCAGCCTCATCTTCTACCCACGAACTTGCGCGCAAACATATATTTTATACATAACGATGCATATTTCAAAATCTCATTAATATTCTCGGAAGAATATTTTAGCTACATAAGTCTATTTATTTGGCAGTACATACGTTAAACGAGTGTGCAGCCCGGTGTCCTTGACTGGTCCAGCAGCGGGACGTCTTCTCTCAATGGCTGCACGGCTCATCATGAGGTAACGAGAAGAAGGGAACCCAACTATGATATCTCGGTGACTTGCATAAACTGGTTACGTCTTGCTCAGTCAGCCCAGTTTTGATTCCCGACCCTGTTGTCTGTTAACCTATTAAATCACAGACAGGGCCTTCTTCTTCTTCTTCTTTGTTATTATTATTACTTGATTTTCGTTTTTTTCTCTTTTACAGCATCATGTCCATCAGTGGAGCGCGATAAAACATTTTTTTACTCTGATGTTGATTTTCCTTCTCCCAAAATCTCTTCATCTGGACACTGAACAATTTCCTCCGTTCTTTAGTCCATGATTTATTGGTCCTGGTATTCATTTCCTCAGCAAAATGATGGTTGTTGACTGATTTTTTGAACTGGTGTTGATCTTGAATAATTTTCTGTGGGATGTCAATTTCCTGGAGGTCTTTTTCTGTTTCACTAACCCAGTTGTTCTTGACTTTCATTGAGAGAGCAAGATTGAGAATCCTTTCAGTGAGCCTGTCATTGTCCATTCTGAGAATGTGGCCATAGAACTTGAATAACCGTTTCCTGATGGTGTCGGTGATCTTTTCAGAATGCTGATAAACCTCCCGAGAATTCCGTTTCATCCAGATTCCCTCTGAGTAGACTGGACCAAAAATTTTCCTTAATATTTTCCTCTCCTGTTTCTCTATGTCTTTATTTTTATTATTATTATGATTATTATTATTATTATTATTATTATTATTATTATTATTATTATTATTATTATTACAACTTCCCCCATGCGGAGGCTGCCACAAGGACAAAGTATGTCGGCTACACAGTATTTTGTCTTCTAAGTTACTGTTGACTTTGCTAGTGTGCCATTTGATATGAGTCCAATGGTCAAGTTTTCCGAGGCGTGTATTATTATTATTATTATTATTATTATTATTATTATTATTATTATTATTATTATTACACTGACTGACAGAGCAAATGCAACACCAAGAAGGAGTGGTTCGAAAGGGATGAATGTTGGGGGAAAAAACAGAGACGGCACGGACGAATAATCGATGTTTATTTCAAACCGATATGCAGGTTACACAATGCGCACGCCATCGACTCAGTAGGATGTAGGACCACCGCGCGCGGCGATGCACGCAGAAACACGTCGAGGTACAGAGTCAATAAGAGTGCGGATGGTGTCCTGAGGGATGGTTCTCCATTCTCTGTCAACCATTTGCCACAGTTGGTCGTCCGTACGAGGCTGGGGCAGAGTTTGCAAACGGCGTCCAATGAGATCCCACACGTGTTCGATTGGTGAGAGATCCGGAGAGTACGCTGGCCATGGAAGCATCTGTACACCTCGTAGAGCCTGTTGGGAGATGCGAGCAGTGTGTGGGCGGGCATTATCCTGCTGAAACAGAGCATTGGGCAGCCCCTGAAGGTACGGGAATGCCACCGGCCGCAGCACATGCTGCACGTAGCGGTGGGCATTTAAGTTAATACGCACTAGAGGTGACGTGGAATCATACGCAATAGCGCCCCAAACCATGATGCCGCGTTGTCTAGCGGTAGGGCGCTCCACAGTTTTTGCCGGATTTGACCTTTCTCCACGCCGACGCCACACTCGTCTGCGGTGACTATCACTGACAGAACAGAAGCATGACTCATTGGAGAACACGACGTTCCGCCATTCCCTCATCCAAGTCGCTCTAGCCCGGCACCATGCCAGGCGTGCACGTCTATGCTGTGGAGTCAATGGTAGTCTTCTGAGCGGACGCCGGGAGTGCAGGCCTCCTTCAACCAATCGACGGGAAATTGTTCTGGTCGATATTGGAACAGCCAGGGTGTCTTGCACATGCTGAAGAATGGCGGTTGACGTGGAGTGCGGGGCTGCCACCGCTTGGCGGCGGATGCGCCGATCCTCGCGTGCTGACGTCACTCGGGCTGCGCCTGGACCCCTCGCACGTGCCACATGTCCCTGCGCCAACCATCTTCGCCACAGGCGCTGCACCGTGGACACATCCCTATGGGTATCGGCTGCGATTTGACGAAGCGACCCACCTGCCCTTCTCAGCCCGATCACCATACCCCTCGTAAAGTCGTCTGTCTGCTGGAAATGCCTCCGTTGACGGCGGCCTGGCATTCTTAGCTATACACGTGTCCTGTGGCACACGACAACACGTTCTACAATGACTGTCGGCTGAGAAATCACGGTACGAAGTGGGCCATTCGCCAACGCCGTGTCCCATTTATCGTTCGCTACGTGCGCAGCACAGCGGCGCATTTCACATCATGAGCATACCTCAGTGACGTCAGTCTACCCTGCAATTGGCATAAAGTTCTGACCACTCCTTCTTGGTGTTGCATTTGCTCTGTCAGTCAGTGTATTATTATTATTATTATTATTATTATTATTATTATTATTATTATTATTATTATTATTATTCGTTATGCCCGACAAAGGACTGTGATTGGAACTTATTTAGCCGACGTTGTTCTCTTTTCCTTCTCCCAAAATCTCTTCATCTTCTTGCTGTGAATTTCCTTGCTATCTTCTGACCAGGCTTTGATGGTGGTAGTGTTTTGATGGTCTGGAAAGGGGTGATTTTCGATTAATTTTCTGAACTTAGAGCTGTCTAATACAATGACATCTGTGATGAGTATTTTCTGACGGTCTTTTCCAACTTCGAGAAACCAATCGATTTTGGATTTCATTGATAGGATAAAGTTCAGAATTATTTTGGTCAAGGATGGCTCATTCTGAGAACATGTCCATAAAATTTCAAATATTTTTCCTAAACGTATCTGAGATTTTCCCTGAGTGTTGGCTGAAGTCGTGAACCTTCCTTATCATCCAGATTTCCCCTGTACAGACTGGTCTAAAAATGTTCC
The DNA here is from genome assembly GCF_040414725.1 of Anabrus simplex. Lineage (NCBI taxonomy): Eukaryota > Metazoa > Arthropoda > Insecta > Orthoptera > Tettigoniidae > Anabrus > Anabrus simplex. The sequence goes on from NC_090269.1 coordinate 31,671,674, forward strand.
CTCGAGATTTTTCTTTCTTGCTTTAATTTGCACCCACTGATCACTGTTTCAGATACATGTAGTGCTTTAGGATTGATTACAGTCGGAACCTGGATGAAACGGAAGTCTCGGAAGCTCTATCAGCATTTAGGGATATGGATTCTTCAAAATTATATCTGTTCCAAGTGAGAGATCTTTACATCTTTTCTTTGTTTGCTTCAGGTTTGATGATTTCCCAGGTGTTTGAATTTAGACACTTGAAATTGTGTTTTCATTGGTTGTCCATCTAGGTACCTAGGAGATCCTCCGATGTACCCGTAGTGGGTTCCCGGTGTGAGATTTGGACTCCTGTTATGGATGCGATAGCTTCTTGTCTGTTATTGGGCAAGACTGCTAAGTTGCCAGCGAAGGAGAATTTTATTCTCCCGAGTCCTAATTAATTTTACCAAAACAAGATTAAATAGTAAGAGGGAAAACCACTTAATGCTCGACGATGCCGAAATATAAATATTATATGCCAGAAAACTAAATCTTGATGAGGCGAGCATAAATAGTCGTATGCAATTAATTAAGATACTCGTATGGAAATTATAAAATTAGCTTCGCTCGTTTTATAAACTTACTCGTGTCTTAATTATTGCCATTATAGGCTTGTTTAATAATGTACTATTATGGCTGGCAAAGATCATGACTGGATTCGAGACGAACTGATGAAGTAAGACCAAGGGAAGAGTGTAGATGAAACATCACGTACTTCCGGTGATGAAGAGGGTACTGTGATTGAGGACTACGAGGAAGAGAACTGCAGGTGCATGTTGGATGAAAACAAATAATCGATAGTTACCTAAACCTCATGTGAAAGCTGGAAGAACACCGAGGCGTGACGCTGTGTTCATTAAACCCGGTCCTAAACTCTATGCTAAGCTCGTGAAAACATCCGATGCTTTGGGATTGTTTATCGATGCTGCTATGTTGGAAACTATAATTCATTTCACGAAAAAAGAAATAACTGCACAGCAGATTAAACATGGAGATCTCCAGCGACATATTGCAGATACCTACGCAGATTTTGATTTTATTATTGTTGAAAGTATGACTTTTGAAAATAATATTTTGCGAAATTCAGTAGGATGCTTCACGCAAATTGTCATTTGAAACCTCGGGTACTCAGTGTCCCATGTTTCAGTTTGTCCTAAAAACTTACGTTTCCAATCGAAGGTTAAAGTAAAATCGGCACGGCTCGGACCAATGCTTCGTCTCTGGGCTACTCGGCTAAGCTCGGCTCAACTCGGCTCAATTCGGCTCGGATCTGGAGCGCTACGCAGCAAGTGAGGAAGAGGGAGACAGGGGGAGCGAGCGAGACAGGCGTGGGGAAAGGGAGAGACAGCGCTATTGCTCCAAATCGAGGAGTGGGGGGTCTGCACTCTGGTCAACCAAGCGAAGTCGTCTTTTGCACCGTACACAGTGCATGCACCAAGCGCATGCACCCCGAGAGGCCCTGCTCTATAGTGTACCAAAAATTTTGAGGTGTTTGAAGAAGGTTTGAGGAGACTCAGGAAAGTAACAAGGGTGTACCTTGTATATCTGACCGAAATACGATTTTAGAAATTTCATGAAAGGGGGAGACTTCTTTAAAGAAAAGAGAATAGGTTTTTTTTCATTACTTTTGAGCAAAAGTTCATCATTTCATGACACAGAAAATCAATTTTCTTACAAAAATTCAAAAGTCATAACCCTAGTGAGCATAGTAAACACCAGTACTATAGCTATCGGATAGCTGCTTGAAACTAATGCCCCCTTCCTTATCTAGTCATGACTCATTGTCAAGCATTCCAAGGACTGCTGTAACTGGAGTAGTGGCTTTTGACGTAATATGGTCTTCTTGTCCTTCCCTGTCTTTGAAGAGGCTTGTGAAACATTGCCATCAGATTTCTTCAACTACGGAAGTTGACAGTAGTGGAACGCTGTAGTGCGAACAATAACTATGTGTGAGAAATTTACATTACCTGGTCAATATGAATGCACTCTGCTGGTCATAGGTAAAGTACTATCATTTCGTAATATTTGTGTGTTTCTGTTGTCGCAAAACTTGTATTAGTAGGAATTAAGTGATATGGCACGTAGTTAAAGTAATTCAATTTTTAGATGTTATTGTGTTCACCAATTGACATGAGGGCCCGATATTCTAAATTTATTGACTGATTCATTTATTGCCGGGCTGAGTGGCTCAGACGGTTAAGGCGCTGGCCTTCTAACCCCAACTTGGCAGGTTCGATCCTGGCTCAGTCCGGTGGTATTTGAAGGTGCTCAAATACGACAGCCCCGTGTCGGTAGATTTACTGGCACGTAAAAGAACTCCTGCGGGACTAAATTCCGGCACCTCGGCGTCTCCGAAGACCATACAAAGTAGTTATTGGGACGTAAAGCAAATAACATTATTGTTATTGATTCATTTATTTGCCATGAAACCTTCACAGAGCCTGTGGAAGACTAGGGGAAAAGGACACGCCTCTTTCAGGTAATGCTCCCTAGACCTCTTTATAATGATAACTCCCTGTACAACTGTTTTTTCTGTCTGCGCGGTATCCTTGTATCCACATTTCACTGTCTTCTTCTTCTTATTATTATTACTGGGGGAAGAATTAATGGAGCGGTGCCTTAATCCGTTTTTAAAAATTATATCGAAGGTTCAATTAGTAAATTTATTACTGAATCGCATATGATGTTCTAATGCTATTTCAGCTTTTCTTTCTGTCATAGTCAGTTTACCGACCAGGGTTGGTTTTTCCCTCAAATCCCACATCTACCGCCTCAAGGGCAGTGTCCAGGAACATGAGACATTTGGTCATGGATACAACTGGGAAGGAGGACCAGTACTCCGCTCAGGCAGCCTCACCTGTTATGCTGAACAGGAGCCATGTGGGCGATTGGAATATTGGAAGGGATAGACAAGGAAGAGGAAAGGAAGCGGCCGTGGCCTTAAGTCAGGTACCATTCCGGCATTTTCCTGGAGAAGAACTGGGAAACCACGGAAAACCATTTCAAGGATGACTGAGGTGGGAATAGAACCGGGCCGGGCCGGACTAAGTGACTCAGACAGCCCAACTTGGCAGGTTCCACCCTGGCTCAATCCGGTGGTATTCCAAGTTGCTCAGAAACGTCAGTCTCGTCTTGTTAGATTTACTGGCACGTAAATGAACTACTGAGGGGCAAAATTCCGGCACCTCGGCACATCCGAAAAGCGTTAAAAGTAACTGGAACGTAAAACAAAAACATTAGTCTTGTTTTTATTCGTAACTACTAGCAGGGTATAAAGAAGTCTCCTTCACATTGTTCTGAAATGGGACTTCAAAGGGTTGTGTTGTTATTTCTAATGATCATCAACCCGTCTCCAATCGTAGCTTCCCATACTTATGGGAATTCATGGATTGCCTAGGCTTAATTTTGGACTTGGCCAGAGGTTTAATGCCAGATACACTACTTTGTATCTGCGGCTTTTGAAATGTAGAGTTACAGAAGAATGCTGTTGGTGAGATGGATAGATCGAATCACGAATGGAGAGATAGTGAATCGAATTGGTGAGAGGAGATCGATTTGGCTAAATTTGACGAGAAGAATAGACAGAATGATATAGCACACTTTAAGACATCCAGAACTTGATTTTTGAGGGATATGTGGGAGGTAAGAACGTTAGGGATAGACCAAGGTATAAATATCAAAAACAGATTAGAGCACATGTGGGATGCAGTAGTTCCGTAACACAGGATAGGGTGACATACTGTAGAGTTCTGCATCAAACCAGCCTATGGAGTGATGATTCAAATAACATGCCCATCGTATTGAAAATGCCATCCGAAGAGGTTATGAATCGAACCTTTGTATGGAAGCCGAGGAGTCAGATCATCGCTGTATCGGTCCCGCGCCATACTATACAGGTGTAAGGGGAAATTATAGCTTTCTACCGGGCGAGTTGGCAGTGCGGTTAGGGGCGCGCAGCTGTGAGCTTGAATCCGGGAGATAGCGGGTTCTAACCCGACTGTTGACAGCCCTGAAGATGGTTTCCCGTGGTTACCTATTTTCACACCAGGCAAATGCTGGGGCTGTACTTTAAGGCCGCGGTCGCTTCCTTTCCACTCCTAGTCCTTTCCTATCCCATCCTTGCGGTACGACCTATCTGTGTAGGTGCGATTGTAATAAATAAATAAATAAATAAATAAATAAATAAATAAATAAATAAATAAATAAATAAATAAATAAATAAATAAATAAATTAGGTTCTTCTGTGGATCAATGGTGGAGTGTCGGCCTCCGGATCCCAAAGTAGCGGGTTCAAACCCGGCTGAGGTAGTCGGACTTTTGAAGGGCGGAAAGAAAGTCCTTTCGACACTCCATGTCGTAGGATATCGGCATGTAAAAGATCCCTGGTGACAAAATGTGTCACCCGACAAAATTAATTAAAACTCAGCCATAGACGCCCAAGATGGATTTGGTTTACTCTGCCATGTAGTAGATCTAGAGCAAAGGCGAGCACAATTTGGCTCAACGAGCAGAGCTCCATCTTAGGCAGGTAAAGGAGCATAGTATGCGCTCTGACGGAAAGTACAGCCTAGCAGCTGCTTGCACGGCTCTCAGTTACAACTAATGAAGGGGCGCGAGTCTACACTTTTAACAGGTTTATTGTGCCTAATGTCTCGTTCTATTCAGTGCATTACATTGTGGTAAAAGCAAAGCAAAGCAAAGTCATCTCCGTACATGCCACGAAGGCCCTTGGAGGGGTGTAAGGTAAAGGCTTCCCCTATCCGTAACCTCGGCACTTCATGGGGCCGCCTTTGCCCCCAGGAATTAACCTGGTACTCATTTTTGGTGTAGGCTGAGTGAACTTCAAAGCCCGAAAGTGGAAATCTCGTTTCTTAAAGTTTTCGACTTCCTGACGGGGATTCGAACCCACGTCCTTCCGGGTGAACCGAGCACGCCTTTACCGCCTCGGCCAGACAGCTTAGGTTATGGCGAGGAAACAAAATAAGTTATCTTGTATACTGACGCCTTGTACTAAGTAAATACATTTAATTAACTTCATTTTATTAGGTTGCACGTAGGAAATAAAATTAATTATTTTGACATGTGATAACTAAATGTGCCTAAATATCTGTATTCATAAAAATACTGTAGGCCAACATAAAAGCTACTCACTTTTTCCCCATACGTGGTTTCTTCATGAATAATGTCGGGTATTTCTGTAGCCCAAAACCACACACTTGGTTTATAAAATGCCCCGTTGAGGTGAAAATAGGCTTCATCAGAGAACCAAGTGTTAAACAGTACTTCATCTTTATCATGAGCCCGTAAAGGCGTGCTGCAATCTCTTCTGCCTGTGAATATCTGTTAGCTTCTGTAGAACAGTCATTTTGTACGGGTGCAATTGAAGGTTACCGTGTAACATTCTTTGAACTGAATGGCGCGATATTCCACTTTATCTTGAAGCTCTCCGTTTGAGCTGCGCAGCATGGCGACCCTCAGCGCAGCGATGTTGCACGTGGTTGCTTTTCTTCCTTCACACTGCCTTGTTCTTCAAAGTTTCTGGATAAGCGAAGGATGGCGTTCCTTGCTGGAGCCCACCTAGTCTGAAATACAGCTTGAAATTTCCTTTGTACCGTCGTAACACATTCTTTTTTTTTTTTTTTGTTTGCTATTTGCTTTACGTCGCACCGACACAGATAGGTCTTACGGCGACGATGGGACAGGGAAGGGATAGCAGTGGGAAGGAAGCGGCCGTGGCCTTAATTAAGGTACAGCCCCAGCATTTGCCTGGTGTGAAAATGGGAAACCACGGCAAACCATTTTCAGGGCTGCCGACAGTGGGGTTCGAACCTACTATCTCCCGAATACTGGATACTGGCCGCAATTAAGCGACTGCAGCTATCGAGCTCGGTGTAACACATTCTAATTCGCAATAAAAGATAACTGTTTCGGCGAGCTGTTGAGCAGAGAGTCGGCCGTGGTCGGACATGGCAGAAACCTCACTGGAATGCAGGCATTCTGAAACAAAGCAGCAGTGTCACCTGTACAGTTATTTCCATGAAACAGGGAAGGTGTGCGCGAAATTTGAACAACATAATACATAAGTTTCATCTTATATTTGCTTTTTAAATGTATCACCTATTCATGCGCCACCCTGTATTATTGCGTATTCTAACACCTCTAGGCATGGCATAATTATTGACCCTCTGTCCTATTTGAGGTTGGTCATCAACAAGCTGAGGAGGTGGATAAAGGAAAGAAAGCTATCTAAGAAGCTACTGTTAATTATTTCAAAGACAGGTATAAGCTGAAATTCTTTGATGTATTAGGTCTACTGACAGGAGCACGAGGCGCTTTATCTCGCCTCTTTGAGGAATTTCGAAAAAATATCACATTCCAACTTCCGTACGAGTTTAGATAGTCAGAATAGTACTAAAGAAGAGTTGTCAAATTCTGAATCACTACCTTAACCCGCACCTCTCGGTGTTGTTTGAAATTTTTATCATATTATTATATTTTAATATAGTAATTATAAATTTTAATGTTAATTATTATTGTCATGTGGGTATACTGAGTCCTTTGGGGCTACCTCCATTGGGAGGCAGTTTTTCTAAATGAAAAAGCTAAATAACTGTCTGCCCAACTCTAAGAGATAAATCTGCGAATTTTGAGAAGTGAGGTTCTTCTTTTCGGTAAAATAATAAATAACAAACCAGCTGGTATTGCTCGGGAATTCCACCTGGCATTACGTAAGATAGGTAATAAAATGACTTGATTTACTACATAACATAGTTATTCAAAAAAGCACAATTATATATAGCTTTTAGAATTAGCGATTGCTCTAGAAATTTCCGGAGACTTCTGTTAAATTATAGAGACTTCAATACTGTCCTAGATGGCTCCAGAGGGTTTTACAAATATCCAGAATACTCTATAATGTACCAAAAAGTTTCAAGTGTTTGAAGAAATTTTCACAAGACTCAGGAATGTACCCGGGATGTACTGTATCTTGTATATATTGTACATCTGAAATACGATTTTAGAAATTTCTTGATGGTATTCGCATGGTTATTTCTAGCCGAGTGCAGCCCTTGTAAGGCAGATCCTACGATGAGGGTGGGTGGCATCTGCTATGTGTAGGTAACTCCGTGTTATTGTGGTGGAGGATAGTGTTATGTGTGGTGTGTGAGTGGCAGGGATGTTGGGGACAGCACAAACACCCATCCCCGAGTCACTGGTATAAACCAATGAAGGTTAAAATCCCCGACCCGGCCGGGAATCGAACCAGGGACCCTCTGAACCGAAGGCCAGTACGTTGACCATTCAGCCAACGAGTCGGACAAATTTCTTGATGGGGTGACATTTAAAAAAATAAAGCCAAAGTCAATTCGGACTTTTTTCATTACTATTGAGGTAACGATCATCATTTCATAACACAGGATATCAATTTGCTTACACAAGTATGCTTTGTAAATATCACTCTCTGCTATCCCGTCTGATCGCTGTTACACCTTGCATATTGGCAGCACACCGATGATTTGTCCCAACCAACAGAAAAACATTTTCATGAAATTTTCAATGAGTTGACTTGAGAGGCTCGTTGGGCATTTCTATTTCAGCACTGAATCTCTGAGTGATGGATTTGCATTCCTCAGTCTGGTCTGACCGTACGTGATATTAATTGTAACCCTGGTGGCCCTCAGTGAGCACCCGCCGGTCCTCTGAAGGTAGCGTGTGTCCCGCTATCGGGAATATCATCACAGTGCCCCTATAAGGATGGAATAATTCCTATTGTTGACCACCTTGTGAGAAGGCCCAAAAAATTCCTCTTTAATTCTTGTCCGCTACTTGAGTTTTTGTGGAGCGAACTGCGTGCCGAGATGCAGGCCGAGATTGTGTCAGGCGGTTCAATTTTTATCGGACCCATCACGATGAATTACAGCCACGCTAAGCAAAGATAATATTTTATTTCCATGTTGTTAGCCGACAAATGTTTAATGTGCCACAATACATTCTGACGTAGCTCACCTAAGTAATGCACTAGGTCACAATATTTCTTAATAGCTACGGATCTCGTTCAAATAAAATACCTTGTGTTATAGAAAACTGATCACAAGACAGTAACTATTATACAGGTATATTCATGATGATGTTACAGACTTTCAGGAGTGATGCAGGATGGCAAGTGGATCAATTTGAGATGAGGAACCGTACTCTGGAAACGTTCGAGTGAAAAGTTCTTAATAATCCAATTTGTTTAACGTCTGTCCGTTCTTAACAGTTCAAACGACACCGGGGATATTCGCACGGATACGACAGAACTTTGTGCGGCGATGGCATACCTGCAATGACGCAAGGGGGCGCCATTTCGAACATTTGTTGCAAATGGAACAGCTTGTGAAACTTGTGCCGATAAACGGGCTTAAATGAGTAGAATTTTGCTTAACTTTCGACTCGATAATTTCCGGAGTATGGTTCCTTATCTCAAATTGAGTCCGCCTCTGTGGTGTAGTGCTTAGCGTGATTAGCTGCCACCCCCGGAGGCCCGGGTTCGATTCCCGGCTCTGCCACGAAATTTGAAAAGTGGTACGAGGGCTGGAACGGGGTCCACTCAGCCTCGGGAGGTCAACTGAGTAGAGGTGGGTTCGATTCCCACCTCAGCCATCCTGGAAGTGGTTTTCCGTGGTTTCCCACTTCTCCTCCAGGCGAATGCCGGGATGGTACCTAACTTAAGGCCACGGCCGCATCCTTCCCTCTTCCTTGCCTATCCCTTCCAATCTTCCCATCCCTCCACAAGGCCCCTGTTCAGCATAGCAGGTGAGGCCGCCTGGGCGAGGTACTGGTCATACTCCCCAGTTGTATCCCCCGACCAAGAGTCTGAAGCTCCAGGACACTGCCCTTGAGGCGGTAGAGGTGGGATCCCTCGCTAAGTCCGAGGGAAAACCCGAACCTGGAGAGTAAACAGATGATGATGATGATGACGATGATGATGATGATGATGATGATGATGATGATGATGATCTCAAATTGATCCATTCGCCGTCCTCCAACATCCCTGAAAGTTTGTACCATCATCACGGGTATACCTTGTATATTTACTTGATGGAAATTTGTAAAGATGTGAATGGTTCTTTATTTCCTCATTTCACTTTATTTATTGGAAGGGCATCGATTCCCAGTTGGCTTGTGTCTCAGAGATAGAATATCCAACTGATAATCAGTTCGCAGGTTCGATCCCTGCCGAGGTAATATCGTAATTGTTAGTATGTTAAGCACATTCTGTGTCGATCAGATAATTTTAACTCCTCGTGCCTAATAGAGTTCGACCTCTCTGCTAAAGTACAGTGCAATTAGGACGACAAAATTGGTGTGCAGACTGCCGGGCTGGATAGCTCAGGCGATTGGTTGGAACCTGCGTCAGTCGGGTGGTTTTTGAAGGTGCTCAAATAAGTCAGCCTCGTGTTGGTATATTTATTTGCATGTTAAAAATCTCCTGGGGGACAAAATTTTGGCACTTCGGCGTTTCCGAAAATCGTAATAAAAGTCATTAGTGGGACGTAAATCCAATAACATTTATTATGAATAACACCACTTCCGAAAAATCAATCAATCAATCAATCAATCAATCAATCAATCAATCAATCAATCAATCAATCAATCAATCAATCAATCAATCAATCAATCAATCAATCAATCAATCAATCAATCAATCAATCAATCAATCAATCAATCAATCAATCAATCAATCAATCAATGTGCCACGCTGATCACCGGGAACTGGCGGTTTGCTTCTACAAATCTATTCGTCTGCGACTTCAAGTTTATTTATAATCTTCATATATTATTTGATAGTGTTGTGACTTTGTGCCTGACAGAGTGTGAAACTGACCCATTTCTCCAATATTCATAAACATTGTGTGATTTCGCCTACTTGTTTTTACGGCTGACGATGACCTGGACTAAGGTCGAAACCGGTCCCATTTAAATAAGAATGTAATTACTACATTTCTTTCTTTTATGTATTGAATTGGTTGAACTTCAATTATTTAATTTTTAATGTTAATAATTTCAATACGGAACAATGAAATTTTTATCTTTAAAATCAATCAATCAATCAATCAATCAATCAATCAATCAATCAATCAATCAATCAATCAATCAATCAATCAATCAATCAATCAATCAATCAATCAATCAATCAATCAATCAATCAATCAATCAACATGGATCTGCATTTAGAGCTGTCGCCCGGGTGTCAGATTACCTATCAGTCATTTAACCTGTCTTTCTTAACGTAGACTTACGTTCATTGACAACGGGTAGATGCAAAGTAGAATTTTAAGACGCTTTTAGTATTTGGGCAGAACGCGTGTATCATCGAGAGTGTTAATGTCTCAACTGGCAGATGAAAGAGGAAGCTACTTGCTGCAAAAAATAAATAAATGAAAAAGTAAAAAAAATGAAGGCCTGAAATAGCGCTTCAAATTAAGGCCAAATTTGTGCTCAATATGTGACGTCGCACGCATACTCTGTTATAAGATGGCGCTGTGTTGACTCGCGCGTTCAGCTGGAGGTTAGCTGTCGTTGTGAATACATCGTGGTGAGTTTCTGATAAGTAACTCTACGAAACCCTCAAAACCCTGTGGCCGTTACAATATTGAGAGACTACCACCATTTAAAAATATGATTTCAAAGTAGTTGGAAATTGATTCGTGTTTTTTACAATTTGCTTTACTTTGCTGTCCCTTTTCTTCTTCTTCACTGTATCGTGTCGCACTAACACGTACAGGCATTCTGTGACGTTGGAAAGGAAAGTTTTAGGACTGGGAAAGTAACGATTGTTGTCTTATTGGTGCTGCCCTGATATTTAGCAGGTGTGAAACTTGATACACCAAGGAAAACCATCTGCACGGGTGATTTTCGAATCCTACATATCTAGAATACAAGTACCATGTAACCTCTTATTTTTCTTACTAGTGATACCAAAGTGATCTATCCACTCAACCACGGCCATCTTGATATATAGAGGCCTGCTACCAACAGTTGTGACGTCACGCTTATAGTGCTCACTCTTCGTCGTCGCGTGTAATTCCTATATTCCTGATACGATATTTTTTATCATAATTTGACAAACAAAATGCAATAATAAGCCTATAAACACAAAACACCGAAGAAACAGTATCAAAAGTATACATACGAATACACAGATATATGCACTCAAGGTAATATATTACGTATTGTAAAATGTTCGACTGAAGGCTACTCACCTGGACTGTACGATGACGGTGAATAGGCGAATGGTTTTCTCTCAAAACAATGCAATTCTGTTATGCTTGGCTGACCACATTAATAAGTTAAAAAGCGTATTTTCCAAAATATGACAGATCTTGGTCACAACATTCATTAACTTAGCAGCACACACCCACACTTGTCACGGGTTTCTCAACTTTTATTATGAAAACATTGAAAACATTGAAAGAAACATCCCTAGAATTTCCACTGTCTAAAAATATATCTTTGAATATCAAGGTCTGAGTTAACGTGTACCTTTCCACAATTTGAAAAGTAGTATGATGGCCACTCGGCAGACTGTTGCTGTCTCTAAAATACCCTTATATTAAACTTATTTGAGCACATAATGCTATTAATTATTTACGAATGACAGTTAGGAAAAATATTTGCCATGATATGATAGATCTTGTACACAACACTCATTAACTCTGCAGCTCACGCCCATACTTGTCACAGAAATTACGAGGTCTTTCAACTTCCATTATGAAATCATTGAAAGAAAGATCCCTACGATTTCCACTGTTTAAAAATACATCTTTGAATCAGATGTCAAGGCCTGAATTAACATGTAGCCCTCCATAACTAATCATTTGATGCTCAATAGGCGAACTGTTGTCTCCAAAATGTTATTATTTTACGCTTGTTTGTGCGCACAGTGTTGTTGTTAATTATTTTTGAGTAATTGTTACTAAAAATGTTTCCGAAAATGTGGCAGATGTTGGACACAATACTAATGAACTATATACCACACACGTATCACAGTAATTGCCAGTTTCTTCAACTTTCATTTTCAAAAAGTTTGTAAAAACATCCCTGTGACTTCCGGTGTTCAAAAAGGCATCTTCAAAATCAGATATCAAGGTCTGAAATAAAGTGTAGCCCTCCATAGCAATTTGAAAAACAAAATTTGTAGGCTGTTTCAACCCCTCTCTTCACAGCTTTAGCAAGTATGAATTTGGTTTGAAGCTTGTAAAACAAAACTTTATTGACATCAATTTTGGTAGAAAATTCTAAGTACATTTAGGGTTGTTAACTTACCCAACAAGTCCTCATAATTTGATATCTTGTCTCCTTCTTCTGGCGATTTTCGTTTTGGCAGGTGTTGGTTGAGACATATATGACGGCTGCCCAGGAAGTATAGTTGACACAGCATCGTCAGTTAGTTTTGGCTTTACCCTAGGCACAGTCTGGTCGTTTTGCAGTATCAACTTGAATTATGTGATTTTCGGAAAAATGTTTAATACAGACACAGGCATATTTACTGGGTTCAAAAATAGATCGGTGTATACCATGAATCCATTTAGCTCGCTTCTCCTTATCGCTAGGAAACGCAAATGTTGAGATAGCCACCTCCTTATTTGAACGGTAATTGGATGTAGGCCTACATCCAGGCACTCTACACGTTCGCCCCACTACACTAACACATTATAGTAATAATCATAATTAAATTATAAACTTTAGAGTACTTTAGACAATTCATAATAGCTCAGTGGGTACTCTTAACCTATCACATAACCTAGCAATACTTCCTAACATTAGGCTGCTCAAATTATAATTCTATAGTATTTAACACATACTATTGCTGAAAATATATCCTTTACTGATGCGTTTTCATAGAGTTATGACTTTTAAACACGAACGAACACCTCTAATAACGTTGAAATAACATCAACGTGCTACGAAACCACCATGTAAACAAGAATCGTGCCTACATATGGCTGCACTAAAAAACTGACATCATCACTATGGAACTGTCATGTGTAGCAGGCCGGAACTTCGAGTTGGCCGTGACTCAACTCATAACTAGAGTCCTGCGCGGATATACAATGTATTATCCGCATCCGCTCCGCATCCACACTTCCTTCATCCGCATCCGCCAATGGTTATTCGCATCCGGGAATGGATATCCCCGGATATTGTAGATATTTAAGTACAGTAGATTACACTCAAGATATTGAAACGGATAGAGTAGATCTGTTAACATAATACAATAGGCCTGAGACCTAGTAGCAGAACCCCTGCAGGCACAGGGTTAGACCTGTGATGGATTTTCTCTTGCGACAACTACCGGTTTATTGACCTTTGTTTCTTCCTTCCATTTACTGCGGACAGGAGCCAGTTAGGCTTAGGTCAGATTGACGGCTTTATGGTCTCAAGGCTCTTTACATATCATCATTGTCCCCTACCACTGTCAAACATCGCCTAAGCACAAACAAAAATAAGAGTATACCTGAGTGAATATCAATAAACTTCAATATTTAGAAATTATCAGAAAAATTATCCGCACTACCATACATTTTGCATCCACCCAGTCACTAAATCCACGGATGTTCGCATCTGTGCAGGGCTCTACGCATAACCTACTGTAGGTCCTGGCTTAAAATCCCAATGACTTCGGAGGTATTTTCTATTGGATCTGCGCGTGGAGAAGCAAGTGCATCGTTCCTTAATCCCCCGACCAAGACATAAACTAAGCCTGTGTACTGCGCTGAGCCTACATGAACGCGGGAAAGTAATGTTGAAATAATAATAATAATAATAATAATAATAATAATAATAATAATAATAATAATAATAATAATAATAATAATAATAATAATATTGGTTTTACATCTCAGTAATTACTTTACGGTTTTCAAAGACGCCGCGGTGCTAGAATTTTATCCCACGAATTATTTTACATGCCAGTAAATCTACCGACACGAGGGTGACGTAATTGAGCAGTTTCAAATAGCATCGGACTGAGCCGGAATCAAACCCGCAGTGGTAGTTCATATTATGTATTGCATTGGAAAGTTGATAAGAAAAGGTGCTATTTCGTGACACGTAGACGTGGTATTTCTTAGCGGGCGGCAGGAAGCCTGTGTTGGACGCTAACAAAGGCGACTCCTAATTGTTGGATGTAAGGAAGGTTTCGTGCTCCGCTGGTCGTGATGTCTTAATTCAAGGTCCTGGCCGCGCCTTTGCTTTGCATCTGTATGGCTATGATTTATTGTGAGCCTCCTGCTGCTCTAAAGAGGCGTTAATATTAATAACCGGTGTCGAGTGAACCAGCAGTCGTCCGCAAGCCAACTGTTGTGTTAATCTGTCTACTGTAAAGTACTGTGTTCCTCTTGCGAGAAGTGCTCATATATTTAGTTATATGAGAAATGCGGTACTCTCTTATGGAGAACTCATCCCTTGGGGACGTGAACGAATTGTATCCATGCAATATCATTATAATTTTTATCCTAAATCGAAGATAATAATTGCTTTTACGCAAATTAAGAGTAAAATTAGCGGAAATTAGTAAATACCATTATTACTTGAGAAATACATACATACTTAATTTAATTTAATTTAATTTATTGCTTGCTACAGAATTTTCATCCCAGCATTCTTTGTGATACGCAGAGAACTTACAAATAATTATTACTTAATAGTACCTAGCCTAACTTAAATCAATTCGAAACTAATTTTAATCTAATCCTTTTTACTGAAAAACTGAACGACTTTCCAGACATTCTGCATTGCCATAAGAACAAAGATTAACTACATAAATGAAAGTCTCACAATTAATAACAATAACACAATATACAATCTACAGCATTAACATTTGGAAACACACAAAAACACCAAAGAACAATACATTGTTATTATGACATTAACGGGAATATAAAAGCTGGTCGGTGTGATGCTCTATTTTGACTGTGGGATCAATTACATGGCTGCCATTAATTCTTTTAAAAATATTGTTTTGTTTGTACTGAAATCAAGAGCATTATTTTTCCGAGATGCACTGTTATAAATATTGCATAGCCTGGAAAGTGGTGAATTTTGATGGGCAGATGTTCTAGCTCTTTTATTTGAAAATGTTGACTTAAATCTTGAGTATGAATTCTACTACGTCACAGCGCTTTAGTATGTCGTTTGTTCATGTAACACATTTGTGTGTGAAGTCTTTGTTCACTTAACTTCATACAACTTCTTTGCTTTGCTTTGCTTGATGTTACTTGGTGGGGCGAGTTGTTGACTTGTGCCCATATGCCATTAATTAATATAATCATTGGTCGCTATTTTTCTTTCGACAAAAATCTTTCATGTCTTACTTAGATGTACTTTTCTCTTCCATTTTGCCCGTTTGGTCTGCCCGCGCTAGTCATGATGGACAAATATATTGAAAATTCACAGGCATAGCATTTCCGTTCATCGGTACTAGCCCTCCACCTCAGGAAGGAAACGAAAGACGGCGCGACCAAGCGGAATGGCACAGAAGAGAGTCCTGTCTATGCGAAATATTCGCCGTAGTTACATCCGGCTTTATGGCTAAATAGTTAGCGTGCTGGCCTTTGGTCACAGGGGTCCCGGGTTCGATTCCCGGCAGGGTTGGGAATTTTAACCATAATTGGTTAATTTCTCTGGCCCGGGGGCTGGGTGTATGTGTCTTCTTCATCATTTCATCCTCATCAAGACGCGCAGGTCGCCTACGGGTGTCAAATCAAAAGACCTGCATCTGGTGAGCCTAACTTGTCCTCGGAAACTGTCGGCACTAAAAGCCATATGACTGGGCGAGTTAGCTTGCATTCGGGAGATAGTGGGTTCGAATCCCTTTGTCGGCAGCCCTGAAGATGGTTTTCCGTGGTTTCCCATTTTCAAACCAGGAAAATGCTGGGGCTGTGCCTTAATTAAGGCCACGGACGCTTCCTTCCAACTCCTAGGCCCTTCCTATCCCATCATCGCATAAGACCTACCTGTGTCGGTGCGACGTAAAGCCACTAGCAAAAAAAAAAGCCATAGGCCATTTCATTTTTTCTGTAGTTACGTATCTATATTTCTCTAGTATTGATGGCATTTGTCAATTTATCGCTAATTTTACTGTTGATCTGCGTGAAAGCAATTACCATCCTCCATTTAGGACAAGAATTACAATGAAATTCCATGGATACGATTCGCCCACGTAACCCACCACCGGAGTGTTTTGGAAATCTAACTGTAAGAAATCTGTGATTGTTTCTCAAGAAGAGTTATTACTCTCTTTGCTTACAACAGAACTGTGGTCATGCCACATGAAGTACCATTTTATCTAGTTGTAGGAAGTGTGTGCTCCTCCCTCAAGAAGAACTCATCTCTCTACTTGCAATGGAACTGTGGTGAAGTGATTTTTAAGTTGAGTTATAAGGAGGCCGTGTTCTTGTTTCTATCTTACGGATGGCTCATGTCTTTAATTGAAGATGTTCTGTGGTCCTGACACAAGAAGTACCCTTTAAACTTACTTTCTGGAATGTGTCTGGTTTAAAAATTACTTATGTGTTCATCTCTGAAAATAATTTAATCCTACCACGAGAAGTACCCAGATTGTCATGGCCGAGTTATTGTCAGACGGACAGTGTTATGGCGTCATAGTAAGTTAATTGCAGCACCATTGGCGGATGGTAATGACATTAATAAGTAACATTTACTCTAGGATAAGCAGAAGTGATGGAAACTCTTTGCTCATGCTGGATAAAAATATTCAAAAAAATTCAAAAGGAAATTCTCACGCTCTCTACCCTAGAATCTATACATTAGACAAACTTTTACACTGATCAGTCAAAACTGCAGGAAGTTTGCAAATTGAGTTTCTTCGGCGGCCTCGCACAGTCCTTTTCAGCTCTGGCAAATCGTCACTTTCTGAGCATCTGATATCCTCATTCTTCGGGGATGTTGGCATCAATGTCGAGCCACAAATTAATTCCTTTTCGTCGGCAAATGGTTCAAGATCGGACAGGGTAGACTCAATAAAGAGGTCTGAAAATCCGAAGTCTTAGCATCCGAGTTATTTCATCCAGCAAGCGGAAATTCTAGCCTCTTCATATTATCGGCGCCGACCAACATCATTTCTCCCACTTTTGGCCCACGAGTGGGTCTTCTCTTGTTCAAAGTCAACTGTCCTAAGTACTCGGAGCGAAATCTCTTCCGTAGTTGATTACGGAACGTTTATCTGTACCGAAGCCTCCGTTTCAGTTTACTGCCCTCATAGCAGCCGCAGTCCAGTCTTTGCTGAGCTGAGCTAGGGAGCAGACGTGCGTGGTAACGGTGCGGAAGTGCAGGAAAAGCAATATGGGCGTAACAGTGCAGCAGTATAGGAGTGTGATAGGGCGATGGCACAACCGGGTCAAGTGGATCAAGACGGACTGTAAATCAGGATTTAATAAAGAAATAGGACTGACAGAACTGTTGATGGCGGCAGCTATAGTGGCTACTCTATTAGTCATCGGAGGCGTCGAGATGAACCCAGGCCCATTGACATGGGAGGACATTGAGAAAATCAAGGAAGTTGTTCGCGATGCTTCTCAGGCTGACCAGACCAAAGAAATGTTCGAAGCACAGTTCCAACAAATCAACGAGATGAAGGAAAGCATAACCAGAGATCTAACAGAAATAAAGGCGAAGATAAGAGAAGACAAGGAAGAAAGAGCTATACTAAATCAGAGGATACAGGAGCTAGAAGAACAAGTACAGGTACTTCAATGGCGAGATAGCAGAAGAACGGAGGAGGAGAAGAGAAGAAATATTATTATTTACGGACTGGATGAAACGGAAGGAGAATCTAAGATGGAATTGATGAGATCAGTCCTTAAGCTAATGAGAGAGAAATTAGGCATTGAGTGTACCGAAAGGGAGATAGATGATGTGTATAGGATGGGAAAGAATAGAGGAAGAAGACCCGTTAGAATTAAGTTTGTTTCCTCATTAATGGCAAGCCGAATTTTGAATAGTGCGAGGAACTTGAAGGGCAGCAGAATTTGGATAGCAGCCGCAGTCCGCTGTATCAATCTGCTGCACATCTCGAAGGAACATCGCAGGCGTCAGAGGTAAAGGATCCTTGTTACTTGCCCACGTATAGGTCTGAGCTTCAACCTCGCAGAGAATTGTCATCAACTCCTGAGCATCCAACACTGCTTTGCCGAGAGTTCTTTTCGGCAGATTATTCACGACTCCAATTACCCTATCCTGATGACCTACCCACCAACTCCCAGAATCCAGTCAATCCGTTTGTCACTGCTGTAATCGTGGATGATGTTTTCCCAATCTAAAGACTGAAAAACCGCGCAGACACCCCTGAAATGGGTCCCATTGTCGCCCAAGGTCACATAAGGGCGTCCTGTCACGGTCGTCAGATGTCATGAGTGTAGGATCGATTTCAGATTCGACTGTTTACTTCTTAATAACACTGCTACTCGTGGGACATCACGGGTTGCCAAAACTTCTGTAATATTAAGAAGGGTTAAATAAAACTGATGTGGTGGGTCTTAGTTTACCCTCTTTTTCAAAAATTAAGAAGTAAACAGTTCGGTCTGAAGTCGTTTCAACATTCTGGACACAGATACTTACTTATAAGAAGCATGTGCTTCTCCTATAACAATGACTGATCCCTTCAACTATAAAGGTACTGTGGTCCTATCACAGGGCGTACCCTTTCAGTGTAGCTCAAGTCTTTAGTTTTGTAGATACCGTGATCCTGCCACAAGGAATATCTTGGTATCTACAATGTATGTTGACCAAATTCGTTTATATGAAACAACTAAACATAGGCCTACTTATGTTGATTTCTTACAGTATTTCTGTGTCGATCATTGTTATGCATGAGGAGGTTCGGAGGATCCTTCAAGTCAAGTGGCCCCGGATTTTTAGGGATTAAAAGGTTAGAATGGAAGCTAATGTGCTTATGAGGGAGTATCGTCTAGCCCATTCTTCCGTAATGTTGTGAGAGTAACATATACACTAGGAGTTCTGATGGGCCGTCCCCCTAACCTGTTTATACAAACTTCATGGCACAACCTCTGTGCAGGTAAGAGTATACTTTATTTTTTGCTAGTGGCTTTACGTCGCACCGACACTGATAGGTCTTATGGCGAAAGAGTATACTCGTTACTTGCTATACTACGTCTGTATTCTAACCTATTACTGCCTATAAATTCGAACAATAATCCAGTAGAGAAAGGTCGACCGTGCAGTTTCTATCGTGTCATATCGCTTGTGTAATTCGCTGACGTTACATGTTTCTACTTTCAGGTGAAGATGACGACGAGGACAAGACCCCTAAAATTAGTTCACCGCGGTACGATGACACTTTGGAGGGGCTGCAGTTGGCACTACTGGATCGGCGTAACTTCCAGTGTGTGTCATCAGGTGAGTTGTTGGATGATTCTTTTTTGAAAACTAATTCTGAGGTCTGTGTGCCCATCGCTATTTCTATAGCGCCGTCTTGATCCGAAAACACGTTTTGATCTAAGGTCTGCTTTACACAGAGCATGTTTGTGTTTCCTCAACATTGAAAATAATGTCTCCGTGAAAGTTTCGGTGTTCTGTAAGTTAGTAGTTGTATGAAATCTGTCACGAAGGGATGTACTATTGGTCCATAGAAATATTATTCTCTTTACTTATAACAGTACTGCCATAAGAAGTACCCTTTAAATCTATCTGTAGGAAGTATGTGTTGCTCCCTCAAGAAGAACTCATCACTTTGATTACAATAGAACTGTGGTCATGCCACAAGAAGAGATTTTTATAAAGTCTGCATTTATATATATTAAGAGTTCACTAAGAACAGGTTTGGCAAATTCATCCGTCCGTTCTAGTGAACCGATTTGCTTCGTTTGTGTTTTATTCTCTCTGGAATTATCGGTGAATCATGAGGCAACGATACGTATCTAAGTTCAGCCAACTTTGAGTAATCATAAAATCAAATCATTAAATAATCACTCCAATAATTACAGGCGAAGTCTTGCCCTAACCCGCAATACATTCTGCACTTAACAGGTTGCTAAGCGACTAACACTTTTTTGGTCTAATATTATGTGATTTTCATCTTTTGTAATGCCATTGCATGCAGCCGTGTTTGATTACTACCTGTCAAGCCAGGGTATACCCTTCCTCTGATCATGGACGAATATTATTCTTTGCTACATACCCTTTGATTCTCTGACCTTTCCCGGCTTCTTAATATTCTCAACAGATGGCAGAACGTTCCTAATAACTTATGCTGCTAATAGAAAACATATACGTACCGGTACGCACAGACTGGAAGGTACCATGTTGACTAGCCTTCTGCTTCTGTATGACTGTTAATAAAGGGCAGGGACAAACTCTTAAAAAAAATTTGTGTCTACTTACCCAAACCAGTATTCAGTCACGGCACTATCTCGAGCAAGATCATTTGAAAATGTTATGATCAGATACGCCCGAATGGTCGAAGCACAGTGAATACCGGACGGAAAGAAGTGTTGGGTTGTAAACTAATTAACGAATGAATCACTTATTATGCACCGGTATTAAATGTTCGTAAAACTATAGAAAAGGGCAGGCGAAACAGTATGACAACCCTGTCGAGTTATCTGACCTATTTATAACGAGTTCTGCGGAGCAGCGCGGGACCACTAGTATATTTATTATACAAATTTAAATTATATTTTTTTATTATTTTTATTTATTTGAAACTATCTCCAATTGTAGGTAGTCCCGTGGAATTCAGTATACTCTCCAAAGTTTTTTTTACTACGAATCATGTACAATGGTTTCATTTATGTACGTGATGGATTAATATATGGCGCGATTTTTTATTACTGCTGTGTCAATTTCGCTTCTTAAAGATTGAGATAATCCGAATTTATTTCGAAACGATTCAATGAATTTTGGAATAACACCGCGAAACCCTGTTAGAAATCCTATTACAGGGACATTGTTTTATCTATGACGGGGATTGTCGATCGCCCGGGCCCTGTAGGACCACGGGTTTAGTTTAGTTTTTATTCTTCTCCCAGAATCTTTTCATCCCCCCCCTCTCTCTCCTTCTCTCCCGTTCTTCAGTATCCTCTTCTCTTTTTTCCCCACTGGTACTTCTCTATCCTATTCCAGTAGCTTTCTCTGCCACGGAGCTCTGGCATATTGTTTGGTGTATATCTATTTGTCCAGTTGTCCGTCCCTCCTACCTTGATCCTCGTCTTAGTCCAGTATTTTTTGTTCTCGACAATCCACTTGTTTCTCGTCTTTCGTCTCACCCTGCCCGTCGTCTCCCAATCTCTCCATATCCATCCTGATCTCATGTCCAGCTAACCTTGCTCTTTTGCGTCTTATTTCTTCGGACATCGTCCTCATGTTTCGGTACAGTTCGTTCCTTGATCTGCATTCAAATCTTTCACCTCCTGTTTTTGGACCCACTATCTTCCTCAGTATTTTTCTCTATTCTCTGTCCAGTTGCTCTGCCCTATCCTTTCCTATTGTCATCGTTTCGGCCGCGTATAATACGATCACGTTCCACACTGTTGCCTTATACTAGGAGATAATCTACGAGAGTTTATAAATTTTGGAATGTGGGAATGATGATCACAGGGTTTCTAAACTTGCGGTCACTGAATTAGGTGGATGAGGAAAACTGCGCCGTTGTCAAATTTTGGAACGGCGAAGCGACAGATTCTCGAGGATCGCTTACCTCTGAGCATGGATTGGCAACGCTGACCATGCAGTGCTGTTTAGTTGAAGCCGGTCCGCTCCAGGTCCACGTATTCTTTAAAGTAGTTCTATTTTCTATATTAAAGAGTCCAGTATATAGTATTCAAGTATTTAAAGCTATATTGTAAACCATAAACAAACAAGAATATTTTAATAAAGCTGATACAGATTTATGCGTAATTCGAAAGTATTTACAGTGTCCTGTGTCCTGCGCTGACACGCACAACCTGAACGATCTCAGCAAGTGATATTCCATGTTAACAAACTCCCCAAATATCTGAATGGCTTTACTTGTTCCAGTTCCAGTTTCCAGTCGCTTAAGTGCGGCCAGTATCCGGTATTCGGGAGATAGTAGGTTCAAACCCCACTGTCGGCAGCCCTGAAAATGGTTTTCCGTGGTTTCCCCATTTTCACACCAAGCAAATGCTGGGGCTGTACCTTTATTAAGGCCACGGCCGCTTCCTTCCCACTCCTAGCCCTTTCCTGTCCCATCGTCGCCATAAGACCTATCTGTGTCGGTGCGACGTAAAGAAACTAGCAAAAAAATTGTTCCAGTTTCTTCCCTCTAGTGTTATATTAACTGCAGTTTCCCCATCACCTTAGTCTTGGCAATGTTGACCTCCATTCCCAACACTTTTCCCAGTCTTTCAATATTTATTTCCAACATGACTTGTAGAGCTACTGGTTGTTTTTAAGACAGAATGTTGCTATTTTCTATATGTCAAATGATATTGGGGCTGAACGTTTCCGCTGAATACATTTGTAAAGTATCTCTTGGTTGCACAACATGATTTAGATATTGCCTTATGAATAGAGGTCAGTGCATTTCCGTTCTCTACAGAATATGATACATGGAAACATCGCGACGTAGATAGGAATTTATTCTGGTCATTGTAACTGAATTCTGGAGTTAAATAAATGGAAATTAAAGGCTGCTAAGTTGAAAGAACACAGAATAATAGAAAAAAAGTTGTTTAATGTACCTTTTTTTTCACTTCATGTCTAGACGATGATAGTAATACATTGGTAGAGATATGTATGTCATCATTGGATGAATACATGACTGTTACATTATTTCCCAAGTTTTGAACTTCAGCCGCGTTGAAGTGATTTGAAAAGACTTTCCCTCCCCTTTTCTCTCAATTCCTTGTGTATATGTTTGACACGGATGGTTTTTATCAGCGGCGAGCCTGAACTGTGAATGGGATCCATGTTCACAATGTGTGTTGTCTTGTTGGCCTTTCATGGGGATGGCACTATTATGTTCCTGTTTACACACCTGACCAGGCTTGCCACATGAAAAACGCGTTGTAGTCTGTGCAGAATATGTGGCAATTCTTGGTGTGACACAATCGCGTAGCGGACGGAAGAATGGGCAAAGAGAAGAGGACAAGATTCGCTTTCTTGCTACATGAAATACAAATATGTGATTGCACGCGTATATATATATATTGTGCCCTGACAGCAGTCCCTGTGACCGTGTAGTAAATTTTAATTTTGTATCTCAGTGTTGGGTTAAGCCGCGGCGAAGCAATGCAGTCGGAGATCCATGAAGGCTCCACTCAAGGGACATGCAAGTCCGACGAGTTGGGACACAGGTTAAATAAGTGGACTGTTATCATCGTGGCTTTTAACGTGGGATGTAATCATCATTCTGCCTAAATTACGTGAATATTCCACCATAGAGTATTAAGAGGCTGAGGATATTGGCATATTCGACGAGATACATCGTCCAACATTTAATCTTATCCTAAATTAAATAACTAACCTAGTGTTCCTACGCTACTTTAAATGAAAACTCCGTAAAATGTTCTATTTATGGAAGGATCTCCCGTTTAATGTCTTTAAAATAACTTTAAATGCATCAACTACATTAAAAACAAATTATTGGCAACACAAACGGATATAAAAGGAAAATATTATGTTAAATTGAAAATAAATACCTAACTTCAAGCTCTTGTTACAAATAAATACAACATCATCAATCGAAACAAAAGAGACAAAGTGTCCCTCTGCTGAAGGCTTACATGGAAAGATCAGTTATCAATCTCGCATTTTTCAAAAAATAAATCACTGGGAATTATAGAATCGTCCACTTCAGAATGTTATTTCCTACCCAAATATCTCACAATATTCCGTCATTTCTCCTTTAAAAATCATCGCACTATATGTCAGTATCTGTCTATCTAGCAACTTGAAAATTACCGTTATTCTAACTTCATAAAATCACCATAAATGCAATAGAAATGTTTGAAAAACACAGGATCGTAACATAATATGACATCCATCAAAATCATGCTTTACAAGACAGACTCGATCCTCCCGTACATTCATCGGTGACTGCACCTAGATAAAAAAAAACATCAAGAGACATTGCAACGTCTACGATAACCTTGTCTAACTACGTTGATTCTGCGCCCCCGGATACCACTGCGATGTTGACCTGGAATACTACATTAGCACTAGGCGTCAACTCAAATGATCTACAAAATCCAACTAGCAAAGAAATGGTTTACTTACCATAGAAGATCATATTTCTTTTACGACATAGCCTCAATATCTTTACGTTACCGATTATCTTGCGAAGATCCTAAACATCCCTTTAATATCGTGCGCTCTGATCAATCTTGTATTTAAATAGGATAAATGTGATGACCATCTACTAGTGTTCGTGAGTGCAACATCCTATAATATTATTCTAAAATACGGCCTCGTACCTAAATAAATTATTCATCACGACAACATCAAAATTCACGCATGACCAACATAGTTCCTACCGTCAATACCATCATCAGGACCTTCACATAACATCATCATAAAATTCGCAATCCTAATGACACGTCTATAATCATCACATCACTCTATCCACGTAAATATTTTCAAAGATCCTACCGTAACTAACACCTTATTACATCGCATAACTCGTCATGCACAGCGAATTCACAATATTAAAGAACAATCTATTCAGGCAATTACGTAAAATTACAAAATACGTTGCCGCATTAATTCCATATCACCATAATAGTATCACACTTCTATTATCAAACACTGTATTTCCACATAAGCACATAACATTTTGAAGACCACAGAATCGCACGTCGCAAAATACCGAGCTCCTCCGAGGTATTCTGAGCTACATGTTAAAATTAACGTTCATTACCATAACACCATTACGGTACCAATAACATCCATGTCGAAGAAACTTTCGTAAAATCTTGCTAGCAAACATTAAAGAAATCTTACACAGCTATCGCATATTATCACAACGTAGTCTGGCTCACCACACTAGACGTAACGATCATAAATATTACAACGCAATGTTCAACAAATAACGGTCGCTTTCAAGTTAAAATTGTTCATGTCAAAATTGACAACAAAATAAATACTACTCTACAACTACAATAAGCAATTACGTGGCGGAATATGTATAAGATATTCAAGTACTCATCCTGGGTTGTTGATCCACGATGGTGTCACCTTCCGAGTTCAGCTCTCACTCAATAACATTATCAAGTATTGTCCATCACATTTCAGATCAGATCCTTTGAGGTCCCTCTATTTTAGTTGTTCATGTTGATACGTGCACACATTGTATCTGAATAAATAACTGCTGACGGTTCCATTTTACCTGAAACTTAGAGATATCAATTAGCACAAAGTCATACACCTTAATGCAATTTTAACAGTTCAAGCGATACACTTGCCTTTTCATTCAATAACAAGATATCTTGTTTTACAATATTGTATGTTTATAATATGCCAATATCTCTTTAATAACTCCTTTCAATACAATCTTTTCCCTATGAATTCTTGCTTCTGATCTTTCTGAGATGCAGATTGAGAGTATATCAACTTCTTCAGAGACAAAACAGATTCTACCACAACATAATAATTGCAGACGGTTTGCTTTTCAGAATTCTTCTCAGCTTCTTGCTCCCATATGTTTCTGACAATTGAAAACATTTGACACATAATGTAAGACGATCTCGTACAAATCAGTTGTACTAGTAAAGGAACTTATTTAATAATTGCCGCTTCGTATTTAGGTTAGTAATCGACAGTTTCCTTTCTTCATCTCGATCGCCGGATCGTGCGAGACTAGATGTACAAGGTATGGCCCTCTCATATAAATTTATTGTTTACATATTTCATGGCCCTCAGTAACATTCTGTCGCAGATATACTGCCGTTCATGCATTCCGGAAACTTTACTTGAAGAATGCGTATTATTCATATAATCCTGCCCTATGTTTCACGATGTTTAACTTTCTGCTAATATTTCCGAGATACCACGGGTTTTAGAGCTGGTTATCAATCTGCTGATATCTTCAATTCGGCGATGCCGTTCACGTAATTAGACAAATCAACTGCTTTCTAACCCATCTGGAGGTGTGATAACCGGATATAAGATTTCATTGACATCATTTCTCGACATAAGCTTCCAATGTGTTCACTAATCTCCTCCTGACATACATTGGAAGGTTATAATATATATATATATATATGAAGCAACTGTGACAGGATAACTTAAATGTACTTATATAAAATAGATGTACGTATCTTGATAAATACAATGGCCATTTAATTTCATTATCCATCCTAAATTCAGATTTGAGCAACATGAAAATAACCGGGCGAGTTGGCCAAGCGGTTAGGGGCGCGCGGCTGTGAGCTTGCATCCGGGAGATAGAGGGTTCGAATCCCACTGTCGGTAGCCCTGAAGATGGTTTTCCGTGGTTTCCCATTTTCACACCAGGCAAATGCTGGGGCTGTACCTTAATTAAGGCCGCGGCCGCTTTCTTCCAACTCCTAGGCCTTTCCTATCGCATCGTCGCCATAAGACTTATCTGTGTCGGTGCGACGTAAAGCCTCTAGCAAAAAAAAAAAAGATATCATGAAAATAAGTCCGGAAATGAGGCACTATGTGTCTTGCTTTCCTCACTTACAACGCAAGTATGAAATTGGTTACTAGGAAGTTATTAGTACGGTGTTTGGTGCGAATCACAGATTTCTCTGTGAATATTTTAAAACTGTTTCTAATCCAGACTAATGTTCTGCAAGGTATGTCAACTGAGAGATTCCCTCCAAATTGTACAAAGCAGCATGTGTATGTGTATGGTTAGAATTGGCAACAAGCGACTGACCTCAAGAATCTTCAATAGCCTTTCTGAATGGAAGAAGACAAACGCTAACTGGACGAAAAAGACCTAGAATTTTTAAAAAATCATCCCAAAGATATATTCATCAGGGATAAATTCAGAATGCTTATCAGAACATCTGACACTCTCCAGTCATTGATAGCTAAATTACTGCATCTTGCAGTGGGAGTGAAATGTGCTGAGAAATGAAAAGCAACACACAGCATGAGGATGAAGGAATACTGGGCTAAGAAGAGAGCTCACAAGAGTTAGGAACCAAGTGTCCAAAGAAAGAAAGAAAGAAAGATAGAAAGAATAATAATAATAATAATAATAAGAATCCATCAAGGAGTACCTGCGATAAAATAATGAATATTGCAACATGATTTAAATTACAATGAAAATTAATTAAATGTGTTTTAATTACGATTGTGCCGGTCTGAGTGGCTCAGAGGGTTAAGGCGCTGGCCTTCAGACCCCAAATTGATAGGTTTGATCCTGGCTCAGTCCGGTAGTATTTGAATATGCTCAAATACGTCAGCCTCGTGTCGGTAGATTTACTGGCACGTAAAAGGACTCCTTCGGAGCTAAATTCTGGCACCTCGGCGTCTCCTAAAATCGTAAAAGTAGTCATAGGAACGTAAAGACAATAAAATTATTGTTATTATTTATTATTGCTATTATTATTATTATTATTATTATTATTATTATTATTATTATTATTGTTACGGAGATATCCGTGGTAGTTAGAGGTGAAAGAAGGTGCGGGCTGGAATAGGTCTCAACTACAAAAGTTCGAATTAAAATTTCAACAAGGTTATATTTTCAAAACTTAACAATGGTAACATAGAAT
This sequence comes from Anabrus simplex, assembly GCF_040414725.1. NCBI lineage: Eukaryota > Metazoa > Arthropoda > Insecta > Orthoptera > Tettigoniidae > Anabrus > Anabrus simplex. The sequence continues at coordinate 31,699,423 of NC_090269.1, forward strand.
TCTGAGCGTACAACAAATAACAACAGTTAAATCAGGTACACAGCAACTTTACAAATTCTGGGCTACAAGCCCCAAAGTCTGAGCTCCCAGCTCATACCCACAATTTAACAAAGGGCAGAAAACCCCTTCATTACATGGAGCTCTTGCTCCCGCTTAATAATGTCAGGCCTCCTAGAGGCACCTTCCAAAATACCAGAAAGAGCTGACCTGCTCTCAATTTTTACAAGCCTTATCAAAGGCCACAACAACCCTTACTCCTAACTGCCCTCAAGGCACACATACAGTGAAACAGGGGTATCTAATACCCAACCTACAGGGCCTTTGCATGAAGAAAACAAAACATCAGGATGAGTTACTGGCCCAAAGTACAGAAAGAACTGGAGGCGTGAACTTGCACTCCAAAATACACTTTTTAAAACCTAAGTGGCTCTAGGCCGATACACAGGGGCTAGTCCCAATCTAGGGAGGTGACCCGTATGAGAAAACTTTAATACATTAAGGAAGAGAAGAAACGGTTATGAAAACGTGGTCACCTCAATTTCAAAATGAAGGGGAGTTCGAGAGGATAAAGCACTCTCTATCCCCGCTTTACAGTGAAAGAGATTTGTAGTTTTCACATAGAAAGGGGGGAATTTACATTTTAAAGTGGTAGGTTACATATTAAAGGTTTCGAACCCTCCGCGAGAGTTAAACTGCTGAGCTAGCAAGAAATAAAGATGCTAAAAGGCCATTACCTTGTTGAAGATCTGCTGTCTGAAGAACGAGGCGCTTCCCGCCCCCTGCTACATATTCACACACTGATTTAGATGTTATACTAGTGGCCGGGAGACAAGAAAATCAGCAGCTTTTATACCCTCGTGGAGAATTCGAGACCTTTCAAGAATGAATAGACACACCCCCTCAACTTTATTGGATAGCTTAGAGCTACATATCCATATCGAAGAAGACATACATGATTGGCTGAGAATTAATTAAATAAATTCTGGATTGGCTAAGTTCAAACCTGGCGGAAGGAAGGATTAATATTGCCAACCCCAAAATAAAAGAACAAAAATTTAGTAAAGACAACAACTTTTGAATACAAAATTTCTTCAAGAAGGTTCATTCCTTTGCATCAGAGTGTATGATCATAGTTTTTTGTAGAGACATCTGGTAGAGAACGTCCACACTTCTTGATCAATTACAAACAAAAACACATCAAAACTCACACATCAAAACTCACACAGAGCCATCTTCGGAGAAACTGTTGAGTTAATACAGTTTTTTAAAGTTCAGGCTTTCTCCTGTAGAGGAGTTTCAATTGGCGAAATATTTGAACTAGCGGCGTGGAGGTGTACCGCCCGGTACAATTATTATTATTATTATTATTATTATTATTATTATTGTCTTCAAAGGTTAATAAGTAGGATGAATATTTGTAGTTTCCTCAGTATAAGGGCAGGTAGCGATAGCGAATCTTCTCTTTCTAATAGTATTTATTACTAACAGTTGTCATAATCGAATCTTTAAGTTCAGGACTTGTCTCCCCATCCTGATTTTCCTACTTATCTATTGCGGTTTTGACCAAGGAAATCCATAGGTGTCCCTCACTGCTGTCCTTCCCAGAACGATGTTATGTCATTATATGCACCCAATAAGATTTATTTTCTTATTTCATATCCTTCCTGGTGTTTTTTAAGTTATTTGGAGTTGGCAACTGATGTGGATTCAGCACAGTTCTACCGAAGGGTGCCTTTCCTGACGCCAACCTTGTGAAAGGAATGTATTCCTTATTGCGTCGGTTCGTAGTTTGGTGTGATGAGTGTAGATGAATATGTATTCTGAGACAAACACAAATACCCAGTTCTCGAGTCAGATGAATTAACTATACGCAGGTAAAATCTCAGACGTGACCGTGAATCAAACCCGGCATCCTCTGAACCAATCCGTACGCTGACCATTAAAAGAAAGAGCCCCATATTTTCCTTTCCAACTGATTATGCTAAATACATTTATTCCTTCATTTCTCCTGGTTGTGCTTCGTTACTCTTCTGTATCATTTGGCTCGTCGTTAATAATATGTTCTATTCCATTTTCCTGCCATTTCAGACCTGTAATTTTGTCTCGTATTCCGTAATTCTAGCAATATTGCAGAACACTTCAGAAAATATCTTCCTTGATCTTTTATGGGCGTGAAAGTTGACAAGAAATTTCATTGTTTAATTTGGATGACTTTCTTGGCGATTGATATTCTACTTCTTTCTTTAGTAACAGCTGTTTTGAGTGCCAATTATGCTGCACTAACAAAACAATTCCCTGAATTCATTAGATTTATATGCTCAGTCCAAAGCTGTTTTCTTAGAACTTGGAAGCATATGAAATTGCAAATGTCACACATTCTACATGTTTTGATTATTTCAATATATATTGCTCAGAGATTCATACGTGCACTTCCATCTACCGGAATTCTCTAATTTAAACTCCTGTTATTGTAAATGTAACTTGAAAATTTGTCAGTCTCTTAAACTTTAATTAAACGTCTATAACACTAGAATATATCCTAAAAATGCATACTGATAAACAAAGACCGACGTGTTTAGTTCTTGAAAATCATCGCCAGATTCTATCAAATCACACTTCATTAATTTATGAAAATCGTTTAGAAATGTGGAAGTATGTATGTTTAAATTCTAATTATACCTTATAATACTTGAAGGTTAGAATTTACCGAGCTCGATAGCTGCAGTCGCTTAAGTGTGGCAGTATCCAGTAATCGGGAGATAGTGGGTTTGAGCCCCACTGTCGGCAACCCTGAAGGTGGTTTTCCGTGGTTTCCCATTTTCACACCAGGCAAATGCCGGGGATGTACCTTAACCCTTTATAGGGCAAAACCCTGGGGAACAAAGTATATTACTTATTTGGTCAAATACCATGTCATTGCGGTCTACTCTTTAGGTTTTGACCAAAATCTGAGTCAGTACATTGTTTGATTATGCGACATGGGGTGGTAGGTATTTTTCAGAGAGCATTTAGGATTTCTTTCCCACTGAGTGTGCACTGGTAAATATGTTCACCACTTTGCTTACATGACAACTTTCCACAGTGTTTTGCAAATAATAGGTGCAAAATGCAGATGGAAAGCATGGAACAAGAAGTACATATAATTATAAATGTCACACTGGCTCTGATATCTGACTCGACCTTGAAAGGTTCTTAACAAACTCCTGTGACTTCAACTTGATAAAAGTTCGTTTGTATCACGATTTAGAACGCCTGGACGATATGCATAGCCACATAACGGCGCCGACGGACAAGTTGCCTGCTTAACTCGTAGCCATTCCAGTGCAAGGACACCTGTTTTATCACTACTGTAGAGCGGGTTGTGGCCTCTCCAGGCTGAATATTCCTGATGTATGGATTACATTGCGAAAGGACATATGTCTCCACCAGATATTCTAAACGTGCTTTAGGCGGTAGGCGCGAACAAGCTACGACTTCTTGAAATTGGCATTTACTCTCTGCATGATGTAAATTAAAAGTTGTCACTATAAGAATTCGAGCTCAAGTGTATTTTAGGGGTTTCTTTCCAAAAGGTTGCAAGCAAATCTAAAAGTAAAATGTTACAGGAAAGAGAAAAAACGCTCCGAGTGCAATATTAGAATTCATCTTAATTTTTTATGTTTAGATAGAATAAATGTGTTTTTATACAAAGTATTCCTGTTAAAATTTCTTAGTTAAAAATATTTTTAAAAAAGATGGATTCGGTACTTTTTTGGCAGTTAAACTTTAAATACTTCCATCTGAAGGGAGCGACTTTCACTGCAGTCATCAGAAGACTGACTGTATTTAAATATGCAACGATCAAAATTACCTATTTACGGCAAAGGGACTGTAACACAACAATGTAAATTAAGCAAGATGTTCTGCTGCTACAGGTCACGTGCCCCATAAATGGCTCCTCGTTGGCTGCGTGGATACGTAATGTTTTGGACAATTCAGCCCCTTATTGATATCAAACGTGAATTTCAATGCCAGTTTGACATAGACTTGGGCCGTTTTACAGTTTCTTTTTCTTTCATATTATCGATCTTTTTACTAACGTATGATTTCCATCATCATCATCATCATCATCATCATCATCATCATCATCATCTCAATTTTGGATATTTGTATATGGTACCTTTTGGAATTACGTTTCTCATATAGGCCTACTCCATGTGAAAAATAAATGAATCGGTTATTTTTTAAACCCCGTAAGTCAAGAATTGTAAATTAGTGGGAAAAGAAGAAAACTGAATAACTTATTTCGTAGAGATTTTTTTGATATGATTTTATTGCTTCTGAAATTTAAATACTCATTGGGAATGCCATGAAAGTATGTAATTTGTTTGTATAAATATTACAATTGTTGCTAGTCTGGTTTAAAAGTTCGTGAGTTACGGTATTTCATAAACTAATCATGAACTAATCTTACGATAATATGCCAAAAACTAACGAAAATTGTGTTTTTATAAAAGTACACATCTTTGAAATGATTTTGAAATAAAGGTCCTTTCTAACCATTGTCTGTGTCGGTGATATCCCAGTCACACATGGTTTTCCAGAATACTTGAATTTCCCCTGTATTCGATATTTTTCCTTCCATTTTTCAAATCTTCCATTTTCTTTATATTAATTGAAATATTCTGTTTGCACGCTCTTTTCTCTGGCATCACAATTGCACTGGGAGTACAGTTAAGAAGGGTGAGATTGTAGGTTGCAGCACTATCAATATACTGGCTAGTATTATAAGAATGTGCTGCCTAGGATACATAAAACTCTTATGCTGTGACACCTGAAATGTTACTTCCTTATTTAGAGGCACCTCGTTTTACATGCAATTCAATGGGAAGGTCAGACTTCTTGAACAGTGGAGGCCACCAGGATTTGTACTTAACGGGAGTTACGATGAGTAACCCCGCAAATCAATGATTTAGAGTTTTAAAACCACACCAGAAGTTCCCAGAGACCTTACATGAATTCCATTCATCATAATTACGGGATTCCTACATAGAATGATGCATCTATGTTGCAGCTTTCATTTTCTATAATAACATGACAATGACGAAATGAGTGACTTTATAGGGTTTTTAGAAATAACCAATTCAAATATGTATATGCGAGCTATTATATTATCATTAGACTGAATTCCTTTAGAGTTAAGTATATCCATAATCTCTTAGAGTAGCGGTTTACTTGACTTATTGTCTCTCCTCGGAACGCGAACAAACCAAATTGCATTCCACTACATGTTGATGCATCTTGACAGTTCCTCAGTTTAGATTACAGAACGGGGAGCGTTCGCTTCTTTTTTTGCACAATTCGTTGCTTATTTCGTTTCCATTTAAAATGCTCGTCTGTGGCTGGCGGGCTCGGAGTAACTCAACACCTCGTGAACTCTAGAAGCTCCCCACTGAATACATGGGTTACTTAAGAAAGATGTCATATATTTCCATTCATTTCACCAGATGCTGCTGCTGTTGCTTCTTCTCTTATTATTCCACCACTTCGCGGCGAAATGAACCCCCCAGTCATATAGAATATACTGTAATATATATTGCTACACTGGCTTGGCTTGCAGCCTTTTGAAAGACAAAGAAATTGTACAGCCGAAAGAAGAGATGGGAAGAAGGCGCCACCGAAACTTTTTCCTGGCTCCGTTTTACTTCAAAACTCCTTTGTGCAGGTCTTTATCTCCAGCAACAATGGCAGGGATGTTTTACTCTTTAACACTTCTTATTGTTGACTTCTTTGTTCGTGGTTTATAATATCTCTTGATAGCAAGTATGCTGCTATCTTTTTACAAACGACCGCTACCAACTGCTGACAAGCGCTCTGCCCCGTGCACCTGCGACGTCTTGTTTATGTTACCCGCAGAACACGATTGTACAAAGAGCTGCCGTACTTCGTAGGCGTTCCCTCAATTCTCACAGCTTCATAACTTGAGCGTTGGAAATATGCTGTTTCTTCCAGAAAATACCTTTAACTTGAAACCAGAAAGATGACATACGAAGTAGGAAATTATCATAATAGCGAAACCTTACAATATCTAATAGGGAAGAATATCGTTCGGGTTTACTTAAAATTAAGCTTCGAAATTAGTAATATACGTTAAGGGGCAAGAGCAGCGATTGGAGTTAAACAAATGGTTTATTCGAACATATGCAATTTATTGAGAGTAAAATAGTACCTACTATACGTGTATTGAACAGACTACGTGAAATAATTCCTGATTCTAACTTATTGTGTTTACTATGCTTCAATTCATAGCTATCTGCAAAGCACTAATGCTGTGTGGAGTTGCTGCACTCAAGTTAAATAGCAAAACTTTAAATTCTTCAAAATAAAGCACTCAGAGCCTTTTATAGTTTTCCATTTTTAATGTGAGGACAAAAAAATACTCATCAACAGGCATTGCTCCTCTTAGGTCATCTATTGGTAACACTTGCCTTCAAAATTAAAGATGTTTGGCTCGGGCAAAAATAAAACTCAAATTCATCAGTAATTCATCCATTTATGATCATGCAACCCGGAAATTTGTAAACTTTCATGTGTCTAGATTGAATACAGAGAAATATGGAACCTATGGTGTATTATATAGGGCTATAATAGCATTTAATTCCATTTCAGACTCGATGAAAGCTTGTCAGAATTTCAATAAATTCAGAAGAAACATTAAAAAACATTTATCGACACAATTTAATGTTCTTGGATTTAGTCTGTTTAAATGAACTTGTTATAAGGTTTTATTTCGAGCTATATGGTGCTGTTTATGTAAACTTCTAAACAACAATTGTATCTATGAAAAATGCTGTATTTTAGATTTAAAATATTAGAAATTAAATTTGTCTTTAATATTGTATATTGTATGTATTTTAATTGTATTTAATATACTGTGCCAATACGAGCATTAGCTCATGGAATCTTTGAATCAATGAAATAAAATAAACGCGCTATTCGCAATATCTCAACTTACACTTCAAACAAAAAACTTGTAATACTCCTGATTCAATTGTTTACATTAAAATGGCTATACCATGCCATTATGCCCTTACTGGCAAGACCTAGTATTTACACTGCGCTATGTCTTCTGGTGTGGGCTAGAACAAGTTTATTACTTTCATTCACCTGTCTGAGTCTCAACCTTGGCTTTGACAACATGAACGTGACTGAGGTATGAGTGATGCTGGTAATGATATTCCTTATGCAGCCAGTCCCTGTTATGAATGGTATGAAAATGTTGCTGATAGGGTCGGATAGTGCGGACATATCAGTGTGCTTGGGAGACTGAAATGTAACAGCAACGCATGGTAAAGTGAGGAAAGTAACGTGAAACTACCTCACTCCTCGTTTCCCTACTACGCCTCTTAAGTGACACCTGCGCCACCTGTGACGGCTGATGTTGTAGCTGTTGAGATCCAAAATAGCCTCCGGCCTGAACACTGAACTTACCATACCATTGTTGATTTGACTTCATTAGTTCTACAACTAAACACTTGTTTCTTCTTCTTCTTCTCCTCATTATTATTATTATTATTATTATTATTATTATTATTATTATTATTATTATTATTATTATTATTATTATTATTATTATCTCTTAGCCCCATTTACTGACACGGAATCGGGGATGAAGTGAGATGAATTTACATGGCATGTTTTTTACGGCCGGATGCCATTCCTGACGCCAACCTTAGTTGAGGTGTTAATGGAGTTTAAATGAATGAGGGTGAATGAAATTAGGTGAGGTGTTGGAAGGAATCGGATGCATAGGGATTGGCTCGCACATGTTCCCGGAACTGAAAATGGGAAGTCAGGGATAACAATTCTCAGGGGTTGCAACCTACGCGTTCCCCTTATGTAGAGCTTGGCTCTATAGCCGTAGCGTAATAATGATTTCTTTCTTTCTTTCTTTCTTTCTTTCTTTCTCCGTCGCTTTCCCCACACTTTGGCGAATCGTGAGTGCGATCTGTGTGGACTTGACATCGTTTTACAGCACGATGACCTTCCTAGCACTAATTCTGTGCAGGTCCAACTATTATGTGTGTTTTTGTGACGGTGGTTGTGTGCTGTGTCGTAGGTAAGGGAAGAGATGTGTATTAGGACAAACACAAGCTCCCAGCTCCCAATCTAGACAAATTAATCAGACACAGCTATAATCCGTGATCCCGCCGGATTTCAAACATACGACCCTCTGAACCGCAGGCCGTTTGCTTACCCAATCAATTGAAGAGCCGATATAATAATAATAATAATAATAATAATAATAATAATAATAATAATAATAATAATAATAATAATAATTTGAATGTGAAGTTGTTGGTGGTTGTTACTTTTCAAACTTCTTGTCTATTAGAGGGATGTGCTACTAGTGTATACGTGACATTTTTACTAAATAAATATTGCTAAAAGCATCTTCTTGTTAGTCTCAAATTTTCATCAAGTGACGTGATCAAGATAAAAGTGATTTTTAATTTTTTTGAAGTAATTAATCTGCACATCTTGAAATTCATCAGTAACAGCAGTGCAGTTTGCGACATGTGTTTGTCGGTAGCTCAGACGGATGAGCCAAACTTGGCAGGTTCAATCCTGGCTCAGTTCGGCGGTGTTTGAAGGTACTCAAATACGTCGACCTTGTGCAGATAGGTTTACTGGCACGTAAGAAAACTCCTACTGCACAAAATTCTGGCACCTCCGTGTCTCCGAAAAACGTAAGAGGAGTTGGTGGGACGTAAAGTAAACATTATTATTATTATTATTATTATTATTATTATTATTATTATTATTGTTGTTGTTGTTACGGAGTTATCCGTGGAAGTCAGAGGTGAAAGAAGGTGCGGGCTGGAAATGGGTCTAACTACAAGTTCGAAAGATGAATTAAAATTTCAACAAAGGTTATATTTTCAAAACTTAACAATGGTGACAGAGAATTTTGAGCGTACAACAAATAACAACCAGTTAAATCATGTACAATGCAACTTTACAAATTCTGGGCTACGAGCCCCAAAGTTTGAGGTTACAGCTCACAACCACAAATTACCAAAGTGCAGAAAACCCCTTCATTACATGGAGCTCTTGCTCCTGCTTAGTAATACCAAGCCTCCAAGAGGCACCTTCCAAAGTACCAGAAAGAGCTGACCTGCTCTCAATTTTACAACCCTATCAAAGGCCACAACAAACTTTACTTCTAACTGCCCTGAAGGCACACTTACAAAGAAACAGGGGTATCATGTACCCAACTACAGGGCCTTCGCATGAACGAAAAAAAAAAACCAACAGGTTAAGTTACTGGCCCAAAATACAGAGAGGACTGGAGGCGTGAACTTGCACTCCTAAATACACATTTTAAAACCTATGTGGCGCTAGGCCGATCACACAGGGGCTAATCCCAATCTATGGATGTGACTAGTATACAAGATAAATTTAACATATTAAGAAGGAAGAGAAAAACGGTTGTGAAAACACAGTCACCTCAAATTCAAAACGAAGGGGAGCTCGAGGGGGTAAAGCACTCCCTATCCCCGCTTTACAGTTAAAGAGATAGTAGTTTTTACATAGAGTGAAAAGGGATTTACGTTTTAAAGAGATGGGTTACATATTAAAAGTTTCGAACCCTCCCCGAGAGTTAAACTGCTGAGCTAGCAAGAAATACAGATGTTAAAAGGACATTACCTTGTTGAAGAACTGCTGCCTGAAGAACGAGGTGCTTCCCGCCCCCTGCTAAATATCCACACACTAAGCTAGATGTTACTGAAGTGGCGTTGAGACAAGAAAATCAGCAGTTTTTATACCCTCGCGGAAAATTCGAGACCTTTCATGAATGATTAAGACCTGCCCACAAAAGTTTATTGGCTAACAGCAAAAGTTACACACAAATCGATGAAGAAACACCTTATTGGTGGAAAATTAATTACCGAAATTTAGGATTGGTTAAATTCAAAACAGGCGGAAAGAAAATTTAATATTGCCAACCCACAAATGAAAGAACAAAATTTAGTAAAGACAAAACTTATGAATACAAAATTTCTCCAAGAAAGTTCATTCCTTCGCACCAGAGAGCATTATCATAGTTTTTTAGTAGTGACATCTGTTAGAGAATGTCCACACTTCTTGATCAACAAAAGCAAATCAAAAACACCCAGTGACATCTTCTAATAAACAGTAGAATTGATTCAGTTGTTACAGTTCAGAGTTTCTCCTGTAGAGAGGTACTTTAAGGCGGAAAATTCAAATTTGCAGCGTAGAGGCGTACCAACCGGTACAATTATTATTACATGTATTTGTGAAATCATACACGGCGTAGAGAACAACCGGACTTTACAACAGTGGTTTTATTTATTTGTTTATTATTCTTTATCTTTTAGGGTGTTCTACTGACCATGCGGTAATTTCAATGCTTCATTCTTTGTTGTTCCTTCTTCTTCCTCTAACACCTTCATCTGCTCACATTGTCTCCTTTATCTCTCTTCGGACAATTTCTGAGCGTCTTTTCTTTCCCTTCCCACCTTGCAATCCTTCCAATATTATTACTTTCTTTAAACTGTCTCTCTCTGTTGTTTTTTCTTCTCATGTTGTTTCTTTCCAAATCTTTCGTAACTTCAAGAATCCAGATTGTTGTTAACTTCTTGTTCCAAAGGTATGTGAAGATCTGTTTGCTTAAACTCTTGTCGTCCCTTCTGTATAAATGTCTAAAAAATATCAATCGCCTCTTCGGCATTGTTTCTGTTATGTTTTCTATTTTCCGATATATTTCATCATTACTTTTTTATTTCCAGAGTTCTGTAGTTTACAGTGGACCGAGTATTTTATTAATTAATAATAATGATAATAATGTTATTGGCTTTACTCTCCACTGACTACTTTTAAGATTTTCTGATGAGGTGCCGGAATCTTGTCCCACAGGTGTTCTTTTATGTGCTCGTAAATCTACCAAACACGAGGCTGACGTATTTGAACACCTTCAAATACCATCGGACTGAGCTGGGGTCTAACCTGCTAACTTGGGATCACCAGGCCATCGCCTCAACCGTCTGAGCCACTTAGCCCGGCATTATTATTATTATTATTACTAATTATTATTATTATTATTATTATTATTATTATTATTATTATTATTATTATTATTATTATTATTAAGTACATTGCAAATAGGAGATACTCAGTGGCAATATCTGCTTATGGTAGTATAAAACAAAATTAAATGATTGAGTAAATAACTCAATAATAAACAATTCCTGGAAACCCAACAAAAATACATGGCAATTAAAAATGGCTTACGAGTAATGTACCATAATAATTGCAATCAAATGCATACGAAATTTATAGACCTTTAAAAAATCCGTTACATGTAGCATAATATAATTACAACACAGTAAATGAGGATTTTAAATTAAAGTTGACACAACATAACTCACAATATTTAGTTGCTTATCGTATAGAATAATCATTTCAAAAGAGTTACATATAAATTTACCAATAACTTATACATTTCCAACACCTTAACATTATGACTTACACTAGATTGAGTAATACAGTAACTTACCACTAGCTTAACGTTGTATGTACACCACCATCACAAAGAAATTTACACAAACGTTAAAGGATGTCGGAGTCTTTTCTTAAAGCATCTCGTGTTTTTGGGAAAAGACCCACTTCCTGAAAGACAGGAATAATGTAATTCGGTTGGATGCAAAGAAGGAATATTTTCGCCAATTCAAGTTCGGGATTCATAGTTAACAATTCTTAGTGTGTTCCTTGCGTGAAGTGTAAGGCTGTGTTCTTCTCTTATCAGTTATATTTTGACGAAAATAATCAGCTAACGAGTTAGTAATAGACAAGCAAGAAGGGAAGAAAGTTAGTTCATCACCTGTATCGAACTGAATCGGAGAATAACGAATATACACGGAATTCGAATGCGAATCATCTTCCTGCTTTGGCAGTCAACCTGAAAAGAAGTCTTCGCTAAACGATTACGTGATGTGGTAATGAACGATTATGATCATGGGGTTGCTGATAAATATTAATAATTAAAGCAATTGTATAGGAAATGAAAACTTAGCACCTTAGAGGTCTAAATAAGGATTCTATTTTACGTCCATGCATAGAACATAGAACTTGTAGTGAAAATTCTACTGTATGGCTACAGGTGGTGTGCGCCCACCAGACATGCAATCTCATAACACAGAAGTCAAATTCAACCTTATTTAGAGGAGAACATTCTCTCCTCTGGAGATAGGCTACAAGATACCATAGCGTCATTAGACTCAAACAACGTGTAAAATTGTATTGGTAATTTGTACATTGCAGGCCTTAGGTTGCTATACGTCGCACTGACACTGACAGGTCTTATGGGGAAGATGCGATAGTAAAGGGCTAGGAGTGGGAAGGAAACGGCCGCGGCGTTGCATATTTCTTTCTATACGGTATAATATTATTTGGGTCGTAAGATGCATGCTTTTTTATTGGAGTTCTTACCGCTTTAACAGTGGTGGAAATCATTGTTACACCTAATACTGCCCCAAGGAAGGAATCTAAGAGTCAGTAAGGCTTGGTACACGGAAGGATGATACGATTATTGTTTGCTTTTACCTAATTAATTTTCAGAATTTACTCCTCTGAATTTATTTCTTAAACATCCGTGATACACATTTTTGTATTAATGGCAGGAATTTCTTATGTCGGAATTTTTGTAAACAAGTAAGCACGCTTGTGATATATCTACTCCCCTTTCTTCACTCTCAGAGAGAAGATACATTACTTATATTACTCTGCCCTTCAAGGTTATATTCAGTGGTCGTGGGCAAAAGAGCATATTCTGTAATGATGTGTTTTCTCTTGTTGATACGAATGGGACCGAATAAATGACACCCGGTACTGTCCTAAAGAAGGTGTCTATACCTTAGGAGTCCTTGGCAGACTGTGGACTGTAATCTATCTAGTGAGGACGTTAATCCGTTCGAGCAGGTATATTCATCCTGGGGAGGCTACAATCCGCTCTACAGCAGCGATAAAAATGGTGTCCTTGCATTGGAATGTCTAGGAGTTAAACCGGCAACTTCTCCGTCAAGACTGTTAAGCGGCTATGCATACCTTCCAGGCGTTCTATATCGCGATACGAACTGACTTTTGTCCCCACCAGATATCATTTTATGCTAGTTATTAACTGCTCTCATTCCTTTTAACACAAATTGTAAGAACGAAAATACAAGTGCATACGATTGTATTGAAACCAAAACCATATATTACGCTGTGTTATGTATCAGAAGATTTATCAAGCAAGGAAGGGAGCTTTTGATGTATATATTCCCTTTTCTTCATTTCCAGAGTAAACATAAATTATTTTTACACGATCGTATTGTGGCCAAAATGATGGTGTAATGATGTTCGTCTCCCATTAATAAAAATCGTATGACACCCCGTACTGCTCTGTTGTCCGTTGATCTATGTCGGTTATTTACATGTTTTACTCCCCTAAGGCCAGTGGTAAATACTAAGGATATTGTATTGAAGCCAGGACCTTGTATTACTCTATGTTGCATGTCAGAACATTTGTCAAGTAGGCAGGCAGCTCCTGCTGCATCTGGTCGCCTTGCTTCACTCTCTGAGACAAGATAAATAATCGATAGGGAGGAGCACTGCTCCCCAGACGGGCGAGCACGACGTAAAATGACTGCTCCAGGAATGCTAATTAGACGAAGACAGAACAAGTGTTGCTCTTTCTCTCTAATTTCGTCGCTCCTTCTTTCAGTTCCCAAGCGTCGCCTCGCGCCCCACGACGCTGCCACAGTGTTTTAGCTTGCGCGACGTGCCTCCCTCGCCCGGTCAATTGAAACTCCCGCCACCGCGGAACGCGCTTCCACGTTCAAGGCGGTGCGTAATTGGCACGTAATAGGAAGACTGAATGTCTTGATAAGTGACGATGATGGATGAACGTGGGCACTGGTGGCTTCTTAAAAGTCACGAAGTTTTTCCATGTTCCGATGAACTTCTCAGACAATTTGTTTATGAGTAGGCCTATAGCTCGGACGTTGAGGCAGTAATAGCTTAGAATGTATACTAATTGGGCTACTGGGAAGTGTCGTCTGGTCTGCTGTTCCATAATGTACCGAGAGTAACATAAATTCTAATTCGGCCCCGCGGTTTAGGGGGCAACGCGTCCGCCTGTCACACGGCGGCCCCGCGTTCGATTCCCGGCCGGGTCAGGGTTTTTTAATTGTAAATGATTAATATCCCTGGCCTGGTGACTGGGTGTTTGTGTCGTCCTTAATGTTTCTTTCCTCACATACACCACTCTTCACTTCCGCAATTCCAATTTCACGCAGCTTCATATCATATGGTGCAAGTAGTGGCAAAAGATCCACTGGGGTCGACGCCACGAACAAATATCATAAAAAAAACATAAATTCTACGGGCTTTGATAGTTGTACCCCTATGGTTTATGCAAATTTCATAGCGAAACCGTTGAACGGACTAGCCTACATGTGTCAGTAAGATTGCATTTTAACTTACTACTGAATAAAATTTAGGGCTGTATTCATGAGTAACATATGGCGAAATCATTTTAAAAGTAAGATACTTACAAGAAAAATAAATTTACTGTATACGAAACAATTATATCTTGTCTCAAGGAAGTTTCAAAATGTATTTAAGAATTCCTCAGCGTTTCTTCTTGTGCGGGATTATTCACTTAAGATATTGATTTACGGACAATTCTTCTAAAAATAGAATTTCTTGATGCGCATTTCCTAGAAAGGATATTTAGGAATATGAATTTACGGAAATAAAAATAATATTTCTTTTAAACTGAATTTCTAAAAACCGTATTTATGAATAAGAATATTTTAGTTTTCGCATAAAAGTAACAACAGAGTAAGTTGCCGGATTTTCAGGCTACTTCATATCTGTATGTACAATTATTTCGTAATTTCTTTATGACATTATGGCATTCCCAGATTGCTTTAAGACTCCCCCCCCACACTATCGCATTGGACTTTAGAATCAGTAAGAAGCAACAAGGAATAACAGACACAGGGCATGCAATATCAGCTAGGGTTGGCATAATAGATCGCAGATTGTTACAGGAAAACACCGTCTAGATGTATACAGTGGAGAGCCCCGGAAATTAGAAACCTAACATAGTCAATGATAAGAGAATTGGAATTAGGGAAGTCAGTAGAGCAAAACCCAAAACGAATGAATGGATGAAAGTGCAGAAGATGCATAGGGTAGGGGCAGCAAAATATGAGACTGAGACATATACAAGCAAGCAGACACCTAGATTACCTTAATGCAGTAGGCCACAACATTTAATTTTTTAACGCTGGGCTGAGTAGCTCAAACGGTACAGCGTTGGCCTTCTGAGCCCAGCTTGGCAGGTTCAGTCCTGGCTCAGTCCGGTGGTATTTGAAGGTGCTCACTTACGTCAACCTCATGCAATTAGATTTACTGGCACATTAAACAATTCCTGACGGGGAAAATTCTATTACCTTGGCGTCCCCTAAAACCGTAAACGTAGTTAATGGATCATAAAACCGATAACATTATTATTAATTTGTAATCCAATACATTTTTATATCTTTAGAAAACAATACGCTTAGGAAAGTTATTTTAGGAATTTAGTATTCTGAAAAATAATTTAAACAATTACGTTTTTCAGAAATGAGTTCGTAAGGGAAACAAAATTATGAAAATTAAATTCTAGGAAAAGTGTTATTAGGAGAATTTATTTAGAAGAGTGTCCGGGAACGAAGATGAGACACAGAAATAACATCTTTTGTTTTGCTAATGGCTTTTCGTCGCATCGACACATATAGGTCTTGTGGTGACGTTGGGATAAGAAAGGCCTAGGAGTTGGAAGGAAGCGGCCGTGGAATTAATTAAGGCACATCCCCAGCATTTGCCTGGTGTGAAAATGGTAAACCACGGAAAACCATATTCAGGGCTGCCGACAGTGGGATTTGAACCCACTATCTCCCGTAAGCAAGTACACAGCCGCGCGCCCCTAACCACACGGCCAACTCGTCCGGTGAAATAACATCTAATCCATTGAAGGTATCCTGTTTCCATATCCTTAAGACTAAGCGAGTTGTCTGTGCGGTTAGAGTCGCGTAGCTGTGATTTTGCATTCAGGAGATAGTGGGTTCACATTAATAGAAAACGAAAATATTGCCAAGAAAGGAGAACGTGAGAAAAGATATACTTGCACAATCAGATGCCAACAAATGAGAGAGTCGTAGTTGTAGTAACTGTTGTATTATGGAGTAAAATAACTAGGGTTACCAATTTATCTTAACACTAATCTTAGGGGGAGAAAGAATTTCAATTCTTCCGAGAATGACGATGTTTACTAAAGAAGTTGAAGAATATTCAACGGTGGGACATAAGAAAACTCCGTTCGTATCGATAGCCCTTTAGAACGCCTTGCAAGTATGCATAGCTACATAACGGTGTGGACGGGTAAGTTGCCGGCCTAACTCCTAGACATTCCAGTGCAAGGAGACTTCTGTTGTCGCTATCGTAGATCGGATTGTGGTCTCCCCAGTTTGGATAATTCTATTGTACGGATTACAATGCGAACGAACTTATGTCTCCAGCAGAGAAACCATCGGGGTCAGAAGAGAACAATAGCTAACCAACAACGTTCGCAAAGATGAAACCCGCCATAAGTAATAAGACACATTAATAAGGAAGTTAAATGTAGGTCCACCTATTCAATACAATTTAATATGATGGCATATAATTACTTATACATTGGTACCTGCTTCGACCCCATTATAGGACATGTTCTCCATTTATAGACTAAAATTGACAATATATTGTGCAAATGTTCAACTAAATACAATCACATTGACGCTTACAAATATTTGTACATTATTGTAATTCTCTAAATATAAATGGCAAGAAAAATCCCCAGGAATCGATGAAGTCAGCACGTACATGATTAAAGCAGCGGGAAGGGTTTACAGTGGCTACACAGAGTGCTCAATGCAGTTTGGAAAGATGGGAAGATACCTACTGATTGAAGCAAGTGTGTCATTATCCCCCTGTTTAAGAAAGGAAATCGCCGAAAATGTTCCAACTACCGGAGAATAACACTCCTTTCTCATGGGCTTACGATTCTTGAGAAAATCTTAGACAGCAGATTGCGGGTCATTTTTGAGCCACAGTTTGAAGTGGAACAGTGTGGCTTCAGGCTTAACAGTTCCACAACAGACCTAATCTTCATTGTCCGAATGTTAATGGAAAAATGTTGGAAATAAGGCAAAGATCTGTTTATGGTTTTCCTTGACATTGAGAAGGCATATGACAGCATTGCAAGAGAGAAGATATGGGAGTGCCTAAGAAAAAGGTATGTGCCAGAGGGACTGGTGAGTAAAGTTCAGATGCTGTATGATAATTGTACCAGCTGTGTGCGATTGGGTGACGGACATTCATCCTGTTTGAAGACCGAAATTTGAGTCCAGCTAGGCAGTGCACTATTCCCATTATTGTTTATCACAATCATGGATGAAATAATGAACATCAATAAAACCTTTAGTGAACTAAATGCAATGGCCTTTGCTGATGATGTTATGATCTGGGGAGAAACTAAGGAACAAGTACGGTTGAGACTCAATAAATGGAAGGCTAAGTTCCAGGAGTTCAATCTCAAGATAAGCGAACTCAAAACAGCAGTGATGGCAATAAACAGAGAGGGACGACCAGCGAACATCATGCTAGGAAACCATCCACCAGAAAGTCTGGAAAGCTTTACATACCTCGACAGTGTAATATCTCTAGACACACTAGCCACAAAGGAGGTGACAAATAGAGTGCAGAAGAGCTTTTACTTTTACCAGCAAGTACGAATACTCCTCTGGGATCCCAGAATACCAACAAAATCAAAGCTGGTGATGTTCAATCAGTACTTCATACCAATCTTAACCTATGGTATTGAAACCTGAACCCTCACTAAGAAAGACTCATCCAAGGTTGCAGGCATCCGAGATGAAGTTCCTTAGGTCCACAATTCAAAAAACCAAACTGCACAAGTTGAGGAATGATGTGGTTAGGAAGGAGGCTGGGATTGTTGCATCATTGTTAGATCAGATCAGAATGCCCAGACTGAGGTGGTTTGGACATGTAATGAGGATGGAGCCAACAAAGATAGCATATGTTAACTTGGAGCGACATGTGGCAGAGAAACGGATGGTGGGAAGACTAAAAACCCACTGGATGGACATCGTAAAGATGGACATTGCAGATCGGGGAAGGACATTGGTGCACATTATTAACAACAGAACGTATCTCAGTAAGACAGATTGGAAGAGGCTCGCCAGCAGTACCCGGGAAACTGGAACTGTAAAATGATGGTGATGATGATGATAAATGGCAATGTCACACGTGACAAATTCGACTAGTGGATTTTATATACACCAGTTATGGTATCATAGACCGAGAGAATTTTTGCCTAATAATTTACAATAATGAACAAATATTTTAGGCGTTAATTTAATTGTATTTAGTTGTACATTTCTACTATATATTGTCAATTTAGGCTATATATCCTGAAGATGACACATAAGGGGGGTCGAAACCGGTACCAAGGTGTAAGTAATTAAATGACATCATATTAAGTTGTATTGAATAGGTGGACCTTCATTTTAATTTCTTATGAATGGGAATGTTTGTCAATACGGTTGAAGTTTATTTCGTACGATAAGAAATGAGATGCTGTGTCAGTCTTGTAGACGCTTACAAGTTGTTAGACTTTGGATAGTATATGAGATGATCAAACGCAGAGAAGCAGGAGCGTAGTGTTGTCCGTCGAACATGTAAAGTGTATCGATATTTCTGGATATCGACATAGAGACTTTCAGTGATGTGAAGTTTGCTACTCAGTTCGCATCGCTGTGTAGCCGCCTCCATTGTTGTCCCGAAGGAGCGTCTGGTTGGACGAAAGATGAAGCTAATGTGTGTGCAGTTTGGACCAGGGAAGTCTTACATGGGCAAGCATTGTTTACATTTTTCGTTCACTTCTATTGTTCGTACAGCGATCTTCAATCTGTGTACGGTTCATGCAGAACATCTACCGTTCTGTTCTCCTACTATGATGCATCAGTAAGGAGATGCGTTTTTCTAGCATAGCACCTTGCCATGTAAGTTATATTCTACTTGTATAGCACAAGCTGCTCTCCAAGGGATCCTCCAAATCTTAGGACCAGCATTATAATCTGAACTGTACCACATTAAGCAAGTGTGGAACTGGGTTGGATATTATCTTGTTCTGTCACCGATCGATTGATTAATTGTTATGAGTATAGGGCTAATAGTTTCCATTTACTGTATACAATCCGCTCTCATACAATACATTACATTTAATAATTAGATTAGCATTTATCCATTAGAATTTTATTAACTAGACACTAACACAACTATATGTGATGCAAATAAACTTCAAATTGAATTTGGAATGATCAGTGAAAACAATTTGCAGCCAGCCATTAGTATATTAGGAATACTCAAATTGAGAAAGCAATACAGCAATAATGAATTTGGACCTGGACTTATTTTTTCTAACGCGTGACTAATACAGCCAGGTTTTCAATGCCGATAGGGTAAGAAAGTTCTAGAACTGGGTAGGAGGCGACTGTGGGGTAATTAAGTTACAACCCAGCATTTGCTTAGTGTGAAAATGGGAAATCACGGAAAACCATCTCCGAGACTGCTGAATGGCAAGCTTACTTCTGAGAGGTCCGCATCACGGAGCCAGTCACATGGGTGTAGAGGGAAACGAGTTAGCTGACAGGGCTGCCAAAGAGGCTGTCACATTGCTCCCGTTGTCTTACAAGGTTCCAGCCAGTGATATTCTTTCTCATCTGAGACATTTGGTTATGTCCCATTGGGAGATGCAGTGGCGGGCCATCTACTCTCAAATAAGCTGGGAGCGATAAAAAGGAACAACGAAGGTATGGAAGACTCCCCTTCGGGCTTCTCGGAGGGAAGTAGTGGTCTAATGTCGTCTTCGGATCGGCCACGGTACAGCAACGCACTCCTATTTACTGAAGGGAGAATCCCCCTCTCCCCCGGTGTGTACTTCTCGCGGTCATCTTATGGTGGTGCGTGGACCTGGCCGATCTGCGCCGTAGTCTAAAACTCCCGACTACCATTTCCCTTATCCTACGAGGTGGCGAGCCGTCAGCAGACCTCGTCGTCCGTTTTATGAGAGATAGTGGCTTGATTTTTCGTGTTTTATTTTTATTTTTTATTTTTTATTTTGTTGTTTACTACGTATTATTCTGTTAAATCTTTTTTACTTTGTGCTCGTGTATTTTAATGCGATTTTTAACATTAATTTGAATGATGTATATGAATGCACTTCAAGTCAATGCCTTATTCTACCGTAATCTTTAGTTTGTATCATTTTATCGGAAATTAAGACACTGCCAATTAGATCCACTGATTATTTTCAATTCATAATCATTTTTAATAACCATTCGTTTTAAATTATAGTGAGCGGATACATTTTCAAATTTTAATTATCATGTCATTTCGTTCCACCTCGTAACATAAGGGGTCGATGACCCCTTTAAATAAAAAGCATCATCGTCCTCTACCAAGGAGCCAACTCGCTCGGCCGGGACTGGATTTTAAGCCACCATCTACTGTTTTCGAAATGGTTTCCCGTGTCTTCTTTGTTTCTATTGCAGGAAAGTGAAAGTATAATTCTTTTGTCAAGACCACAGCATTACCCATATTCACCCAAAAAGTCAGGCATCATAGTAATGTGAGTTTATAAGATAAATTAACATTTTGTAAATGCTCTGATCTGAGGACCACAGTGATTCAAGCTCCTGAACTCAACAAGAACGGCAATGAGAGGGTAAATAGCTAAAGTACGGATTTTTATGCAGTAACAGGTTAGATTGCAAACTAATTTAGTTAGTAGAAAGTGTCGGCCATCCGCTCTTCCATAATGTAGCAAGAGTAACATGAATTATAGGGGTTCTGATGGTCCGTACTCCTGATGTTCTGCAGACCCCGTAGCACAGTTGTTGTGATGGTAGACTATATTTGTTGCTTGCTTCAGTAAGTTTGCCTCTGTGGATCAGCGGTAGAGTGTCGGCCTCCGGATCCCAAGATAGCGGGTTCAAACCCGGCAGAGGTAGTCGGATTTTTGAAGGGCGGAAAAAAGTCCATTCGACACTCCATGTCGTACGATGTCGGCATGTAAAAGATCTCTGGTGACACACTTGGTGTTTACCCGACAAAATTAATTAAATCTCAGCCATAGACGCCCAAGAGAGTTTCGGTTTACTCGGTCTGCCATCTAGCGGGGGCCTAGAGTGAAACGGAACGTCGAAATTGACGAGCAGACAGCCAGATGGCGTCACATTGAAATGTCTGCACACGGTAGCTGAGGCCATACGATTATTATTATTATTATTATTATTATTATTATTATTATTAATGCATAAAAATCCGGACTGTAGAATTACTAAGCAAGAGGAAGATTATTAAAATGAAAGAATTAATGAATAAATACATGCTTGATTAATTCTCCAATTAATTTGTTATTCACGGATTTTATAGTACTCTATATGATCAATATTAGTCTCCATTTTGGCAGGTGACACGAAGTCCTGTTATTGAATGCTATGTTGAGTCTTTGCAGAAGGTTAGTCGGATCTCCAGCTCCTTTTGACCATCTGTGCCATACGTATCGAAGAAGTCTCTGAAGAGGCATTCTAGTGAATATTAGACATATCTCTTTTTCAAGCTCAGTACTACTACTGCTACTATTACTACTAACTTTACTTCATATGTTATGGTTTACAGTGGACCACTTTAGTCAATTAATCAGAGCTTTTTTTGCTTTTCTATCAGTACAATATTTATTCATTATGAGAGATGCTTCCTGAAAACGCCCTTCCATTTGACCTTTTCTTAATCTTGTTCTGTAACCTGGTGTGTGTGTGTGTGTGTGTGTGTGTGTCTTGACAGGGGCGTAACTTTAGGAACTACAATGCAGGCGGGCCTGGAACTTTAAGGGGCCCCGCAGACTCCTCGAAAAAAAAGTATCTAAATACATATCTAGCTTAATGCCACTCTGCACGGAAATGATCAGGGCAGTTTTGTACAAAGAGTTTACATAGCTTGTTTTACATCTTATACGTACAGGAATTGCCATGTGGTTGCTTCTAGGAGAATTTGTTATAGCACAGCTGTAAAGAATGCTTGTCCTTGCTGTCTCTCACAACACCGCGACATACTCGTCACAAAAGACTTGCACCAAATTATTTACAAGTAATTACAGCAATGCAAATTGATTATCATAATGTGTAATGCATCTGAGATCGTATCATGCACAATGTTGCTGAACATTTTAACTTTTATCACACATTTATGAGGCGACATTAATAAGTCAGTTCAATTTCGAATGAGCTCTCTTTGTGCGAATGCTTATCAGTTTTGATGTTTGATATTTTTCAGACTTTATTTGAATATTTTTAAATTTAATTCTTTTTGTATATCGTTCTGTATTGAAATCGAATAACTTATTATAACTGAGACTTTGGTATCATTTACAGAGTAAAGTTCCGTAGTAACTGTTTAAATGAAACCAATTTCAGTTACGTATTGGCGGCGTATTGTTCAGCAGCTTAGCCGTTAAACCAGGGAGACAGTCTAATAAAACACAATAAAATGAATTTTAATAATCTTACAATAGTGAATAATCCCTTTGTCTAATTTGACAATATACTGCATATGATCTACTTGCTGTAATTAAATTTATAATAGTTATTCGTAGGTTTTCCATTTTACTTGAGGGGGCCCGAATTTTTATTTTGGCAGGCGGGCCCTTACCACATTCGTTACGTCCCTGGTCATTTTTGTGTTTTGTTCTTAAGATTAGTTATGTTTATTTCGAATTATTTAACATCATCCTTAATTTACGTAACCGACTTAATTTTGATCTTGCTATTCCATGATTTTTACATTATTACTTTGAAAATTAGGGCCCGGATAATATAACATGTCCTATTTTTTCCTTTATAGTGTTTCCATTGAAGATACAAGTTAAGCACGATTTTATCTGCGGTTAGTAATATTATGCAATTTTCACGGATCATATAAAGTCATATTTTGTTTTTTAACCTTTTTGTGTCATTTTACACTCATGTTTAGTATTATGGCCAGATTTTGCCGTAAATATTCGTTTTTTGTTATATGTTTATCTTATTGTTCTATTTTTGCATATCTGTTTTCGATCGTCTCAAAGACGAATTGTTTTGCTAGTTGCTTTACGTCGCACCGACACAGATACCTCTTATGGCGAAGATGGGATAGGAAAGGCCTAGGAGTTGGAAGGACGCGGCCGTGGCCTTAAATAAGGTACAGCCCCATCATTTGCCTGGTGTCGAAATGGGAAACCACAGAAAACCACCTTCAGGGCTGCCGACAGTGGGATTCGAACCCGCTATCTCCCGGATGCAAGCTCACAGCCGCGTGCCCCTGACCGCACGTCCAACTCGCCCGGTAGACGGATTGTCCACGTCTCCCAATTCCTGTCTGTAATTTCTTACAATTATCTTTCTTAGAAATATAGATGTGAATTAGGAGGGTAAGCGGTACAGAAAGAGACGGATGCGTAGAAAGCACCAGAAAGGTGAGCATCAATTGAACTCTAATGATTTAACGTATTTCAAATATCCTCGATGCTCCTGCAATCTTCAGCGGTCTTTCTCCCGTTACAAGTTAATCTTCTTTTTCTACCGCTTTTCCCACACCCGTGGGGTCGCGGGTGTGAAGAGTGTCGTACATGTGGATTTGGCCCTGTTTTACGGCCGGATACCCTTCCTGACGCCAACCCTATATGGAGGGATGTAATCACTATTGCGTGTTTCTGTGGTGGTCGGTAGTGTAGTGTGTTGTCTGAATATGAAGAGGAGAGTTTTGGGACAAACACAAACCCCCAGTCCCCGGGCCAGAAGAATTAATGAGAAGCGATTAAAATACCCGTCCCGGCCGGGAATCGAACCCAGGACCCTCTGAACCGAAGGCCTCAACGCTGACCATTCAGGCAATGTGTCGGACTCCCGTTACAAGTCAATGTTGCGTGAACCCAGGACCCTCTGAACCGAAGGCCTCAACGCTGACCATTCAGCCAATGTGTCGGACTCCCGTTACAAGTCAATGTTGCGTGAAAATAGAAGATCGCTCCTATTTCAAAACTTTAAAATGTATGTAATTTGCTATTGTTATTCTTTCTGATCTCCCATCAAATATGCAGAGTCGAGAGTTACCGCTGGATTGAGTAATTAAATAATTTCAAAATGTAATAATAATATAATAATAAAATAAATATGACTAGTTATTTATTACTACTGAATGTTCTAGTAAAAGTATATTTTCTATATAAAATTTCGAAAATGTGACCAAAACTTTTAAGTCATATTTCTTGTCCTATTTTAATACATTTATAGGTCATAAATGCTTACATATTTCTAACATTTTCAGGTCATATACATCCGGACCATACTGGTAAATCTTGGGTCAGGTGTTATGATAAGATGCCCGTAATCGTGCTCAATACCGGTTTTATTTGATGCTATTCTCCATTAACCAGTACATTAATACTGTTTATTTATTCATGTTATATTTATTCTTCTTTCTGTTTTGAAAACCTCTTTTGTCAATTTCAGCTGTATTAGTAGTTTAAAAAATGTTTCAATAACATAATAATAATAATAATAATAATAATAATAATAATAATAATAATAATAATAATAATAATAATAATAATAATAATAATAATACGTTTGAAGTACTTTCAATTGCTATCCAGTTATACCAGGTAGCTCTTCATCCCCGTAATTTCAACTTATATGTGTCTCGCATGGAAATGGTAGGTCTATGCCCAATTGCTGGTTTACAAACGAACGCTATAACGTGCTATATTTCGGATGTAACCAAATAGCAGTCATTGTACTAAATCAAAAATTTACTCGCATGTGGTATGTGCCTTGAACGATTTACTAGCTCTTAATTGCAATTTTATTCGGTGGAATACATGTATAGTAGGCATGTGGCTATTTGGAAACTCCTGTGCATACCGTCTCCGAGCTTCGACTGCATTCCGACCAGATTCTCCATAGATTAAAATTATGTCTCTGTATTCCCCGTTGCCAACACTCCAGCTTCTGTCACTACGTTGACAGCAACTGTAGTGCTACTGTACTAAATACCAGTCTCCTATTGTGTTCGAAAACGCTTACTAATGCAAGGGGGTGCATTAGACAGGTAGCGCTGAGGAACACGCAGCGAGCGGCCGTCCTCTTATTATATCTTGGTATTCTGACGTAACCTGCCTGCAGCCAGTAGTAGCCCTGTGAAAATCCTTTATTAGACATCCCATTCATAACCATTGTATGCGGGACACTTGTAAGCAGAATATACGGCGCTGGCGGACCTCCTAGTAAGTTAGGTGGATAAATTCACGAGTTACTAATTTATCCCAGAACTGAGCCTAATTTTCGAAATTGATGTCAGTAAACCTTAAAAAAACGGTCAGTTTATCTAGTGTAAAGGTGGATAGCGATATCGTACGTTTCGTTTGTGCCACTAGTTGATGTGAGTGGATGTGATGAAAGCCATCCAGTCGGCCGACCTTCACTCAGTAGCGTGCGAACGGTCAGGTTTTAGACGGGAAACCCTGTATGACTTAGGCCACCTTAGCTCAATCCTCCGTGGCTCAGACGGCAGCGCGTCGGCCTCTCACCGCTGGATACCGTGGTTCAAATCCCGGTAACTCCATGTGAGATTTGTGCTGGACAATGCGGAGGCGGGACAGATTTTTCTCCGGGTACTCCGGTTTTCCCTGTCATCTTTCATTCCAGCAACACTCTCCATTGTCATTTCGTAGCATCTATCAGTCATTAATAATCACTTTGGGAGTGGCGACCCCATCGTACTAATAGCCTATATCTGCTTCATTCATTCCATCCCTGACCCGGTCATGACTGGAAAACAGGCTGTAGGTTTTCATTTTCAGCTTAATCCTTAGAGCATGCGACGCGAAATTACGATGACATGATTTAGATTCTACTGGTGACCGACGGTCATTTTTATTCTGCACTTAACATCTCTTCGCCACAGGGCCGGTTGATGAAATTTTGGCCCTCCTGCAACGTATTATTTTGGGAACTTCCCCCCCCCCCACCTTTTGTCTACGTCAGGTCACTCTAAGAAAAGGTTTTTTCACAGTACGCGATGTTCGGATTATTACATAATTTACCATTATTGACTTAGTTTCAAAAACTACACTTTTTCCTTCTACGTGTATAGTATGTTTATGAAATACACTGCATAATTTCAGGGATGGATTCCTTACACGTAGAGAAGGAAAAGAGTGTATATAAACTTGGGTTCTGAGAAGCGTACTTTCCTGACCTCCACCATTACACGATCTGAACCATTTGGTAATCTTTTTCTTGATGTACGCGACTGCTGTGGAGGATGAAGCAACCCTTCATGGCAGGATTGTAAGGTCCTTTTAAACAATACGTACACTGCAACACCGGACATATTCGAGCGTGTTTCAAGCGACGACGAAAACAAGCCTGTAGTATGGCAGGACGCAAGCAGTTTTGAGCATTTCATGTAAGGTGATGACCGGAGTACGTCATTACGTGCAAGCTAGTCTGCACAACCTGAGGTTCTAGCCCAAGACAAATTCTGATATCTCGGAGAGTACGAATTTTGGACCCACGTTTCTATAGGGTCTACACTTCTCTAAGTGTGGGGAATCTTAACTCTGAAATTATGCCGTGTAGTTTTGAACCCCCTTTCATGATCGTGACACGCGATCTGGGTCAACCATTGCAATACATCCACATCATACATCTGCCTTCAGTAATTCTTTCCTTGTGTCGGGCGCTGGAATATGGAATGACCGAGCTCGATAGCTGCAGTCGCTTAAGTGCGGCCAGTATCCAGTATTCGGGAGATAGTAGGTTCGAACCCCACTGTCGGCAGCCCTGAATATGGTTTTCCGTGGTTTCCCATTTTCACACCAGGCAAATGTTGGGGCTGTACCTTAATTAAAGCCACGGCCGCTTCCTTCCCACTCCTAGCCCTTCCCTGTCCCATCGTCGCCATAAGGCCTATCTGTGTCGGTGCGACGTAAAAACAACTAGCAAAAAAAAAAAAAGAATATGGAATGCTTTACCCCCTGAAATTAGAAATTGCTCCTCATTAATTACCTTCAAAAGACAGTCTAAAGATTTCCTCTTGAATACTTAGGCTATATCATACAGTTATGTGTGAATGTGTGAGTGAATGTCTGGAGCAAATAGTTCCCAAAAGTTTACATAAATTACTGTTATATTATATGAATTCCACCTAGAGTAGTTATTCAATTTATTTTTCTAATTTTAGACTTACGATGTAATCTTTTAGTTTTAGTCTATATTGAGTTTATTATTATTATATTATATACAGTGTGTTAAGTTTGAATATTTAGTTTGTATTCAGTATTAAGCCGCATAATGTGGTTAAGTGTAGGACAGGGCCAAGAGCCCTAACTTCGCCACAAATAAAGACATCAATAAATAAATAAATATAAGACAATTACGCTTTACCTTATCATTTGGAGGCTAGTGAATGCAATAGATTGCATTAAAACAACGTCTAGTTTCTTTTTCCGAAGTAAATATCACGTTACCGAGCTCGATAGCTGCGGTGGCTTAAGTGCGGCCAGTATCCAGTATTCGGGAGATAGTAGGTTCGAATCCCACTGTCGGCAGCCCTGAAAAGGGTTTTCCGTGGTTTCCCATTTTCACACCAGGCAAATGCTGGGGCTGTACCTTAATTAAGGCCACGGCCGCTTCCTTCCCACTCCCAGCCCTTCCCTGCCCCATCGTCGCCATAAGACCTATCTGTGTCGGCGCGACGTAAAGCAAGTAGCAAAAAAAAAATATCACGTTATTAGCATATATACGTTTTAAGGCTTACCTTAACTAACTTTATCCTAAAGTTTTCATCTGTAATTTCTGAAAAATTTCCTGGATCGCTTGAATCGAAGCTCTTGTACTTCTGATGGTCCTTTGTTCCCTCCGTAGAGTTGAAAGTTAGCTGAAGTATCATTTTAATTACACATCACTGAAGATAAAGTTTAGTTTACTACTTTTTTTTAGTTTTACAAAATAATATATATTTTACTGCCTTTACGTCGCACGGACACAGCTAGGTCTTACGGCGGCGATGGGATGAGAAAGGGCTAGGGTGAGAAGGAAGTTATCGTGACCTTAATTATGGTACAGCCCCAGCATTTGCCTGGTGTGAAAATGGGAATCCACAGAGAACCATCTTCAGGGATGCCGACAGTACGGTTCTAACCGATTATATCCTGGATGCCTGCTGAAAGATAGGTAACCCGAACCACGCGGCCACTTCCTCGGTAATATTTATATTCATGTTCGATACCAGTAAGTAATTTACCACAATAACTCGTGTTGAATGTCCTGCACTACCTTCTAACTTCTTATTTGAAACGATAACTGACAGATTTTCGCTGCACTCCGTTGTTGGGTGTCTTATTTCTCTACACTTGTTCTCTGCATTCCATCTACTTTTATCACATTTTTCATTGACAGGTACCACAGCCACGTTATAGTCTTGTGTTCTCTTTCCATATTTGTTTAACGCACCTTTCTTCCGTGATGGATTTTTTCTTTAGCTCTATCTTACATGTTCTCATTTGAGAACTGATAAACATCTTACATGAATTTTATGTGAGGACAAAGCATGGATTTCGCCGACTGACACACAATCAACATGCTAACCGGACAGAAACAGGAACTACACGGACCGGAAATTCGCCATCGATAGATCAGGAAAACTGAATAACGAGTGCAGTGGTGTGCGAGTCCGTTTCGAGATTTTAGTGATCGAAAAACATCGATATTAAGGGATTTTATACGAAGTCATTTTCAGTAGGAAATTCAACCTATTTTTACTAATTAAATATTTACAGGAGGGTGACCATGGTGCCCCTAAAGCTGGGAACGGCCCACAGCTGCGATCCCCACTGTCGGCAGCCCTGGAGATGGTTTTCCGTGGTTTCCCATTTTCACACGAGGAAAATGGTGGGCTGTACCTTAATGAAGGCCACGGCCGCTTACTTCCCACTCTCAGCCCCTTCCAACCCATCGTCGCCACAAGACTTACTTGTTTCGGTGTTAAAATACGATACGATAGAATAAAATACAACAGAAGAAGAAATACAAATTCACAACCTTATTGTCAATTGATTGCATGTATTCGCGTCAAATATATCAAACACGTTTCTTTCCGTAATATTCTCATAACTGAGCGAGAGTGAAGGTGAAGTTAGCCTACGATACGTACTCCTGGAATTAGTTTCCTCGATGGCAGAGGGTCCTTCGCTCCACACCTGTTGGGAAGCGCGGCAAGTGGTTCACCGCTGAGCTGATGGTGAGGAGTTTCCTGAAGAACTATCTGGGTTGTGGCGCGTCCGCTTTTAAAGTGAGCTTGGCTCCCCGAACGTGGATCCTCCTCCTATCCATCCCTCGGGACTAGCGCATTAATCACATCCACAGAATGGCACACAGGAAGAGGGGCGTCTGGGGACCCTCTCGTTGCTATGACAACGCAGAGAAATCTAATAGGGAGAGCTCCCCCCCCTCCACCCTTTTACCCCCATCCCACCCTTCATACTACAAAATTGTCTGAATTATCATTTCAAAATGCAAAGAAAATATAGAACTGTGAAATGGGTTTTAATTGCCAGGGGAGTTTAAGAGACAGACGTAGTTTTGAAGGACGGGAGAAAGGAGCGGGTTTATGCGGATCTGAAGAAAGAAGGAAGAAAGAAAAAGAAGATGACGTGTATAAAACGGGAGCGAATTAGAGGAAGTGGAAAATAGAGAGAGAGGGATTGAATAAGACAAGGAGGTCAGCAACTCGGAGAAACAGAAATACATGTGACTCTGTTAGGAGTAAATCATCTACCGCTACACAATACGGGTAATTACTGACATCTACAAGGGGTTAGGTTGCGAAATATGCGGTATTCAAAGACAGGAATTAGATGGAAACACAGTAGCTACATCCAATTTGGTCACTAAAATTCAGTAATTAAATGCTCATTTTCTATTACATACAACATTGACAGTACACTCCGTAGATATAAGTATCGGAGAGGTCGAAGAGTAATGTTGCCATCTGTCAAGAGACAGAACACGCGGAGATTTATTTGCTTAAAAGGAAAACAGCGGGTGTGGAAGGTTCTTGTTTTCTTCCTTTCTCCTTTATGGATATTTCTTTTTCGTCGCACCGACACAGGCACGTCCCATGGTGACGATACGATAGGAAAGGGCTAATCGTTAAGAATTTTGCGGTTCGGGTCACGTAGCTGCATGCTTGCGCTCGGAAAATAGTGGGTTCGAATCCCATTGTCGTCAGGCGCTAAAGGTAGATTTCAATGGCTTCCCAGTTTTACATCAGACAAATGCCGGGGCTGTACCTTAGCTTGGAAGTCCAAGTCAATATTCCCCATTTCCAGTCCTTCATTATTCCTTTTCCACCGTAAATGTTTTAGTAGAGTTCGAATTTTTAGCCAATAGTACGTTCAAATACAAATTTACTGAAGGGGGAAACAAGTAGGCCTGTACTCAACCTTGAGAAAGATTATGCTATGAGACACAAGGGGTATGGCCTATCAGAACCCCTAGAATTTAGGTTACCCTCCCTACACTCCGGGAGAGCGGGCAGGTCGTCACGTCCTAGTAACCAAGGTGGTTTACATTCTATCCTATTACTGCCTAATAATAACAATAATAACTTTATTTTATTTTACATTTATGGCTTACTGTGGATCACTGTAGTCAAATCTATCAGCCTATTATTTTTCATTCTGAGAGATGCTGCCTTCCATTAGACCTTATATTTATCTTGGTCTGGAGCCGATACATTGTAAACTTCAGAGTCAGGGAATGAGTTTCGTTGTTGAAGAACACCAAGAAAATGATGTGAAAAAAATACATTCCCTCCGTATTCTTGACATTGAATACATTCATAGTTTTGGAACCGTTCTCAGAACAGATAGCGATCAAAAACCTGAGGGTTTCCAAATCAAAAAATAAAATCTATACAACACTTTGACGACAGTTTTCAATATATAATTCTATAGAGAAACGACCAATGGTCGATCTGTAAATAAGAGTGTAATCTCGATATGACATCCCCAGGAATGCAACAGTGATCCCATGGTGAGGTATCAAAATCGCCGTGCCGTGCGGCTAAGAGTTAGTGTAGCTCCGGACTCCGACGTTATAAAGCATCGTGTGTGATGTCATTTAATTCAACTCAGTGAGTAATACATATAGATGGCAAAAATAAATTAAATCTGAGATTGGTGTGAAAATGGTACAATATTGACATAAATACATCTTACAGCTGAGGGATATCCGAAAATATGTGTAGTGAAATATTGTCATGTAACAAAACATGTATCTTACCTAGCAACAGCACCTTGAGAGCTGCACAGGCCATGGATCTGTTAGCAGATTTTTTTTGCTATTTGTTTTACGTCGCACCGACACAAATAGGTCTTATGGCGACGATGGGACAGGAAAGGCCTAGGGATGGGAAGGAAGTGGCCGTGGCCTTAATTAAGGTACAACCCCAGCATTTGCCTGGTGTGAAAATGGGAAACCACGGAAAACTATCTTCAGGGCTGCCGACAGTGGGGTTCGAACCCACTTTCTCCCGGATGCGAGCTCACAGCTGCGCGTTCCTAACCGCATGGCCAACTCGCCCGGTTTAGCAGAAATTAATGCAGGTACAAACAAGAGGGATATTAATAATAATAATAATAATAATAATAATAATCATAATAATAATAAATGTTACCATGGTTGGTAGATCAGCAGAGGTGAAAGCAAGTGCCGGGGTGAATGGGTCTGACTACAGAGTCAAAGTTAATTTAAAATTTTAACAAAGGTTATATATATTTTCTTTTGTAAAAATTACAACAAGTAACAAAATCACAAGTACTAGTAGCAAAAGACAAGTCTAGTTAAGACAAGATTGTTGGTATACACAGAACATGTGCTTTAAGACCTCACTTAACAATTCCTGTTTTTGCACTTATTTTTACAAAGATCACCATATTATGCAAGGGCAGAACACCCCTCAATACATGGAGCACTAGCTCCGTAATTTACAATGTCAAGCCTCCTAGAGGCACTTCTCAATACTTGAAAAGAGCAGACACGCTCTCAGTTTTTTAAGCCTAGTCAAGGCAACACCAAAAATATCTTACACTTTCTGGCCTTCCATGGCCCAGCTTACAAATTGAAACACGGGTATCTCGTACCCAACCTACAGGCCTTCGAGTAAAAGAAATAACCGTTAAATAAATGGCCCGAACAAAAAAAGGAAGAAGGCGAATAATTGCACTCCTCTATGTAGCTTCCTAAAACCTAACGGGCACCAGGCCGATGAAACAGGGGCTATTCCCAAACTATGGAGGTGACCCGTATAAGAAAGAAATTTTAAAACATTAAGGAAGAGAAGAAAATCAGTTACCAAAACGTAGTCACCTCAAAACAAATGAAGTGGAGCTCGAGAGGGTAAATCACTCTCTATCCCCGAATTACAGTTACAGATTTTATGAAGTTTTTACATATACCGGCAGAGAATTACATGTTTAGAAAAGTAGGTTACATTGTAAAGTTTTCGGATCTTTCCCGCGGGTTAAACTGCTGAGCTAGCAAGAAATAAAGATGTTAAACGGCCATTACCTTGCTGAAGACCTGCTGCCTGATGAAAGAGGCAACTCCCGCCTCCTGCTTCACGTACACACACTTAGTTAGATGTTGATCAAGTGGCCAAGAGACGTGAAAATCAGCAGTTTATAAACCCTCGGGGAATGTTCGAGACCTTTCATGAATAAAACAGCCACACCCTCTCAATTTTATTGGCTAGCTTAAAGTTACACACCAAATCGAAGAAAAAGCCTGTGATTGGTAGGAAATTAATTACAGAAATTCTGGATTGGCTAAATTCAAAACTGGCGGAAGGAAAAGCTAAATATTGCTAACCCACAAAAGAATGAACGAAATTTATTAAAGAAAAAAACTTATGAGTACAAAATTTCTTCAAAAAAGTTCCTTCATTTCGCACCAGGGTGCATGATCATAGTTTTTTAGTAGAGACATTTATGAGAGAATGTCCACACTTCTTGAAGAATGGAAAACAAAACAAGTTGAAATTCACACAGTACTGGCAACTTCATAATCACAAAATTATGGTAGTGACATCTTCTGAGCAAAAGTTTAAGGAGGTCTAGTTTTAAGTTCAGTGTTTCGCCTATAGAGGAGGTTTTATTGGCGCAAGATTTAAAAGTGCGGCGTAGGGTTGTACCTCCCGGTACAATAATAATAATAATAATAATAATAATAATAATAATAATAATAATAATAATAATAATAATAATAATGGCGTGCGGCTTCCGGAGAGACCTGGTGTAAGACTTTCGTGTTGCTGTCCTGTAGGTGACATACGCGTCTGTGAGGATGGAACCCTACCTAAGATGAATCCTAATGCTGAAAACGGCACAAACTTCCAGCCCCCGATCCAGGAGAATTAAGCAATGGAAGTTAAAACTCTGACCCGGTGGAGAATCGAACCCAGTATCCCTTGGACCACAGAAGATTATGCTAACCATTTCGCCATGGAACCACACAGGATGAGAGGTAGCCTACTCGGAATGTGGAAATGAATGCTAAAATGGAAATGAACTCGACGGATGAATTTGTATGTATAAACTGCTTCGGATTTACGACCGGATGCCCTTCCTGACGTTAACCGTGTGTCAAGGAATGTAATCACTATTGCATCTGTGGTGTTTGGTAGTGTGGTGTGTTGTTTGAATGTGAAGAGAAGAGTGCTGGGACGAACAGCCAGTTACCGAGCCAGAAGAATTCATCGGACGCGACTAAAATCCCCGAATCGACTGAGAATCTAATCCCGCATTCCGTGAATCAAAGGCATCAATGCTGACGTTTCAGTCAAGGAGTCGGACAAATGTTTAGAATAATATTCACTAAAAATCATTTATATATTACATTGTGGTAAACCAGATCACATACGAGTGTTATATTATGAATTATTGGTAAATCTAGGACGTTAGACGCAAGTTAAACTTTGAACGAATTTTCGTCACCAAATGGGATAATAATATATGCATGGGAGGGTTCCTGAGTTTCGTTTCTACACTATTGCAGGCAGGTATGGCCACAGGCATATCTCCCAATTGCATCGTGTATGTTATTATTATTATTATTATTATTATTATTATTATTATTATTATTATTATTATTATTATTATTGTTGTTGTTGTTGTTGTACCGGGCGGTACACCTCTATGACGCAAGTTCAAATCTTGCGCCAATTGAAACTCCTCTACTGGAGAAACTCTGAACTTTAAAAACTGAACTAACTCTACTGGTAATCAGAAGATGTCACTGTGTGTTTTTGATTTGCTTTTGTTTCTCATTGATCAAGAAGTGTGGACTTTCTCTAACAATTGTCTCTACCAAAAACTATGGTAATACACTCTGGTGCAATGGAATGAACCTTCTTGGAGAAATTTTGTATTCATAAGTTTTCTCTTTACTAAATTTTGTTCTGTCATTTGTGGGTTGGCAATATTAATCCTTTCTTTCCGCCTGTTTTGAATGTAGCCAATCAGGAATTTCTGTAATTAATTTTCGGCCAATCGGGGCTTTCTTCTCAAATTTTGTATGTAACGTAACTGTGTACTGTAGCCAATAAAAGTTTGCGGGCGGGTTGTTATCATTCATGAAAGGTCTCGAACTTTCCACGAGGGTATAAAAACAGCTGATTTTCTTGTCTCCGGGCCACTTCAGTAACATCTAGCTTTGTGTGTGGATATGTAGCAGGGGGCGGGAAGCGCCTCTTTCTTCGGGCAACAGATCTCCAACAAGGTAATGGCCTTTTAACATCTTTATTTCGTGCTAGCTCAGCAGTTTAACTCTCGGGGAGGGTTCGAAACCTTTCATATGTAAACTATTAAACATGTAAACCCTTTTCCTGGTAAACTTCAGTTTTCTTGAACTTTAATTCGGGGATAGAGAATGCTTTACCCTCTCGAGCTCCCCTTCATTTGAAATTGAGGTGACTACGTTTTCATAACCGTTTCTCTTCCTTAATGTATTAAAGTCTTCTCATTCGAGTCACCTCCCTAGCTTGTGATTAGCCCCTGTGTATCGGACTAGAGCCACTTAGGTTTTGAAAGGTAGATTTAGGAGTGCAACTCACGCCTCCATACTTTTTGTTTTGGGCCATTTAAATTAACCTAGTTTTGCACACTAAGGCCCAGTAGATTGGGTACGAGATACCCCTGTTTCTTTATTATGCCTTGATGGCAATTTGTGTAAAAGTCTGTTATTGCCTTTATAGGCTCGAAAGATCGAGAGCGGGTCAGCTCTTTATGGTGTTGTGGTAAAAGTGCCTTAGAGAGGCTTGAAATGTAAGGTTGGGAGCTAATGCTCCATGTAATTAAGGGTTTTCTGCCCTTTGGTAATTTGTGGTTATGAGCTGAGAGCTCAGACTTTGGAGCTGGTAGCCCAGAATTTGTAAGCCTACATTGTACCTGATATTCTTGTTATTTCCCCTAGTGGAAACTGGTTTGAGTTTTTATCTAATCTTGGACTTCTTGATTATGTACCTGATTTAACTTGTTGTTATTTGTTGTACGCTCAAAATTCTATGTCACCATTGTTAAGTTTTGAAAATATAACCTTTATTGAAATTTTAATTCATCTTTCGGACTTGTAGTTAGACCCATTCGAGCCCGCACCTTCTTTCACCTCTGACTTCCACGGATAACTCCGTAACAATTATTATTATTATTATTATTATTATTATTATTATTATTATTATTATTATTATTATTATTATTATTATTATTATTATTATTATTATTATTATTATTATTATTATTATTATTATTTATCCTACGTACTTCAATGTGAATGGCACGGTAAACTATGAATTTCGTCGACTTCAGAAGCCTCTAATTTTGGTCGTAAATCGAATCTTAAATATAAGTCGTGGGATCGCTAATGACTGTGAACATAGCGTGTCAAATTGTGTGCAGATAATGTCTGAATGCATATGTACGTGTAAAGGAGAAATACGTACCTTATTACATGAATGCTGCCTTAGATTTCCATATTAATAATTTAGACTAATTATGGTATGCCGGCCCCGCGGTGTAGGGGTAGCGTGCCTTCCTCTTACTCTGGAGGTTCCGGGTTCGATTCCCGTTCAGGTCAGGGATTTTTACCTGAATTTGAGGGCTAGTTCGAGGTCCATTCAGACTACATGATTACAATTGAGGAGCTATCAGATGGCGAGATAACGGCCCCGGTCTAGGAAGCCAAGGAAACGGCCGAGAGGATCCGTCGTGTTGACGACACGACACGTTGTAATCTGTAGGCCGTCGGGGTGAGCAGCGGTCTCTTGGTAGGACATGGCCCTTCGCGGCTGTTGCGACATGGGGGGAAGATTATTGTGTACTATTATTAATAGATTTAAAGGAAAGAATGTATTTACGTAGTAATTTCATAGCACACACATTACGAATGTGTCCCATGCTCAAATAATTACAAAATGAAGAAGACTGAATGTTATAGTGTTATTTTTCACCTTCCCATACTTTCCATTCAGTGCCTGATGACTTTATAACCTAATTAATTAATTTTAAACCTGGAGTAAGAAAACTTCCTCCTGAGAGATATTCACTTGCAAAGAAATGTTTTTATAGGTCTAGTCGGAAAAATAAAACATATTATTTTGGGAAACCGATGAATATATGAGTGGAGGGTCTAACGGGTGACTTTAATGCATGGGTAAGCCAAAAATCTTTTAGTAGTAGACACATTCACAATATTGTTAATTTATCTTCTCACTGATGTTATTTAGTCCCCTTCTACGACAGAAATAAACCTCTACATTTCATTGATAGGTATTTGAATTCTAGTGCAAACAGCAGCTATTCCGTCCGATTTTCCCCTTGCTCGTTCTCGACTTAGGTTGCAGAACATGCCTTACTCACGTCAAGTATTCCTATTCCAACAATGCTCGAGAACAGTTTCACTCGCTGCTAAAAAAACAATAAAACATATTATCAGACATATTCTACACACTCAGAAAGATAAATGACGAGGGAGTAGGTTGTACGGTTTCAGGAGATAGTTGGTTCGAACACTACCCCCGGCAGCACTTAATTAAGGCACAGCCATTGCCTTCTCAATCCTATTCCCATCCCATTCCCGCGCTGCCATTCTGGTGCTATGTTAAAGCAGAAGGAGAAAGGTACATAAGGCTAATGGCTGAATATGTTGTTGCATCTAAAATTAATCATCAACAATATGGCATCGTGACGACAATAATAAGCTGCCTGGTTCTATAGGTTTTGTGTCACAGGCAACAGTTACTACCATAAAAGAAGAAAATATTCTGGTTCTGTACTGGTAGCCAAAGAATTCAGATATCCATCCTCGGTAGAATAATTCTTGTACTTTTATCATATTTCAAGTTCAAATCACAATATTTTGATCTCGAGACGGGTACTTTAAGCTCCAGACCAGTGGTTTCCGGGGGAAGTGGTATTGACGTCCAAAGTGGGAATTGGAGAAGGGGGAGTGTGCTAAGAACAATACAGGCCGCCGAGTGGCTTAAGGGAATCCATCTCGCGTCGGAGTCGAGTGGTGATACGAGTTTCTTGTTCCGTATAGCGTTCGATTCTAGGGAAACAAAATTCAATTAACGGACCAATTCATAGCAGATGACCCTTGATTAATGAAGGTGCTGATTAAGAGTCGGCAACAAACACGATAATACAGGGAAGCTTCACCGATTATTGATTCCTGGTTGAAATTATCCGCCTCTGTGGTGTAGTGGTTAGCATGATTACCTGCCACCCCCGGAGGCCCGGGTTCGATTCCCGGTTCTGCCACGAAATTTGCAAAGTGGAACGAGGACCGGAACGGGGTTCACTTAGCCTCGGGAGGTCAACTGAGTAGAGATGGATTTGTTTCCCACCTCAGCCATCCTCGAAGTGGCTTTTCCGTGGATCCCAGCTTCTCCTCCAGGCAAATGCCGGGATTGTACCGCGGCCGCTTCTTTCCCTCTTCCTTGTCTATCGCTCCCAATCTTCTCATCCCCCGCACCAGGTCCCTCTTCAGCATAGCAGGTAGGGCCACCTGGGAGACGTACTGGTCCTACTTCCCAGTTGTATCCCCCGACTCAAAGTCTCACGCTCCAGGACACTGCCCTTGAGGTGGTAGAGATGGGATCCTTCGCTGAGTCCTAGGGAAAAACCAACACAGGAGTGCCAACAGATTAATGAAGAAAGAAAGGTTAAAATTATAATAAATAATATTATTTGCTTTACGCCCACTAATTACTTTACGATTTTCAGAGACGCCGAGGTGCCGGAATTTAGTCCCACAGGAGTTCTTTTACGTGCCAGTAAATATACTGACGTATTTGATCACCTTCAAATACCACCGGACTGAGCCAGGATCGAACCTGTCAATTTGGGCTCAGAAAGCCAGCGCCAAAACCGTCCGATCCACTCAGCCCGGCGGTTCAAATGATCGTACTGGAAATGGAAAAATGTGATTTTCTCCTGATTTTTCTCAATCTTCCGTCAGAGAACTGGAGGATCATAATCCGAGATTGTATAATTGGGTCCTTGGCCCACTCACAGAAATACGGATTTAGATGGTTTATATGGGTTTCTCGTAATGTAATCGATAAATTCTTTGGGAGAGCCATTTGACCCTGGGATTAATTAACGGCCAGAGGATGAAACTTTCGGGAGATCGATATTTTTAATACAATATAGTGTATTACCGTTAGACAACATACAGTTGTAACAGACAAAGTCAAATACAGTATATACATTACAGTTTAAAAATATAAATACACCTAATTGTCAATAAACAGAGCGCTACATATAAAAGGTTTAAAAATGAAAGTTAATCATGACACTTTGGGCTATTAGCCTGTTGAATAGTAACCATGGAGTTGATCATAACTACCAGTATTACCTCCTATTACGAAAGTGTTGACTTTCATATTCTCCCCTTCACAATAGCATTACTTTTTCCTCAAATTCAGATAGTGAATTACAACTGTTTCATATCAGTTATGTTTTTTAGGTTTGTTTTGAAGTTAGTGAAAGACATATATTTTCACTGGGTAGGTAGCTTATTGAATATTTTAAACCCATTTGATCTATAATTTTCTTGTGTCTTTTTCAATCTCACGTGTGGTAAATCTGTGATAAGTTGATTACTACTGATAAATATAATCATGAATAAAAATATATAAATAAAATTACTCAAAAACTTAATAAAATTAATAAGCATAATTAACCGAAATGTCCGTAGTATGGGCGCCAGAGTTCACCAGAATGGATCCCTCGAATTTAGATAAGAGCATGATAAACGTTATATCCCAGGGCGTGTACATAATGCTGCGTACTGGTACATCTGCTGCAGGCCTTACCTAACCTCCTGAAAACGACTAATTAGGTAGGAACTGCACCTAGGTTCATCAATAACACTGATTCTAAAATAGCTAACTATATTTTTAACAAATTCCGTGCATGAGCACCTCATCAACATACAACATTATACATATAATACACACATAAAATATTGCTGGAAGGCTCCATATTTACAACAACAACAACAATAATGAAAATCGTGGGAAAACGAAAGCGAGAACTAAGTTACCATTTGTAAATAGTCCGATGAACAATGTACATGTATGAAGATAAATACCCTTCACTGTCTCTATATCAATTCGATTTACCGATTCTCATAATCGGCAGTTATCACATCACACAGATACCGTACCTTGTACTACTGTGTTCACATATTTTAACACTTGTTGTAAAGATATATACACACGTCTGTCGATCCTCAACATAAAATTTATGGAAAGTCTGAGATAGCTTTCACCAACATATAATGCTAGGCCGCCACAAGTGCTACAATACTTAATGCGCAAGCACTCTCCACAATCATCCACTTTCCACGAACATAACACGACTACGCTCCACGAACGTTTAAAGTCCAGTCCATTGCAGCCATGTCACTCCAGTACCGTGTATCAGCACCACTTCCTTCCCGTACAGTGCCTCAGTTGTAGTTGTAGTTGTAGTTATCTTCCTTCTCGTTCCTTTACAATCACCTCTACAATCACCCTTACAATGTTCCTTACAATGTCACTTATAATGTCCTGGTTGCCGCCGTATCATCAACCTTTATAGACATCAACATCCCCCTCCTGTCAGATGATACGTCTGGATTGGTGCTTGCCAGCCAATCATGAGTGAACCTCTTGTCAAGACATGCCCTGAACTTCTCCTTTCTCCCAAGAGATAAACAAACACTCGGGAGTTTTACATGAATCACCAAATTTTCCCTGGTACAACAACAAGCTTATCTCATCAGGCTGGGATATATACATGAGTAATGGAATTTCCTGACACAAGTACATCACAACAGACACTGGGGCAGCCATATGACTCATTCAAATTACCAGAGTTATTAAAGCAATGTTTTCCCACTCATGCAAAACATATTACTCATACCTACATATGTGGATATCTTCCAGCTTACCAATATAAACGGCAAAATATACAAATGAAATACTGATAATAATAATAATAATAATAATAATAATAATAATAATAATAATAATAATAAATCAAATACTGACAATAATATCTCTAACTTCTACATATAATTCGGGGGTGTGATATATGTACTATCACATAACGCCCCCTTGGTGAATCGATGATATCACATATTATGATTCACCATAAAACAGAACTTCATACATAACCTTATAATGGCATAACTGAACACATAATTTACTGTAATAATGATATATACATTGCGTCTACTGCATTGTATTCGCACACACGAAATACAATTTGTCCAAAAAATAGTAATAATAATAATATGTCTATATACACACAACTCTGATTGTTTCATATAGCATTGAACACAATCCCTTCTTACTACTGTACACATAACTCATAATTGATAATATATACATCCAAGGTGCAGATCCTATCTCTTATATCTGCGAAGGCTATAGATATTAAATGTCCCAAGAACCTTTTTGTCAGTGGTTAGGAGCCTATAAGCACACTTGCCTATTCTACTGTCCACAGTATACGGACCCTGATACAATTGAAAAAACTTATGCATAGTTTTCTGATCGGCATTCGACAAATGAGGAACTCTGAGAAGCACCTCCTCTCCCACCTCAAACTCGTCCTGTACTTTCCCCTTTTGCTGGCGAATTCTCCTATTACCTGCCTTAATTAAATTTTCCCTAGCCAGCTGGATACAGATATCCCTGGGTACCGCCTCTCCTGTAGCTAAACCTAATATTCTAGCGAGTTCGTTGGTAGGCTTCCTACCTAATTGAACCTCAATCGGAGAATGTCCAGTACTGTCGTGCTTAGTGACGTTAAACCACCGCTCAATATCGTCCAGGCGATTAAACCATGAGCTGTGTTTCTCGCTCACATACGACCTGAACATCCTGCCGAGTTCTCTCATGACTCTTTCAGACATATTCCCTTGCGGATATCGTATCGA
Source organism: Anabrus simplex (assembly GCF_040414725.1). NCBI lineage: Eukaryota > Metazoa > Arthropoda > Insecta > Orthoptera > Tettigoniidae > Anabrus > Anabrus simplex. The sequence goes on from NC_090269.1 coordinate 31,741,167, forward strand.
CGAATAAATATGCTGGATCCCAATTTCCGCCTATTTGGTTCTCCAGATTTTTGAGGAAAATTGTGATCCATGGTCTGATAGTATCCTGAGTGGCTTACCAAACTCAGGCACATACTTGTCAATGATCTGATTGACACACCCTCTACCTGTGGCTTTCCTCAGGGGATACAACTTGACGTATTTGCTGAAGGCATTTAATACGACAAATATAAACTGGTATCCATACCGAGAAGACACTAACGGTCCATACAGATCCACGCATACAAGCTCTCCAGGCGCCTGCGTCAAAACTACCTGTCTAGGACCCTCTAAATGCCTGTTGGGGTGCTTGCAGCGCTGACACAAGTCACAAGTCGCTAGAATTTTCCTAACGTCCCTTCCCATGTTCTTCCAAATGAAATTGTACTGAAGAGCACATAAAACCTTGTCCGGACCGAAATGGCCCAACTCCTTGTGATAAAACCAAACAATGTCTTCTGTCAAAGACTTGGGGACTATCACACACCACACATCGTTATAACACTTCTTAGCCAGTAAATCACCTTGTAATCGGTACCACGTGTTACCTTTCTGAATCTGTGTATCAGGCTCACTAGCCTCTAATTCACCAATTATCTGAATGAGGTCGACATCCTTCCTCTGTTCCAGATTAATCTTACGCAAACGTAACTTCTCCTCCTTACGATCATAAAATTTAGCAGTACATACTAAAATTCCTCCTGACTGTTCGGCGACAATGTCTTCACGAGATACCTGAGGGTTTCTACTCAAGAAATCTGCTAAGACGTTGTCTGCCCCTTTGACATGAGATATGTCAAAGTCGTACTCTTGTAAGGCAAGTATCCAACGGGACATACGATTAGATGTTAACTTACACGTCTGCATAAAAATCAGAGCATTGTGATCAGTCATAATCTTAAATTTAGTTCCTAACACGTACGTTCTAAATTTACCCAAGGAGTACACAATGGCAAGCAACTCTAATTCGGTAACAGTATACCTCTTCTCAGCTAAACTAAGTCCCCTACTAGCTAGAGACACAATCCCAAGGTTACCCTCATCATCCTCTTGAAATAACACCCCCGCAATCCCCTTATCGCTAGCATCAGTCATAACTAAGTATGCACGGTCTGATCTAGGATATTTTAGCATGACAGCTTCTCGAAAACCTAACTTAAGTTGTGTGAAAGCTGTATCATGCTCCGGACCCCAGTTCCACCTAGCATTACTCTTAAGGAGTTCCCTAAATGGCTCTACAAGAAATGAATATCTAATTACAAACCTCCTAAAATAATTGCAAACTCCCAAAAAGGACCGAAGTTGTTTGACGTTACGTGGTGTCCTGGTGTTGAAAATGTGTTCTAATTTCATCTGTTCTGGAGTTACACCCTGCTGCGTGATAGTGTGACCTAGAAATGTTATGTGTTGTGCACAAAATGTAGATTTATTCAATTTCAAGGTGAAACCCCCATCCCTCAACTTACGAAAAACAATCCCTAAGTGTCTCATGTGTTCCTCGAATGTATGTGACGCAACGACCAGGTCATCAATATAGCTGGTGGTGAAATCCTCCGTTTCATGTCCCAACACAATGTCTAAAGCCCTGATAAGTGCGGCAGATGATGTTTTTGTGCCAAAAGGGACGCGTGTGAACTGAAATAACTTATTCTTATAAAGAAATGCGGTGAACTACCGATCTTCCTTCCTTAAGGGAACTTGCCAGAAACTAGAGCTTAAATCTACCGCCGTGAGCCATTTCCTACCATCGAAACGTTGGATTAGGTCTTCGGTAGTCTCAGGTCGTTGTTGATCGGGTGCAATGCGTCTGTTCATCTGTCTGGCATCCAAGCACACACGAACACTCCCATCCTTCTTGGCTACAACCACTAAAGGGTTCACATATTGACTACTTGAAGGTTCAATGATCCCATCCTCCAACATTTTCGATATAACCTCATCTACAGCTCTGGCATGAACATGTGGAATAGGATACCGCGGTCCCACAAAACTAGAGCGATCAGTGATGTCAAACTTATGTTCATAAAGGTGAGTTTTTCCAGGCCTACCACTAAAAACGTCGCTATACTCTACTAACAAAGAAAATAAGCAATCCTTCTGCTCCTGTACTAAATTCGTTCTGTCCACAGCCTCGAGGAACTGGTCTTCCTGACCAGTCTCCACAGACATGTGACACAGATTTACCTGTGACTCTCTATCACAAACTTCATTTACTTCAACATCGTAAGCCACCTGGATACAACTCAACTCATTTACAAAAATTCCCTCATCGATCTTGTACTCCAGTTTCATCAAATCACGAGAACTACCCCAAAAGAATCGAACCGTCGCACTATCATAATCCAACTTAACACCTTGACTACCCAACCAATCAGCCCCAAAAATCACCGGATATACTAAATTAGGCACTAATAAACATACCTGAAAAACAGTCCCATTGCCTATCTTAACTGGAATAGCCACTTGACTCTTAATTCTATGTGATTTGCTGCCTACCGCAGACAAGATGAAAGTGTTACTAACAGGAATTTCCTCTATGACATGTCCTTTCCTCTTAGCATCATCATAAAACTTAAGATTAATACAAGACTTCTCACTACCTGAATCTAATAAAGCCTTGACCTTATTCTCCCAAATCTCAACTTCAATCACAGGCGTAATCATAATAGCTTCAGATTCCTTCTGATCACAAAACACTTAGTCATTCAATAATTCCTCTTTCACGTCTAAATCATAACTTACCTGTTTCATTACGTGAATAGGAATTTCGGTATCGGACTGCCTATCTGACCCAACTAAGAAGTCCGATTCCGGTTTAAATTACTTGACATGGACTGTTCACTATTATCATGTCTCTGCACTTGATCTGGAGGTCTTTGATCCGTACGCCCCCTACTTTCTGATTCCCCTTGATTAGGTCTTCTGCCATAATATTCCTGGTGATTAACTCCCTGATTAGACTGTCTGTTTCCCCTTCCGGAATTACCACCCTGATTCCCTTGCCTAGAATGACTGAAATTCTGATTATTCCTATCTCCCCCTAGCTGATTACCTTGTCTCCCATTATCCCCGTAATTCCTACCTTCACTTTGCCTAGTCCTCCCCTGCCCTTCCAAAGCATCAAACCTCTCTAACAGCTGCTCTAATTCCTTGATCGTAACAATATTCTGCATACATGCAGCTAATCCGACCTTCTCAGGAAAATGCCTCAACATCTGGCGGACTGTATCTCTCTCCGATGCTAGACCTTCAATATTCTGGCTGATCAGAACATGCGCCAAGAAATATTCCGTCATAGATACACCTTCCTGAGGTTTATACTTGCCAAATAGCACGTGATCTCTTTCCCTTCCCTGAATAGCTTCACTCCAAAATTTAGAACTAAATTTCTCCCTAAATTCCTCTAAACTCGAAATACCCTGTCTATAAACTTGAAACCAGGATCTCGCTTCTCCAACAAATGCAATATCCAACATCTCATCAACCATACTCCACTCGATCAAACCATCGTCAAGATTCTTGGAAAACCGTTTCTCCACCGTTTTCAAGAATTCCATCGGATTAAACTGCCGACCATTAAACTTGGGTAATTCAGAGTCCTTCGTACAAGAAACGTACCTATTACATATACTGCTACCTACTTGGATTTGACTGATCTCCTGCCTTAACTTTACATGACATGCTTTAATTCCTTCTTCAACTACCATTCTGGCATTTCCTTCTACTGACTTGAGGTCATCTTTTACCGACTTAAGGTCTTTCTCCAATTTCTCATTCTTCTCATCTATACGCTTCGCTAAAACGTTCTGATTGGATTTAATTCTATCTATTTCTTCTACTTTATCTTCCACTATTTTTATTCTCTTATCACATTCCTTGCTGTTTTCAACATATTCTTTCCTAACTACATTAAATCGGCATTCAATTTTCTCAGTCAATTCCAAGCATTGAGCTTCTACCTTATTATTGACTTCCTGAATTTCCCTGCTTTGATGGTCAAATTTCTGGTTTAATTCATCTATTCTACCATTCACAGCACTACTTAAACTATCAATTTTACTAGATAATTCAACACTCACTGAATTTAATTCCTTACTCTGATTCTCAATCTTACTGGACAGTTCCGTACTAACTGAATTTAATTCACTATTAATACTGTATATTTCATTACTTAAAAAACTCAATTCACTCTTCAACTCTTTACTCTGACTATCAATCTTGCTAGACAATTCAACCTTATTATTATCGATTTTACTGGACAATTCAACATTATTATTATCGATTTTAATGGACAATTCATCACTCTTACTATTAGAAACAACACTCTGATTATCGATTTTACTGGACAGTTCAACATTATTATTATCGATTTTACTGTTAACAGCATTTAATTCAACACTCACTGAATTTAACTCTTTACTCTGGCTATCAATCTTACTGGACAATTCATTAAATAGTGATTTAATCATACTAAAAGTTAAAGCCTCCCCTTTATCCCCTACATTCTGAATTTGAGACGGGTTACTCGGTTCCTCACCCATCGTTGCCAATAGATCCTTCCTACTATCAGCCATTTTGCTACTCTCGCTTAAATTAGATAAACTCAATGTGGTGGAATTCTTTTGCCTTCTCTTCTCCTGATTCTTAGTACCAACAACTACCCTCTTAGTGCCAAGCAATTTTCTGAAATTCTGGCTAAGAATGCCAAGCTATTTTTAGTGGTTCTGCAGACTTTCAGAGAAATATTAATTAAAAATTTATTTTGTTAAATATATGCATTATTCTTGCAGTATTATATAAAATATACTTCTGACTTTACCAAGAAATGCTTATAAATGTGAAAAACATCTCCAATGTATTTTTAAATTGGCAACAATTTAACAATTGTTAATTCTTCTTTTTCTTTTTAAGATTTAGTCTAATTTTGGAAATACAGTTTGTAACATTGCCTAAATCCAAGAACATAGGTAAAATACACATACAATTCTAAACAAAACAGCGTAATTAAAAATGTAATTAATTTACCTACAACCAGCCCAAAACGTATTTTTTAAAAATCTGCACTCATCATTTTCCTCACTGAAATTGTTGTTCCACTGTCAATCGTACCTGGCATTGAACAATAATTTCATGCATAACCCTTTTGGAGTACACAATAATTATTAGTGAAAACTTAACAATGATCATATTTCAACAATATACACCCTTAAAAATTACAATCAGAAATGCTTTCATTTCCAATACAGAAGGAGCCCGCCAAACTTTAACTCTTGATTGTGGTGAAAACGCATATATTGAGACGAATTGTTGGGCATACGTATTTGTTTCATTTACCATCAAATTTATCAATGAATTAGTGAAGAACTGAAAATAATCTATTACAGGGGCATTATGTGGAGGCGCATATTTAGGCCCAGCGAGTTCCATGTATATGACGGGAGTGGTAGGCCTATCGAACTGGTTCGGAAAAATTTCGCGGAAGCAAACATTAGCATTCACATTGCTTTCATTATTATTGTCATTATCACTCGAATCATCCATAGCTCCATCATTATTGTCACTTTCTGAATCACTCAGAACTGGCAGTGAATTTTTAATTGGTTCTACAGACTGCAATCGAGTACCTACTAACCTGGGGCCGGAATAGCACTTCCTTTTCGGTACTGGTGATAATGGCGATGTTCCTGGTATCACGTCACTATCAAGATCACTTTCCGATTCTAATTCATCTGCTATTATATCATTTTCCTCTAAATATGCTATTAGCTTATCGTCATCCAAGCCGGCAACCAAACTATCTCTACTACAGCTCGCCATGTTGTCAACAACTCAGAGCTTGTGAACATCACAGATTATTAACTCCCTCCGTTCGTGTCAAAGATCTCCAAGGCCAAAACTATGCCACTCTCGTGAAAGCTTGAAACCTCAGCTTTCTAACGGAATAAAACACCCAGAGTCATCTATTAGCAGAAGCCGTTAAACACTAGGAAATCATCGCGCCGATCCAGTCGGCTCTGGCACTTTTCGCGCGAGGAGCGAAAGCCGATCTGATCGGCGCGTGGCACGCAGGTGGTTAAAAACCTTTCTATTTCTTAATTTTATAATACTCGACTCGCTACAACATTTCTTCATACTCCAACATACATATCACGTACATATAAAACACTTCACTGACATAGTTTGTAGAATTCCAACCACACCTGACAGGTGCGCCTACGCTTATAAGCCTAACAGATGTACCAACCATTCAGCCTCACGTTGGGAAGCCAATTGTAATAAGTTGATTACTACTGATAAATATAATCATGAATAAAAATATATAAATAAAATTACTCAAAAACTTAATAAAATTAATAAGCATAATTAACCGAAATGTCCGTAGTGTGGGCGCCAGAGTTCACCAGAATGGATCCCTCGAATTTAGATAAGAGCATGATAAACGTTATATCCCAGGGCGTGTACATAATGCTGCGTACTGGTACATCTGCTGCAGGCCTTACCTAACCTCCTGAAAACGACTAATTAGGTAGGAACTGCACCTAGGTTCATCAATAACACTGATTCTAAAATAGCTAACTATATTCTTAACAAATTCCGTGCATGAGCACCTCATCAACATACAACATTATACATATAATACACACATAAAATATTGCTGGAAGACTCCATATTTACAACAACAACAACAACAATAATGAAAATCGTGGGAAAACGAAAGCGAGAACTAAGTTACCATTTGTAAATAGTCCGATGAACAATGTACATGTATGAAGATAAATACCCTTCACTGTCTCTATATCAATTCGATTTACCGATTCTCATAATTGGCAGTTATCACATCACACAGATACCGTACCTTGTACTACTGTGTTCACATATTTTAACACTTGTTGTAAAGATATATACACACGTCTGTCGATCCTCAACATAAAATTTATGGAAAGTCTGAGATAGCTTTCACCAACATATAATGCTAGGCCGCCACAAGTGCTACAATACTTAATGCGCAAGCACTCTCCACAATCATCCACTTTCCACGAACATAACACGACTACGCTCCACGAACGTTTGAAGTCCAGTCCATTGCAGCCATGTCACTCCAGTACTGTGTATCAGCACCACTTCCTTCCCGTACAGTGCCTCAGTTGTAGTTGTAGTTGTAGTTATCTTCCTTCTCGTTCCTTTACAATCACCTCTACAATCACCCTTACAATGTTCCTTACAATGTCACTTATAATGTCCTGGTTGCCGCCGTATCATCAACCTTTATAGACATCAACATCCCCCTCCTGTCAGATGATACGTCTGGATTGGTGCTTGCCAGCCAATCATGAGTGAACCTCTTGTCAAGACATGCCCTGAACTTCTCCTTTCTCCCAAGAGATAAACAAACACTCGGGAGTTTTACATGAATCACCAAATTTTCCCTGGTACAACAACAAGCTTATCTCATCAGGCTGGGATATATACATGAGTAATGGAATTTCCTGACACAAGTACATCACAACAGACACTGGGGCAGCCATATGACTCATTCAAATTACCAGAGTTATTAAAGCAATGTTTTCCCACTCATGCAAAACATATTACTCATACCTACATATGTGGATATCTTCCAGCTTACCAATATAAACGGCAAAATATACAAATGAAATACTGATAATAATAATAATAATAATAATAATAATAATAATAATAATAATAAATCAAATACTGACAATAATATCTCTAACTTCTACATATAATTCGGGGGTGTGATATATGTACTATCACAAATCTAAATCATTCCTTCTCCGTGTATCGTATCAATGTATATTTCTTCGAGATGTCAGATTATCGAGATTTTCTTTGATATTAAGAATGCAATGAAAAATGTATAGTGATGGGAGAGTCATAACAGCAAGTTGTTGAAACATAGGCCTACATGACTCCCTATTGGTCTTGTCTTTAAATTTCACATATATGTGGAGGACCCTTGGGACAAGCTTTCTCGAGAAAATCGAGAAAGAATTTTCACGAGATGAATGAACAATTACTTTTAATATAAGATTTTGTATTTAAATCACATTTTAATCAATATTCTGTGGTATCTGGCATTAGCTTTATGATGAATAATAATGGAGAATTAAGCACACTATAAGGCAGGTTTAATACTTTTGTAGCTGTTCTTCTATTATATCTGTTACGGAATTATCCGTGGAACAGAGAGAGATGTAAAAGAAGGTGTGGGTTTGAATGGGTCTAACTACGATATCAAAAATTAATTTAAAACTTTAAATAAAGGTTATATTTCTTTTCAGAAAATCAAACTTAACAACAGTGTTCGAAATTCGAACCTTCCCCTGGTGTAAGTCTGCGGAGGTAGCTACAGAGATGTAATACTGGTGGCCATTACATGGGCTGGTGTACTGCCTGCCAAAGAATGAGGCTTCCCGCCTCCTGTCTTAACACAAACACTCAGTAAGTGGACGATCAATAAAACAAGGTAGCTTGAAAAAGCCGCAGCTTATATACCCGAGGGGATGGTTCGAGAGGGTTCTGAACTAAATCCGGACACACCCTCTCATTTTTATTGGCCGAATAGAAATCTAAGGAAAGCCTGTTATAGGCTGAAGAATAAATATACAAATTTCTAATTGGCCAGGTACAATGACAATTTTGATATAAGAATTGAAAACCCTAGGATGGGGAATTTAACACCTTTGGGCTTCAAGCCCGTAATATATAAATGTACAATGTCGCCAATCTAGCGTGTACCAGAGCACTTTGCTCCAACCGTAACAATTACGGCCTTCCAAAGCCCCACATAATATTACATAAATACCAGAAAAGAGCTCACATGCTCTCCAAATTTAACCAAGGAGACTGCGCTCCCAATTTCTTAAAGCCTCCTCAAGGCAACATTACACAAAAAATCTTTCAATATCTGCCCTCTCTAGGACCAACCTACAATTTTTTTTTTACACTGAGGTATCTATTATCCAAGCTACTGGGCCTTCGTGGAAAGAAGAATAGGTTAAATTACTGGCCCAAACACAAAATGTATGGAGGCGTACCCTTGTGCTCCGTGAAAACTCGGTTTTAAAACCCTACTTGGGCTTGTGGCCCGATGTTGCAGAGGCTGATCCCACACTACTGAGGTGACTAGAAGAACAAGTTACTTGGTAATTTAGAGGAGAAAACGGTTACAAAATCGTAGTCACCTCAAGATAAATTGAAGGGTAACTCTAGAGGGTAACGCACTCTCTATCTCCAATTTACAATTTAAGTCTTTATGAAATTTTACATTAGCCGAAAGAAAGTTTACATTTTAGAAAACAGGTGGTTACATAGTTAGAAATTCGAACCTTCCCCTCGTGTAAGTCTGCGGAGGTAGCTACAGAGATATAATAATGGTGGCCATTACCTGGGCTGGTGTACTGCTTGCCGAAGAATGGGGCTCCCCACCTCCTGTCTTAACACACACACTCAGTAAGTCGACGATCAATAAGACAAGGTAGCTTGGAAAAGCCGCAGCATATATACCCGAGGGGATGGTTCGAGAGGGTTCTGTACTAAATTCGGACACACCCTCTCATTTTTATTGGCCGAATAGAAATCTACAAGAAGCCTGTGATAGGCTGAAAAATAAATACAAACATTTCTAATTGGCCAGATTCAAAAGCTGGCGGGATGAGAAGGAAGTGTTGCAAACCTTGAATTAACAAAGTAAATGAACATTGATTTAGTTACGGAAGCTTAGAAACACAAAACTTCTTTAAATCACAAATTTTTCCACCTTTCACCAGAGTGGATTACCTCAGTTTTTTGTTGTAATGACATCTATGGAGAAAAGTTCAAACTTCTTGACGTAAACCAAAACAAAACAAATAAATCCAGTCAGTTTAGGCAACTTCAAAATAACACATTACTCAATTATTCAGCGGTGACATTTTCTGGTCAATGTCCCAACTTCATGCATTAGTGGTTTCAAGTTTTGTATGAGAGATAGCGTTCCTTATGGCGCTTCTTTTAAATGCGCGGAGTTGAGGTGTACCTCCCGGTACAATATCAAAATTAGCCCTCAAGAATAAACATTGATAAACGGCTGTGCTTATGCTTACGATAATCGCCAGTAGTGCTTGGAATATTAGTGGTGGTGGTGGTGGTGGTGGTGGTGGTGGTGGTGATTACTGTTTTAAGAGGAAGTACAACTAGGCAACCATCCTCTATATAACACTAATCAGAGAGAAAATATGGAAGGGATCCGACACTTCGAAAAATGAAGAAGAGGAAGACAAGTTCCACGAAGTGCGGGAAAATGAAAGACTCCCTAGCCCTCGCAAACCTAATAGCGTCGGGGTCGGAAAAGAACAAGAGTTGACCAAGGGAGGTCGGATAGGATAGATGAAAGTGAGGAGCCTGACACAAGTAAGTGGAGGCAATGCCAGAACTCAGCTAATGGCCCTGTGATCGCCAACCCCCGCTCCAAAGTACAGAGCCCCTGAGGCTCCTTTCAGTCACCTCTTAGGACAGGTAGGGGATACCTTGCGTGTTATTTTACCTCCCCACCCACAGGGAGAGCTTGGAATAATACATTTCGCTGGATGATATTCGTCAATCAATCAATAAAACATAAATAACATCGTCATTTGTTGCCTGTGATAAATGCAGTCTTCTGACAAGCACACAGGGTTCTCAGTTCCTCAGCAGCTAAATGCACTTCGTTTAAATTCAATAAAACTTCTCTGTAGTCAGATAATGTAGATCTGAAACATGCACACTTCAACATATTTAAAAATAACAGCTCAAACAATTGTTAATGTACAGTCGAATGGATGTTGATAATATCATTTCTTTCTTTCTTTCTTTTCTGTCTTTCTTTCTTAGACAATTTACTCTCCAGGGTTGGTTTTTCCCTCGGACTCAGCAAATCTACCGACACGAGGCTGACGTTTTTGGGCACCTTCAAATACTACCGGTTTGAGCCAGCATCGAACCTGTCAAGTTAGTGTCAGAAGGCCAGCGCTTCAACCGTCTGAGCCGCTCAACCCGGCAATATCAATCAAAATAGACAGTTTTTCTGTTACCTGATGAAAGTTCTAACTTGTCTGTAAAAATAAACATCACATGGCTGACAAAAAAGGAGGGATTAAAGGAGAGGGTGAGAAGGATGGAGCTGGCATTCAGACTGTGTCATGACACCTATAAGTCCAAGTCCCTCTCAATTCAGGCCAAGTTAAAACATTACTGCACAGTGGTTAGAACAGAGTGCCTTTATGGAGCAGAAACCTTGACGAGGATGGCTGACCCAGTCCTTGAAAAAAGAGAAAGAAGATTCTTGCGAAAAATCTCAGGCCCTAGAAAGTCGACGAGTGACCCAAACACATTCCGGTTAAGATTTAATTTGGAGCTCTACAAGACAGTAGAAAGAATCACGACTGTGATGAGAAAAAGGAGACTGACCTTTTATGGACATATCAAAAGAATGAACCCTGAGAGATTGGCCAACAGGATACTTCTTCTGCAGGAAAGGTGGAAAAAACAACCGGGATGGCTTACACACGTGCACAATGACTTGGCAGAAATAGGTATCAAGGAGGAGGATATAAAAGAAAGGACATCATTTAGGAAGAAGGTTGCGGGATTGAGGGATGCGTCTGAAGAGCAACATGCGAAGCCACGGAACATCTCGGTGGAAGAATGAGCAAGAAGAAGTCAAAGACTCAAGAATCTTTGGCGAGAGTATAAAGAGAAGGGTATCAGTCTGCGTGACAGAAGGAAGATTGTGTAAACGTGGCCCACAGGTGGCCGTATCGATTAATAATAATAATAATTCTAACCATAAAAATTTCCTCTCTGTGTTACAGAAAATCTTGAGAAATTCAACGTACTACAGCGCCTAAATGTCCTCTACACGTGCGTGAAGTTTCGAAAGAAATCGGTATTCTGAAGCTCTAATCCTCCTCTTGTTAGTCTACAACATGTTAATGACTAAGAATGAAAGGATATTAGCAACTGTGGAAGCAAAGAAAGCAGTCTTGTTGTTTTACGTGGAACCCAAACCAAAAGGACACTACCTTACATTTCCACATACCCACGCGAATTAGCCAGAATTGTGCTATAAACAAAGTACCTCTATACCGGCTGGTCCACCAGCACCTTGCGATCGAGTTTTATGTATCCCTTCACATTTACTACATTTCTGAAAGACGTCGGTCCCTCTCCATAGACCGGGTTAATATAACGAGATGTGTGTTTACGGTCTGCAAGACAGCAGGAATCGTGAGTGCCACTATTAATTTATTATGGGTACCTTGAATGAACCCGCAAAACGAGTCCAGATACGCAGAACACGTACTTTAAAACAGGAGGTGGGCGCACAGACCGGGAGCACGGTACTGTATAGGCTGGGAAGTGGGCGCCGTAGGTCAAGTGTCGCAGTAGCTCACGTGGCTAGCGCGTGGTAGGATGTGTGACAGTTGACACTGTTCGAGGGTTAGAGATGGTTCAAGTCCCATGCAAGTATTTTTTTAAGCCAGTTGCCTGGGATGTGTCAAGGATGTATACTTAATACCGGTATTTTTCACAGACTGATTTATTTATTTGGCCCTGAAAAGGGCCGTTGGTAAGGACCTGGGTTGATAGAGGCTAGGAAACATGTGACAGGATTTCAGTTATCCACGCCGTTTAACGCAGCACCTGCTCGAACTGACGACCTCCGTGGTCGATACAGAGCTGCGCGCGATGTTGTAAGGACCGTCTGGCCTGTTGCAAAATCTCTGGCGAAACGAATCAGCATGCCTTGGTGATAAGCTGTCTGAGGTGACAAGGACTGGCCGGCTCCTATTCATAAACCAGTTGTTTTACATGGCCCCACAGAAAAAATCCAGGGGCGTAAGATCGGGCGATCTGGCGGGTCTATCCATTTCTCAGGATACGTTACACGGAGATGGTTCCGGATGACCACCGCCACGTGTGGTGTAGCTCCGTCATGTTGAAACCACATCCTGCAGCGGTCAAGGAGTGGCACATGTTCCAAAAACGGTGGTAGTTCATCTTAGAGAAACCGCAGATAGCGTTGGCTGGTCGAATGAACCTCAAAGAAATGTGGATCGATAAGGTGATCACCCATGATTCCATACCATACATTCACGCCCCACTGTATCTGAAAAGCTGTCTGTCGCACCCAATGGGGATTATCCACACTCCGGTAATGCATATTATGGCGATTAACGGTTCCATTGTTATGGAATCGTGCTTCGTCCATAAATAAGGGAGTCTGTAGAAAATCAGGAACAGTGTCTACATGTTGACGGATCCATTAACAGAACGCCAACCGGGAATCGAAATCATGACTATGGGGCTCCTGGTGTAAGTGCAGATGGTACGGGTGAAACCGATGGGTATGCAACATCCGCATAACAGATGCTGGGCTGATGTTCGTCTCCTGTGCAGTGGCCCGTGTGCTAGTATGAGAGTTACACCGGATAGCCTCAAACACGACCTCTTCATTGTCAGCGGACGTCATGGGATGATCTGGAACAGGCCGTGTCCTTCCCAGGGTTGCAATATCCCGCAGGCGTCTTTCTACACTCCGAAATGACATGCTCGTCTGTTGTCGTCTATCCGGATAGCGTTATTGGTAGAGGTGTTGTGCCTGGTATGCATTCTGTCTAGCTTCTCCATAGATAAGTAACTTATCCACATGCTCGTCGCTGGAATACATGTCGAGGCATTGAATTAACTTCGTGTTGTGATATGCTTCGAATGACGGGAGTTCGCGCATCTACATACTTACCTGCCATCGCATGTTGTTATCGTTCCAAAAGAGCATACTTTGCCCTACCTGGGGTCTAGGAAGCTTGGAACATGTACAATGTAGCTAACTAGCCGCAGACCATCATCTCCTCACCGTCGTCCAACCCAGCTCCATACACAATGCAACGACACATACGGTCTTTTACAGGGCCAAATAAACAAATCAGTCCTTGGAAGCTATGAAATATGCAACCTTACCACATCCCAGGCGAATGGCTGTTAAAAAAATTATGTGCGATTCTAATCTCCTACCTGAGGCACTGTTCAGTATCACATATCTCCCCACCCGCTTGCCATGTGAGCTACTGCGACACTTGACCTACGGCGCCCACTTCCTAGCTTATATATTACCGCACTCCCGGTATGTGCGTGCACTCCTGTTTTAAAGTACGTGTTCTGCGTATCTGTATTAGTTTTACGGGTTCATTCGAAGTACCCCTGATGAATTAATAGTGGCGGTCACGATTCCTGCTGTCTTCTAGCCCGTAAACACACATCTCGTTGTATTACCGCGGTTTAGGGAGCGGGACCGATGTCTTTCAGAATTGTAGTAAACATGAAGGGATGCATAAAACTGGATCGCAAGTGGCTGGTGGACTACCCGTTAAGAGGAATGTATCGTGCTTAGATCCCATGTCACCACAAAGAATAGGAAAATAATCTAAGTTACTGTATACAGCTCTTGCTGGAGCCGACGACCTAGATTTCTGGTCCCTTTAAACAATAAGAATCATCATCATTATCATCGTCATCATCTTGATAGCTCTTAGTTTCACAAAATTCACGATACTCACTTCATCGTTTAGGAATTTATTGGCTTCGGATTGAAATAGTTTCGAATTCAACGCCTCCCGATGTGGAATGAATTGTGTGAATCTTATAGACGAATTAACAGCACAGAGTATTTCTCTGAATCCCCTTGTGCCAGTAAATGCAGGCATCTGTACATATACCTTCACAATTAGTCCGTGGGAGATTATGGTCTGTGAAACAGGAATTCATGAGAGAGAAAATATATTCTCATACTCTTGTAATCCTTCCTTTTAGAGCTTCACAAAATAAAAAAGTCCAGGTGGAGATGATTTTCGTAACAGTAGGAAGAAAATACAAGAAGCTGGACATGATTCACAATATTCGTGCTCTCATCAACTTTTAAGGCGAATTTTGGACTGTTATAAAAGCGTGTTAATAAGTGTATTTTTGTGTCAGATAGCATTGCATCAATACGCCGATTCACCATGTCTTATGACAGTGTTCATATTCTGGTCATACTTTTCTCCACGCATTATCGCGCACATTTTTACGGCTGTAAGACGTAGTGATTTCTCACCAATAATGTGCGGCGTCATAGATTTTGCAATCATGTAAGATGCCTACAAGGATGCTCTTATCTGTTTCATGCTTTCCTCGGAATCTGATGTTTACTTTCAACTGTTGTTCCTGATGCTTGGAAATAGTCGTTAGGTTTACTCACATTCTCTTGATGTTTATGTTTTGTATGGAAGTGTCTTGTAAGTTTTATATATTTTAAACTATCCCTTGAATAAATTATTCAAGCAAGGAATACACTGCAGCCACTTCTGGTTAATTTATAACTGATAGGTTCTTCAGTCTGCCGAAACTAATTTGGAATACATGAATTTATAAGCTACCTGAAGGAGAACACATATCGTAACAGGAGTAGCCTATGTCTGAAAAAGGAACAACTTAATTAAGATAGAATGATAGGTTTCGTTATTGAAAGAACATCATCAGATTCTATGAAATCAAACTCTTACCACTTGTTTCCTTTTTCAGGTAGTTTACAGCACACTTATTTATTCAATACTAGCTGAAGTACATGCCTTTGCTGGCAGGACCTAGTGTTTACAGTGCACTATGTCTTCTGGTATGGGCTAGAGCAATTTTGTTACTTTCATTGATCTGTCTCTGTCTTATCCTTGGCTTTGACAAAATGAAAGTGACTGAGGTATGAGCGATGCTAGTAATGCCATTCCTTACGCAGCCAGTCCCTGCTATGAATGATGTGAAAATATTGATCATAGGGTCGGTTGGTGCATGTATTTCAGTGGGCTTGGCAGACTGATATGTAATAGCAACTTCTGGCTCGGTGAGGAAAGCAACGGGAAACTACCTCACTCCTCATTTCCCTAGTACGCCTCTTCAGTGATGCCTAGGCCATCTATGACAGCTCATGGCAGAACTGTTGAAGATCCAACCAACCTTCGGGCTGATGACTAAACATACATACATACAGCTGAAGTACAGAGTTCTGCCCGGTCACCTTCTTTGAATGTTTAATTTTAAGATTTGTATCAATTATTTGAAGTGATTATTACTGTGACGTTTATTGATAGTTTAGGAACTCTTTTGTAAATTTAGAGTTACTCTTATGTGTTTATTTTTAAAGTTTAGATTGAGATTATTTCGCGTTAAACTATTTCCTTGTGGCACCCCAAATGGTCAGGGAAGTAGCTGATACGTTCAAATAAGTTCTAACTGTACGTATTTACGCCCCGCTCTGCAGATAATATGCACATGATTCCAACTGTCACTGAGATTGTTACTAATCAGGATAGGGACCGCAAAAACTGTGTACTCATGTTGGACATATTCTTGTTCATCCCTTCTCAATACCCATGCCGATTGACTTAAAGGTCATCCAAAGTGTTACGATTCATGTCAGCGACCCCGAAAGCCATGGATTCGACACTAATATAGGTCATTTTCGCTTATTTTTACATATCAACCCCTCCCCTAGGGGGCTAGTGGTGCCTTACCATCACATAATTTTTTCTAGACAGTAAGTCATGTTTGTACCAAGTTTGGTTGAGAGCTGTGGTGGAATATACACACACATTTGTCCGTAATTCCGGTCATTTCGGGCATTTTCTTTTTTACCCCTTCTATCCCCCACACCGATTGGGGATGAACTTTGACTAACACGGATTCCAGACTGTCATATTTCATCTTAGCAACCCCGAAAACAAAGAATTCGACGCTAGTTATTTTTGTATTTCTTCCCCTCCCCTAGGGTGCTAGGAGTTTCTTACACCCACAGTGCATTTTCCAGATAGTAAGTGATATTTGTACCAAGTTTGGCTCAGAACTATGCTCGAATCCATCCAATATCTCCGTCATTTTTGGACATTTTCTGTTCAACCTTTACGCCAAGGGCGCCTGAACTTTAACTTAAACGGCATCCAGAGTGTCCTTTTCATCTCAGTGAACCCGAAAACTATGGATTTTAAACTATTTTAAATTATTTTTATATACCATCCCCTTCCCGCTCCCATATCTCGGGGTGCTAAGGGCCACAGTGATTGTCTCCGCACAGTAAGTCAATGTACTAAGTTTGGTTGAAATTGCTCCAGTGGTTTTGAAGGAGATGTGGAGAGGTACTTCATAAAACATCCTCATATATACTGTACAGCATTCCTTACCGGTCTATCATGATGGAGAGTAAGTCGCTGTCACCTAGCGACAATCTGTCCTTCAAGGTCGATCCAAATCTTAATGCGGCTTTGTAATATAACTTACTATCATCACAAAAACTATCCATTAGATTTCATTCAAACCACTTCCTAAACGCTCTCAGGAGTAATAAGAACAAACTGTGAAATTTTCAGCGAAATCGTTCTGGTAGTTTTGGAGTCCATTCGAGACGAACGAAAAAATATTTATTTTTGTATATTAGACCAGCAAATGTACCCGTGCTTCGCTAAGGTATCTGCATTTTATACGGATTTCTCCGTAAATGACTGTAAAGGCAGTGAGTAAGATTAGCCTCTAATTTTTTTGATTCTCTTTGTAACAGCTGGAATCATAAAATTTGATTAGCATACGTCCACTGGTCGTGTCAATGTGCGTACCAAAATGTGATGATTTTATCTTTCCTATATGTATGTCAAACGACAACATATACGTGACAGAAGTATAAAATTAATTTGATATCATGAAATACAGCTCTAGTTAACGTATAAGGAATAGGGTTACGACAAAAAGTCATGGGACCAAAGTTGTAGATCTCTCCAAATTGAAAAGCGATTGTGCTATCTGTTTTGCGATACGACTTACCGTTTAGCCACCAATTATCCCGAAACGGAGATCTGCACCGTCATTAAAATTGCATTCATATTTCGTTATTTTCCGGGACCAAAAGTTATATATTTCAACAGCTTGGAATTTTTCCTCAAAGAAAAGAGTGTCCAGGTTTCGGGACTAGCACTCGCATACATACGGAGTAATTAAGAAAGAAAGTAATACAGTTAAGGAAGTTGAAATTAATAGAAAATAGGATTATAACTGAGGACATCCGTATAGGACAAATAAGTAAATACCAAGTGGATGTATTGGAAAAGTTAATGCCACTCAATAAATTCTGATGGTATGAGTTATGGATATGAGAAGGCGGTAACAGAGAAGAAATTTAGGCTCAGGGATTCTGAGGTAAACAGATAAGAATATGATTTATGGTGTTATTACATAAGCCTAAAGAGGCAAGGCAGAAAAGCGGAAAACAGAAGTAGAATAGAAATACAGTAAAAAGTATAGCAAATGCCTGAACACAACTTACGGTGTGAAATAATGTGCTACACTCCGCGGTACTTTTCAAATATTAAAAATGCCCTTTAGTGATATTCGATAAAGATTGTAACCTCCAACGGTATACCACCAATATCCCGCAGAATGGCTGATTGACACCTCTCTTGCTTTCTGCCCAAGTAATAACCACGAGTTTACATGAATCATGACGAAAATGGCAATACGTTACTTCCCTGCTGGCAAGCAGTCAGATTCGTTGCCATGGTAACCTGTAGGTTCATTGTAGCTCTGTCGGTCACGCAATGTAGTGCATGAGATCCGCAGAAAATATTAATTGTCTCCGTCATTCGAAGAGTAAGCGTAATTATGTACAGAACGTAAGTTGTTTGAAATGAAGTGGTGTTTCACATATAGTCCACGGATTTTACAGAAAATAAATATTATGAGAGAAAATGGAAGAAAAATGTTCTGGTTTTACTATGAACCCCCATCTATTCAGAGATTGTAAATCATATGCATATCAAAAAGTTCCCGGGGATGAGTATACTCTAAATATGAAGTTTGGTCGAGTTGTAACCAAACTTTTCGCCGTGATGGTGGAACAAACAGACACAAAAATGAATAAGTATCTGAAAAATTGGCAAAACAAACGAAATTACAGACATCTAA
The DNA here is from genome assembly GCF_040414725.1 of Anabrus simplex. NCBI lineage: Eukaryota > Metazoa > Arthropoda > Insecta > Orthoptera > Tettigoniidae > Anabrus > Anabrus simplex. The sequence goes on from NC_090269.1 coordinate 31,760,199, forward strand.
TCCCCTACTTCTTTATTTATATAGATTAGTTTCAGAAGAACAGTTATAAATGAACTCAGTCGAAACTGAAAGAGAAATGGCTTCAGATATCACAAGACAAGAAAAGAAAAATGATCCTTGTTATTCACGAGAATGTTGGTGAAATCTAGGTTTGGATAATTATATTGATATTTTAGTACTTTTCTTTGTCGAATAATTAAACTTACCGGCGAGAGCTGACGCAGATGTGAAAGGTTAACATACAACTAAATTCGCATGCTGTTTTGTTATTCGGTATTTTCATGGGAGAACAACTAGTGGATGAAACACTTGAACGGTGTGAATCAGTCACTCGTCTGTGATAATGACGAAACATTTACAAGTAAAGTAAAGGGTAGCTACCCTAACTGTACGGCACAGTGTATTGTTCACTCGTAGCGTTTGCAGTGACCGACAATGATATTCAGGCTGAGGAAGAAGAATCTATTCTTGAAACATAGCGAGGTAGTGGTGGTAACATTGTCTAGTGGCTTATTGTTACTAAGCTACAATGGATGGAAGTTGGCGCCGCGGGTGGTAGGTTCGGATGTGAAAGGGCGCTGGCGTAATTGCTGCAGTCAGAGACGTGTGACAGCACCTGATCCCCGAACTCGTGCTGGCAGGGTATAATTGGCAGTCTTTGTGGTCGCCACTTGTGAAAGTGTGTTTACGTGATAGCATATATTACAGTATCTTAGAAGTGAAGCTTCCACGGCGCGTAGAATAAATTATTTAATTCTTTTTCCGGGTTTAATCGTGTTAGTACATTACGTACAGTTTTCCGATGTTTCGATTTCATTGCCGTACTCTTTGTCAAGGCGACTGAAATACCCCGAGGTAATCAGTCTCCCAGGCAGCAGCAATCGCACTGACATTGGCCTTATATATCCTACCCTCTCTGGCTACGTAAGACCCCTGGCTGTCTTGTGAGTCACAGCCAGGTATTTGGACTTGTAATTAGATGTTCATCCTGCGTGTTTATGTTGAGCTCTGTATGAGGTCTGAATGGTCAGCGTTGAGGCCTTCGTTTAAGAGTGTCCCGGATTCGATACCCGGCCAGTTCGGGATTTTAATCGAGTCTGATTAAATTTTTCAGTACTAATTTTTCTGGCTCGTGGATTGGGTGTTTGTGTTTGTACTAACACTCCTCTTCATATTCAGAAAACAAACCACAATACCAACCACCACAGAAACACGCGATAGTGATTACATCCTCCACGTAGGGTAGGCGTCAGCAAGGGCATCCGGCAGTAAAACAGAGCCAAATCCACATATTCGATATTGTTCGCATCCGCGACCCTGGAAATGCTGGAAAAGGGATAGAAGAATGATCTATACGTTAAAACAATTACCATGCAATTTCAACCCACTCGTTTATACTACACAATAGAGATGTATCTCATGTCACGAACTAAAATTAATGGCCAATATCTGATGAACCAATTTAATGAGAATTCCGAGTGAAACTACAGTGTTCTAGGAGTTAGAATAGTCGATTTCTTTCTATCCTTTCAACGAATTCAAGCCGAGGTTGAGAAGGGCCCCATGAAACAGTTGATAACAGAAGCGAATTAGACGCCCCCTCTCTCGGCCATGCTAGAAGTGAATTTTTGTGGTTTCTCCGCTGTAACTCATTTGAGGGTGCTGGCAGAGGTGCTTGCAGTAGTTGGAGGTTGAGTTGTTCCCGGTTTTCGTTAGGTAAGTATTTGGAAGTCCCAGGTTCCACCTCGGACTTCATACGTTTATTCAAGCTATCAGTGACCGAAGGCAATATATTTATTCAGTAGCCTGGCTGTGTACAGTGTTATTGTGTATGTTTACTTGGAGCGCTGTGCGGCTTGTCTGATACCGGTCGAGCGGGGCCAGTTTCACGGACGATGGACTTCACAGGTGTGTCTGTATTTGTGTTTACGTTCCTCCTCTCGAGCAAGCGGATCTGGCTTAGTGGACAGTCCGGCTTTAAGTGACTGGGCTACATGTTTCAGTTTGGCAGTCATGAATAACTTGTGCGCGATAGTCTTCAATATACTCTCATCAAAAACAAAAAAGTAATTACAAACATCTGGTCTGTTATGTTGAGGCCGGGCTGAATAGCTCAGACGGTAAAGCGCTGGTCTTCTCAGATGGAGAGGTTATCCCGGCTCAGCCCGGTGATCTTTGAAAGTGCTCAAATACGTCAGCCTCGTGTCGGTAGATATACTATCATGTTAAAGAATTCCTTCGGGACAAAATTCCGGGACCTTTGTGTCTCCGGAAACCATAAATATAGTTATTTGGACGTAAAAATAATAAAATTACTGTTGTTGTCTTTTTGTTTGAGTCATCGCTCTATAGACTGGTTTCATACAGGTCTCCGTAACACTCTGACCTGTACTAATCTTTTCATTTCAGCGCAAGTACTACATCGTACATCTGCTCTAATTTGCTCGTCATATTCATAGCTTAGTCTGCCTCTACCATTCTTACCATTTACCCTTCCCTCAAAATCCTACTGAACAAGTCCTGGGTGTCTTAAGATATGACCGGGCGAGTTGGCCGTGCGCGTAGAGGCGCGCGGCTGTGAGCTTGCATCCGGGAGATCGTGGGTTCGAATACCACTGTCGGCAGCCCTGAAGATGGTTTTCCGTGGTTTCCCATTTTCACACCAGGCAAATGCTGGGGCTGTACCTTAATTAAGGCCACGACCGCTTCCTTCCAACTCCTAGGCCTTTCCTATCCCATCGTCGCCATAAGACCTATCTGTGTCGGTGCGACGTAAAGCCCCTAGCAAAAAAAGCCACTCTTAAGATATGTCCTATAATTCTATCTTTTTTTCTCTTTAAATTTAACCAAATCGATCTCCTCTCACCAATTTGATTCATTATCTCTTCATTCGTGATTCGATCTAAGCATTTCACCTTCAGTATTCTTATGAAAAACGACATTTCAAAACCTTATATTCTCTTTCTTTCTGGGGCATTTATTTTTCATGATTACTTGCATACAATGCCTCGCTCCAAACGGAAGTTTTCAAAAGCATCTTTCTAAATCCTGTATCAATGTTCGAAGTGAGCAAATTTCTTTTCTTAAAAAAGCCCTTCCTCGCTTGTGCTAATCTGAATTGTATGTCCTCCTTATTTCTGCTATAGTTACTTCATCATCTTGATCATCTGTTTACCCTGCAGGGTCGGTTTTTCCCTCGGACTCAGCGAGAGATCCCATCTCTACCGCCTCAAGGGCAGTGTCCTGGAGCTTCAGACTCTTGGTCGGTGGATACAACTGGGGAGGATGACCAGTACCTCGCTCAGGCGGCCTCACCTGCTATGCCACCCACAAGGCCCCTGCTCAGCATAGTAGTTTGGAAGGAATAGACAAGGAAGAGGGAAGGAAGCGGTCGTGGCCTTAAGTTAGGCACCATCCCGGCATTTGCCCGGAATAGAAGTGAGAAACCACGGAAAACCACTTTCAGGATGACTGAGCTGGGAATCGAACCCTCCTCTACTCAGATGTTGTCCCGAGGCTGAGTGGACCCCGTTCCAGCCCTCGTACCACTTTTCAAATTTCGTGGCAGAGTCGGAAATCGAACCCGAGCCTCCGGGGTGGCAACTAATCACACTAACCACTGCACTAAAGAGGCGAATGCCATAGTTACTACCCAAGTAATAATATTCATTCATTTAAGACTTCATTTCTTAATCTAATAATATTTCCTGTATCACCTGACTTCGTACGACTGCACGCCATTACTTTTGTTTTGGATTTATTGATTTTCATCTTGTACTCCTTCACCAAGTAATTTCTCCAGATCTTCTGCAGTCTCAGATAAAATAACAATAGCATCGGCAGATCTCAGAGTTTTGATTTTCACCGCTTATTCTATATAAACGCTGAAAAGGAGGCGGGATAAATTGCAGCCCTGCCTCACTTTTTTCTGGATTGCTGCTTCGTTTTTCAAAGCCATCAATTCTTATCAATCAAGTCTGATTTTTGTACAGATTGTAGATATTTTTTTCTTTCTTAGTATCTGATCCCGTTCACCTTCAAAATCTCAAATGGCTTGCTCCAATCAACATGATCGATTATTATTATTGTTATTATTATTGTTATTATTGTTGTTATTATTATTATTATTATTATTATTATTATTATTATTATTATTATTATTATTATTATTATTATTTCGGGGTATCTGTGGAACGCAGAGGTGATGAAAGAAAGTGCGAGCTTGAATGGATCTAACTACAGTCACGAAATTAATTTAAAACTTTAACAAAGGTTATATTTCTTTAGAATTTCAAAAATCAACAAATAACAACATAACAGGTACAATTAGCAATTATTAAACAATACTGGGAAAAATCCAAGATTCAGAACCTTAACACTTTGGGCCTTAAGCCCCTAGTTTTACAATTTTACAAAGGAAGAGGAATTACGAGTGTTTACTGAGGGGCAGAAATCCCCTCATTCAAGAGCACTTGCTCCCTAAATCACAACATCTAGCCTTCCAGAGGCACACTTTACAATTACAAAACTTTAAAAAAAGCTAACAGGCTCTCCGTTTTCTTTCAGCCTACTCAAGGCAACATCAGCTTACAATTACTGGCCTCTCAGCGCACCACTTACAATTTGAAAATAATTTATACAGGGGTATTTAATACCCAACCTTCTGGGCCTTCTTGGAAAAATAACAGGTTAGATAACTGGCCCAACCACAAGGTGAATGGAGGCACACTTCGCTCCAATATAATGAACACTAAAAAAAATAAGGGCTCTAGGCCGATGAAAACAGGGGCTAATCCCAAGCTACTGAGGTGACTCGTATAGAAATTACTTTAACACATTACAGAAGGAAAAACAGTTACGAAACGTAGTCACCTCAAACCAAGATGAAGGGGAACTCGAGGGGGTACATCACTTTCTATCCCAGATTTACAGTTAAAGAGTTTATGAAGTTTTTACATTAGCCGGCAGAAAGTTACATTTTTAGAAAAGTAGGTTACGTAGTTGACGATTCGGACCTTTCCCTCGGATTAAACTGTGGAGATAGCAAAAAAGAATAAAATTATGTGGCCATTACCTTGTAGATGTTCTGTTGACCGACGAAAGAGGTCGCCCGCCTCCTGTTTTGACACGCACACTCAATAAGATGACGATCAATTGGCCAAGAAACGTGAAAAGCCGCATTTTATAAACCCTCAGGGAAGGTTCGAGATCATTCAAGACTAAACCAGCCATACCCTCTCAATTTGATTGGTTAAATTCAAAAGTAACGCTCAAAATCGAACAAGAAGCCTCTGATAGGTGGAAAATTAATTGCAGAAATTACTGATTGGCTAGATTCAAAACTGGCGGAAAGAAAAAGGAAATTTTGCCAACCCAGAAATAAATGAACATCATTCAGTTACAAAAACCTAGAAGTACAAAACTTCTTTAAATCATAACTTCTTACACCTCGCACCAGGGTGCATGATCATAGTTTTTAGTAGTGTTATCTGTGGAAGAATGTCCAAACTTCTTGATGAATGGTAAACAAAACAATGATAAATTCACTCATTGTAGGCTACTGCACAATAACAAAATTACATCATATTTCTGTGGTGACATCTTCTGAGTAAAGTTCTAAGTTGGTCTAGTTTTAGTTTCACTGTTTTACCAATAGAGGGGTTCGTTTAGGCACTGAATTTGAATTTGGGGTGTACCTCCCGGTACACTTACTATTATTATTATTATTATTATTATTATTATTATTATTATTATTTGTGCTAAGGTGGAACCAACCTAATACCGATGTTATATCACTAAACGTGAAAATCATAATAGTAAATAGTACGACAACACACATCTCGGTAACTGTGGATACAGTATGAAAAGAAAAGGGATCTGTGTGTACCAGAAGTAACAAATTAAGGAACCTCCTCATTTAGACTCAAATCAAAGAGGATTTTGAATGCAGTCACATGAGTCATTAACATGTTGGTCCTCCACGTACTCTGAGGCACTCTTGAATGTGACATACCATTTCTGTCGAAAGTGAACTCTCCAACCCCATCCTAAACTTAATCTGGAGAGCTTCGCTCTTTCATTAGCGGATACATGCCGATTCCTTGGGCTTATTTTCGATAGCAAATTACCGTGAGAGTCAAACATGCGTCATTTGCGAGCTAAATGCACCAAGAAACTCAATATTATTTTCAGTTTTGTTGTGTCGGAACAGACTGGGGGCGATGGTATGTTGATAAACAGGGTTGAAAGTCAGGTTGTGAGTTTCACAAATAGGACAAGTCCTCTCAGTTTTAATTACTGCGTTGATGGGGTGAAAGTTCCTTTTGGGGATCATTGGGGGTATCTGGGTGTTAATATACGGAAAGATCTTCATTGGGGTAATCACATAAATGGGATTGTAAATAAAGGGTACAGATCTCTGCACATGGTTATGAGGGTGTTTAGGGGTTGTAGTAAGGATGTAAAGGAGAGGGCATATAAGTCTCTGGTAAGACCCCAACTAGAGTATGGTTCCAGTGTATGGGACCCTCACCAGGATTACCTGATTCAAGAACTGGAAAAATATCCAAAGAAAAGCAGCTCGATTTGTTCTGGGTGATTTCCGACAAAAGAGTAGCGTTACAAAAATGTTGCAAAGTTTGGGTTGGGAAGAATTGAGAGAAAGAAGAAGAGCTGCTCGACTAAGTGGTATGTTCCGAGCTGTCAGCGGAGAGATGGCGTGGAATGACATTAGTAGACGAATAAGTTTGAATGGCGTTTATAAAAGTAGGAAAGATCACAATATGAAGATAAAGTTAGAATTCAAGAGGACAAACTAGAGCAAATATTCATTTATAGGAAGGGGAGTTAGGGATTGGAATAACTTACCAAGGGAGACGTTCAATAAATTTCCAATTTCTTTGAAATCACTTAGGAAAAGGCTAGGAAAGCAACAGATAGGGAATCTGTCACATGGGCGACTGCCCTAAATGCAGATCAATATTCATTGATTGATTGATTGATTGATTGATTGATTGATTGATCGCACGGTGCTATTACTGTATAGGGTCTCTCATAAAAACACGGACCGTCAAGCGGCCTTTTTACTCTCAAGCAGCAGTAATTGAGGCCCGCTCATAGTTCTTGACCTTGCAAGGAGCGTGCACTTGTTTGACGAAGCAGTTGTCAGCCTGAATCTCAGCTCTTAACATGGTAAAACAGTTATTTTAAGCACGAGTCGGCTCGATTCGGTACGCGATACATTTATTCAGCAAATTTCTGGTGAAGTGCCACCTTCACGAGCTCAGATTCACGTCATTTTAAATACATAAATCTATATAAATAAAGTTGTAGGGGGTCCGCTGCCTGTAATTTCGTTTGTTTTGACAATTTTTCGGCTATTGATCCGTTTTAGCTGAACTCAAGACCGAAGTGGTGGTTTTTATTTTTCGTGTCTGTCTGTCTACTTTTTTCGACCATCACGGCGAAACGGCTGGATAGATCTCACCCAAACTTCATATTTAATGTATACTCATCCTGGGAAAGGTTTCTATATGCATATCGTTTTAAAAGCCTTTGAATAGACAGAGGGTTTATAGGAAAACCAAAGCGGTTTTATTGCATTTTCTCTTATACCATTGATTTTCTGTAAACTTCGTGGACCGTATGTGAAACGCCTTTTCATCATCAACAACTTTCTTTATGTTCATAATTTACCTTACTCTTAAAATGACGGAGAAAATTACTATTTTCTGCCGGTATCATACTCTGCATTGAGTGACCGACAGACCGACAACGAACATACAGTTTACCATGGAAATGTCTCTGCTTGCCAGCAAGGAAGTAACGTATTTCCATTTTCCTCATCATTCCTATAAATTCGTGGTTGTTCCTTGGGTGGAAAGCAAGAGAGGCGTCAGTCGTCCATTCTGTGGGATATTGGCGGAATATCGTTGGAGGTTATATAACCATCGTCGAATAGCTTAAGTAATAACACCATTAGTCATCTTCTTATCTGTTTACCTAAGAATCCCTGCGTCTAAATTTCTCCTGTTACCGATTTCTTATATCCATAACTCACACCAGCATAATTCATTAAGGGGCATATGATTTTCCAATACATTCACTTGGTATTTACATATTTGTCGTCATCCGGCTGTCCTCAGTTATAATCAATTTTCTATTAATTTCAACTTACTTAACTGTATTATTTTCTTCCTTAATTACTCCTTACGTATGCGAGCGCTAATCGCGAAAGCTGGACACTCTTTTCTTTGGGGAAATATTATAATCTATACAAATGTACAACTTTTGGCCCCGGAAAATATCGAAATATGGATGCAATTTTAACGACGGTGCAGACCTTCGTTTCGGGATAATTGGTGGCTAATTGGTAAGTCGTATCATAAATCAGAAAGCACAATCGCGTTTCATTTTGAAGAGATTTACAACTTTGGTCCGATGACTTTTTGTCGTATTTCTATCCCTTATACGTTAAATAGAGCTGTATTTCTCGATTCCAAATTACTTATACTGTTACAAGTATACGTTATCATTTGGCACACTTGTAGGAAAGACAGAATCATGACATTGGGCATGCGCATTGACATGACCAGTGGCCATGTGACAGCCAAATGTTATGAATCTAGCTATCACATGAGTATCAAAAATATAAAGTAGTATGTGAAAACTGTACAAAATTTCACCCCATTCAATGACTCTAATTCAATCTAGCCCATAAATATAGGAGATACGATAAGATGTCGTAGGACCAACCATGTAGAACACTGAAGGAGGCGTCTGATGATGTAAACATTACTCAATAGAATGGGGAGTTATAGGAAAAAACACAACATGTTTCTTACGTTTTCTCTTATACTATTTAAAAATCCGTGCACTCTACGTGAAACGTCGCTTCATGTTAAACACCTTTTGTTTTGTACAGTACATAATTTCGCTTCGTCATTGGACACTCTTTCGTTTGAGGGGAAAGTTCCAGGCCCAGAAAAATGTCGATGAAACAAAATTGCACTTTTCTCCTGTCCTAGATGGCCTAGCACAGCGGAGACGCTGCGTGATGCGGCTGAAAAGCTCATAAGTCTAACAAACTTATAATACAAAATTGGGACAGGATCTAGAATAAATATTCGTGAATGAGAACTCAGCAAAAATAAAGGAGGTAAAATCATAATTTATTCCGGCTAAAACATAAAGTTCAAATTCAAACGAAAACTAAACCCCAATAAAAATTTCCAAATTATATATAAAAAAAGAAAATTTACGATGTAAAATTCGTCACTAAAGGTCGTTCAAAGTATGTGGGTGAAGAACCCGGTCATATAAATTTCAATAACTTCGGAAACGTGAAATCTACCTATGTGTGACGAGATTGAGATAAGTCGACTGTGATTAGCTCGTAGGCTGCAACTAAGAACCGTCTCTTCCATGAATACACAAAGAAATGAAATGGCGTATGGCTTTTAGTGCCGGGAGTGTCTGAGGACAAGTTCGGCTCGCCAGGTGCAGGTCTTTGGATTTGACACCCGTAGGCGACCTACGCGTCGTGTTGAGGATGAAGTGATGATGAAGACGACACATCTACCCAGTCCCCGTGCCGGCGAAATTAAGCAAGGATAGTAAAAATCCCCCTACTCTGCCGGGAATCGAACCCGGGACCCCTGTGACCAAAGGCCAGCACGCTAACTATTTAGCCATGGAGCCGGACATTTAAATAATATTCGTCCTAGAAACAAAAAATAGCTGACGATTCCAGACAAAACGTAAACAACTGGGAAATGGATAAATCAGAGATACATGACTGTCGAAAATATCACTGCCTTCTGGATAAATTAAAGACAAGTGACTGTCGAACTCATCATTGCCTTCAGAATATTACTTTGAATTACCTCCGAGGGGAATAATAACGAGATAGACGATCGTCAAAAAATGCGATTAATGAGATTAATGACAATACACGGTAAGGGTTTTACGACTGCTTCGTAACGCCTGATATTCATCAAGTCTGGTCTGTCACTGATGTTCGTCATATATTTTACCTTCTCGAAGGAAATCAGCATTCCTACTTTTTCAGCTCTGTTAGGCTGTTAATTTTATTTATTGCTGAATCAACAGAATGACATAGGGTGCGCCCTGTCGATACTTAATCCTTCATTAATTCAATATTTAATATTCATACATGTTGCGAGAGCCGCCATTCTCCTCCTCAGTAAAAAGTTACTAGTGGTGTTTACTCGCTGTATGAAAATTAAATATAAAATTAGTGAAGGATAGTAAATATTGGGGCCGGGCTGAGTGGCTCAGACGGTTAAGGCGCTGGCCTTCTAACCCCAACTTGGCAGGTTCGATCCTGGCTCAGTCCGGTGGTATTTGAAGGTGCTCAAATACGACAGCCCCGTGTCGGTAGATTTACTGGCACGTAAAAGAACTCCTGCGGGACTAAATTCCGGCACCTCGGCGTCTCCGAAGACCTTAAGAAGTAGTTAGTGGGACGTAAAACAAATAACATTATTATTATTACTAAATATTGGGCCAACGGCCGTAGCCGTGTTGAAACACCGGATCCCGTGAGATCTCCGAAGTTAAGCAACATTGGGCGTGGTCAAATGGCCACCCTACTCCAGCTCAGGCAACACCTCTGCGGAGGTTCGGACCTGCCTTCGGGCAGAATATATCCTTACCTTACCTTACTAAATATTGGGGATAAATTATTGGTTTAGAAACCAAACTCTACTAAGACAGGGAAGTGCATTGCCTCCACTTATATTTGTAATTGTTCTAGATGAAATTCTAAAGGAAACAAAGGCAAGTTATGGAGGGGATATGAAGATATTGTTGTGTGCAGATGACATAGCGATCTGGGGAGTCAACAATACAGAAGTGCAAATCCAGCTAGAGGCTTTAACGACAATATTGAGAATATGGTATGAAAATCAGTGTGGATAAGTAAGTGGTAATGTGATGACAAAGAGGAGAACGAGAAGGAAAAGGAATCGTTAGTATCAGGGGACGAAACCTTGAGGTTGTTGAATACTTCAAATATTTGAGAAGGGAAATAATGCCAGATGCCAGGTTGGATAAGATCAGCAGAAGGGTACAAGCGGGAAGTACGTTTCACCAGAATGTGAGTAACCTGGTGTGGAACAGGGAAGTTGCTATGAAATGTTAAGAGATAATATACAAGATGTGTCCATCATAGAGTTGGACTTACACAACAAGAAATGAGAGTAAAATCTAGGCCAGTGAAATGAAGTTCCTGAGGGGTATGGTAGGAAAGGCAAGTAGAGTAAGGAATCTGAGAGGTGAGGCTTCCACGGTGTGAAGAATTATTTAGTATATTTTCCGGGTTGAACCGTATTGTTGTACGGACAATAACAACAACACGGTTCAACCCGGAAAATATAAGAAATGTTGAGGTCAGAAAAGAGATAGGGGTAGAAAAACTGAATGATAGGATGGGGAAGAATAAATTGAAATGATTTGGATATGTTAGGAGGATGGAGGGAGGAAAGATACCAAAACAAGTGCTGGAGGCTAAGATAGGAGAAAAGAGGACAAGAGGGAGGCCCAGAGCAAGACGGATGGACTTTGTCAAGAACAGTATAAGAAAAAGAAGACTGGACTGGAATACAATTACTGAAGGGGATTGGTGGAAGGAGAGGCAATGGTAGAGAAGTGCCATCAACAGGAGCTGGACAAGGGAGAATGAAAATGATGATGATTAAATATTGACAGGGTAGATATAAGACAAACCCCTTGTGTTTTTCTATGAGTTTATGAATACGGGCCTATTGTGAACCAATATGGTTACATGTGTCCATACGGCTGAATCAATATCATTAGCAAAAATGATCTAGTCATTCGCAAACGCCAGGCAGTCAATGTACACGCCTCTGAGTCTGGGACCAAATTTGAAACGATCTTGGTTTGTTCTTCCTGGATGAACATTTTCCTCCATTCTTGAATGAATTTATGCAGAGCATTTTATTACATTTTAATTTATCGTCGTAGCACCTGGGAAAACGGATGTGTAAAATATTTCAGCTTTGAACTTTGCTCGGCTAATAATTTCGTGTGGCTATTTCTAGCCGAGTGCAGCCCTTGTAAGACAGACCCTCCGATGAGGTGGGCGGCATCTGCCATGTGTAGGTAACTGCGTGTGATTGTGGTGGAGGATAGTGTGGTGTGTGAGTTGCAGGGATGTTGGGGACAGCACAAACACTCAGCCCCCGGGCCATTGGAATTAACCAATGAAGGTTAAAATCCCCGACCCGGCTGGGAATCGAACACAGGACCCTACGAACGGAAGGCCAGTACGCTGACCATCCAGCCAACGAGTCGGACTGCCCGGTAAGGTTCTGTCATGTAATCTAACGAGGGGAACCCGAATTCCCAGAAACTTTGCTCATGCAAGAGGGGTCGAAATAAGCGAAACACACCTTTCACCTTATCCGTACACACTCGACCGTTTCCGACGTGCTTTACTTTTCTTTTAGAGCGTAACAAGTACAACCGACGCGGTGGCGCCTGTTTATGAGTTTGCACCCCATGTTCAAATTCTGATATTTCACTTTGCCAGAAGCTTTAAATAATAGTAACATATCTATACTTTTTACAGGTTACTTTACGTCGCACAGACACAGATAGGTCTTATGGCGACGATGGGATAGGAAAGGGCTAAGAGTGGGAAGGAAGCAGCCGTGGCCTTAATTAAGGTACCTGGTGTGAAAATGGGAAAACACGGAAAACCATCTTCAGGGCTGCCGACAGTGTGGTCCGAAGCCACTATCTCCCGAATACTGAATAATAATAATAATAATAATAATAATTATAATAATAATAATAATAATAATAATAATAATAATAATAATAATAATAATAATAATAATAATAACACTGACCCCAACTGCCAAGTTACAGACCTTTTAAACTGCTGCCGTAGAGGCGCCCTGTTCACCAGTTTTGTTTCAACGTCCGATTGTGACGCGGCTTGGGAGTGAAGGTGAAACTTTATATCGGTTGCTATGGGTGGTGGTGATTATTGTTCTAAGAGGAAGGACAACTAACTGGCCATCTTCTATTAACACTAACCACAGATACATTAGGGGTTCCGAAACTTTGAAAAATAAAAGTATCGGCCTTGGATTCCCGGCTCTGCCACGAAATTTGAAAAGAGGTACGAGGGCTAGAACGGGGTCCACTCAGCCTCAGGAGGTCAACTGAGTAGAGGAGGGTTCGATTCCTACCTCAGCCATCCTCGAAGTGGTTTTCCGTGGTTTCCCACTTCTCCTTCAGGAAAATGCCGAGATGGTACCTAACTTAAGACCACAATATTCATCTTCTTCCTTTAAGACTTCATGCCGTAATCTAACATTTCCTGCATCACCTGCCTTCGTTCGACCGCACTCCATTACGTTTGTTTTTGACTTATTTATCATCATCCTGCGTTCCGTCTCCAAGACTCTGTCCATACCATTCAGTAATTTCTCCAGATCATTTGCAGAGTCAGATAAAATAACAATATCATCGGCAAATATCAGGGTTTTGATTTCCTCTCCTTGGACTTTGATTCCCTTTCCAAATTTCTCTCTGATATCCTGTATCGTCTGTTCTATGTAAACACAGAAAAGGAGAAGGGACAACTGAAGCCTTGCCTCACTCCTTTCTGGATTGCTGCCTCTTTTGCAAAGACCTCGATTCGTATCACTGCAGATGGATTTTTGTATAGATTGTAGATAATTCTTATTCCTCCGTATCTGATCGCGATCACCTTCAGAATCTCAAACAGCTTGGTCCAATCAACATTATCAAATGCCTTTTCTAGATGTACCAAAGCCATGTACGTGGGGTTGTCTTTCTTAATTCAGTAAAGTCAGGATTGCTTCACGTGTTCCCATATTTCTTATGAAGCCAAATATTGATCTTCTCCCAACTCAGTTTCAACTTGTCTTTTAATTCTTCTGTATATAATACGTGTTAAAATTTTGCAGGCATGAGTTACCAAACTAATGGTGCGGTAGATTTGTAGAATTTTTCGTCAAATGCAGGCGTCGTTGATATGTGTTGATTTTCCAACACAGGATTTCAAAATAATGTTGCAGATTTATTCTTTCTTTTCCTGAAAGGGATGGGTAGCAGATTTAGAAGACATTTTTCCGCGAACGAGTTGCTGTTCGAGCGTACGGCGACGGATACTTTAAATCATGCTAATACTTCAATTTCGGTTATTTTTTTATGAAACCAGAATGAGAATTGCGCCTGAGGGCTATGATAATGAATGTGTAAAGTTTTTATTTACTTACTGTAGCTGTGTCTGTAAAAAAATGAAATAGCGTATGGCTTTCAGTGCCGGCTTTGTCCGGGGACAAGTTCGGCTCGCCAAATGCAGGTCTTTTGATTTGAGGCCTGTAGGTGACCTGCGCTTCGTGATGAGGATGAACTGGTGATGAAGACGACACATACACCCAGCCCGCGTGCCAGCGAAATTAACCAATTATGGTTAAAATTCCCGACCATGCCGGGAATCGAACCCGAGACCCCTGTGACAAAAAGCCAGCACGCTAACCATTTAGCCACAGAGCCGTACGCTGTGTCAGTTATGATGATTAAATGTGACACGTATAATGTTGATACTCTAATACTTCTACCCATCACTAAAATGCTTAAGTAATATTTTATCTTTTTAGGTGATATTTTTCTAGTTTTTAGGGCATAAGTGCTTGCGTATTTTGTACTTCTTTAGGTCATAAACTCCCGAACCCTGGTTATAGTTAATTATGACTATAATGAATATTATGTTGGAGTATCGATGCACTAATTCTGAACGCGTGTCATCAGGTGAGATTCCTGCTGAGTTCGCGCTGTAGTTTATAGACAGAGGAAACAAGGAAGGAAGCAGCTAACTTGTTGATGTAAGTTTCTCCCACCTGTGTCGTGAGGATGGAAGTACTGAACGATATAACAGGGAGGAAATACATGTGGGAAGAGAAGGACGAGAAACTTTTACATTTGAAGAACAGAAAAATATCCTCGCAGCGTCGTACGGAGAGAGGAACCTAATTCAAAGGCGCGGAATGTAAATTATCGGAGTTTTCAGGCAGGCGTCTGCAGCTTGGGACTGTGAGAGGTGGGGGCCCAACCCTACCTCTGGAGCGAGTGTATTCCCTGCGCCGACTGGAAGAATGAATACGTCTTACTTCTCCATCGTGTGTTATTAGCCCGGGAGAGCCTCACATGAATAATGCCAAGATTAGCACTGTCTCTCGCCTTCACACACAATCACCATCTAAATATTCTCTCCTCTTCTCCCGAGGATTCAAATCGAAATATCGCGCCCAATAAGACTGAACGTCTCTCCTTCCTTCGCCAGACACGGATACACCTCTCTCCAGCAGGAAAGTGAATTATTTATCTTACAGCTTCCAACGCATTATGGACCAGAAACTAAATCTAGCCAGTTTATTGGAACTGTAAGGGAACAGTAGTGGGTGCATCCCTGTTGATTCCTGGTTGAAAGTTGCTCCTAAGTTATCCCTTCAGTTGAACTCCAGTTCGCACATAATTTGACATTAATTGTTTTCCTGCAGCCTATGCACATTTTGTATGTTAAACGTTTGGCTACGACAGTAAAACAAATTAATGATAATTATGTTCACTAAGGGGACAACGACCGACCCCATGGTGTAGGGGTAGCGTGCCTGCCTCTTACCCAGAGGCCAGGTCAGGGATATTTACCTGGACCTGGGCTGGTTCGAGGTCCACTCAGCCTACGTGATTAGAATTGAGGAGCTATCTGACGGTGAGATAGCGGCTCCGGTCTAGAAAGCCAAGAATAACGGCCGAGAGGATTCATCGTGCTGATCATACGACACCTCTTAATCTGCAAGCCTTCGGGCTGAGCAGCGGTCGATTGGTAGGCCAAGACCCTTCAAGGGCTGTAGTGCCGTGGGGTTTGGTTTGGTTTAAAGGGACAACGAAGTTCATACGTTCGGAAATCAAAACTATTCTGACTGGTCGCTTCACGTATTACGCTGCGCGTGATAGTCCTAGTGCAACGTATCCATGACCTGATGGCTGGGTGTGTGAGTCGAACGACCTGCCCATTATCCATCAGTGATTTTATGGTTGTAACATGTTTGTCGATTGTTTGTTGTTGTTTGAGCTAAGCGTGTTCAGGTGATATCTTCAAATACTGTCGATCACCGGGCGAGTTGGCCGTGCGCGTAGAGGCGCGCGGCTGTGAGCTTGCATCCGGGAGATAGTAGGTTCGAATCCCACTATCGGCAGCCCTGAAAATGGTTTTCCGTGGTTTCCCATTTTCACACCAGGCAAATGCTGGGGCTGTACCTTAATTAAGGCCACGGCCGCTTCCTTCCAACTCCTAGGCCTTTCCCATCCCATCGTCGCCATAAGACCTATCTGTGTCGGTGCGACGTAAAGCCCCTAGCAAAAAAAAAAAATACTGTCGATCCTGTCTGTGATTTGCCTACATTATAACTAATGCACTTAAGTGTATTGGAATTTTAGAAAATTAAAATCATATTAGAATAAAAATTGCCCCGTTGCAATGAAATTAGTATAACTCAGGTTCATGTGTATTAGAACGAGAGAGGAGTGCCTATGTCAAATAAGTATATTTAATAATAATAATAATAATAATAATAATAATATTGGCTTTAAGTCCCTCTAACTATTTTGGACGGTTTCTGGAGACGCCGAGGTGCTGAAATGTTGTTCTTTTACCAGCCAGTAAATTGACCGACACGCGGTTGACGCATTTGAGCACCTTCAGATACCACCCAACTGAGCCAGGGTAACACCTGTTAAGTTGGAGTAAGAAGGCCAGCGCCTCAAATGTCTGAGCCACTCAGCCCTGTCAATGGATGGCTTTCCAGATGCATCGCTCACTCCTGCAACACTTTATTCCTAAATGTTGTTCCGTCCCCTATCTCTTCCTCCTTGACACCCACTTCTGCTAGGTCGTTCTGCACCTATGGAAGTGATCCATACTGTGTTTTCCACTTTTATTTTAAGAGGAGTATATTGTTAGCCTACCTCTCTTAATTCATCCTTCTTTTCGTCATCGTCATCGGAATTGTTTGGATTGATTTATAGTGTTCTGGTTCTAACTCTACCAGAAGGAGTGTTGATCATTTTGCAACTTCTTTGGACCCAAAGATTTTCGAAAAAACTTTGTCTTTTTTTCAAGGTCTGAGTGTGTCACCATTGACGGTGTTTCTGCTCCATAAAGGCACTCCGTTCTGACCACTGGGCAGTAATGTTTTAATATGCACTGAATGGAGATAGATTTAGACTTGTATGTGTCATGGCATTGTCTGAAAGCCATCTCCATCCTCCTCACCCTCTATTTTAATTCCTCCTTTTTATTTCCATTGGGAGTGAGAATTTCTTCCAGGAATTTAAATTTATGAACGCGATGGATGTCCACAAATTGATTTACAATTCTGTCCGTGTCATCTGCTATGTCTGAGTCTGTGAATGCTGTTTTTTAAGGGGAAATACTTAATCCCGTTGTTCTTCTTCTGCTTAGTTACGGCCGGATGTGGACCACGTTATTTCAGTCGTTTGCATCCTTGAGCTTTAATTCTTTCCCAGTATTTCCACATTCGCTTTCTGTGAGCGTCCTTTCTTTCATCAGTCCATTTCTTCTCTGTTTTCGGATTTTCTTGGAATCGCTGGTATTCTCGAATAATCTTCTGGAGAGGAACACAGTCCTGGATGTCTTCATTTGTGATATTTATTTCTTGAAGGTCTTTCTGAACTTCGGCGAACCTGGGTCCCTTGGTTTTCTTGTTTTCAAAGTTTTCAAAGTTTTCAAAGTTTTCAAAGTTTTCAAAGTCAATTTCTGTGAGCTCATACGTGTTATAAGGTCATAAAAATTAATCCTTCATTTGTCGAATGGTGCCCGTTATCCTCTGCACATGCAGGTAATGTTCATTGTTGTGCTGTCTCCTTTACTCACCATTTTCTTTGATTGGTCCTAGGATCTTCAACAGGAATTTCCTTTTTTTGCCTTCTAACTTTTCAATTAGACCCTTCCAGTTCAATGCAAGGCATTCTACTACATACAGAGCCTCTGGACGAATGACTGAACGATAATGCCTAAGCTTCGCGTTGATGATCACTGACCATTTGTTGTACACATTTCTAGTTCTTCTTCTTCTTCTTCTTCTTCTTGCGTTAGGGCCTACTAGGGACCAAGTTCCAATTTCTATTCTTCATCCTTTGTTGTTGTTCGTTCCTTTTCTTCCAATATTCCTTCATTGTTTCACAATGTTTCCTTTTTCTTTTTTCAGACCACTTTGTGCCGGTTTTCTTTGCCTCCCTCCCTTGGAATCCTTCCATCTTTAAAACTTTATTCCTGAAAGTTTCTCTTTCCATTACTTCTTCTTCTTCTCTGATGTTGTTTCTTTCCAATTCTTTTATGATTTCTTGAATCCAGGTGGTTGTTGACTTTTTCTTCCAAAGATACGTGAAGATCTTTTTGGTTAGTCTACTGTCGTCCATTCTGTAAATATGTCCAAAAAGTAGTACTCTTCCGTACTGTTACAGATATGTTTTCCGTGTTCTTATAAATTTCGTTATTACTTCTTAATTTCCAATATTCTGTCGTTTTTAAAGGGCCTAATATTTTTCTTATAATTCTTCTGTCTAGTACTTCCAATCTTTCAAGTCTATTATTAAATGCACAGAACTTGTATTTGGTACAGGCCGGTATCAATGCTGTTAACGTGGCCAAATTCTGGGCTGTTATTTTGTAAATAACTGTTTAGTTTCATGTAATATTGTAATTTCATATATTTTATCTAATTTGCATCTGTAATCTATATTGTGCTACTGACACGAATAAATAAATAAATAAATTGAGTACTAAGCATTCACTGGCATATAAGCATTACGGTTTCACAAATAGATAAACATTTTTTGTTGTATGTATTGTTATACCATATTATTATTATTATTATTATTATTATTATTATTATTATTATTATTATTATTATTATTATTATTATTATTATTATTGTTACGGGGTTACCCGTGGACCAGCAGAGGTGAAAGAAGGTGCCGGGGTGAATGGGTCTAACTACAAAATCAAAGTTAATTTAAAACTTTAACAAAGGTTATATTTTTTGAATTTCAACAATCAACAACAAAGCTTTAACAACTTTTCACTTAGTGAGATAACGATGACATAGCAATTTAGAAACAAGACTTAGAAAAATTCAATATTTCAACACTTTAGCACACTTGGGCTATAAGCCCCTAGTTTTACAATTTCTGACTTTCCAGCTCCAACTTTACCGAAGAGCATAAAATTAGAAAATGGCAAAAATCCCCTACTACCTGCAGCACTTGCTCCGTAATTTACAATATAAAGCCTTCTAGAGGCACTTTTGCAGTACTAAAAAAAAAAGAGCTAACGTGCTCTCCGTTTTCCCAGCCTATTCAAGGCGATATCAGAAAATTACAATCATTTGCCATCAAGGCACAACTTTCCAAATTGAAACAGGGGTATCTAGTAACCAACCTATTGGGCCGTAGCGGAAAGGAACAGGTTAAGTAAATGCCCCAAAACACAATTTGAACGGAGGCGTGAACTTGCACTCCTAAATATGCTTTCTTAAATCCTAAAAGGCACTAGGCCGATGAAACAGGGGCTATTCCCAAACTATGAAGGTGACTCGTATAAGAAAGAAATTTAAGACATTACGGAAAGGAAGAAAACCAGTTACAAAACGTAGTCACCTCAAACCAAAATGAAGGGGAGCTCGAGAGGATGCATCACTCTCTATCCCCGATTAGCAGTTAAAGATGAAGTTTTTACATAAGCCGGCAGAAAATTACATTTGTAGAAAAGTAGGTTACATGGTTAAAGTTTCGGACCTTTCCCTCAGGTTAAACTGCGGAGCTAGCAAGAAATAAAGATGTTAACTGGCCATTATCTTGCTGAAGAACTGCTACCTGATGAAAGAGGCGCCTCCCGCCTCCTGCTTGACACACATACACTTAGTTAGATGTTGATCAAATGGCCAAGAGACGTGAAAATCTGCAGTTGATATACCCTCGGGGAAAGTTCGAGACCTTTCGTGAATAATCAAGACACACCCACAGGGTTTTATTGGTGGATATAAAAGTTACACACAAAATCGAAGAAGAAGCCTGTGATAGGCTGAAAATTAATTACAGAAATTCGTGATTGGCTATATTCAAAACTGGCGGAGAGAAAGATCAATATTGCCAACCCAAAAATGATTGAACATAATTTACTAAAAAATAACTTATGAATACAAAACTTCTTCAAAAACGTTCTTTCACTTCACACCAGTGTGCATGATTATAGTTTTCTAGCCGTGACATCTATGAGAGAGGGTCTAAACTTCTTGATGAACGGAAAACAAAAACAAGTTGAAAGTCACACAGTGCTGGAAACTTCACAATAACAAAATTACGGTAGTGACATCGTCTGAGAAAAGATTTAAATAGGTCTAGTTTCAAGTTCAGTGTTTCTCCTGTACAGGAGTTCTTTTAGGCGCAATATTTAAATGTGCGGCGTAGAGGTGTACCTCCCGGTACAATTATTATTATTATTATTATTATTATTATTATTATTATTATTATTATTATTATTATTATTATTATTATTATTATTATTATTATCTGGAACGGCTATAGCTGATATCTGTCCCTCATCTCTGGATGAGTAGACTTGCTGCCGGAATGTCTAAGTTTGTCAATATTTAGACAGTAGTGTAAGCAGTCCTCGCATTAGTAGTCTTGCCCCAATCTTGAATTATTTCCATGTGAATGGCACATTGCGCTGTGGTCAACATTAACCCCAGGTCATTTTGACCCCCCGGCTATTTCCATGTGAATGAGCCATTTGCATATGAACAGGACGACCAGTAGTTGTCCTGGAGTGAGACGTGTTTGGTTTGGTGGCCTTGATCGATACGGCTCCACCATTCTCTTAGTTTCCGGTTGTCTCAATACTGCCTTGGCTCGTTAATTAATTAATACGAACTGTTTCTTGTCATTATAAAGACAATTTTGTGCTATCATGTCGCTAACTAACTGTCACCTTGTTTGCCCTACTTTGCATCTTCAGGGGGTTACTTTGCATCAAAAGTGAAAAGAGAGATTTACCTCCATCTGCTGGACAGGAAGCTAACTGAAGTTAATTATTGTTGTCATAGTCAACTTCAAAGAATACTTTCAAGAACTTTCACAGATATTCTCCCCATTTTGGTTACTCTGTTTTCATGTGTTCATTATCGTGACCATAAATTATTCAAAAAGTAGTCGAAAAAATCCATCCAAGTGATAAACTACTCTATTACTTTAGGAATAAATCCCCCGAAGAGACTGGGTAAACGGGCATTTTTTCGTGTTCCTGAACTTGACGGGAAATTCTTAAATTAAGCTAGATAGTTTTACTTTGAATACAGTGTTTGCTGTTGGCAATTGTATTTTGTTGGTTAGATTGTTGTAGGATTTGGATTACAATTGCAGTATTTAATTCCATTAAAATGATTCTTTCTTTCTTTCTTTCTTTGTTTAAAATATGTCATTTCTCATGCGAAACCTGATATTAGTACCCATAACATGACGTCCTTTGTTTCTTCACATACAATTGGCCAATTGCATATTGTAACTTTGCATGTGGTCACTTTATTCAGTGAAATTTGCTGATGGATATATAACCAGTAATGAAAAGTTACCAGTTCATATAGGTTACTTCGAATCAGTATTTAGATCACAATAAAACGTGAGTAGGCTATAATAGAATTGTTAGGTCATTAATATACACGCGTATATTCCTATTCATCCGCACACCATATTTGAAGAGTTTTAAGTATTTTCCGGCGTTGTAAAGTCTCCGAAACAATGTTTTTCCCTTAAGAAATATAAAACGTCTATTACATTTTTTACAAATTATACCCATTTCACGGTACGGTAAGCTTAATAAAATATGGATACTGTTTATAATTATCAACGCATCTGGTTTGTTTGAATGCATCATATTTTCTCATGTTCAGGCCTATCTGGTACATATTTTAATAACGTAATATTGAAGGTTAGTAATTTGGGTATAAAACTGAAAATAGGTACGAATTAATGGGACGATCTAGACATTTAAAACTGTGTGCCAGAAAATTTGACACTCCATAGAGTTCAAGGGAATTTAAACATTCTCCAAATTCCTCAAGGTGGATGACCTGTGAGTGGTTTGAAATTGGAGCACAGAAGCAGAACAGCAATAATATGAAAGAGTAAGATTTTTTCATCCAGTGGAATTCTTTTCCCAGAGTCCAAACATGGGCTTGAAAGTGCCCTTAATTCCGAATTAACCTTTAAGCTCAACTTCTGAGATAGTGCTAAAGGAATATTTTAAGAAATTAAGGATCTAAGGTGCACAACGTATGGTGCCTTGGGCACCTTTTAGGATATTTTAAGTTATTTGTGTGAAATCTGAAGACATAAATCCTAAGAAGCCTGGGATACTAATATCGAAACACTTATTTCTGCTCTGTTGCTATATGCCGTGTTTTTAATCCCAGTAGCAGTAACTATATTTTCTCGAATCCTGGAAGCTAACTATTTAGACGCCTTCTTTGGAAAAAATTTTAGGTACCTTATGAAGTTATTCAATTCCGTTTGACTAAAGCCTGATATTTCTGACGAAGTTTCTTGGAGATAAATATCGCGTTGCTCAGCATAGCTTCCTTTTTCACTATCCGTGGAAGGGTGTTAAAAATGTTGCGACAAATATCTCCTCTGAATGTAGAAAAAGAGGTCTCGCGGGCGCCAGAAGAGGATACCCTCACTTACACCGGTTGTTCCCATTGATGCCCTTAATATTTACCAAATTAAATTACAGTTACTACTTTGGTTGATTAGTTCACGCCATACCAATGGGATACCAAATTTTGTGCACTTCCTTTTCCTGTTCATCTACTGTGTGTGGCAGATGCTCTTTACACGTTTTAAACTCGAGGTGTGGTGTCCAAGGATTATTTTGGTCCCCCAGTTTTACTGTGAAATAGAAAAAATAAGCATTAGTTTGTTTGAAACATTTCCTTTGTTATCAAGCAATGTCAATGCTTAATGCTTGTTGTTTAAAGGGGGCCTATCATCTAGGTCATCCACCCGTCAACGTTTCTAAGTGGTGGGAGAAACGTAGAGTACACATCACAAACATGAACAGCAACAGAATAACAAGATCAAAGATATAATGTACACAGATAAGTAACAAAATAAAGGAATAATATTCAATAACAGCAGCAGTATCTCAAAATGTAGAGCTCCTAAACCGAAATGGATAATATTTTCGGAATCCGTGGCGCAGAAATACCCAGAATCAGATCGAAAATTCCGGGCACCACGACAAAATAAATTTTGTTCCCCGGTGTAATAAAGGGAGCTCCGATGAATTTTCTCTTTACAATTTGCTCTGCGTCGCACCGACACAGATAGGTCTTCTGTCGGCGATGGGGTAGGAAAGGGTTGGGTGTGTGAAAGGAGCGACCGTGACCTCAATTAAGGTACATTTTCCTGGTGTGAAAATGGGAAAGCACGGAAAACCTTATTCAGGCCTTCCGACAGTGGGGTTCGAACTCACTATCTCCCAAATGGAAGTTGATAACTGCACAGTCACTTGCCCGGTCCCAATGAAATGATTCGCTGGTTAACAATAGCAGAGGCCGCGGTGGGGGTGGGGGTATCTTGAAACAGATACACTTCCTAGTGAACACCATTAATCCGGATTAATTTCTGGTATTTTCTGTCCGACCAATAAATATCAGGATTAATTAAAATAACCTTGGTAGATGGTACAAAAGGCAGTGAAACAATAACATTAGGTAAAAACGCTTGTATTGACACACAAAATAATAAAAACTAAATAAAAATTAAGGGAATAAATATACGTGCATATTTTACTTCATGCGTTTACTGTATGTTCTTAAATTTTCAAAACGTTATGGACCTGGTTCACCGTCTTAATAAAATTACCTATGAAACACGATCCATTTGATATGTAATATGCACTCATTGTAGAATATTTTTGTTAAAACTTATTGCGAATTGTACGTTCACCGTTAGTTATGAATAACCTCCGACTTCTGATAGCAAAAGTCTTCAGATGTTGACAACTGTTACCTGCCGATGTCTGCAATGTGCTGTAAGTTAGGAACCAGTATGTATGTAAGGGAAAGTCAATTTATTAGACGATGCATCAAATGGAACAGTGCCTCAGTGAGTGGCGATAAAGGATATCCGAGCTATACAAGCAATAGAAAATGCAGTTGAACTAAATGTTCACGTAAGAAAAAAGGTAAACAGTGTCATCATTGTCGCGCTTAAATAAAGCTTACATTTTTGTAGCCACGTGAAGACTTTTAGTAAACTGTATGTAAATATCATTAACTAAAAAAATATTTCTACCTATCTCAAAATATTAGTTCTTTAAATTTGATATTTATATATTTCATGAGCGTATTCAATTTCAGACGTATTATCGGACATTTAACACTTTCAACACTACCATATTTTAACATGGACATTGGCAGTGTACGGGTTCTTTTTCCTGAATTTTAATACATTATTATTATTATTATTATTATTATTATTATTATTATTATTATTATTATTATTATTATTATTATTATTATTATGTGAAGGTCTCGGACATCCGAAAAAGAAGTTAATCAGGAAGTAAATATCTAAAGTATTTTAATTATAGAGGAGAATCGGGTAATGTGGAATACCATTTACTTTTGGCAGTATAACTTCTTACCGAAATCAGTTATGAAATATAAATAAATATGGTTTGAAAATTCAAATAAATTATTTCTTTCAAAAAGTTGCACTTGGTGGGTAATACGGAATAGTCGGCTAATATGGAATAGTAGGGTAAATAATATGTAAATTAAAATACAGCTTCAATAAATTCTTTCAGTTATATTTAAGGAACGTTCTTACAGGTGGACGTACAGAAATTTTAAAAAATCGAAAGAATACAATTGGTAATTAACTTAAATGATAATCTGTATACACTAATTATTCAGAGTTTTCTTTTTACAGTCACTTGTTCATTCAGTGAAAAACGTCACAGATGCAGAAACTGAGATCTATAGGTAGTTACATGTTATAATATACCAGGATTAATGCAATTAACTTTAATTAATTTTACACCTCATTTTACTTTGAAACTAAAACAGTATTCCATATATCCCGACACACCATGTTTGAATTAAAGGATTCGCCATGCCATTAACTTTGCACAACAAGGAAGTTACACTGGTGTAGCAATATAAGCA
Organism: Anabrus simplex; assembly: GCF_040414725.1. Taxonomy (NCBI): domain Eukaryota; kingdom Metazoa; phylum Arthropoda; class Insecta; order Orthoptera; family Tettigoniidae; genus Anabrus; species Anabrus simplex. The sequence goes on from NC_090269.1 coordinate 31,785,533, forward strand.
ACTCTTGTACAATATGTAACATTGGATTTCCCAGGACTAAACTCAGTGTTGGTAATTAATAAAAGCTTTAAAAGAATTACCTACAAAAACTTTTCAAATATGAAAAACAAATATTCTTGCTCCACGCACTAACCTCACTCACGAGCATGTCGAAACTGAATACAAAGCATCATGAGAACATTTACCGTAATTCGACGAGTTTCCACCTAAGAGGAGTACCTTACAGGCAAGATATTGTGGTATTCCATATTACCCGATTCTCCTCTACTAGTGTTACGAAAAACAGAAAAAATATACTACGAGAAAAACTTTAAAATTCAAGCTTTACCAATGTGCCTGCTCAAACAATAAAAAATAATCGTTTAATGTAGCTACTTAAGCCACAAATACACAAGTGCATTTGAAATACATAATTTACCTATTTAGGAATGGTTCGTTTGGTATAGTAACCTGAAATCATTGAGCTATGCGGAGTCCAACCTTACACTCCTTGCACCATACAGTATTTTCTTTTCGCGGTACAGGTGAATAATCAGCCTGCTTCTCTTCGCTTGAACGAAAAAATAATCCCAAATTTCGGGAGAGGTGAAGTACTTCTATCGGTTGTATTCGGAGTAAAATAATGCAACCAAAAGGCTTGCACTCGAAAGTGACATAACAAATAAAGATCTTGCCCGAACTGTCACCTCATATGTTATCTGGTTCGTAAGCAGAGTATTCATCACTGTCTACAGTATTTCTGAGTTCGATTCTCCCGATAAAATATCCAGGATATCATTATCATTGAGCCGGCGTGAGGACACGTTTGCACAGTACACAGGTGACAGCGCGACAGATTTAGCGCGCTCAGCACCCGGAACATCGAGTTAAGGTCACGGCAAGGAGAAACTACCATTTTTGTCGTATTCTAGTGGACACTAGATAAACTACTACCTCCAAGCAAAAAACGGAAACCGTTTGGGATTAGTGCAGCTGCCTATACGCGAAAATCACGCCCGTACGGTATACGGGCGCCGTCCACAACAAGGAAATCAATATGCCCGTATCCCGTACGGACATAGTGTTGAAAGTATTTGGATAGTTTTTGATATTATAAGTATACTTAGTTTGATTTAATAGTTATATTTACCAGACCTTTTTTTTTAATTCTGTTCATGTTAAGCATTGTTTCACATTTTTTAAAACATTAAAGTGTAATTTAGCACGTGGCACTATACGTAGGCTCCTTTTTAATGAATTTCTGGAACGGATTCAGATTACAAAATTCCAGAATCAATCCTTTGGAAATCGCCACTGTACGAGGATCTTAGTCCATTTTAAAATCACATCTGTATTCACAGTCCCCTTTATGTTCCCGTTGATGTCCTAGTAACGATTGTATTGTTATTTACTTATTTCTTTTGTATTTCCAAATGTATAATGCTACAGACTTGTATTAATCTTTGAATTTTTAGAGTTATTTATCAGAGGGTGTTAATATTTAAAAATAATGTTGTTATTGTTTTATGTAGTTAAACTTTGTAGACCCTCCGTGGATCAGGCGGCAGCGCGGCGGCCTCTCACCGCTGGATTCGGTGGTTCAAATCCCGGTCACTCCATGTGAGATTTATGCTGTACAAAGTGGAGGCGGGACAGGTTTTTCTCCGAGTACTCCGGTTTTCTCTGCCATATTTCATTCCAGCAACACTCTCTACTATCATTTCATTTCATCTGTCAATCATTAACCATTTCCCCAGAAGACTGCGACAGGCTTTGGCCATCGGCACAATTCCTATCCTCGCCGCAAGATGGGGGCTTCATTCATTCCATTCCTGACCCGGTCGAATGACTGACAACAGCCTGTGGATTTTCATTTTCAGTTGAAATTTGTCCTTGTGTTAATCCCGAATGTCTGAAATGTCGTCGAGTTTCTCAATTAACACATATCTATTACGTTTGTATTTATACTTTCGGTGAGCCTACATTCTTAATCTCATTTTAAATAAACAATTTAGTTCAAGCTCTAGTAGAACAGTTTAATTGTTGTCAAATTCTGGAAAACTCTCATTATGAATATAGTAATGCCACGAGAGATATACGTTGACAGATTAAAATGTTTGAATGAACTAGGTATAGATGATAGAGAGTCTATGGCATATAAACTATCGAATGACATACGCGGACATTTAATAAGAGAGGAATTTAAAACTTAGTGTATCTTACGAACAAATGGTAAAGACGTCATTCTCTATGAAGACTGTCCCTTCACTAACAGATGGCTGGAAACGAGAACAGGAATCAGGAGTTCTGAATGGAGAGATGCACTCAAATTACAAGGCGATGTCGCTCCCGAAAGGGCCATCCACGGGACCCCCTGTAGACACTCTTGTGAGACAGAAACCTTAGCACACGTCCCAGGCTCTTATCCGCACGATGAACTCTTGCGGAACGCCTGACGCCATCGAATTAAGAGCAAGACAGCAGCTTCTCTTTCAGGAAATTATTATGAATTTTTTGAGGATGTCCACTGCATTGCTAACTACGGGAGTACCAGAAGAGTACAATCGACAAGAAGAACAAGCCGAGTTTCATAATCGATCCAAGCACACGATTTGAGACAGACTGTCAGCAGTCACAGGTAATTGACCGCGAGGAAGAAAGATATATGAACCGACAGTAACATATTTAGAAAAGAAATTCGGATTGGAGAAAGTCTCTGCCTTTGGCTTAATGATCAGCAGCTGTGGAACTATTCCAAGGAAATTCCTAAATTTCTACAAGTTACTTCCAATTTCTCAGCTATTAAGCCAAGAAGTGGTCATTTTAGTACTGAAAATCCAGTACAAATTCTGAGGAATCATTTATGTGGTTTATTGTTAACTATGAGTAGAGGAAGAAAAAATTAATTTTCAAACAGTTTAGCATATAAACTATAGCATATCTTATTTTTAAAACTGAAAATGCTATTCTTTATCCTATGGCAATCTACAAAGGCAGAAATAAATGAACTAACCCATTTTTAAAATTATGTAAAAGCACCGGTATAAATGAATAATATTAATCTGTATTTATCATAAGTTACAAATAAAATAACAGCCTGCATTTTTTTACAATTTGCCTTATGCCGCACCGACAGAGGTAGGTCTTACGGCGACGATGGAATAGGGAAGGGCTAGGAGAGGGAAGGAAGCGACCGTGGCCTTGATAAGGTACAGCCCCAGCATTTACCTGATGTGAAAATGGGAAACAAGGGAAACAATCTTCAGGGCTGTCGACAGTGGGGTTCGAAACCACTATCTCCCTAATGCAAGCTGATAGCTGAGTAACGCAAACCGCAGCCACTTGCTCGGTAATTTGCAATTAATTATACTTACAGTAACATGTACAGTTTGTACACTTACGTGCAAAAAATCTTGTCCATATCCGTAGAACACAAGTTTTTCCTTCCGTAAGGTTTTCACATTTACCTAACTCCACTCAGCCTTTACTGCTTCCCTCTTTGACCGGCTTGTAGGAAATCCGAAGAATCAAATATAAACCAATGAACGATATTACATACGGTGTGAAATTAATTGTGGTTCGGAAATACAGTCCTTTCCATTTTTGCCTGGAATCGGAGTAACATAGAGAGTGGGGCTAGTCCAATGCAATATGATTAGGCATAATTGGTAATTATGGCCCTGAAAAGGGCTTCACTGTTGATATTTCTGGTGCGAAAGGATCAGCCGTCGGAGAATATGCATGTCCTGATTGGTATTCATCATCCCATGCCAGACAGGTGGATGCGGCCTTCAAGAGACATGCGGGCTAATGACTGGCTGCTCCAGTTGACAAACTCTATTGTCTTGCTGGGATTGCTCCACCTAGTATTCGAAGAAAATTATCTGCAGACAAGGAGAGGACTAGAGTGGAGCAACAAAGTACTCATAGCCATACACCTCCAGCCCAGAGACTGAAGTCAAGAGAGACTTTCCTACGTCTGAGGAATAAAGTGGATCAGCTGACACTGCAAGAGCACAGCTTTGGAAAGCTAAGGTCCTCGTCAACCCAGGTCAGATGACAGTTGCAGAACGTTTGCCACCTGGATGTCATGAAGGCGGATCTGCCTGGAAGTCCTTGAAGAGATTAAGGACAGGAGTGGGCAGATCCAAAGTCAAGCCTGCGAGATGGGGCTATATCGATGTTAGCAACATCAAATGTGACTGTGACGAAGAAAAAACTGTGTAGCGTATGCTCCAGTGTACGTTTTGCCCATCTTCCTGCATTCAAGATGATCTTTTCCATGCAACACGGAATGCACTTGATATTCCAGGTTCTGGTCGTGATTGGAATGAAGTGCTTTGGTTTTTATCTGTGTTATCGTTCGTTATGTTTGTTACCGGTATGAATAATTAAACTTTGGAAATGATATTTCTGATACGATAATAATAATCATGATATGATTATAGGGTCGAACTTACAGAGGGAGAGATGGGTGTCACCCTCCACTCATCTTTTGATGGAGATAAACAATCATGTTGCTAGAATTACACAAAAGACGAAAGGAGGTTGACTCTCGAGGAAGTGGAGCTGTTAGAAATTTCTATTTGGACCATTTTTGGTTTTTGCTCAAAGGTGTACATTTTGAGAGAAAACTAATTTGATTCCTGGTCTCACTTGAGGCTCTGAAACGATTTTCATTCAGTCTCATGAGCCCAACTGAAGAAATACATCGAAACATGTTTAGGATCACTTCGGACCAAAGAGTTCCTGACTCTTTACGAAAAAGTAAAAGAAAAATTAGTAAATGTACCTTTGGGAAATTCACATGCTCATATCATAAATATATCTTTCCGTACAACGTATTACGCGATGTTACCTAGCAACAGTGTAGACTGTGACGTGAAGTATTGGTGGATGGCCATGACATACAGACCTATGGCCTGTGCAGCTCTCAAGATTCTGTTGCTAGGTAACATTGCGTCACACATTTTATTACATGAATATTTTCGGATGGCCTCCAACTCTGAGAGATACAGAGGTTCCATATCAGGTTATATATCGCCCAACAAAACAATAAATGAAAATATCTATAGCAATATAGCTTTACTTTCTCAATTTTAGTTACTAAATACAGCGCAAAACAGTACATTTAATACCGCGTAACCCGTCCTCTTGCATTGATGTACGCCATGATTCGTCTTGGCATTCTATCCATTAATTCATCAAAGTAATGTTGGTCCAAATGGTCCCGCTCCTTAATGGTGATTCTGCGTAGATCTTGACGAGTGTGGGTGGGTCGTAACGTACATAAATAACCTTTCCTTTATTTCAAGCATATTCGATAGGTTCCATATCCGGTAAATACGATGGCCACTGTAGTCGAGCGGTATCGTGGATGCCAAGGAAGTGATTAACAAGAACCGTATGATGGGCGTGCGCTTTATCTTCTGTTGAGATAAATTCTCCTCCAAAATGGTGGAGGAACGTTATCAGTATGGGTCGGAGGATGTCGTCCAGGCTAACATAGACCAGCATGACTAAGAGTAGGACCACTTAATGCCACCACAAAACATTAGGGAGCCACCAGCTTGCTGCACGTGCTGAACAGTGAAGCTTGATCAGACTGCCTCCAAACATGCGGCCGACGTCAGTCGTAAACAAGGCTTATGCGACACTTGATGACTTGATGACGATTCTGAACGTAATTCGGCATAACGTTTGGCTTATCTCTACCGCGCCCCATGATGGCCATGGACGTAGAGTGTGAAGATGTGCCTTGTCCAGCATGTTTCTCACGGTTTAAGCTGAAACGTGCTGACCTGTAGCTGCCTACAAATTATTATTCAGCGTGGTGGCGTTGCGTTCAGTGTTCTTCCGAGTTATAGGAAAGAAAAATCACTGATGAGGATAGTGAAACTTCTCTGCTTTCTTTGATTGTAACGGAGCTCGATAGCTGCAGTCGCTTAAGTACGGCCAGTATTCAGTATTCGGGAGATAGTGGGTTCGAACCCCACTTTCGGCAGCCCTGAAGATGGATTTTCGTGGTTTCCGATTTTCACACCAGACAAATGCTGGAGATGTACCTTAATTAAGGCCACATCCACTTCCTTACCACTCCTAGCCCGCTAATTTCCCATCGTCCCCTGTCGGTGCGACGTAAAAAAATTAAAAATAATAGTGTCATGCCTTGTTTACATACAGTAGTCATTTTCCGCGGACGGTAGGATTGTAAACTGTTAGGACTGAGATGTTAAGTGACTATGGCCTTAATTAAGGTACAGTTTGGCGTTTTCTTGGTGTGAACCTGGGAAACCACTGAAAATTCATTTCAAGACTGTCGATGTTTGAATTCGAACCCTTTATATCCAGAATGCAAGCTTACAGCTAAATGACCCGTACTGCTTATCCAACCTTTATAAGCGTAGTCATTATGAGGGAAATGTCAAAAATCTCACTAATGAAGCTGCATTGACGTACATTTTTATTTAACAGTTGGAAACAATCTTTGATAATAGAATTTCACTTTACTGGTGGAAGAAAGCAATAAATTCTGAGATGGAAAATAATGTCTAAATCTAATCTATTAAGCAAAGTTTTCATATCATATAAACACTATTTACATTTACAGTATATGAAATATTTCATCTTAAGAAATGTGTCTAGTTGTGTTCTGTGATCTAAGGTTTAATGCTGTTGGAGTTGTTTCAAAGGATTTTACCGTAGTTATGATATGTTGTGCTGCGGGTGAGTATTTCTTGGACGACATCATCACAACCGTTGTTGCAAACTCAACGATAATATGTCCGTAGTTTTCTTAAAGAATAAAGGCTTATAACCACGAATGAACGCTTGGAGACCTGAACTGCATGCTCTATGTAATTGACGGCATAGTGTTCTTATGTCATCTATCTTTTCCGAACCGAGTTCTTTTCTGATCCATAAGTTCTTCGTATTTTCCAAACCTCTGAGTGCTTTTAGACTCGATAACATACACACATTTACAGGTCTCCTTCCTGTGTTATTTCCTATTCACTTTCAACTAAACATTTTTCCCTGATCAACAATGCCACTTTGTTTATCATCTCATTAAGGTTATCCGTGTTGGAACCTTCCAGGCCATATATTCCTGTACTTCTCTTTCTCTTCCTCCCTATCTCGTGATAGCTCCTTAATTTCATGTCTCATTACCCTTTCTTCTAAGTCCATTACTCGATTCTTAATTTCCTCCAGGTTAGATTTTTTAATTCAGTCTCACCTTTATGTCGTTTAACTCTGCTAGTATGCAACTCTTCATCTCCTTAAGCTCCTTGCTCTGGTCTAAGCCCCCCTTCATTCATTCCATTCCTGACCCGGTCGAATGACTCGAAACAGGCTGTGGATTTTCATTTTCTCTGGTCTGATAACATTTCTTTGGTCTTGTCCACTTGACACGCACCTTTCATTACCTCCTTTAGCTTTTCATTGTCCTCCCAAGATAGTCCAGGGCCGGGGTTCATTTCAACACCACCAATCACTAGCAGAGCCGTAACTACCACTGCCGTCAACACCACCTGCGCTATATTAAGGGGACTGTTGACATCTTGAATGTATTTGATTTTTATCCTGCAAAGCCACCTCCCTTTAATGCATCTATACTGTCCAGTAGATACTCCCATTCTTGTATTTCACGCGCACGTGCTACTGACTCGCTATCAGAACTTCATATCCGCACACCTCGCCGGTTGGATTTTCTTAAAGAGTACCCTTTAACATTGCGCTAATTTTCTAAATTCTTCTTTGATTTTCTTCGCTATCAGTTCTAGATACACAAACATGTGAGTATTTATTTATTTATTTATTTATTTATTTATTTATTTATTTATTTATTTATTTATTTATTAACTCAGTCACCCACTCAAGGTCTCTAAGGGCCAAGGTCATTCAAAAGAGGCAGTACAAATTATATCAGAGAACAGACAACAGCTTATAGGTTGAAACCCCAACTTTCTTATTTCGTGATATGGAATTGCTTTCAGAATCCCCGATCACTAATAATCCTTAATATTACCTGCATTAGTTAGTGAGCAACACTATTTTCAGATATTGAGGAGTACGGCAGTAAGAATAAATCAAACTATTATATAGTTACTGGAATATTATTAGTATACACAACAGGATTATCTCGTTTCCAAAGGAATAAACTGATATCCAGGCATGTAAATAAACCATATGCACGTAATTAATGAATACCTTTACTATTTTTCGGGTGTTAATGTTGAGAAATAAAATGAAACAAAATTTAGGAAAGTTACAACATTCGTATGCGTGTAAATACCTAATCCTACGATCAGCTTCTCTAAAGTTAGTCTGTTTTCTTTCGCGTACAAACTTGCAAGCACAGTTTAACAGGAATATTGTGTGGGTTGCCCGGTCTCCCTCCGCTGGAGCGTCACACCACAAACAACACGTTCAGCTTAGTTTTCAAAGCTGCGGAAGTTATTCATAATGTTTAAATTAGCTGAACGGGCTGAACAAATTCAAGGGCTGTAAGTTGGTAATGTCGACACAAAGTTATTTGCTTCAACTAATTAGCGTGCATATTTCTAACTTCTGTTTGATGTTGCTCCCCATTACAAGTGCTGGATTATCAATACGTTGAAGCCGGAGAAATTTTCTCAAGTGGACCAGCTAATGGCAAGTTTCCAGAATATGCATATATTCACGTCATCAAGTAACTGTAGTGCAGCATGAAAAATAGAAGTATTTTTCGTCACCAAAAGTGTTGGTTCATTGATTAAATCCATCAGACTGACTACTCTTTGTGAAAGTAGTGTTTCGCCTTTATTCTCCAATATTTTGAACTTTTGAGACCTTAATGTTTGATAAACAACATAAACTCACAGTTATCAATATCTAAGTCATGATATAAAGGAGATCGACGATGGACATAAAACATAGACTAGCTCATTAAATGATAATTCCTTTTCTGAAATTCTTGTCAAGTCAATTGTAGATACAGGAATTAGAAAGTGTTTACTGAATGTGCCTGTTTGGGTGGTGACACTGCATAGAAGAGGAATATAATCGCGAAATGATGTATAAGTAAACAAACAAATAAACAAATAAATAAATAAATAAATGAATAAATAAATGAATGAATAAATAAATGAATGAATAAATAAATGAATGAATAAATAAATGAATGAATAAATAAATAAATAAATAAATAAATAATAAATAAATAAATAAATAAATAAATAAATAAATAGAACTTACTGCTTCTGTAGCATACTTGATTTTTTCGTGTCTTCTATGCTCGAGAGAGTGGAATAGAATCTAGACACTTTCCTTTGGCTTTCGAAAGTTACCGTATCTTGACTGGCTCATAAAAGAATGTTCTTTGAAGCCAAAATCCAGTCATTCATCTTCTCTTAAAACTGATAATGCTAGAAAGGAAATTACTCATATTCTGTAATAATAATAATAATAATAATAATAATAATAATAATAATAATAATAATAATAATAATAATAATAATAATAATAATAATAATAATAATAATAATAATAATTGTTACAGGAAGTTAAGCAGAGAAAATTACACCTTGCCATGCAACTGACATTCATTTACATCTTCAGTCTGATTTCGAAATCTATTTGAGAATTTGTGAATGGGAATGTCAACTATTTTTAGTTTTACAGACTTGTACACACTCAATTCTTTTCAACAATTTTCTTTACGTTGCACCGACACAGATAGGTGTTGCCTGGTGTGAGGATGGCAAATCACAGAAAACCATATTCAGCGCTGCCGACAGTGGGCCTCGAACTCACTATCTTCAGAATGCAAACTCACAGCTCGCGACCCTTATCACACGGCATACTCAAAAGTAACCGCCTCAGTAATCAAGGACCCATCGTGATATCATTTCCTTCTACTAGTTCCTTAAAGTCACATTCACTGTAATAGTACAGTAGTAGCGAGCGTGTAATTCAGACACAGTGCCGGGATTTTCCTGGCTTGCAACTAGGAAACCATAGCTGGTGTTATTTGAGCTCGAGCTCGCAACCGCCACCAACTCACTCATTCGTCGTTGATTTAAGGAATGGATCGGATATACGTAATACTGGTGTAGTAAGTAGGTTTGACGGGAGTACCATATTATACGGGAACGTATTGAAAGTTCTGAAGTACTTTACCATTTTAACAGCATACGGGAAGCCCCTGCCACCACCACCTCATATGTTAACATCACACTTCTGCCATGGCTAAAATGATCTGTTTACAGTAGCACTTACCTGTCTTGCATTTCAGTTCACTATTCTTCATCTAGCGATTCTGCACTATGATCGGAACATGTAGTAGGGGAGCGAACCGCCGGTGCCGAGCCCAAGTGCGGAACTCGCGGGAGCGAGACATAGAGGCATCTGATTTATTATGATAACACATCAATTAACGAAATCCTGCATTTTGATGAAGCAATACTTGAACTTGAAAAAATAAACTTACCATTGTTGAAACTTATGATACAATGTAAAAATTGAGGTCCAAGTTAATTTATAGGACATATTTTTTCCGTGATCAAGATCATCTCCTTCCAAACCTTCAGAATAAAGTGCAATCTAACCTAAAGAACTTTTACAATGCTGAGATAAATTAGCTGGAAAAAAGGTTATAACTTCAGTATTGTTAATATTTTTAAGAAACTAGATGCTCTGCATTTGGATAATGTTACATTTTCTGGTTTTGAAGAAATGGTTCATTCTGTGAAATTTGCTGAAATTTGTGCAGCGTTTCATTTGGATAGCTTTTAAGAAGAATGTTCTTTCCATAACATTAAATTACGTGATGCTGGAGTTAGATACACCTGTACTGATACTGACCATAGTTGTAATGTGAACTCAAAATGGGTGAATTTTTCTCTAAAATTAATTTAGGTTTTGTTCCAAACATACTAATCTTCGTATCTTATTTTCTAATAGTACCTGGTTCGAATGCATCTTTTGAAAGAGTATTTTTCAGATATTAAAAGTAAATGGAATGATAAAAGGAATAGACTTTCAGCAACTTCGATAAAGTCAGAAATTCAAGTCTCACTTAATTTTGATCATAGTTGTCAAACCTTTCATGACTAGATTAAGGGAGAAAAGTACGGAGTTTTATGTAGAAAAAGTCTGTAATAAGGTTTTTGCCAACAATATAATTATTTTACAGTGTTTTCTTGAGCAAATGTCGTTATGCCGTATCGACATGACCCGTTCGTTATTGGCGTTTCAAAATCTGCCAACCCTAGTAGTAAGTAAGTGTGACGTTGTTAATATGATACAGAAAACTGCCTACCTTGAGGAGATTACACGTTGTAACACTGATTCTATCTTCGTTCCGACAGTTAAGTCTTCCATTATTATCCATTACTAGGTTTAATACCAACGGCTATACCATTCTGCATACACTGGTTCTCGTCCGATCACCGCGGTTAAGCAACTGCAATCTGCTAACTGTTGAAAATTAAATCAGCGACTTGTACTATGAGGACCCAGTATAACATGACTTACACTCTTACTGCCTGGCACGGAAGATTTCACAGGACAGCGCGCGAGCACTGTAGAGTCTACTGGCGCTCGTGTTTTCTCCTTTGACTCTCTTCTCGTCTCGCCTAGCGCCTGCAGAATACCAGCCCGCTCTACAGGTCCGAGGGTGCTCGTGGAGTCTTAACAAGGAGTGAGGAGTTTGGAGGGGAAAAGTGATATAGGCGTTTACCTGCCCTTCAATTTTCACCTTATTGCTTTTTATAGAGATAGTAAGGAAATAAGTAGTAAATATCTGATAATAACAAAGTGACATATTGTCGTTGAAGAAACAAAACCTCATATCTCACAATGCTCTTCCTATCCATTATTTTCCTGTACCGTACTGTTGGAATATAGGTTTTCTTCAATTTGCTTTACGCCTCAATGATACAGATAGGTCTTATGGCGATGATGGGATAGGAAAGACCTAGGATTAGGAAGGAAGCGGTCGTACATCCACATCCACAGCCACAGCATTTGCTAGGTGTGAAAATGGGAAACCACGGAAAACCATCTTCAGGGCTGTCGACAGTGGGATTCAAACACCCTGTCTTCCGGATGCAATCTCACCGCTGCGTGCCCCTAACTGCACGGCCAAATAGCCCGGTGAATGTATGTTTGCATGTCGCATTTACTCACTCCTTCAGTGTACTGTGTTTAAGGTTCAGTTTCGTTTACGTTTCTGCACAGGAAAATGAACACAACGAACATTGTTCTGATGTACTTCATATCCGTACGTGGGTTGGAGGCGTGACCACTATTAAGGAAAAAATGGACTGGAAGAGCATTGTGACATACGAAGTATTGTTTCTTCACCAACGATTTAAATAAGTGTATGTGGAGTATTCAGCCCTAATGCTTGACACCATCAGCCATCATAGATGCCAATAGGCGTCACTGAAGAGGCATACTAGGGAAATCAGGAGTGAGATAGTTACCCGTTGCTCTCTTCACCGAGCCAAAAGTTGTTATTACATATCAGTCTAATAAGCCTACTGAAGTAAACGCACCAACAGACCACATGGATAACATTTTAACAAGTTGCTAACATGGCAGTGTGAGTGCGTATGATGTGATTTACCTTAATTTCTTGTGGTCTGAGGTTGTCTTGAGGATTGGAGCAATGTTCGATTAAAGCAGTGAGTACTTTTGAAGTGCAAGTATTTGATATCTTACACCAGACTATGACAGTCATTATATGTTGAAATCATTACGTTTTGGTTGTAATGACTGAAAGTAAAGTGAGGTCTTGTTTACACAGTGCTACTAACTTCTACTAACAACACAAGTGATATCTATATCGTTCACCTCATTGAATTAGGAGCTCCGTGTCTTCGCTAAAATTACTATGTGTTTTGAGTGTAACAAATCTGTTCCAAGGACAGATATTAATGTTAAAATCAGTGTAATATTTGTAATATCTGGTTTCATAACAATTGTATTAATTTAAAAGAGGAGGATATTAAATATTTTAAATCGTCCTCTCAGCAGTGGCACTGTCGTTTTTGTTCGGTGTCGCGAAGGAGAAGCATGCATGAGTCAGATGGGATTACTGCTGACAAAACACCGGATATAGAGGAAGTTTATAATTTGTTTCTTGTGTTAATGAATGAGGCTAGAGAACTGAAGAAATTAAGTAAGGAGACTGAAAAAGACAAAGTACTCTAGAATCAATATGATTGAAATTCATGGAGTCCCGGTTAAGCCAGGTGAAAATATACTTACAACTGTACAGGATGTAGGAAAGGCGTTGCATATGGAAATTAAATAAGAAGATGTAGATGTATGTCACCGACTTCCCCAGCGTGCTGACGCGCAAGTTCCTCCTATAATTGCGAAATTTGTTTGTAGAAACTTGAAAGAAAGTAGGATAAGGAAAAGGCGAGTTAAACTTAATCTTTCTACCGTTGATCTCAGGTATAGTTACAGTAATCCTCTATACGTAAACGAAAGTTTGTGTGCTGAAGGGAGGAAATTGCTGTCTAAAGCGAGGGAAGTCAGACGAAAAATATTAAATTTTTGTGGACTCGTAATTGTAAGATACTTTTAAGAAAGGGTGAAAATACCCCAATGTTCATCAGTAACGAGGAAGACGATATTGTAAAGTTAAAGAATCAGTGTACCAATGCCTAATGTAAATCGTAATAGTACATTAGAGATTTACTATCAAAATGTTAGAGGGCTTAGAACAAAAACTGGTATGCGGTTTGATAATGTATTACTTAGTAATTTCGATATCATTGCACTGACTGAAACATGGTTGACAGATGGGATTTATGACTCCGAAATATTTGATGACCAATACGTAGTTTACAGTTTACTCGCCACTAATAAGAAAACTGGTGGAGGAGTTATAGTGAGCATTTAATCTACGTTATGTTCTGATAGGGTAAATAGTTTGGAATCAGGAAATGAATCACAGTGGCTTAAAGTAATCCATAATAATAAGAAATACTACATATGTGTTGTATATTTTCCACCTAATAGTAACGTAGAAACGTATATACGGTTCTTGATCAAGTCGAAGGCTACGTCTCATTTTTTCAAGATAGTAATATATTAATTCAAGGTGACTACAACATACTAGAAATAAAATGAATTGTGTATGAATTGTCAAAGACAAGTACAAAAGCGAAGCTGTTATTTAGATTTTTGAATCTGTTAAATATGGAGTCAATGAACGATGTCAGTAATATTAATGACGCTACACTTGGTTTGGTGTTCATTAATACTATTAATTTAGTGATAGTTGATGATGTTGAGCCTTTTGTACCTGAGGATGATCTTCATCCTGAACTATGCGTTAGTTATAACGTGTTGAAGTTGTTTAAAATAAATGAGGCAAGAAATGATAATTATAATTTTATAAAAGCTGATTTTTTGAAATTGTATATTCTTTTGAGAAATTGCGAATTGGGGAAATGAAGGGTCAAAATATTGATAAAGCCGTTCGTGCCTTCTATGACAAAATTTACTCAGTATTTGATGAATGTGTTCCCAAGGTAAAAACATATAAACCCCAGTATCCTGTGTGGTTTACAAAACATATCATTATGAACCTTATATTAAAGGATACGCTCATGAAGGTAAACATCTGTCGGAATACAACTTAGTTTAAAGCGCTTAGGTCGAAAATCAGACATGATATATGGATCGCGATTAATGAATATATTAATCATATTGACATTGAAATGAATAGTAATGCGAGCAATTACTGGAATTTCGCTGAAATAAAAGAAAGCAAAATGTATACAATGTGCAAGTGAAATACATTAAAAATCAAGATATGACAAATGATTTTTTATTATTTTCAATCAGTATATTCAAAAGATGAAACTCGTTACTCACTCGATGAAAATAGAGGTATAGATTCAAGAAAAAAAAATCGTTTGCACATCAAATGTATAAAGGTCCAAGAAATAGATTGAGGTATAAAGAATCTAAAACCTAAAAGGTCTGCGCGACCCTATGGGATACCTCCTTATATACTTAAGGCTTGTAGGGAAATATTAATTGAACCTCTCCAGATATTATTCAATCTTATCTTAACTAGTTCTACCTTTCCAAAACAATGGAAATATGCCAAAGTTACGCCAATTTATAAATCTGGGAAGAAACAATTAATAGATAACTACAGACCAGTTACATTTCTATCGTTGCCAGCTAAAATATTTGAAAGTATTCTATATGTTCAGATCTTTAATCATATCAAATTAATTATCCCATGCAATCAGCATGGTTTTATGCCGAAGAAATCCACAGTAACCAATTTATGTTACTTTGTATCGTATGTATCTAATGAGATTGATAATGCTCCCAAGTAGACGCTATTTATATCTATTTTCAAAAGGCTTTTGACAAAGTAGATCACGATTGTTCAGTCGGTACATTAATGGATTATCATTTAGACCAATCTCTTATATCTCTTCTTGTTTCGTATTTGAAGCATAGAAGTCAGTTTGTAAGTTACAGAAACATGTTTTCTTTTAATTACATTGCAAAATCTGGAGAACCACAAGGCTCAAATTTGGGTCCTTTGCTGTTTCTCTTGTTCGTAAACGATATTCCTAGCAAAATTCGTTTCTCAAAGATATTATTACTTGCTGACGATATTAAATTATATAAATCAATATCAAGTGTGTATGATGGTTTAGAAATGCAAGTTGATTTAAAATCTTTTCTGAATGGAGCAAATTTAACAAATTACCCTTCAATATTAATAAATGCAGGAAGATTACTTTTTTAATGAAAAAGATAAGATAGGTTTTACGTACTAAATTGATGATGTCCAATTGGAACAAGTAAATGAAATTGATGACTTAGGTATAATATTAACTAGTGATTTAAGTTTCACTACTCATATTGAAAATGTTGTGAATAAGGCATACAGGAGCCTTGGGTTTATAATGAGACATTCGTATAGCCTAAGAAATAAGTCTTTATTTTGTTAGTTTTTTCATTAGTTCGATCATATATGGAGTATGCCTCTATTATTTGGAATCCATCAACAAAATTACACACAGATTTGATAGAAAGGATCCAGAAAAAGTTCTTGAAATATTTATTATATTTAAGGCAAATCAGAGAATATCCTAAATGTTTATAATATTATAAGATGCTTGAAATGTTTTATTTTGAAAGTCTTGATATCAGAAGAAAATGGCAGTCGATAAAGTTTCTGTATAAGCTAGTTAACAATGAAATAGACAGTATTGATCTAACTTGTCAACTCCTACTGTAGGCACCTAGAAAATTGGCAGGTAAATTTAGGAATTTGCTTTTCTTGCCAAGAGTTGTTGTTGCTAGTGGCTTTACGTCGCACCGACAGAGATAGGTCTTATAGCGACGATCTTGACAAGAGTTAACACAAACAAACATGTAAATTCACCCCTATACATAATGATGTCACTGTATAAAATTATATCCTCTGAATATAGAATTATTTCGAAATAAGAAATCCGACCTTTTGAACTCTTGTAAGCATTTATTACACATAATTATCTGGATGAATTATGCCATGGTGCCTTTTTTGTTTTGATTTTATTCTTGTTTTTATTGTATTCTTTATCTTTATTACTGCTGTTATACTGTAGTTATGTCACTCTTTACTTCATACTCCATTTTGTGTCTATTTTATTTCTTGTATTTTTCTAATTATGTTTTATAAGATTATAAGTTATGAGCAATATTGTAATAGGGCTAACGCCTGTATATTTGCATACAATGAATAAATAAATAAACATTAATAATACAGACTGACTGCATAGGGAATGGCATTACTAGCTCATGCCCCAGTCACTTCCATGTTGTTAAAGCCAAGGTTGAAACTGAGACCGGTTAGTGAAATTAACGAAATTGTTCTAACCCATTGTAGAAGACATAATGAACTGTGAACAATAGGTCTCGCCAGCCAAAGCATAATATAGATAAGAGTTCATGAATAATTGGTATATACTTAGGAATATTGGTTTAAATGTTCGGTGCTTTATCTTTATTTCTGAAGAAGACGAATTTAGAACGTTTAGTATTCATAAAAGCTATGAAGAGTGGAGATGAAATTCTTCACCTTAGACGTCCAATACACACTGATGATTAAATGCATTTGTCTGTTAAAAAATAGCATAATTCTTTTATTATTACCGTGGTTCACATCCTTAAGGAGTGCGTGTACCTGGCCGATCAGCGCCGTAATCTAAAACTTCTCTTACGAGATGAGGGACAGTGGCCTGTTTTATCGTGTATAACAGTGAGTTTTATATCCTTTTAATTTTATTTTTGTTAACTAAGTTTTATTCTGTTGACTCCGTTTCAATTTGTTTTGTGTAAATATATTATTTTAACTTGTAACTTGTATGGTATATATTGTTCCACTTCAAGGTAACGCCTTATTCTATTTTAATCTATTTTTCTATCATTATATGAGAAAATAAGGCATTGTGAATTAGATCCACTGATTAGTTTAAATTCATAATCATTTTCTTCATCATGTGTTATAAATTCTAGTCAGTGGATACATTTTAAAATTTTAATTATCTTTTATTTCGGTCCTCCTCGTACCATTCGATGACCTAGACGTAAGATCCCTTTAAACAACAAGATTAATCATCATAATCATCAACAATTTTACTTATTTACTAGAGGACCCGTTCTGATCCGCAGCATTCGTTAGGCTATAAATAGGTCAGATAACGTGCCTCGAAAAAAGAAGTGCTCCATGTGCTGTTCGAGTACTTTTATGAACGTTTACTTTTAGGATTTTTCATTACCCGTTAATTATGTGTGAATTTAATTTTTGTAGATTTCTTTATTGCGACGTTGATTGGTATTTTACGAAATATTTAATAGTTTTAGAGTTATTGTAGTGTGCTTAACTTAATGTTTAATTTTACATTATTTTGTTTCACATGGAACTTCTTCCTTTTGGCAGCTCAGATTGTCTCAGAAGTAGGCGATCGTTTGAAATAAATTATAAAATAAGTTATAACTGCATGTGTTTACGCTTCCAGCTGTAAATATGATGATTTACACGAAACCGACTGTCATTGCTACTGTCACCAATCTGACTAAAATAGAAATCTTGTCCGTGCAGGCCATGAAGGCTCTTGGAGTGGTGGAAGATAAAAGATTCTACTCTCCGTAACCTCGGCCCTCGGTGGGGTAGAGTGGTTAGCTCTACGCCCGGCCACCTTTGTCCCGAGGAAATAGCTGGTATTCATTTTTGGTGTAGGCTAAATGAATATCAGGGCCATGTGCACATCCGGAAAAAGGGAAATCTCGTTTCCTAAATTTTTAATTTTGATGACGGGGAATCGAACCCACGTCCTTCCGGGCAAACTGAGCACGCCTTTACCGTGTCAACCGGGCAGCTTCTACCAATCCACCCAGCGATCCCAAGAACTGTGGATTCCACACAAATATAACTAGCTTTCGATTATTTATACATGGTAATCCCTCCCCACTTCCACCAGTAGGGCTGCTACAGGTATCGTACACCCACCGTATTTTTCATTTGTGTACCAAGTTAGAATAAAACTGCAGGTTTGCCTATAGTCACCTATCATTTTTAATCGTTTATCTTCCTTCGCCAATGTCTCTATGTAAAGTTATTGTTTCCTAACTTTGTACAACCCGCTAAGCTCTGGACATATTACTGTATGTTGTGTGTGAAATTGTATATGGTAATGCTGGATTTAAAATGTTCACCTAGTAGTATCTCTTGTAATATTTTCTTTCCATGGAATTGCCAATTGTACTTTTGTTGTTGTTGTTGTTGTTGTTGGGTAATTATGTTTAAACTTTACCTTATTATCACACTACTGTAAGTGACCATTGCCACCGGGATATTTTCCAGTTGCGATGTATTTGTTAATGATAATGATAATGATAATAATAAAATGTACAGAATGTATTGCGGGCTAGAGGCATTTGGTGCTTTGATATTAGGATTCCTCAAATTTTTCTGAACTTATCAATCCCTGATCATTCACCTGCACGTGATTCCGGAGAAAATAAAATAAAAGTGAAGCAAATAAGTCCAGTAGAAGGGTCGGATGGACTGGACAAAGCTGCCTAGTGGCAGGTCCCTGTCTTCGTAAGGAGAATTTCTGAGGCCAATGTTCCCTGTTTTCAGCTTCTTCCTTCAGTCTGCTGAATGTCCTCGCATCTTTAATGTCATCTAGATGGTGAATTCTTCTTCTTCCTCGTCCTGCAGTTCCTTTGATGACATCGTGTATGAGCCTCTCGTGTCTAGGTATGTGTCCGATCCAGTTGACCTTCCTCTGAAGATCTCTGTTAGGAATAGCTTTCTTCTCTCCCTCTCTTCTCAGTATATATTCGTTTCTCACCCGATCTATCCACTTGATCATCTATATTCTCTTCCAACACCACATTTCAAAACTTTCTAGGTATTTTTCTCCCTCTTTCTCATGGTCCACATCTCTGCTCCATACTTGGGCAATGCTAATATAAGATTTTGTGAATGTTTATATTCAGATAAAGGGTCTATGGAATACTTCAGATTTTAATCTCCTCTTCTCCTTTCTTGTCGTTTCCCAGTTTATTTGGATGGGCAATTGGTGTGGTTTTGGCCTAATTTTACGTCCGGATACTCTTCGTGATGCAAGAACTATGTGGCGGGTTGTATTCACTATTGCGCAAACCGTAGAGTATTTATTGGGATGCAAAACCAATAAAATAATTGTTTCTTGTAGTTTATCGTCGTACCATCTCAGATGGGTTTCATGACGAGAACAAGATGGAAATGGCCTAGGATTGGGAAGTAAGCGACTGTCGCCATATTTAAGATTTAGCCCTAGCATTTGCCTGCTGTAAAAACGGGAGACTACAGAAAACCACCTTCAAGGCAGTCGATGATGGAGTTCGAGCCCATCATAGTTCGAATGAAAGCTAACAGCTATACGAAGCGAACCACGCAATCAACTCGATCCCGAATATCATCATCATCATCATCATCATCATCCACTCATATAAAACCTAGTGGCCTTTTACGATCCTGGCACAAATCTTTCATTGGACGACCAATATTAGCCGGACTGATCGATTGCTATAATAATAATAATAATAATAATAATAATAATAATAATAATAATAATAATAATAATAATAATAAACCAGTTGAAAGAATTTGATGGATGATAGTATTAAAAGAGGGGTTCGTGTTGTGTGTATTGGTTATAAGCAGATGTTTTCATCTGAACAACCTTTACAAGAAATAATTTCTGAATATTAAAAAACAAACTGTACTTCAAATACATTTTTTCGATAAACAACATATTTGTATGTTTTTCATTTTGTAGTATACCGTTCACTTTAAATGAAAATGTTACGATTGTGTTTGAACTTACGATTTGGTGAAACTAACCTATGATAGGCCATGGAAAATAACCGGCTCTCTGACGAAAAATCCCCTGTTCATGAAGGATTTTCCTTACGAATTATTGATGGTATTAATAAAGTCGTGATCATGGGGACTTTTGATTGTGAATGGTAAGTCAGTTTGGCTTCTTTTGCAATTTCAACGTATTTTGGAAATCTCCCTTTGCTGGGATCTCCGTGGGAGTTTTCGGTTACCAAGTACTCTTACACCCGTACAGGTTAGGGGATATCTACACGCAAAGTTGTGGATTCCTAGGCTTTTTATTATTATCTCCCACGTCAAAGTTCACATAGTGTGAAATCTTTACGATCATGGCGTTGTAGCTTCTTAGCTGATCTATACTTGGAGTTATTTTTTTCGGGCAGAGAAATGGGCTATAATCATGATCATCATCAGCAGCATGCCCGTCTCCGTGGCTGTGGTCTTTGCAACTCGGGGTCGCGTGTACGATTCCCTGTAGGGTCGTTACATTTTAATCATAAACGATAATTCCCTTGGCTCCAAAATTGTGTGTTTGTGCTGTCCCTAACATCGCTGCAACACACACATCACACAAAACACTATCCTTTACCACATTAACATGCAGTTTCCCTTGTACGATAGACGCCGCTCATGCGCATCGGAAAGTCTGCCTTACAAAGACTATGATAGCACACAAAATTCCTATTACTATTAACATCATCGAACTATATTCGTACAGAAATGAAAACTGTATTGAATATTACCATCCCTCTTCTACACATT
Source organism: Anabrus simplex (assembly GCF_040414725.1). Taxonomy (NCBI): domain Eukaryota; kingdom Metazoa; phylum Arthropoda; class Insecta; order Orthoptera; family Tettigoniidae; genus Anabrus; species Anabrus simplex. The sequence continues at coordinate 31,806,684 of NC_090269.1, forward strand.
CTCTCCTTGTCGTCTACGCCGCAAGAGAAACCACCACAATTTTCCTCCTTTCAGTAATGTTGTTTAATGAATGTCATGGCGATTAAGTAAAAGGATTCTCATATTGAAAATTATCTTCTGATTTTATTCGCATTATATAATTCCCTTATTTCACAGTTACTGAAATCTCTCTTAGGAAATATTACATTACACGGAATACGAAATCACTCGTTCCCGTTTACAACTGTGTTTGATAAAGATTCGATATAAAATTTTGAATATATATATATTTGTAAAGTTGAATAGAAGAAACTTTTTGGTAGACTGATAACACGAGATAGTTTCAAATTTTCGCTTCATGAACACCTAGTTTTGCAACTATATTTTCATAACTTTCATTGCATAAGATTCCTCAGTTTAGTCATCAAAATACACAGTGCTGCAAAGTTTCGTTTCATTTCCTTTGAATTCGTGCTTTTAAAATAGTAGACCTAACGTTACAAAGAGGCTAAGCGCCAATTTTTCAGATTTCATTTTATGAGACCTGTTGGTAGTACATCCATATAAGTATATCATACTAAAAGGGCTCCGTCGTAGGTTAGTTACAACTGATTCATTCGTACAGAGCGAGCAATGTACCCGTCATTGGCCCTTCTGCAATTTTCCTTTTTTAAATGTATTTTCTAAGAGATCTCACATTCATTCTGTACATGGTTGGTCATATATGTGATTTAATGATGGGGCTGTAACACTAAAAAGGCAAATTTATTTCATTGGAGCATTTGGTAATGTAAAGGTTTTGGCGCTTATCCCCTTTATAATGTTAGGTCTACGATTGGAGTAGTCTTGGTTGTGTCTAATCACATTGTTTGAACATCCCCTTTCGGCTTGTAACTCAGTACTTATCGATTGACAAAGTTAAAGCAGTCGTGGTAGGCACTGCACAATGTTTTGTCATCTCCTCTATTGCGAATAGTAAGAAGATACGGTATTCAGTATCGACTTTTTAACAAGATACAGCACAGTATAACTCATCAACAACACAGAATAACTTAAAGGGGAATTAACAGAGCTTCAGGTCAAAATAAAAACAATACTAGATAACTCGTGCTGCTCCTCAGCTTTCGTTATAAATAGGTCAGAAAACTCGTTTTGATGTGCCTGTCCTAGTCATATTGTTCTGACTGCCATTTTCAATGGTTTTATGAACATTTTGTGAGAAGCGCGTTATGGTATGCCGCAGTTCGCAGTCAGCATTCATCCATTCTGACGTCATCATGCCGTCTGTTTGGCAAAAATCTATCCATATATTCTCTTTTTAATCCTGCAGTTCTTGATGTAAAGCTTGGTAATGTGTCGTAGAAGTCAATGGCATTTTTCATCGTGGGCCGATGACCTTCGATGTTAAGCCCCTTAAAACAACAAGCAAGCAACAAGCATTTTTCATCGCAGTTCATCCTTCATTATGAAGGGTATTTGTAATTGAAATCCAAGTAATTGTGAGACGTGAAGGAATTTTTTTTATAGTATGTACGAGTTTAGGAGTATACACCGTAATGATTGCGGGGTGATCATCTAATTCTAATTATGCATTATTAGGAGGGAACTATATTTTATTACCTATACATTTCTCACCTTATCTATTATTTTAATGTTTAATGTTCATCGCATTTACCATATCAACCAAAACTTCTTAACAATAACCAATAACCAACCTACAAAGTCTTGTTTATTCCTCCTTCTACTTTCTCTTGGTGGTCTACCTCCTTTCTGCTACATCCCCAATTTATTAGATATTGGAAATTTTGAGGTTAGTGAAAAAGTAATTAAAATAGATTTGGTTGATAAAGATTAGTAACAATTTTGAAATTTTCTGAAATTTAATTTTTTTAAATAAAGCCTTTATTTAAGATTATTTTTGTAATAGTTAATAGTTTTTAGTAAGAAAGTTCCGTTGTTTATTCTATGCTTTAAGGCTTTAAGTTAATAAAACTAATAGCCTTCAAAGCTATAAATAAAGACAATATCCTTTAAGCCTTAATAGGTTTTACCTACTCCTTTAGAATTGCAGTCTAATATCATCATTGACTATAAAGCCTGGAAGGGGAGAAGAATTCTCCTAAATAAATTTACAGTTTACCGCCTATAATCTCAGCCACCCTACCGCAACAATGACATTTTTCAACTAATCATAAGGATATTTGGCGGTTGTCTTGTGAGCTCATAGGTTAGTCTCAAAGGAGCGTATTTTTGCCAGACAGAAAACTGTTTTAAGATGCATGGCCTTCACTCCTTCTAGAGTAGCTAGGTTATCCCTTGATAGGTGTACCCAGATAATGCCTGAGGCGTATAACATGATGGGGTCTGTTTGAACGTAGACATTTTTCTCTTAGAATCATGTAAGTTATTAGGAACACTCTGCCATCTGTTGAATATATTTGTTAGCTGGGGGAGGTTCGAAAATCAAAGACTATCTAGCAGGGAATAGCATCCTTCCATGATCATAGGAAGTGTATACTCTCTGGTTTGACAGGTAGTAATCAAACATGGCTGAGTGTAATAATATTACTAAGGATGAAATTCACATATCAGGATATTCATTAAAGTGTTAGTCATCTAGCAACCTACTAAGTACAGAATGTATTGCGGGTTAGGCTGAGCTTTCGCCTATAATTATTGGAGTGATCATTTCATATTTTGATTTTATGATTACTCAAAATTGGCTTAACTTAGACCTATCAATGTCTCATGAATCACCGGCAAGTAATTCCGGAGAGATTGAAGCAAAAATCAAGCAAATCAGTCCAGTAGAACGGACAGACGGATTTGCCAAAGCTGTTTTAGTAAACTCTTTTAATATATAGTGCTTTATCAAAAGCAGCCTCTTTAATTACGATATCCCTATTAGTTTTATTGTTAGGCACACAGTTGTGAGCTTGCATTCGGGAGATAATGGGTTCGAACCCCACTGTCGGCAGCTCTGAAGATGGTTTTCCGTGCTTTTCCGTTTTTACGCCACGCAAATGCTGGGGCTGTACCTTAATTAAGGTCACGGCCACTTCCTTCCCACTCCTAGCCCTTTACTATCCCATTGTCGTCATAAGACCTATCTGTGTCTCTGCGACGTAGAGCAAATAGTAAAAGAAGTGTTTTGTTGTTGTCTCTTTTTATTCCATGCTGTAGGGTGGGCGTGCAGCTGCATGCATTATTGTAAATTCTTTTTCCCGCCAATAACATTTTGTAGTACAAAAGGCGTATTTTGCCTGGAAATACCATCACTGTTGACATCAAATTTGCAACTTGAATTCTATTATGCGTGTTGGAACAGTCTGAACTTTAAAAATTATAGGGTAAGGTCTAAACATTTGTAATAAGTAAAGCCCAGATTTTCATGCGATAATAGGTTAGATTGCAAACTAATTTGGTTACCGGCCACCCGTTGTTCTATAGTGTAGAAAGAGTAACATAAATTATAGGGGTTCTGATGGGCCGCACCCCTATTGTTTATGCCAACCCCATAGCACAATCGTTGTGAAGGTAGACTATACTTGATTCTCGCTTCAGTAAGTGCATAAAATTCCGGGTTCTAGTAGGCTAATAAGCTATACAGATAGTATCCGTGGTGATGTTTCAGGGATGATGGAGGATGGTAGATGGATAAATTTAAGATAAGGAACCGTAGTCCGGAAACTTTCGAGTCAAAAGTTATTAGTAATCCAAGTTGGTGAACAACCGTCAGTTCTTAACAGATGCCGGGGTGTCTGAATTTTGTCCAGTAGTAAGTAATTCCTTAACGTGCCGGAAGTCAATGGCATGGGGTTGTCACCTTTAAACACGCTGGAAAGCCAGCGTAATTCCTTCTTATAAGTGTCCCATATGCACTAATGATGAATGGGTTGTCTAATCGCTGGTTTATATAGGAGCACCACAACGAGCTAGATTTTGGACGTGACTTTACTAAACACATTCTGTAACAGGGTGCATTTATAAATACGCCAAAGGTTCAGAAAATAAAGTTTAATAACTCATTGATTTATACACGTACCGACATTCCACTCTACCAAAACGTTACTTCTATGAGATATGTGCACTTAACGATCCATTGGCTTTTAATTGCAGCTCTTTTAAGCGAAATACGTGTATAAAAGGCAGGCGGTAATTTGGAAACTCCTGCTCAAACCGTCCACGAGCTTCGGCTGTATTCCGACCGAATTCGCGATAGATTAAAATTATATCTGTGTATTCGCCGTTGTTGAACACAGGAACCATTGTCGATATGATCACAGCAACTGTTGTGCTTCTGTTCCAAAGATCAGCCTACTGCTGAGCTCTGGAAACGAGGTTTACTAACACAATGAGGCGCATTTTACGGGTAGCGCTGAGCAATATGTAGCTAGCGGCCGTCCGGCGCTTTCTCTTCTTATTCTGACGTAACCTTCCTGCAGCCAGTGAAAATCAGTTATCAGACATCCCATGCATGCGACGGATTTATAAGTAGAAAGTAAGGCACTCCAGGCCACCTGGTATATACTTCTTTACTAAAATTACGTCCATATATAAGCCAATAATTTTGTTGGTGGGGGTTATACCACAGACTCTATAGATGATGGATACGGAAACTGGGCTCAGTATCCTGAGTAGTTCCAGAAATAATGCACCATACTTTATGTTTAACATCCTCAAAGATAATAATTACTCAGACATTTGAATTCAGGGCTCTCCATATATAGGCACCTATTACTCCATATATGTGCTATAAGAAATTCGCAAGTAAATGAAATGTATGGTTCAACTGATATTAATATTTTCGTCCATCTCTGTACTGAGTTCGGTGTGATGGTTAAGGCACCCTGAATACATCTACGTACACTGTTTTAAATATGATGGGACTTGTTAACTAAATATTATAGTAGGTGTGTTGTTGTTGACACACAGGCAATGATAATATTCATTTCAATCCTTTCGATATGCTCCGAAGGAAAATGACGAGGGTATAATGCAATAAGGTTTGGCTAAATGTGATTTCAAATGGACTGGATTCTATTCTTCCTATAATACAAACTAGTACATTATTTATTATCTGATTCACTACTACTTTTGGGGTAGCGTAACCGAGCAAGTAAAAGCGTACTCCATTCATCTAGCAGAATATAGGTTCGACTCCCTGTTAGGGAGATGGAAAAATTAGAAAAGAGATTTTCACATCTGGAGAGGCACACCATCCTGAGATTCACTCAGCTCACACCAATACATTATTGGTTGATTTCTGAGGCAAATTTTGTCAGGCTTAGAACTTAGCCCTCTGTCACTTAGCGCTGAGACTTCGTGATCTTTACAGATATGGATTTGCTTGCATGCTTTTCAATATTACTGTATCTGAAGTATTTCAGTCGAAGGAACAGAAAACTTACTGGGCTATTTAATAGCTGTCCAATCTGAGCTTCTTGTTCTTCCCGATATTTACGTTTTTGGCGACACAAGAATGGGAAAGAACTAGGAGTGGAGGGCGGGGGCGGTAGCGGCCGTTATCTTAGCTAAGGTACAGCCTCAGCATTTTATTGGTATAATAATTGGAAACAACGCAAAACCATCTTCCAAATGCAAGCTGACAGCTACGCGACCCTAACCACGCAGCCAACTCGCTCGGTCTTCCAGAAAATTGGAACTATACATGTTGTCAACAAATGACTAACACAGCTAGAAATTAATTTTTGGAACTCTTTCCTGCATGCACTCACAACTTTCGGGAATATGTGGTAACCAGAGGGCTCCGAAATGAATAAAGGTTGCATTTTTCAAACATGAGTCGGTAGGAGGAGGTGATTACGGGTGTCATATTTTAGAGAAATGGTGAACCGGTCTGTTCTTCTGTTCAATGATTTTGTGAGCTTCCCGTCATATGTCCCTTTTCTGCAGTGTATTTTACAAGATTTGTAACACTGTCTTTCAAAGTATAAGGAACATTTATTCCCCTTATTCTAAAAAGAAAGCGAAACTAAATGAAATTTAATACGACGGTAGTGTGGATTAGTGACTGGCAGGATCCAAATATAATATAGTCGCTTTTCGGGCAAAAGGTCGTATCTCCCAGTGCCCTTCCTACTTATGACTGGTCACGCCTCCCAGCCACATATGGATATCTAGTCCATCAGAACAACATTCTTTGTATTCATTTTCCTATGCTTATGTTGCAATGTCTTTCTATTTTCATTTCTTCGTACCGTCTTTATTTCTTATCTTTCTTACCGTTCTTTGAGTTTTGTGATCTCTCCTTCCTTTATCTTTTCCTGGTAGTTTTGAATCCGTTCTTCTCCTCTTCCTTTCTTCTTCCAGTTCCTATTTATTACCATTATTGTCTTTCTACTTCCTCTTCCGTCTTTGATATTTGTCTTAGAGTTACTTCCTTCTTAGCATTCCTTTATTCATTTCATTCTACATATTCTGTTTCATCTTTGATTCTCATTTCATATTTTTCTTCATCATTCATCTTCTTCTCCTTAATCCCTTTTTTAAACCTTCAATCTTTCCTCCCCTCTTTTCTTCATTTCTTCCTTAGTTTCATGATCTTTACTTCACTTACTATTTATCATATTCATTTCTTATCTCCCTATCCGGCACGATTCCTTTCTGTTTCTTTTTTTCCTCATTCTCTTTTATGTCTTATATATTTTGAGAGGCAGTACTGTGTATACTTCGAGAAGTAATTCCTCACCTAATACGCGGTCATTTGTGTAGTTAGTGTAAGAATTGGCGAAGTTTCTCGGGGCTCGGGTCCATAATATAATTACAAATTTTTCTATACATGAATGATGAAGGACTCAGAGAAACTACATACCATTGTCCTCCCTGTAGAGCCAATATCTGCCATTCAATTTCGAATGTGAATCAGTGCCCCTACCAATATTTTATTCTGTAGCCCATGAAACATGTGAGATTGTTGTGGGCTGGATATTTCTCTGCTAGCATGCCGTATGGTACTAATGCACTGAAAGCTCACCCTACAAACGATTCTGAACACTATTATCGTCCCGCCATGTGATTATAGACCAGTCTAAAAATATGTCATACATTCCATCAACCCCATTTTCAGTCATTAATGGGTCTGAGACTTTTCTTAGAATTTTATTTCCCTTTTCTCTACTTCTTCTGTTTCTCCTGTTTTCATGGAAAACATACACTCTAAAGCAGAGAGACATTTTGATTTAATTATCATGTCGTACAAGGGTCCCGGGTTCGATTCCTGGCAGGATCTGGATTTTTAACCATAATTGGTTAATTCCGCTGGCATGGGGTCTGGGTGTATATGTCGTCTTCATCACCATTTCATCTTCATCACGATGCGTAGGCCACCTACGGGAGGCAATTCACAAGACCTGCACCTGGCAAGCCGTACTTGTCCTTGGACACTCCCTGCATGGCCATACGCCATTTGATTTTTACCATGTTGTAGTGCCTGATGTTAGTTTATTATTATTATTATTATTATTATTATTATTATTATTATTATTATTATTATTATTATTATTATTATTATTATTATTATTATTAATATTATAAAGGATTGAAAATCTTTGTCATCGGCTCATTTATAACGTATCGAAGGAGTCTGCTTTTAAATTATTGATCTCTGATGTTATATTTTTTCCCTTAACTTTTCGATCAAGTTTTGGAAAAAGATAAAAACCAGACTAACATTATTAGATACAAATATATTTCCTATGCTGAATACTCTTTTTTAAACCACAATAAAGACATAAATTGTGTACGTATAATAATGTTGGCCATATTTATGGTTTTCTCTACTACGTTGAAGAGGCAGTGAGGGAATGTTGATACAAACGGCTATGTGACGTAAAGCGGTTCTATATAAAGAGAAGCGTGAGATGTAGAGGGCTTAGATGAAGAAAGGCAAAGCAAAGCCTGAGATGGATGTTTTGATCACGTGAATGGGAGCGTCAAGTCGCGAGCACAGTAGTTATAGTCTTTTGGCCTCGCCCCCATGGACTGACTCGAGCTTCTGCTGGCTTGGATTGGAAAGGTTGGCAAGACTGTGTATACCGTGCACGGGAATTGTGCGAGCCAGCCAGGGGATTCCCCCTGGGAGACGAACTAATCAGAGTTTTGGCGCAGAGTTTTCACAGTGGTGCATGCCGAGTACTCCCTAGCCTGGCAGGCCACCTGGGAACGGTCCGTGGGGGCTGGCGGGGGTGGAGCGGGGTGGCACGAGATGGAATGAAATGGAAAGGTGAGGGGAGTGCGGGGCGCAGTCCCCTGGGATCAGCACCAGCGCACCTTCATTTCTATCCCACTTGGTGAGAAGGTCTCCAAGGACCTCGGAAGAGGCGAGAGCCGCTGCTATACCCCCACCTCACCCCCTCGCTCCATTTTATACAGGGTGACTTACAAAGGGGCCTTACATTATTCAAAATGAAAATAAAAGCTACTGTACATTGGTTAGCTAGCTAGCTAGCTGGAGACGAAAAAGAAGCTGTATATTTTAATGAGCTGAGTAGGTAAACGCAAATTAAACCGACAGAAAAGTGGCAAAAAAATTGTTTGTTCAGGTACAGCCGTGAATAACCATAATGCCCAAGGCAGACCGGCGGTAAATTTATTAACGTGCTACCGAGAGAACTCTGCTATCAGAATATTTACTGCTCATAACCGTAGAGAGGGCTAACGATTTAAAGGAATCGATAGGTAATGAGCTTTATTTCTCCCCTCCAGAATACTCTGACCCAGAGACTGCCTCGAGTTATGCCTTTGTTTTTAAAACATCAAATTGAATAGGTACATAATTTCACTTCGTATGAGTCTAATAGCACGCCCCATGCTCTCTATATGGGCTGACACTATAGTTACACAATCCACTTCCTGCGTACAGTATATGGAATGTATTTAATAAAAATAATAATATGAGCAGAATAAGAAGAGGAACGGAGGTACGACAGTGGGATGAGATTTCACCGTTGTTATTCAACTGTGCGCTTGAGAAAGTAGTTAGAGAATGGAGCAAAAATATAAAGAGTGAAATTAGACTGGGTTGCAAAAAGAAGAACCTTAAAATCAATTGTATTACTTTTGCAGAGGATATGGCCTTGTTTGCTGAAACGGTTGAGGAAGCAAGGGAGCTAGAGAAACAATCAGCTAAAAGAGGTCTGAACATCTCCTTCGTAAAAATCAAAATGATGACAAACAACAAACAACCATACAAATACATCAAAGTCCAAGAATGATATAGTAAAAGAATGCAGATATCTCGGAGAATGGATTAGTTCGAATGCTGTGGAATGCAAAGCAATGGCATTCGGGAAAAATAAACTAACAAAAGGTACATACAATAAGAAATCCCTTGCATGGGGGCACAAAATTAAACATTATAAAACAGTGATTAAACTAGAAGCACTGTACGCATCAGAAACACTAAACAGTGATCAAACCAGAAGCACTGTTCGCAGCAGAAACACTAAACAGTGATCAAACCAGAAGCACTGTACGCAGCAGAAACACTAAACAGTGATCAAACCAGAAGCACTGTACGCAGCAGAAACACTAAACAGTGATCAAACCAGAAGCACTGTACGCAGCAGAAACACTAAACAGTGATCAAACCAGAAGCACTGTACGCAGCACAAACACTAAACAGTGGTTAAACCAGAAGCACTGTTCGCAGCACAAACACTAAACAGTGATCAAACCAGAAGCACTGTACGCAGCACAAACACTAAACAGTGATTAAACCAGTAGCTCCGTACGCAGCAGAAACACTAAACAGTGATTAAACCAGAAGCACCGTACGCAGCAGAAACACTAAACAGTGATTAAACCAGAAGCACCATACGCAGCAGAAACACTAAACAGTGATTAAACCAGAAGCACTGTTCGCAGCAGAAACACTAAACAGTGATCAAACCAGAAGCACCATACGCAGCAGAAACACTAAACAGTGATTAAACCAGAAGCACTGTTCGCAGCAGAAACACTAAACAGTGATCAAACCAGAAGCACTGCACGCAGCAGAAACACTAAACAGTGATCAAACCAGAAGCACTGTACGCAGCACAAACACTAAACAGTGATTAAACCAGTAGCTCCGTACGCAGCAGAAACACTAAACAGTGATTAAACCAGAAGCACCGTACGCAGCAGAAACACTAAACAGTGATTAAACCAGAAGCACCATACGCAGCAGAAACACTAAACAGTGATCAAACCAGAAGCACTGCACGCAGCAGAAACACTAAACAGTGATCAAACCAGAAGCACTGTACGCAGCACAAACACTAAACAGTGATTAAACCAGTAGCTCCGTACGCAGCAGAAACACTAAACAGTGATTAAACCAGAAGCACCGTACGCAGCAGAAACACTAAACAGTGATTAAACCAGAAGCACCATACGCAGCAGAAACACTAAACAGTGATTAAACCAGAAGCACTGTACGCAGCAGAAACACTAAACATGGATTTAAAAGGCCAGATGGAGAAACTTGAGCTAAAAGGAAGGAAAATTTTAAGAAAGATCATCGGACCAAAATTTCAGGATAATATACATCAAGAATGAAGCACTCTATAAGAAAATTGAAAAACTCTCAGATTCCATGCGCAAAAGGAGAATACATTTTTTAGGGTCTAATAGATTAACGACCGGGCGAGTTGGCCGTGCGCGTAGAGGCGTGCGGCTGTGAGCTTGCATCCGGGAGATAGTAGGTTCGAATCCCACTATCGGCAGCCCTGAAGATGGTTTTCCGTGGTTTCCCATTTTCACACCAGGCAAATGCTGGGGCTGTACTTTAATTAAGGCCACGGCCGATTCCTTCCAACTCCTAGGCCTTTCCTATCCCATCGTCGCCATAAGACCTATCTGTGTCGGTGCGACGTAAAGCCCCTAACAAAAAAAAAAAAAAGATTAACGAAACAAATCTTGGATCATGTAGCTATGAGCTTGTATACGAGAGACACTGTCGGCAACCATAAAGTTGGTTTTCCGTAATTTTCCATTTTACACCAGGCAATTGTATCCTGTCATAAGGCCACGGTTGATTCCATCGTCACCGTAAGACCTGCCTCTGTCGGTGCGACGTAAAACAAATAGGAAAAAAAGCTTAGTTTATTTAATTATTCATTCCATTTCTTTCAGTTTCAATATATTTTAGTTTCCCTGAAGTTCTGTAAGCAGTTTTTTTGTCATTCTTAGCAATTCAAAATCTCTGCATGACATTGAAGAAATATTTTCAGAAATGAAGAGCTCAGACCTAATCAAGTTACAGCTGACAATTTCACACGAACATGCGGTGGACTCGGCCTACCTCAGGTATCTGTCCGCTATTACGCGTCTTATTCACCAGGATGGACAACCGGAGAACTGCACACAATAAAATAAAAACAATTTTGAAATATCTACGAACTCACACCAGATAAAGAAACCAAGGAGTGAAGACATCTATCCTTTTTGAAAGAAGGAAAAATAGCTCTTGGTACTTATTAAAGGTTTCTTGAGGTTCAAAATACGAAATAATCGCCGCCCCGGATAGGAACTATCCGGGACGCGAGACATTTAACGCGAATACCATACTATCCCGTAAAATCCGGGACACCAAGCTCGATAGCTGCAGTCGCTTAAATGCGGCCTGTATCCAGTATTCGGGAGATAGTGGGTTCGGACCCCACTGTCGGCAGCCCTGAAGATGGCTTTCCGTGGTTTCCCATTTTCACACAGGCAAATGCTGGGGCTGTACCTTAAATAGGCCACAGCCGCTTCCCTCCCACTCCTAGCCCTTTCCTATCCCATCGTCACCATAAGACCTATCTGTGTCGGTGTGACGTAAAGCAACTAGCAAAAAACAGCAAAAAATCCGGGACGTCTGGCAACCCTGTTCATGAATTACTATTCCTCCTTCAGACAAACTGTGTGATGGCTAAATAATTCATACTCTGAGTAATGATGGCTAACAAGTTTCTACAGGTTTATACCAACGTTTTCTCTGCCACTCTAGGGACATTGAAAGTACGGTTGAAATAATTTGTACTTAAAAGCATGTATGTAACAAATACTATGTTATTCCCTGTAGGAATGTGGAGGTAGCTGTTTATACTATGCTAGATAAAATCCCTCAACGAGATACTAGATTCTATAAAATGCTTAAATACAACCTTCTTGGGGAGTGGAATGGGCGTGAGAGTTGAGGGACATCATCACATGATTCTCATCAATTTATCAAGCTTTCAGTCTCGAGTAATGCACGTGGGACTTATTAAATTGGGAAACCCACGTCCTTGTGATTCATATTCAATGCAAACTAGAAATATCATGGCTGTCATGATGATCTGGGCTGATTAGCGCAGACTGTCCTTCTGAGATCGAGATAGCGGGTTCGATCCCGGTTCAGTCCGGCGGTTTTTCAAAGCCTCATGTTCGTAGATTTACAGTCATATAAGAGGTCTCCTGCGGAATGATATTCCAGCACATCGGAGTTTCCGAAAATCGTAAAAGTAGTTAGTGGGATGTAAAAACCAAAGATATTATTATTATTATTATTATTATTATTGTGAATTTTTTATTATTATTATTATTATTATTATTATTATTATTATTATTATTATTATTATTATTATTATTATTATTATTATTATTATTATTATTATTATTATTATTATTATTATTATTATTATTATTATTATTATAACTAGCTGGTGTACCCGTGCTTCGCTACGGAATTCTGCGTTCCATGCTGAATTCTAGACAGAGTCGTACACACGTTGTGAATAAAAATTATACTGCATAATAACATAGGTACTTAAATATTAAATTTTAGACACCTTCCCCTACATTGCCATTTCATCCAAGTTGAGTAAAGTTTCTATTGCCTATACTGTAGTGCTTTATTCCCCGACTTCACATACAGATTTTCACTGTATTGTGTTCGCCCGTTTTTTCGTGGCTTGGTATTGCTATAGACATAGCAACAAAAATCGAAATTCATGTATATCATTTATTATATTCATTTATTATATTTATTTATTATATGTATTATATAAGATACAAATGATTGGAAATTTAATTCTATATAACTTTTAGTGAATAACATTTATCGATAGGACCACTAATATCATAGACTTTTGAAAATTAAATTTTGGGCCTTCCCGTTAACTACCATTCTTTCTTCCTTTCTTAATCCGTTTACCCTCCAGGGTCGGTTTTTCCCTCGGACTCAGTGACGGATCCCACCTCTACCACCCTAAGGGCAGTGTCCTGGAGCGTGAGACTTTGGGTCGGGGATAGAGGATCCTCAGCTGCTATTCTGAACAGGGGCCTTGTGGAGGGATTGGAGGGAAAGGCAAGGAAGAGGAAAAGAAGCGGCAGTGGCCTTAAGTTATGTACCATCCCGGCATTTGCCTGGAATAGAAGTGGGAAACCACGGAAAAACACTTAGAGGATGGCTGAGGTGGGAATCGAACCCACCTCTACTCATTTGACCTCCCAAGATTGAGTGGGCCCTGTTCCAGCCCTCGAACCACTTTTCAAATTTCGTGGCAGAGCCGGGAATCGAACCCGGGCCTCTGGGGGTGGCAGCTAATCACACTAACCACTACACCACAGAGGCGGAGAACTACCACTTCACTCAGGGTAAAGAAGTAGTGCCTCATTCCCCGATTTTAGATACTGATTTGTATTCATAAAATTATCTTCAGCAATTTTCTCGTGATTCACGTAGGGACAGACAGACAGACAGACAGACAGACAGACAGACAGACAGACAGACAGACAGACAGACAGACAGACAGACAGACAGACAGACAGACAGACAGACAGACAGACAGACAGACAGACAGACATGACGTAAAATGAAAAGGTGATTTTTCTTGTTACTGTGAACACGACCGATACAGAAATACTATTCTTTTTAAAATTCTGAGCAATGTACAGACAAAACTCTTATTTTATATACCGAGTGGTCCACCAGCCCCTTGAGATCCAGTTTTATGCATCCCTTCACGTTTATTACAATTCTGAACGATATCGGTCCCGCTCCCTAAACCGGGGTAATACAACGGGATGTGTGTTTACGGCTAGAAGACAGCAGGAATCGTGAGCCACTATTAATTCATTATGGGTAGCTCGAGTGAATCCGTACAACGAGCACAGATACACAGAACACGTACTTTGAAACAGGTGGTGGACGCACAAACCGAGAGCACGGTACTGTACAGGCTGGGAAGTGCAGAACAGCAGACCCTGCAGTTGCTCAGAAGGATATTATTATTATTATTATTATTATTATTATTATTATTATTATTATTATTATTATTATTATTATTATTATTATTATTATTATTATTATTATTATTATTACCGTGATTTGGTGGATCAGCAGAGGTGAAAGAAGGTGCCGGGGTGAATGGATCTAACCACAAAACCAAAGTTAATTTAAAATTGTAACAAGGTTATATTTCTCTCTCCTTTTTCTTAAGAACAACAAGAAACAATGCAATAGGTACAAGTAGCAAAAATTAACTCTAGGAAAGATAAGATTGGTGGTATAAACAGTACTTGCGCTTCAAGCCCTCCCTTTACATTTTCTGAGCTCTCAGCTCACAAACACATATTTACCAAAGGGCAGAAAACCCCTAATACCTGGAGCACTTGCTCCCAACTTTGAACCTCAAGCCTCTCAGAGGCACTATTACACACTGGAAAAGAGCTAACACGCTCTCAGTTTTTCACGCCTATTCAAGGCAATATCAGACTTTACAACTGATTGCCATCAAGGCACGACTTACAACAATGACACGGGGGTATCTTGTACCCAATCTACTGGGCCTTAGCAGGAAAAGAACAGATTAAGAAAATGGCCCGGAATACCAAAAAGAATTTAGGCGTGTACTTGCACTCCTAAATACAAATTTTAAAACCTAAAAGGCACTAGGCCGATGAAACAGGGGCTATTCCCAAACTATGGAGGTGACTCGTATAAGAAGAAATTTAAAACATTAAGGAAAAGAAGAAAATCAGTTACCAAAACGTAGTCACCTCAAACCAAAATGAATGAGAGCTCGAGAGGGTAAATCACTCTCTATCCCCGAATTACAGTTAAAATTTAAGTAAGATTTTACATAAGCCTGCAGAAAATTACATATTTAGGAAATGAGGTTACATTATAAAAGGTTTCAGACCTTTCCCGCGGGTTAAACTGCTGAGCTAGCAAGAAATAAAGATGTTAAATGGCCATTACCTTATTGAAGACCTGCTCCCGGATGAAAGAGGCGCTTCCCGCCTCCTGCTTTACGTCCACACACTTAGTCAGATGTTGATCGAGTTGCCAAGAGACGTGAAAATCCGCAGTTTATAAACCCTCGGGGAAGGTTCGAGACCTTTCATGAATAATAAAGCCACACCCTGTCACTTTTATTGGTTAGTTTAAAGTTACACACCAAAACGAAGAAGAAGCCATTGATTGGTTAGAAATTAATTACAGAAATTCTGGATTGGCTAAATTCAAAACTGGCGGAAAGAAAGATAAATATTGCCAACCCAAAATGAATGAACAAAATTTAGTAAAGAAAAATTTATGAATACAAAATTTCTTCGAATAAAGTTCCTACATTCGTACCAGGGTGTATGATCATAGTTTTTTAGTAGAGACATCTATGAGAGAATGTCCACACTTCTTGATCAATGGAAAATAAAACAAGTTGAAATCCACACAGTACTGACAACTTCCTAATAACAAAATTTACGGTAGTGACATCTTCTGAGGAAAAATTTAACTTGGTCTAGTTCCAAGTTCAGTAGAGGAGTTCTAATTGGCGCAAGATTTAAACGTGCGGCGTAGACGTGTACCACCCGGTACAATTATTATTATTGTTATTATTATTATTATTATTATTATTATTATTATTATTATTATTATTATTATTATTATTTTTATATAATGCCAATAAGGAATTGAAGAATGCTTTACAAACGTATTTGAACTAAATTCGTACGTTTTATCTAAGCAAGTGCACCGAGAGTGTATGCTGGTGAAATTAAGCTAGTAATTTATGAACCGCTGACGAAGGCGAGGCAAGTTGTTACTGTAAATGTCAACTCCAGTCTAGTAATTAATGAAGGATGATTACATGTTTTTACAAATGACAAAATAAAATACAATTAAATGTTTCCATGCGGTAAATGTGTTTTGATTGCAGTACTAAATAGACTGCATTAAAACAACGTTATTGCATCCCGTGATGAGAAAACTACCGCACGGAGTTTACACATAGGTATACAATTGATATTTCATTGTCTCGACTCGGTGGTTTTTAAGGAAGTGAAAGTTGACTAGAGCCTCCGAGATTTGTGCTGGACGAAGTGGAAGCGGGACAGTTTATTCTCCAGGTACTCATTGTTATTTTTCATTCCAGCAACACTTCTTCTACTGCTTGTCCCACACCTTGTGCGGTAGCGGGTGCGAACTGTGTCGCACATGTGAATTTGGCCCAGTTTTACGGCCGGATGCCTTTCTTGACGCCAACCTTTTACGGAGGGATGTGACCACTATTGCGTGTTTCTGTAGTAGTGTGATGTGTTGTATGAATATGAAGAAGACACTGTTGGTAAAAACACGACAACCAGACCCCGGGTCAGAACAATTATTCATATGCAATTAAAATTTTCCGACCCGTCCGGGAATCGATTCTGGGACTCTCTGAACCGAAGACATCGACGCTAACCATTCAGCCACGGAGATAGACTCATTCCAGGAACACTCTCCAGTATCATTCATTTCATCTGCCAGTCATTTATCATTACCCCAGAGAAGTTGGACAGGCTTCGACAGCCGGCACAATTCCTATCCTCGCCGCTAGATGGGGCTTCATGAATTCCATTTCTGACCCGGTAAATGACTGGAAACAGTCTGTGGATTTTCATTTTTTAGAAGTTGACTAGTGTGAATCATACTTTGACAATAATATAATATAATATAATATAATATAATATAATATAATATAATATAATATAATATAATATAATATAATATAATATAATATAATATAATATAATATAATATAATATAATATAATATAATATAATATAATATAATATAATATATATGATTTAAAGACTCTGTGGCTCAGGCCGCAGTGCGCCGGCCTCTCACCGCTGGGTTTCGTGGTTCAGATCCCGGTCACTCCATGTGAGATTTGTGCTGGACAAAGCGGAGGCGGGCAGGTTTTTCTCTGGGTACTCCGGTTTTCCCAGTCACATTTCATTAAACACTCTCTAATATCATTTCATTTCATCTGTCATTCATTAATCATTGCCCCAGGCTTCGGCAGCCGGCACAATTCCCATCCTCGCCGCTAGAAGGGGGCTTCACTCATTCCATTCCTGACCCGGTCAAATGACAGGAAACAGGCTGTGGATTTTCATTTTCATATAGTCGTCCCCACTACACGCTAACGAAATCAGAAGTTAAAAAAGAATAGATCCGACCACTGAAAGGAAGAAGTTAGTTGTCTGCAAAAGAAATGGTGTGCCCAATTAGGACGTGAAATTGGAAAAAGGTTGTTAATAATGTTCTTCGTATTGTGTCTCCCTAACTGCTAATACGGTTTCCGGAGACTCCGAGGTGCCAAAATTTAGTCCTGCAGGAGTTCTTTTACGTGCCAGTAAATCTACCGACAGGGGGATGGCGTATTTGGGCACCTTCAAACACCACCGGACTGAGCCAGGATCGAACCTGCCATGTTGGGGTCAGAACGCCAGCTACTCAGATCGGCTAGAGGAAGACTCTAGTCTACACAAACTTAATACTTTCGTATGCTATGATACTAAGAATTCAATAAGTCTGATAGGAAAGATGTCTTTTAAATTTCGTGTAGCTATTATATCCTGGTAATAATAATAATAATAATAATAATAATAATAATAATAATAATAATAATAATAATAATAATAATAATCAGGGCTAGCATTTTGATGACATGCCATACTTTAATAGGTTCAAAACAGACACTGCTGAGTTGTCCAGAAATCCTGATCATAGTTCCCAAAACCAAACCAAACCAAAGACCATGGCGATGTCCTACCAAGTGACCACTGCTGAGCCCGAAGGCCTGCAGATTATGAGGTGTTGTGCGGTCGGTACGACGAATCCTCTCGGCCATTATTCTTGCCCCTCTAGATCGGGGACGCAATCTCACCGTCAGATAGCTCCCCATTGTAATTACGTAGGCTGAGTGAATCCGCCTTCAGATCCAGGTAAAAATTCCTGACCTGGTCGGGAATCGAACCCGAGTAAGAGGCAGGTTCGCTACCCGTGCACCGCGGGGCCGGCTGATCATGGTTTCCACAATGGAGAAATGCTAATTTATTAGGTATATTTTTGTCATTTTTTGCCTGTTGTGTATTTTTATGTAATTTTCTAAAATTGTACGTCATTATTTGGTCATTTTATGGAATTTATTGAACTATTTTATACTTATTGAGTCATTTTCTTACATGTTTGAGGATTTTGCAGAATTTAAACCTTGGTATTGGATATTATCGCAACTTTAAGTGAGGATGAATACGTAGAACTGAGAATCCTCATATCATTGTCAACCTGGGGACTACAGAAAATTTGTTCACCGGGAGAGACACCTCCAATTGGAGAAGTCTTACTCGTGAATAGTAAAGACTTTCTTCTGAAGAATCAGAGTAAAGTTTTGAGAAACGTAAAGAATTTCAATATATTTTCTTGACACGACAAAAGCTCAACGGCTTATTATAATGTCTATAACATTATAGGCTATGCCACTTCTATTAGTAAATTGATTGTACAGTTTAATTTAAAATTTGTTATTTTTCTTATTCTTCTTCTTCTTCTTCTTCTTCTTTCTCTGCTTCTTCTTCTTCTTCTTCTTCGTAATCTGTTTACCCTCCAGGTTTGGTTTTTCCCTCGGACTAAGCGAGGGATCCCCACCTCTACCGCGCCAAGGGCAGTGCTCTGGAGCGTGAGACATTGGGTCTGGGATGAAACTGGGGAGGATGACTAGTACCTCACCCAGGCGGCTGAACAGGGGCCTTGGTGGGGGATGGAAAGATCGGAAGGGATAGACAAGGAAGACAAAAGAAAGGGGCCGTGCCCTTAAGTTAGGTACCATCCAGGCATTTTCCTTCAGGAGAATTGGAAAACCACTTCCAGGATGGCTGAGATGGGAATCGAACCCACCTCACCTCAGTTGACCTCCCGAATGAACTTCGTTCCAGCCCTCGTACCACTTTTCAAATTTCGTATGAGAGCCAGGAATCGAACCCGGGCCTCCGGGGGTGGCAGCAAATCACACTAACCACTACACCACAGAGGCGGGCTTTGTCATTTTTACAACATTTTTGGATCATTTGTACTTGGATTTTGCCGTCATTTTATAGATCGTTTTTAAACATTTTTAAGTCATAAAAATCCTGGCCCTAATAATAATAATAATAATAATAATAATAATAATAATAATAATAATAATTGTTACCGTGGTTTGGTGGATTAGCAGAGGTGAAAGAAGGTGCCGGGGTGAATGGGTCTAACTACAAGGCCGAGATATGAATTACAATTGCATTAAAGGTTATATTTTCGAAAATAGCAAAACTTAACAATATTCACATAGAATTTCAAAGTTCAACAAATAACAATAACTCAACAAATAACCGACAGTCAGGTACAAGACCAGGAAAGGCCAAGATTTAGAGGCAATTTAACAATCTGGGCTTCAAGCCCCAAGTTTTACAATTCCTGAGCTCTCAGCTCACCAACACATATTTACCACAGGGCAGAAATCCCCAAATAATATGGAGCACTTGCTCCCACCAAGCAATGTCAAGTCTCCTAGAGGCACATTTCCATACTTAAAAGAGCTGACCCGCTCTCAGTTTTCCAAGCCTATGAAAAGCAATTCCAGGCTCAAACCTAAATTGCCATCAAGGCACAACTTACACAACATGAAACGGGGGTATCTTGTACCCAGCCTACTGGGCCTTAGTAGAAAAATAATAGGTTAAGTCAATGGCCCAAAATGCAAAATGAATGGAGGTGTGAATTTACACTCATATATGAAACTTCTTAAAACATAAGAGGCACTAGGCCAATGAAACAGGGGCTATTCCCAAACTATGGAGGTGACTAGTATACTGAATAAATTTAACACATTAAGGACTAGAAAAAAATCGGTTACAAAAACGTAGTCACCTCAAATCAAAATGAAGGGGAGCTCGAGATAGTTAAGCACCCTCTATCCCCGATTTACAGTTAAAGATATATGCAATTTTTACATAAACAAGAAGAAATTTACATTTTTAAGAGATAGGTTACATGGTAAAAGTTTCGGACCTTCCCCGTGGGTTAAACTGCTGAGCTAGCAAGAAATAAAGATGTTAAGTGGCCATTACCTTACTGAAAAACTGCTGCCTGAAGAAAGAGGCGCTTCCCGCTTCCTACTACACGTTCATACACTAAGTTAGATGTTGATGAAGTGGCCGAGAGACAATAAAATCAGCAGTTTTTATACCCTCGGGGAAGATTCGAGACCTTTCATGAATAATTAAGCCACACATACAGGCGTTTATTGGTTACAGTACACAGTTACACACAAAATCGAAGAAGAAAGACACGATTTGTCAAAAAATAATTACAGAAATAATGATTGGCTAACTTCAAAACTGGCGGAAAGAAAAGATTAATATTGCCAACCCACAAATGAAAGAACGAAATTGAGTAATAAGAAAACATATGAGTACAAAATATCTTCAAGAAAGTTCCCTCACTTCGCACCAGGGTGCATTATCATAGTTTTTAGTAGATACATCTATGAGACAATGTCCAAACTTCTTGATGAATAGTAAAAAAAAAAAAAAACACGACGAAATTAACACAGTGACATCTTCAGAGCAAAAGTTTAAGTAGATCCAGTTTTAAGTTCACAGTTTCTCTTGTAGAGGAGTACTTTAAGGCGTAAAATTCAAATGTGCGGCGTAGAGGTGTACCAGCCGGTACAATAATAATAGAATGTGGCTATTTCTAGCCTGGCAAACCCGTTGTAAGGCAGACCCTCGGACGAATGTGTGTGACATCTTCCATGTATTTGAAGAAAGATGCCAGATTAAGCAATAATTCCGTGTTTCAAGCTCTGTTTCACTGGCGGCGGATGGGATGCAATATTTGTACAGTAAGAAACATGTATTAGGCTAATTTGCATTAGAAATGAGTTCATTGCAGCAAAATAACTCCTCACGTTCAATTTGACAGTCAGTGACGGTAAACTCTCTTGATCAGCTATCGATTGAAGAGACATCTGTGTAAGAAGCCACCTGCCATCACTAATACTCAGTATTTACTTGTCAATCACTAGACGGGTGTATCTCACATGACAGGCTGCCTCGCTAGCATTAAAACCTCACGTACCTCCAGCAGCTGAGAATGCACCAATTGCTCCTTTCTAACTCTATATATTAGTAATAGGGCTCGGGAGTTCTGGTCCTATAAATTTGCCTAAAATAGACCTATAAAAAGAGCTAAAAATATCCAAAACATAGACCTAAATCTTGGCAAAAAGGACGTAAAAATGCGATCCAAATTCATTTATAATTTTAGTTTTAACTGCATATTTAATGAAGGAATATAATGTCTAAAAATGCAAAATTCTGGTGGCATGCAACATACAATGCAAAAATACATGAGTATTCAAATTAACATAATTTAAAAAAGGAATTCCGTGTTTAAAAAAAAGGCGATTTCAGAATTTAGAACGAAATATTTTTTCAACCTAGAATGAATTCAGCAAATCCGTAATGGACATCCTGGAGGAAGAAATTGAAATTAGCAAAACTAGAATCATACTTGGCTTAACCACACTAGGGTTACAAAAATTGGAACTTGGAAACCTTACCTCAGTCGACTTTGCATTATATCACGGATCGTCGGTTATCAGACAACACGTTGCGAGATATTGACAATATTCTTTTGCTACGGGCTTTACGTCGCACCGACACAGATAGGTCTTATGGCGACAGTGGAAGATGAAAGGACTAGGAGTTGGAAGGAAGCGACCGTGGCCTTAATTAAGGTACAGCCCCAGCCAGCATTTTCCTGGTGTGAAAATAAGAAACCACGGAAAACCATCTTCAGGGCTGCCGACAGTGGGATTCGAACCCCTGTTCTTCCGGATGCAAGCTCATAGCCGCGCGCCTCTACGCGCACGGCACTGACAAATTTCTCTCCACATCAACGGATGTTAAGGGTTCATACTTGAAGGAAATGAGATGTTCCTCTTCAAAAACACTGACATCAAAATTGTCTCCTTTCAATATTTCCCTTATCTTGCACATACTTAGATGCCCGGTTTTTTCACGCATTAGTTTCATTTTTCGTTTCATTTTCTATTTAGATATGGTCCAAATATAATGTATTTACTAGATAAAATATGTTTTAAGAGCTGATGGATGAACAAATGATGATTCGAATTGAGAATATGCAGTAAAAATAGTCCAAAGAAGGATGAGTTGCAAAAAAAGCCGTTAACACCGAAGAAAAGGTTAAAAAAGGGTCAAGAAGCGGACAGCGCCGAGAAAGACAAAAAAGGACAAATAAAACTCGCCATTTTCTGGTCTACAATGATCCAGAATGATTATATATTATGCTGGGCCTCGTCTTCGGACACTTGAGAAGAAAAGGAATTTTCCTCAACTTCCGAGGAAAGAGAGATATATTTATTATAATATCCATATAAATTGAAGTTTATCGAAATATCAGGATGTCTAATCAATCCTTATGTCACTTTTCACTTCAATATTCTACTTTCCTTAAGTATGATGGGGTTATTAACTGCGAATATGTATTGGAAGTGAAACTTCCAAATTTAAATTCACAGTTCTATCACCTTCTGCAATTAATGCCATAAAGGTAATATTATTGTTATTATCCATAATTTACCGCTTGGCGTTATTAGTTGTGATCTTCGGGGGCTCGTTCGATTCTCGGTACTGCCAGAAATGTTTGTCAGAGTTGCTATTATGGTCAAAAAGATAAGCTCACCGGACACAGAATCGGTCACTCCTGGAGAAATTATTACAACGATCGTTGAATACCCTATAACTCCGCCTCTGGACTTGATAACCGCCTGGCTTCGGTTAGGAAGTGAATCCACAATGTTGTGTAGGTAAGTCGCATCCAGGTTAAGTCGCTCGCTAAGAATTTACCCGCAGTTCCAATATGTCCCACAGATTTTCAATGGGGTTCAAGTCAGGTGATTTTACAGGCCAATCGAGATGTAATAAGGCCAGGAAGTGCTCATAAAACCAGTCACATATGCGTCTAGCCTGATGAACTTTGCTACTGTCATCTTGAAAATTCGGGGTATCAATAGCATACTCATCATGCTGATGTTGACTAAAAGGCAACACCGGATCATCCAGAATGTTTAAATAAACATGCTTGTTTATCTTAGTGGCCACCTCAGTGAGCAGGCCCAATCTGTGATACGAAAAACCCCTCCAAACCATCACAGACCCACCTTCAGCTTGAACCTGACCTTGCACACATCCAGGATGAACTGCTTCATTTGGCCTTCCGTGCACACGATGGTGTGCGTCATTGGAATACAGGCAAAATGGTGATTCGTCAGACCACATTACGTTTCGCCAGTCAGCTACTGTCCACTTTCAATGATTGCTAGCCCAGCTTTATTTGCCTGTGTGGGCGAGGTGACCGACTCCAAATGTTCATTGCATGCAGTTCCCATCGCAATGTTTTGTCGCTAACAGGTTGGGATGGACCTTCATTCACTGACTGTCGGTTTTGGAAACTATTTTGATTCACAAGCCGTGAAATGCGTCCGCGGTCCCTCTCAGTCAGAATCTTTTTCCAACCACAATTCTCACCTCGTGTTTCGTGGCCACGTGTAGTACACCACTGCTTGTAGACACGTTGCACAGTCCGCTGCAAAACACCAACAAAGTCAGCAAATTCACGCACTGTATGGCCAAGGGCATGATCAAACAACACTGCCCATTTTGGCCACTCTGTCACATCAGTACATCTACTCATATTGACGTACATTGTCCGCTTGAAACATCAATGTCACACTGATTGATACTGCCTTATCCTCACGTGCGGTTGAGCTCGGGACGTGTTCGCTGCGCCATCTTTACAGGCTCAAGGATCCATCTGTTCGTGCGCACTAAGGTGACTAATTTTTTGTCCGGTGAGCTTACATGCAGCTCACCTCCATTGGGGTCTGCCTGAAAAGTGCTTTAAAATTGTACGTTATGCCTGCCTCCTTTACTGAGTGGTAATATAGTAATATTCGGTCCAAGGGTGACTGGATTCGATTCCCGGTGAACTGCGAATTTCAATCGTGGATGGATAATTCTAATGACTCCGAGGCTGGGTATTTGTATTGTTTCCACATTACAAACTATCCACTTCATTGCCGTATCGATAATATAATATAATTAATATAAGAAAATATTGCCAACGGCCGTAGCCGTGTTGAAACTGCGGATCCCGTGAGATCTCCCAAGTTAAGCAACATTGGGCGTGGTCAGGAGTTGGATGGGTTGCCACGCGCTGTTGGTGGGGGGTAAGGGAATGGAGGAGCGGAAAGGAACTGGCCACCCTACCGCACGTAAAACTCCGGCTCAGGAATACGTGCGGAGGTTCGGACCTGCCTTCGGGCAGAATAACCCTTACCTACCTAAGAAAATATTTCCACCTAATAAATACCTTTCTTTTATTTTGCCTTTGGCAGTTGATAAAATCATTAAGAATAACAGGACATGTTTCGATCGCTTGTTTAGTTCATTTTAGCTCATAGATAGTATTCATTTTAAGTTTAACGTCCTTGTAACAACCGTATGGCGAGAGTCTGAACACGATACCGCTGCCAGGAGACATAGTGGCTCGGCGTATTGATGCGATGTCCTCTGTACTAATATTATAAAGAGGAAAAATTTGTATATTTGTTTGTAACGGATAGACTCAAAAACTACTGAACTGTCGAAAATGTGGATTTGATCCTGTTTTACGGCTGGATGCCCTTCCTGAGGCCTACCCTATGTGTAGGGATGTAATTGCTAGATAGCCACTCGTTATGTTTGGCTAATTTCTTTTGTCTTTGCTACCATAGAAACTATGATGACGATTGACACTCTGTTTAGCATTCTTAGCGTTGCCTAGGTCACACAGCCGGCCCATATTGTCAGCCATCTTTAAGATGAGCAAAGTGAGGCTTCTGTACTGAACAGCATATTACACATTACCTGGTCAGCTTGCGTGGGGGTTTGGCTCTGAAATGAGTAGGAGCTAAACATAATCCTGCGTGTAGACACTGGGGTGGGGAGCCTCAACCCCGACACGGCGCGTCCCAATGGCTGATAGGGGACGTCCTGTAGATATGCAGGACAGGTGCGAATAAGGCATGTCAAATAAGCACCCGCGGATCAAATGGGGCTAAAAAGAAAGTGGTCAACGGTCTCTAAGGCGTAAGAGGAGGTTTCCCAACGGCTTAGAGTGCGGAAGAACTAACTCCAAGTCTTACTAAGTTGGTTTAT
Source organism: Anabrus simplex (assembly GCF_040414725.1). NCBI lineage: Eukaryota > Metazoa > Arthropoda > Insecta > Orthoptera > Tettigoniidae > Anabrus > Anabrus simplex. The sequence continues at coordinate 31,832,226 of NC_090269.1, forward strand.
TCTTGGATAGAAGATATGGACCGAATAACCCCCGGGATAAGGGGACCCTCTTTACCAAGTGCTAATGGTCTCCAGAGGGCGGATTAGCTGGTATAGGAGTGCCATTGGAGTGGGAAACTGCTCCTAAAGGCGGATGAACCAGTATGGTCAACGGCATAGGATGGAGGACAGAGGGAAACCACTCCATTAATGATCCGCTGGATATCCTTTGTTATGCAGCAATGAGCGTGGGCTTTGGAACTAAATGTAATTCCGGGGGGTAAAATAGTCCCCAATTCGGATCTATGTCTGGGGTCAGGGGCAAAGCGTGGAAGAAACATCAGAAATATTATCTTAGGAACTTGGAATATACGATCTCTCAACATTTGAGGTACGTTAAACTAGAGAACTTAAAAAAGGAGATGGCTAAACATGACATCGACATATTAGGAGTGAGTGAAATGAAGTGGCCTGAGAAGGGGGACTTTTGGAGTGATGGCTTTAGGATTATATACTCTGGAGAAAAAGGAAACAGTGCAGGTTTAGGAATAGTATTAAGTAAAAACGTAGATGTACGAGTTCAGAGCTATGTACAATACAATGATAGAATAATTATGGTGAGAATAGAAAATGAACCAGTTGACATGATAATAATATAGGTGTACATGCCAACAACGAATCATTCAGATGAAGAAGTGGACCAGGTATACGATCAGTTAGAGGAGTTGATGGATACGATTAAGGGCAACGAGAATCTCATTTTTCTTGGAGACTGGAACGGTTCTCTTAGTGAAGGAGAAGATGGGAAGACTGTACGTCAGTATGGTTTTGGAGTAAGAAATGACAGAGGACAACAACTAATAGACTTTTGTAAATCAAAAGGACTAATAATTAAAAACACCTTGTTCAAACAGCCCAAGAGGAGAAGGTACACCTGTAATGCACCTGGAGAAAAAACGAGATACCAAATAGATTATATTATTGTAAGGGAAAGATACCGTAACCAAGTGAAACAATGCAAAAGTTATCCAGGGGCTGATTTAGCGAGTGACCACAACCTAGTATTGTTAAAATCCGATTTAAGACTAAGGAAGAAGAGGAAGAACGTGGAAAAATATTGCATTTATAATGTCAGGAAACTAGAACAAGACAGAATCAAGGAAAACTATCAAACAGTGGTAAAACAGAACGTCGCAGAAATACCCAATGGTTCAATAAATGAGAAATGGATGGGCCTTAAACACTCTATCATAGAAGCTGCAAATCAGGTAATAGGGAAAACGACGAAACAAGCACGAGAACCATGGGTTACAGATTATATGCTTGAACTTATAGAGGAAAGGAGGAAATTCAAAAACTCGAAGAGTGAAGTAGGAATCAGAAACTATAAGACTCCGAAACCTAGTCAACAGAGAAGCAAAGAAAGCTAAGGAAGAATATATAATGAGAAAATGCAAAGAAATAGAAGAAAGAATGGAGAAAGGAAACATGGAAACTGCTTATGATTTGATTAAGAAGCAATTCAGAACAGACAATGGCCGTAGTAACAGCATATTAAGTGAAAATGGGAAACTGTTGTCTGAGAGCAAAGAAGTAGGAGAAAGATGAAAGCGACACACATTATATGAAGATCCTACTGACATAAATGACCTTGAAAATGAAGACAACATAACATGTGATCAACTGGGACCCTCTTTAACAAAAGAAGAATATCTCAAGGCTGTGAAAGAACTGAAACCTAATAAAGACCAGGATGCAATGAACTAACTGGATAAATGATACAGAGACTGGATGATGAAACACACGGCTATATTTTTTAACTGATCGCGGAAATATATGAAACCGGAGAATTTCCAGAAGATTTTAAAAAGTCTCTCATAATCCCTATACCAAAGAAACCTGGAACTCTAAAATATGAAGAACAGAGCACCTTGAGTCTATTATCGCACATGTCAAAAATATTTACAAGAATAATATATAACCGAATAAGCAATAAAATTGAACCAGTTTGGATCTAGACGAAATAGAGGCACACGAGAAGCTATTGTAACGTTACGACAGGTTATAGACAAAATGCTAGACGTAAGAAAACCTTTGTATATTGCATTCGTGGATTTAGAAAAAGCTTTTGATAATGTGAACTGGAATATGTTAATGAAAATTATGACTAGTGTTGGTCTAGATTTTAGAGATAGACGAATAGTATATGAACTCTATAACAACCAAAGAGGCATCATAAACATAAATGGTGAAGTATGGGAGGCTTATATAAAAAAAGGATTACGACAGGCATTTAATTTGTCAGTGCTGTTCAACCTGTATATTGAGAAAGGCATTGAGGAATGTAAAGAGGATATTGAAGGGATAAAATGGAGTAGAAATCAAAATGATAAGATTTGCTGATGACATAGCTGTCATAGAGGAGAACGAAGAGAAACTACAAAGTGCATTAATAAGAATGAATAAGATATTGAGAGGTAAGTATAGCATGCAAATGAATACAAAAAAGACCGAAATTATGGTATGCAACCGCCAACATTTGCAGTCGACATCAGAATTAGTGATATACCACTAAGGCAAGTAAATGTATTTACCTACTTAGGAAGTAAAATCCCTCCAGATGGCAAAAGTTCAGTCGATATAAAGAACATAATCGCCCGAGCAAAGATTGCTTATTACAAGGAAAGGATACTACTTACATCAAGGAATTTAAATGTGGAGACTAAGAAGAGATTTATTAAGTGCTGTGTCTGGAGTGTGGCCTTCTATGGCTCAGAAACGTGGACTATTAGTGCATGTGAATTGCTCTCTAGAGTGACAATCATTAGTTCGGATTTTGGTCCAGAAATTAACATGAAAAAGACCAAACTAATGTTTATCAACCGACAAAGTCAAAGCCCAATCCAAATAACAGGATGTCTGAAAGATCTGGAGTTGGTGAATGATTGTGTATATCTGGGCTCCATAATCAGTAACACGGGAAATTGTGATAAAGAAATAAAACGACGGATTGTCCTAGGTCGTGCCGCAATGGTTAAACTTACAACGATCTGGCAGAACCGGGCATTATCCAAAACAGTGAAAATAAGATTGGTGGAATCACTGCAGTTCTCTGTTTTCCTGTACGGTTGTGAGACCTGGACTGTGAAGGCTAGTGACAAGAACCGAATCGATGCCATTGAGATGTGGTGTTGGCGGAGAATGCTCCGTATACCATGGACAGAAAGAAGAACAAATGCCTCCATTATAGAAGAACTGAGCAACACAAAACCTTTATCTTCCCGCGTTAGTGAAAGTTACCTCCAGTTCCTGGGACACATTTTGAGGAGAGAAGGAGACAATTTAGAAAAGACCATTCTGCAAGGCAAAATTGAAGGCACCAGACCAAGAGGCAGAACAACAAGTAGATGGTTAGACCAGGCAAAGAAGATCACCGGTCTACCTCTTCACAATATCTTAAGAAGAGCTGAAGACCGCTCAGCATGGAAAAATCTCGTTAAGGATGCAGTTAGTAAGGAAGTGAAGAAATGAGGTCACGACGCTCAGCAATGAGTAAACCGACTGATGATGATAATGATTATAAACGTCTGGAAGCATTTGAGATGTGGTGCTGGAGGAAGATGGAAAAGATCTCATGGACAGCAAAACTCACCAATGAAGAAGTTCTTCGAAAAATAGGTGAAAAATATCCTTTTTAGCAACAATAAGAAAGAGAAGAGACCACTTAATTGGCCATAACTATAGGCACAATGGTTTCATAGTTAATGTCTTGGAAGGAATGATTCAAGGTAAAAGAGGAAGAGGAAGACCTAGACTGAAATATTCATGACAGATCAAAGATGACGTAGGAACAGCCTCATATGTGGAAATGAAGAGATTAGCGGATTGCAGAGAAGAGTGGAGAAGACGAATTGCTGCCAACTTATCTTGGGATTGGGAATTAAGAAGAAAACAAAGGGATTCAGAGGATGGTTGATCTGTAACATTTACACATTACTTGACTCATCGGGAGTTACTGGTTTCTAAAGTATTACAACCCGCAGTCAATAAAATGCTAAATGTTGTGTAGAGTATTCACCTGAATATGACAGGATCCGAAGTTCATTTGAGACCAACGTAACGTCCTACTTGTCAATAGCAGAATACGAGTGACACAACCCTTCAAAGTGAGTTCGAGCCGAGGTCACATGACGATTTCTGGACACACATTGGGGAAGAATATCCTAATTTCACAAGAAAGGTGGTTTTCGCGTTTTTGCCTTTCGGATCTGCTTATTTATGTGAACCAGTAATTTCCTCAATGATATCCATCCGGACGAAGCACTGATCTCGCCTGCAGCTGGAAGGGGATGTCCGAAATGCAATCTTAAAAATTCACCCGAGTTTGACTCATCGCAGGCTCAAGCTCAATCTTCACACTCAACCGGTAGGTGAAGTTAGACGACTAGACTCTTCTTAGGTCAGGGTATTTTCACAAATACGTTGTTTTACTTATTCTTCTACCTAAGAAGGTATTCAAGCACTCTGCAGGCTGCTGGAAGGATTACAGTTTTGTAGTGTCTCAATTTAGCATTCCGGAATACTGAGTTTTTGTTGTATATATTCATTGTTGCGTGGTAAGCCTCTTCCAATTTGTAAATTCGTGCCTTCATATTATTATTATTATTATTATTATTATTATTATTATTATTATTATTATTATTATTATGATCGGTTCGTTCTGGCCTACTAGAGACCACGGGGCTCGTCTTAACTCTTAGCTATTGTCTTCTGCTTTTTCTTGGCCCAGTACTCTTTCATTTTCTGGCTGTGTGCCTGCTTCCTTCCGTCCGTCTACTTAGGTCTGGTGGTCCCTGTACTCTTTTGCTTGTGAGGGACAGTGGGAAGATGGCCTGTCGGTATTGGGATCGGTTCTTTGTGGTTTCTAATGGGACCTGCAGTTCCTCTAGGTCTGATGTTACTGAGGTGATCCACTTGGTCTTGGGAGCCTTTTCTCTACTCATCACTGTGAGGATTCTGTTGGTGAGCCTGCAGGGTTTCAGGCGGGTCGTGTGTCCGTACAGGGTCAGTCGCCTTTTCCTCACACATGATACTATGTCTTCCTGATGCCCGTAGAGTTCTTTGTTGTGCCTGGTCCTCTTCTTAAATTCTTATTTCCTGAGCGGGCCCTTTCGATTCATAAAAAGGTACTCAGATGCGTAGAGAATAGAGTGTCTTACTACTGAGTTGTAGTGGTTGAGATTTAGGTTCTTAGAGAGGTACTTGGAGGTGTAGATACTTTTACAGGAATGATAGGCCTTCTCAAACATGGTGCACCTGGTGTGTATGGCCAAAGTTTCGCTCTCGCTTGCTGAAATCCATTCTCCTAAGTATTTGACTGCAGGAACTTTATTATTAAATTATGCGTACATTTTTTTTAAGTTCTTCCCTGTCCCATCGTCGGCATACGATTTATCTGTATCGATGCGGAGTTAAGCTTCTTAAAAACCTTCTTTCTTCTTCTTCTCTTTCTTCCTGCCCTTTTACTCAACTTATTGGGGGTCGGCAATTGAGGTGTATGTTGCCCAGTTTTACGACTGAGTGGAGGTGTGTATTCACCACGTATTACGTTTTTCTGTGATGTATTTAGAGTGCTGTATTAGTTGTTACGCCCCGATAAGGACTTTTCGGTTTCCGGAGACGCCGAGGTGCCGAAAATTTGCCTCACACTAGTGCCAGTGAATCTTCCGACACAAGGCTGACGTATTTGAGCACCTTCAGCCCGGCCCATGTGCTGTACACTGTAATTACTGTATATCTTAGGGGGGAAAACGTAGCTCATCGGAGTCCACAGTGTGGAAATTTCGTTCTGCTGAGCCTAATATTTCAGGGCAAGTATTCCAGAGGCCTAGAGCTGTGTGGTGAACACCATATAAGTATTGAATTCATTGGAACTTCTATTTTACCACCACTACACATGGTACAGTGATATTCATTTGTACCAGGCTGGAACTAACTAGCGGTTCAATTTACATTAAATGCGTGCCGTGCAATGTACATGTAGGTCCTTTAAAATTTGTGGATGGGCTGGCTGATGGTGAACCTACTCCCCGGAGGACCAGCAAATGTACTGGCAGCTATGCTGGAGTCCCGTGACACAATCGTGTATCATTATGTGTATGCATGGACAATCGAAATGGACGCATGACAATCTGAGCCGAAACAGCATGAGTAAGTAGGCAGGAATGTACCTCGCTGTGTTTTACACCTTGTTTGAGAGAGGATGGCCTTGTAAATATGAACTGAAGGCTCGCTGTCCCTCTGTGCCCGACTCTTTACGAGTGGCACATCTCTTAGGTTGTAAAACATACAGCACCAGATCTAATGGGAATATAAAAAATAAGGGGTAGGGAAAGACCTAAATGGAAGCGAGTCAGGTGGTGGATGGTGTCTGATTCTAGATGTGAATCATTCCCTATAAACTCTAGGTCTAATCTTCTACCGAGCGAGTGATTGCGTGGTTTACGTCACATAGCTGTCAGCTTGCATTCGGGAGATAGTGGGTTTGAACCTCACTGTCAGCAGGCCTGAAGATGTTTCTTCGGGGTTTCCCTCTTCCACACCAGGCGAATGATGATAGGGCTGTAGCTAACTCAAGACCGTGGTCAATAAAAATCCTAGCCCTTTCCTGTCCTATCGTCAGCACACTATATATTTCGATGCGGGGTAAAGTTTCTTAAAAACCTCCTTCTTTTTCTTCTACTTCTTCCTGCCCTTTTGCTGAACTTGTTGGGGGTCGGCAATTGAGCTCAATGTTGCTCATTTTTACGACTGAATGCCCCTCCTGATGTTATCCCTATATGGAGGGGTGTATTCACCACGTATTACGTTTGTCTGTGATGGATGGTCGTGAAGTGTGCTGTATATTTAGATGAAAGAAAAGTGTATGAAATTGGAAACAAACATCTAGTCCTTGAGTCAGTGGAAGGCAGATGAAATATGCGGTTCGTCAGAGAATTGAACCCCTGATTCAAGGCTAGCAGGCTGACCATTCAGCGAAGGACTCGTGAACCTCCAGCCTCAATTCGATTATTAACTGTAACCCTATGAAGGAGAGAAATATCGCCGGGCTGACTGGCTCCGTACGGTCTGAAGGTGCTCAAATACGTCAGCCTTGTGTTGATAAATTTACTGGCACATAAAAGAACTCCTGCGGAACAAAATTCCATCACTTTGGCGTCTCCGAAACCCGTCAGAAGTAGTTAGTGGATCGTAAAAGCAATAAAATTATCATTATTTTAATTTTACTATTATTATTATAAAAGAAGTATCATTCTACTTTTAGGATAATGAAATAATGCCAATGAAAGACGTCCAAGGACCTGTTTACTTTAAATTCACGATCATTTTTCATCTTCATTTGTTTTAAATTATAATCGGTTGATAGCAACTTGTTAAAATTTTAAGTATCATTAAATTTTGTTCCATCTCGTACCATTAAGGGCCGATGACCTAGATGTTAGGCCACTTTAAACAACAATCATCATCATCATGTTCGACTCGTTGGCTGAATGGTCAGCGCACTGGCCAACGGTTCAGAGAGCGCCGAGTTCGATTCCCGGCCAGGTCGGCGATTTTAACCTTCATTGGTTCATTCGCATGGCCCGGGGGCTGGGTGTTTATGCTGTCCCAAACATTCCTGCAACTCACACACCACACATAACACTATCCTCCACCACAATAACACGCAGTTACTTACACATGGCAGACGCTACCCACCCTCTTCGGAACTTAAAAGGGCTGCACTCGGCTATAAACAGCCACACGAAATTAAAAAAAGAAATAATAATAATAATAATAATAATAATAATAATAATAATAATAATAATAATAATAATAATAATAATCCCAGTCATTAATCATAGCCCCAGAGGAGTGCAACGATCTTCGGCAGCCGGCACATTACTTATTCTCACCGCTAGATGGGGTCTTCATTCATTCCATTCCTGAGTCGGTCGAATGACTGGAAGCATGCTGTGGATTTTCATCGTGATGCAATACATTAAGTCATGAAGTGTTATGTATAATTATTATCTTATGACTGGGCGAGTTGGCCGTGTGGTTAGGGGCGCACAACTGTGAGCTCGCATCTGGGAGATAGTGGGTTCGAATCCCACTGTCGGCAGCCCTGACAATGGTTTTCCGCGGCAACGGCCGCTTCCTTCCCATTCCTACGTCTTTCCTGTCCCATCGTCGGGATAAAACCTATCTGTGTCAGTGCGACGAAAAGCAAGTAGGAAAAAATCTTATTTATTTATTTATTTATTTATTTATTTATTTATTTATTTATTTATTTATTTATTTATTTATTTATTTATTTATTTCACTTCAGCAGTTGGGAAATTAGGTCTCGTGGCCCCCTCTTACATTAAAACACGGAAATTACAAGATAAATTATATAAAAGAAATGTACTATTCTATTATAAAATCAAAGGTTACTAAGTCAAATAACAGATTCGGAGAATATATAGTATAATGAAGAGATAGAGCTGTAAAATAACTTTACTTCACAGCGTTCAGAAGGGCCTACGTTCCAAACGCAAAACTGTTTGTAGAAAAAACTATTTTTGTTGTGAAAGAGATAAAGCCTACGTATACACCTTGTCGCCATTGCACTCCCTCTAGTGAATATTTCTGAATGCGGTTCATTTATATGTATTTATTCTGGCCGTTGAAGGCATATTGCCTCTGAGTAATGTCTGGTGGCTTTGCTGAGAAGTGTACAAGTGCGGTCAACTGCAATTGAGCGCGGACTTGCTGATTAATATGTTGTGTCGGTTTCTCTGGCCAGTGGAGTGTTAAATCAACCAAGGCCGAGCAGCCTCTGGAGGTCGCGCTGCTCCCCAGGGCTAACGCACCCTTGTGGGTTCAGGATGAGCTACAATTGATGACTTCGTCATTGATCAAGCCGTAAGGATCTGTGATTTGTGTGCGGGCCCGTCTTGTACCTCCTGGGCCCAGCCGCTGCAACCGCAATGCGCACCCGCTTACACACGCTTTATCGGGCTTAGCATTTTACGGAAAAAAACTTTGTCAAGGAAATATAATAATTTCTTGAAGATTAGTGTACTTTCATCTCGAAATACTTTAATTCATGTTCATCTAGAGGAGTTGTACTGTTTACAAAGCTCTGACAGTTAGAACAAATTTATAATATTCTACCTGTCCCAGTCTGAAGTTTGGGTTTGACAATATGACAGTGAGTGAGGTACCAGTGACACCTTTGTACGGTCAATTCTTCTGATGCGTACTCCTTTTCATATACACACAACACAACATACTACCAACCAGCACAGAATAACACAATAATGAATACATCCTCCACATAGAGTTGACGTTGGGAAGGGAATACGGCCGTGAAACTGGGCTAAGCCCTACATGTGCGATACGGTACTCAGTCATGACTCCAGAAGGATGTTGGAGGAGTTGAATAATGATAGGAATAAGAAGTAGTCCTTGTAAAGTCAGTTGATATATACGTGTCGGTAGGCTCGGTAGACCGATATAAAATAGCACTTGATGGCTCAGTGAGAAAGCCTACTTTCAGAAGGCAAATAGCGTTTGTCAAACAGGTGTTTAGTACCGGGCGAGTTGGCCATGCGATTAGAGCCGCCCAGCTGTGAGCATGCATCTGGGATATAATGGGTTCGGACCCCACTGTCAGTAGCCCTGCATATGGTTTTCCGTGGTTTCCTATTTTCACACCACAAATGCTAGGGCTGTACCTTCATTAAGGCCACGGCCGTTTCCGTCACACTCCTAGCCCTTTCCTGTCCCTTCGTCGCCGTAAGACCTATCTGTGTCAGTGTGACGTAAAATAAATTGTAATAAAAGGCGTTTAGTAATAAGAGAAATATTTTAATCAGTGCAAAATTTCTATTTTTGATTTTTTTGCTATTTGCTTTACGTTACACCGTCACCGATAGGTCTTATGGCGACAATGGGGCAGGAAAGGCCTAGGAGTGGGAAGGAAGCGGCCGTGGCCCTAATGAAGATACAGCCGCAGCATTTGCCTGGTGTGAAAATGGGAAACCACGAAAAAACCATCGTTAGTGCTGCCGACAGTGGGATTCACAGCCACTATCTCCAGGATGCAAGCTCACAGCTGCGCGACTATAACCGCACGGCCAACTCGCTCGGTGATTTTGGAATTAGGAAGAATATTGCGATTGCTTCTTTATGGAGTGTGCTATTGTATGACTGTGAATCTTGGACAATCAGAAATCAGGACTGGAAACGACTGGAAGCGTTTGCGATTTTGGCCCGGAGACAAATGCTAAAGATTAAATGGATTGAAAAGAGAATAAAGAAAAGCGTTCTGCAAGAAATTCAAGGGAAAAGAGAACTTACGTTAACGATACAGAGAAGAAGTGCTAAATTCACTGGCAACATTTTGCAAAATAATACCTTTCTATCAATCTACTGGAAGGGAAAATCACTGGAAAGAAAGGCCGAGGACCACCGAGGAAACAGTGCCGTCAAGATTTAGCACAGAGTCTTCATTAAGCTTATGGTTTTTTATTATGAAATGAAACGAAGAGCTGGGGTCAGAAAAGAATGGTTGCATAGACACTGATGATGATGATGATGATGATGATGCACTTTTACCTCACCTTGTAGATCGCTTTTAAAATCCAATAATATAATATTGTAATCTCTCTCTTTTTCTCGAGAAAGGACGTCTTCTAATTTCGTGATATTGGAATAAAATAGTTTATAAGGAATGTACGAGAATTGTAAATTTATTTTTATGGAAATGTTCTGTCTGTAAATGTAATAATTTGTGAGTTGAGTATATTGCTATACACATGAGTAGAAATATGGTCGTGCACCAAAATATTCGCGTAAGTTTTTCTTTGAAATTGATAGCAATTTTAGAAAACATGACCGAACACACACGCATGATCGGCCTAATGAACAAACCTTAAAGCAGAAAAAATATATATAGAAGTAGCCAACTGAAGCGTAAAGCAATGAAGGATGATTTTTGCAAGCCAACAAAACTAATACCTACATGATCAAGATGTAGGCACTTTAATAAAAGACGATGTCAACTTATTAAGCGATATTTACAAAATGCAAGAATCTCGGTTTTGTCTACATTACTCTCTTGAGAAACTTCATTAATTCATAGCATAACATCAAAAAGCTAATATTTCCCTTTTGTGACTGATAGTACACGCATGCATAGAAATGTTTTCCCGATATAAACAAAGTTTGGCGTCCCCCCGACCTCCTCACTTAACGCATTGTTGCAGGTAGACAGCCCGCTACAAGACTGTTGTGATTGAAATGGGCACAGTGGTAGATGTATATCAATACACACACTGTGCCTTCAGCACTACCCAGTCATTTCCTTCCCCTCCTTGTCGCTCCTGAGGTGACTTTCAACTCTACCCTTCACTCTCTCCCCTCCTTTTCAGTACTCGAGTGACCTTGAACGCTACTCCTTTACTCCCTCCCCTACTTTTCAGTACTCGAGTGACCTTGAACGCTACTCCTTTACTCCCTCCCCTCCTTTTCGGTACTCGTGTGGCCTTCAACACCACTCCTTCACTCCCTCCCGTCCTTTCCGTTACTCGAGTGACCTTCAACACCACTCCTTCACTCCCTCCCCTCCTTTCCGTTACTCGAGTGACCTTCAACACCACTCCTTCACTCCCTCCCCTCCTTTCCGTTACCGAGTGACCTTCAACACTACTCTATCACTCCCTCCCCTCCTTTCCGTTACCGAGTGACCTTCAACACTACTCTATCACTCCCTCCCCTCCTTTCCGTTACCGAGTGACCTTCAACACTACTCTATCACTCCCTCCCCTCCTTTCCGTTACTCGAGTGACCTTCAACACCACTCCTTCACTCCCTCCCGTCCTTTCCGTTACTCGAGTGACCTTCAACACCACTCCTTCACTCCCTCCCCTCCTTTCCGTTACTCGAGTGACCTTCAACACCACTCCTTCACTCCCTCCCCTCCTTTCCGTTACTCGAGTGACCTTCAACACCACTCCTTCACTCCCTCCCCTCCTTTCCGTTACTCGAGTGACCTTCAACACCACTCCTTCACTCCCTCCCCTCCTTTCCGTTACCGAGTGACCTTCAACACTACTCTATCACTCCCTCCCCTCCTTTCCGTTACCGAGTGACCTTCAACACTACTCTATCACTCCCTCCCCTCCTTTCCGTTACCGAGTGACCTTCAACACTACTCTTTCACTCCCTCCCGTCCTTTCCGTTACTCGAGTGACCTTCAACACCACTCCTTCACTCCCTCCCGTCCTTTCCGTTACTCGAGTGACCTTCAACACCACTCCTTCACTCCCTCCCGTCCTTTCCGTTACTCGAGTGACCTTCAACACCACTCCTTCACTCCCTCCCCTCCTTTCCGTTACTCGAGTGACCTTCAACACCACTCCTTCACTCCCTCTTCTCCTTTTCAGTACTCGTGTGGCCTTCAACACCACTCCTTCACTCCCTCCCCTCCTTTTAGGTACTCGTGTGGCCTTCCTTCCTTTTCAGTACTGGAGTGCCCTTCAACACTACTCTTTCACTCCGTTCCCTCCTTTACTGTACTGAGTTGCTCTTTCACTCCGTCCCCTCATTTTCGATAGTGGAGAGGCGTTCAACACTATCCCTTCATTCCCTGCCCTCGCTTTCAGTACTGGAGTGGGGCTGTGTTGATTGTTTAGGTCGGTGCACCATTTCTGTGCATGCGTGTACAAACAACGTTTTAAAAATAAATGTCAGGTTCTTCAGTCTGTCGAAATTAATTTGTGAATAAATAAAACGTACAAAATACCAGAGGAAAAGAAAACATAGCCTACTGTATAAGAACAGATTATGTCTGAAAAAGAAACAACTCAGTGTTTTGATCTTAAATGAACATCATCAGATTATATGAATTCACACACTTTTATTGTATTTCTTACTTTTAACTTTTAATATAACTTGTGAATTGACTAATACTCTTGAGAAGTGTAAAACTGTTTAAGCTGAAACCTTTCTGCACATTCCACGTGGTTCGCAGCTGGCCAGGATTAATGAAAGAATACTAATAATGTTATTTATTTTACATGCCATTAACTACATTCTTCAGTTTATTAACGAAATAAAACTCCTAAGTCTTCAATATGAAGGAAAATCGGGGTACAGTGGTGTCCGCTCTCCGGCGTGAACAGGGGGCATTTTACGTCTTTTTCTTTTACCTGAGGAAGCAATTTACTGTCTCCACATTTCCTATGTCTTAGCATAAAAACAACAACCCGTTATTTTTCGGGGAACTTTGAAATCCGCCGTTAACATATTTATTTTTTGAAATCACTGATAGATATGTCGTTTCAGCACAGTTAACAACGTTGATAAATATTAAGTGCTACTATTTCAACTAGATTGTGAATATTACATCAAATATAAAATGAATTTCATATTACAAAATTCAGTAAACTGCTTTTGTGATCTAAATGCATTAGATTTGCTACACTTTGGTTCAATTTCCCTCGTTCTTGCATCCTTGGAGAAAACGAATTAATTCCAAACGCTCTCGACTTACTTCTATTTCGTGTTTTACCTGGACTACAAACTGCTTTCGTAACGAAATCATTTTCATCGCGGAATTAGGATTACTTACATATGTGTATACAGGTTGTTTCCAAACACATAGGAAGGGATCAGGAGGCCCAAAAAGAAAAAAAAGTCGCAATGAACATATGCCTTATGGTCGATCGTTTACGAGCTAAGCCTGTATTAGTTAGTAGCTAGAATGGGGAAGGGAGGAGTTAGCATTTAGAATTAAGTTTTGAGTCAGGCTGCCGTTACGGACATTGTAGTACTTTGCCAGCGTGTGAAGCAAGGTTGCCATCAATACCTGCAGTGTTCAAAACGTGTCCGAGAATCAATGAAGTGGCGTGTTCAGGCGTTCATTCAGGTGCTTGGTGGACAATTTGAGGAATTCCTGTATTATAATGCAGCATCCCTGCTGATGACAGCTACCCGACATGGGATATATCAGTTAAGGCTATTGCCAATACATGTTTGGGGAACCTTATATATATACAAGGTGTTTAAAATGCATGGAAGAATTTCTGGGATGGGTTCCTCACATATAGAAATGGATATACAAACTTGGGTCCGGAAAAGCGTACTTTCTTGGCCTCCACGATCGAATGATCTGAACCCGTTAGACACCTTTCTGTGGGGATACGAAATTCTTTGGTGTACGAGACTGCTGTCAAGGATGAAGCAACGCTTCAAGACAGAATTATAAGATACATACATACATACATTATCATTATAGACTGTTATGCCTTTCAGCGTTCAGTCTGCAAGCCTCTGAGAATTTACTAAACGTCGCCAAAATCCTCGATTTGCAACTAGTGTTGTGGCCTCATTTAGTTCTATACCTCTTATCTTTAAATCGTTAGAAACCGAGTCTAATCATCGTCGTCTTGGTCTCCCTCTACTTCTCTTACCCTCCATAACAGAGTCCATTATTCTCCTAGGTAACCTATCCTCCTCCATTCGCCTCACATGACCCCACCACCGAAGCCGGTTTATGCGTACAGCTTCATCCATAGAGTTCATTCCTAAATTATCCTTTACCTCCTCATTCCGAGTACCCTCCTGCCATTGTTCCCACCTGTTTGTACCAGCAATCATTCTCGCTACTTTCATGTCTGTTACTTCTAACTTATGAATAAGATATCCTGAGTCCACCCAGCTTTCGCTCCCGTGAAGCAAAGTTGGTCTGAAAACAGACCGATGTAAAGATAGTTTCGTTTGGGAGCTGACTTCCTTCTTACAGAATACTGCTGATCGCAACTGCGAGCTCACTGCATTTGCTTTACTACACCTTGATTCAATCTCTCTTACTATATTACCATCCTGGGAGAACACACAACCTAAATACTTGAAATTATCGACCTGTTCTAGCTTTGTATCACCAATCTGACATTCGATTCTGTTGAATTTCTTACCTACTGACATCAATTTAGTCTTCGAGAGGCTAATTTTATACCATACTCATTGCACCTATTTTCAAGTTCCAAGATATTAGACTGCAGGCTTTCAGCACAGTCTGCCATTAAGACCAAGTCGTCAGCATAGGCCAAACTGCTTACTACATTTCCACCTAACTGAATCCCTCCCTGCCATTTTATACCTTTCAGCAGATGATCCATGTAAACTACAAACAGCAAAGGTGAAAGATTACAGCCTTGTCTAACTCCTGTAAGTACCGTGAACCAAGAACTCATTCTACCATCAATTCTCACTGAAGCCCAATTGTCAGCATAAATGCTTTTGATTGATTTTAATAATCTACCTTTAATTCCATAGTCCCCCAGTATGGCGAACATCTTTTCCCTCGGTACCCTGTCATATGCTTTCTTTAGATCTACGAAACATAAACACAACTGCCTATTCCTCTCGTAGCATTTTTCACTTACCTGGCGCATACTGAAAATCTGATCCTGACAGCCTCTCTGTGATCTGAAACCACACTGGTTTTCATCCAACTTCCTCTCAACGACTGGTCGCACCCTCCTTTCCAGGATTATAAGATCTTTTCAAATAATACGCACAGCACCGAGCATATTCGAGCGTGTTCGTAACTCCATGCGGCGACGAGTACAATCCTGAAGTATGACAGGAGGCGAGAATTTTGTTCACCTCTTGTAAAGCAATGACCGAAGCACATCCGTACATGCAAGGTAACCCACACCGCATGAGGATTTAGCCCACGACATATACTGATATATTAGAAAGTACGCATTTTTTGGACCCATGTTTATAAACACTTTTTTCCTTCTCTAGGTGCGGGAAATCCAGTTCTGAAATTATACCGTGCATTTTTGAAACACCCTATATATATATCAGGTGACCCACCAGTGCCATGCTTTAAGTGTACTGCATGCAATAATTATGAATGGGATGCCTAATAACTATTTTTACACGGATCTTACTGGCTACATGTAGGTCGAATAGATAACATCCGGCCGACCGCTCACTGCATGTTCCATCTAATTCACACCCTTGCGTTTGCGAGCACATAGGCCTAGTAGTAGGATGATATTTGGAACAGTAGCACTAAAGTTGCTGTCAACATATCGAAAATGGATATTGTGTTCAACAACGATGATTACACAGGCATAATTTTAATCGATGGAAAATCTGGTCGAAATGCAGCCGAAGCTCGCAGACTGTATGTGTACGAGTTTACAAAATGTTGCCTGCCTTCTATACGCATATTTCGACGAACAAATTTGCAATTAAGAGCTAAGATATCACAAAAGGCACATATAAGGAACTATTTGTTAGAATGGAATGATGAGATAATAACCGTGTCCCATTCCATAGATCCGGAAGAGGGTATTGTTTACTGCGATCTTATGAAATTTTGAAACACTGTATAAAAGTTGATACCCTTTTGCATAATTATAAAACATAAAGAAGTCACAAATAAAGAAGTGTCCATAAAACATCATATATTAATTTTAACGTTTAAATTATTTAGGAATTGAGCACAGGAAAAATGGCCTGAAATGAATTCTAGAAACTTTACGGTAATAAAAAAGGAATAGAAAAGGGACTTCTCGGACTTACTATAGAAGTCCATCGGATACTCTGGAAACGTGACCCCTCCCCCCCCCCCCCCCACGCGCAAGTAAGGGCCACCACACAGTACTCATTCTCAGTCTTTGCATACCACGTCCGACATCTCAAATGAATATTATATTATCAAAAGATGCAATGTAAATAGAATATGGTGGTTCATTTTTATATACTACTGGCAAAATACCCGTGCTTATCTACGATTTTAAACTGAAAGTTACTATTTAAGGTTACTTTTAGGCACAATTCCGTCACTAACTAGCATGTATCAATTCTTACTGTTCCCGGGTTTCAATGTCAAGAATAGAATTTAAAACTTTAAAAGGTTATATTTCTTTTCCAAACAATCTTAACAACATATCAGGTACAAAAGCAATCTCGAAACAAGAGTAGGAAAGTCCAATTACAAATTCTGGGCTTCAAGCCCCTAGTTTTACAATTTTACAAAGGAAGAGGTATTATTTAGTGAGGGACAGAAATCCCCTAATTCAAAGGGCACTTGCTCCCAAAATTACAACATCTAGCCTTCAGGAGGCATTCATTAATCTTACAAAAACTTTGATAAAGAGCAAACAGGCCCTCAGTTTTCCACGCCGACTCAAGGCAACATCAACTCAAAATTTCTGGCCTCTCAAGGCACAACTTACAATTGGAAAATGATAATACAGGGGTATTTAATACCCGACCTACTGGGCCTTTATGGAAAAAGATCAACGGTTAAATAAATGGACCGAACACAAAATGAATGGAGGCGAAAACTTGCACTCCTAGATGTGAACTCTTAAAACCTAAAGGGCACTAGGCCGATGAAACAGGGGCTATTCCCAAACTACTGAGGTGACTCGTATTGCAAGACATTTACCACATTACAGAATGAAAAACAGTTATAAACGTAGTCACCTCAAACCAAGATGAAGCGGAGCACGAGAGGGTAATTCACTCTCTATCCCGGATTTACAGTTAAAGAGTTTACTAAATTTTTACATTAGCCGAAAGAAGATTTACACTTTAGAAAAGTTGGTTACATAGTTAAGATTCGGACCTTTCCCTCGGGTTAAACTGCGGAGGTAGCAAGAAAGACAAATGTTATGTGGCCATTACCCTGGTGATGTACTGCTGACCGATGAAAGAGGCCGTCCACCTCCTGCTTTGACACACACACTCAATAAGATGACGATGAAGTGGCCAAGAGACGTGCAAAGCCGCAGTTTATAAACCCTCAGGGAAGGTTTGAGATCTTTCACGAATAAACCAGCCACACCCTCACAATTTTATTGGTCAATTTAAAAGTTACACTCAAAATCGAAGAAGAAGGCTGTGATTGGTTGAAAATTAATTACAGAAATTTGGGATTGGCTAGATTCAAAACTGGCGGAAAGAAAAAGGAAATATTGCCAACCCAAAAATAAATGAACTTCAATCGAAAAAACTTATGAATACAAAACTTCTTATACCTCACACCAGGGTGCATGAACATAGTTTTTAGTGTTGTCCTCTGTGGAAGAATGTCCAAACTTCTTGATGAATGTCAAACAAAAGAAGTGGAAATTCCCTCAGGTTAGAAAACAGTACAATAACAAAATTAGATCGTGTTTTAGTGGTGACCTCTTCTGATTAAAGTTCCAAGTTGGTGTAGTTTCAGTTTCACTGTTTTACCAATAGAGGAGGTCATTTAGGCGCTAGATTTGAATGCGCGGCGTTGAGTTTTACCTCCTGGTACACTTACCTCAATCAGTGTATTTCTCCACATTCCCTTAACCCCTTAACGTTCAGATTTCTTCATGTCCTGTTCGCATATATGGTGGTGGCTACGTATGTGGACGTTTGCAAGGGCGAAGACTCGCACACTTTCTTTGGCGTCAGTCGAGTTACAGTATACTGACGATAATGCAGTTGTAACTCAGTCTGAAGAGGAACTAGTGTCCATCCTGAATACCTTTTCAACTGCCTACAGAAAGATTGGTCTCAGACTGAATGTCACCAAGACACAGATTCTCTATCAAACAGCCCCTAAGGAAGGACATAGACAGATTAATGTCTCCATCGACGGAGTGAGCCTTCAAGTAGTAAACTCCTTTCCTTACCTTGGCACCGTCCTTTCATCAGGCGCAAATATACATTTGGAAATCCAATTTAGAATCAACCATGCTGGAGCATCCTTTGCAAAACTACGATACCGAGGATTTGACAATCATGTTGTCAATGTTGCAACAAAGATCCTCGTATAGAATTCAGTTGTAGTTCTCAGCTTATTATATGGATCTGAGTCCTGGACATGCTACGGACGGCATTTGGAACAATATCACCAGCGATGTTTAAGGATAATTCTGCGCATAACCTGGCAAGACAGACGCACAAATGTCAGCGTACGACGACCAGTATAGAATCCATGGTTTTAAGACGTCAGCTACGGTGGTCAGGTCTTGTACTACGCATGCTCGATAATCGCATTCCCAAACAAGTGTATTTCTCTGAGTTAACAGTGGGTAAACGTTGTTTTCAAGGTCAGAGGAAGAGATTTAAGAATACAATTAAGGCTCTCATGAAGATGTGCCATATTTATGTTAACAACTGGGAGACTTTAGGCCTTAACCGTTCATCCTGGAGATCATTAGTTTATCGCGGGACACTACTTTTTGAAGAAAACCGTAGGCGTATAGTGAACGATAAGGGGCAACGTAAAAAGGAAAAAGAACGAAATAGGAGAACAATGGCTGCTCCTCCTGGGACTATCTGCCATCTCTGCGGCAAATTATATGCCCCCCCCCATCCTACTGGGCTATACAGTCATCTACAGACTCACAGATGAAGAGGAGTTCTGTTTGGAAGACCAACGTACTCGATTTCCAGTGTTTCCTATTGTTGAATTGTACATATGTGGATACTTAGTCCATCTTTTCCTTTTTTAACCTGGATGAATAGTAGTTAAATATTTATCCAACGAATAC
Organism: Anabrus simplex; assembly: GCF_040414725.1. Classification (NCBI taxonomy): domain Eukaryota; kingdom Metazoa; phylum Arthropoda; class Insecta; order Orthoptera; family Tettigoniidae; genus Anabrus; species Anabrus simplex. The sequence goes on from NC_090269.1 coordinate 31,851,797, forward strand.
CGCAACAACTGTGATAATAAGCGGTCAAAACACACTGGTCTGATCAAAATTATACCCATACAAACTGCACTTACACAATATCTTGCAGACTAGGGTGAAAAATTAAGTTGAGCGAGCAGAAAAAAAGCTGTGAATACAGGCTTAGCCACTAACTTACAAGGAGTTAATAATGTTGATTAATATAGCAAATGTTCCCGGGTGCATCCACTCTCTGTTCAATAACTTTACATTCGTATGCAGCTTATTTTCGTTATCAATTTTTCTTGTATCATCTATACATTTCTCTCGTATTTCTATTGTCTCTAAACAATCTCTTATAAGAACATAGTAAATATTTATTTTCAGCTCTATTTTGGCTGTATGCTTTACTTTTGTGTACCCCCATTAACTACCATATTATACCCCTCATTCCCCTATTTGTTTTAATATCTCTACATTTTCGCAATTACAATACAAAATTCCTTTAGTGACCTCTTATTTTTACATTGTAAAGCAATTTTTTGCTTCCCAATATCCTTAACTTTTAGAAATATTTTTACATATTCTTAGCTGCTCTTTCCAACACCTTCCCCAGTAGTATCCCATTCCTACCCTTTCCAAAATCCCCCGTACCCTATCTACCCAGTATCCTTGGTTCTGATATTCCATTTGGTGTTGGTAGGTTATCTGTAACACTTCGCCACCTGATCCCAACTTCAGTCTCAACCAAACTTTTTTTTAACAATATCCGCCTGCAGACTTGTATCGTTGCTCATCATTCGCACTCTACAGTTAGCTGTAAAACTGGGTAGTCCCATAATTATTTTATCAAGTCTACTGGTAATTGCATCAAGTGTATAAATTTTCCCTCCAACTCCACAGATCTCTGCTGCGTACAACATCCTAGATTTAACTTAAAAACATTTTATAGACTCTTTAATCAATGTTGGGTATCTTTTTATCCAAAATGTTAATAGCTCACAGTACACACATACCCTTTAGTTTACTATTTTTATTTGTTCTTCCCATTTTCAATTTCCAATTAATATTATACCCAAATACTCTACTTTCTTGAAAACTTCTAATCTCGTCTCATCCATCAACCATTTTTCATTATTTGAAAATTAATTCCACTCTTTGCAGTCATTTACCACTGAATTTATACTACCCTGCATGCTTCCGGTAATCAATGTGAGCAGAAGGATGACATCCGAAAAATGAGACCTGGAATATCTTGGTTCTCAAAACTTGGGTTAACCCATGACTCGAAGGGCGTATTTACTATTGCACTCTGTTATAACACGTGTGCAGTAAAATCACTACTATTTGTTTCACATCCGAAATGTTGTAGCGCTCCTTTGAAAACCAGCAGTTAGGCATCCCATTCATCACTACTGCATGCGGGGCACTTATAAGTAGAACGTACGGGGATGGAGGGCCACCTGGTATAAATATATCAAAATGCTCTCTCTTTTGATGTAGCACTCAGAAATACAGAAAGGGAATGCTTATTTCTGTTATGTCTGTTATATTATTGTATTCTGCAAATACTAGTGTAAACAGAACCGTTGAACTTCCTATTTGTGAATTATTATTGTCTCGAGAATGAGCTAAATGGAGCTAATAGAACCGTTCATAATTACAACTTTACGAGTAGCATCAAACACCATCGTATCACCCTAGTGACCAGCACTGGACTAGGCCGTTACACCCCGCTGGATCTGGACTTGTGGCTGCTCCCTGTGGGTTGCATTAATTTTCTGCCACCCTGCACAAACAACTGTCCGCAGGGATTACGAGGGTGCCAGCAAGATGGAGGATCTATCCTTCGAAATTTAGAGGTAGCATCCGGCAGTGCATGCAATATATACGTATCTCAAACGCATGACATTTGTCCAACGTCGAAAGGAAATTGAAGGGTAATATTATTTCTCTCCTTTCAGTTTGATATTGATCTTCATGCTGAAAATAACAAAAGTGCCGGGGCTTAGTAATGAAGTAACTGAAAACACTCTTACGTTCACCATTTTGATGCTAAATGATTTTATCTTTCTCCAGTAAAAATATTCTGGGCAAATGCTTTTTATGCAACTGCCAATTCAGGCAGAGGCAGTGTACCTAAGCGTACGTCTGAAATATTGAAAAAGCTTGGAAACCAGCACGCGACTTTCGAAAAAATTAAAGTGGGCATTTAAAAAATATTCGGTGACAATTTTAAATCATCACTTATACTACTCCTAAATGACAAATCATCTAGTGTTTCCTTTCTGTACAATAATTTTAATATTTTCTGTTATCATTGTCTAAATTATAAAAATAAACAGGATACTTGCGGTCATTCACGGTTTATGAACTGTTGTATTTTGAAAAATAAATATACGACCATTTCAGCTTTCGTATCGGACAGTTTGTACGTCGAATTCTAGATCACTAAAATTTGACTCAAAATTACTGACCCTCCGTGGCTCAGGCAGCCGCGCGTCAGCCTCTCACCGCTGGGTTCCGTGCTTCAAATACGGTCACTCCATGCGAAATTTGTGCTGAACAAAATGGAGGTGGACAGGATTTTCTCCGGGTATTCCTGTTTTCCCTGTCATATTTCATTCCAGAAACATCAGCATCATTTCATTTCATCTGTCATTCATCAATCATTGCCCCAGAGGAGTGCGACAGGCTTTGGCAGGCGGTACAATTCCTATCCTCGCCACTAGATGGGGGCTGCATTCATTCTATTCCTGACCCGGTCGAATGACTGGAAACAGGCTGTAGATTTTAAAAGATTACATATTCCGAGTTGTAGGATACCTCCTTCACTACTCAAATACGCTAGATCCCCTATCGAGAACAGATAATCTGAGAGACAACATTTTCACACGGGTTAATGACTAGAGGTCTGAGAAAGAAGTAGTAACAACAACCACTCACAAACTGTGCAGTTGCTACTAAGTGTACCTACAACCGACAACACTGCTCACTCTACCTTATTACTTTCCCTTTGTTTTTCTTTTCTCTTTGAGGTTTTAAGAAATCGAAGAATGGCTTGCTTGAGATGTGTCGGCTGCTCCCCCGGGTATAGTTCGCCCGTAATGGCCCCCCTTCGCGGAAGATTTCGATATGATGTCTTACATTGTCACTCTCCCACCTCGCCCCACATGCTAACTTATTTATAAGACGTGGCGATACTGCCCATTGCACTACTATCACCCAACTGCGATTGGCAATGTCGCAAGATGGAAGGGGCTCACGTGATAAGACCGCATAGCTTTCCTCATTGTCAGTATTGTAGTGGGAATGTAACTTACTCATCAAACCGCTTATCACAACAGCTATTGAGGCTTCTTAAATTTATGTCTGTGTATACCTTATTCTGTGGATTTGTTCAGTATTCTACGCTCTCCATGTTCTCTCAAACATTTTCCACACTCTTAATAATAATAATCGTCGTGATCATCTAAATTAGTATAAAATATATTTTCTCTGGAAACTAATTTGAAATATTTTAATGTCGCACTTAGATGACTGTGGTGCGATACGTAAAGGTCACTACATTATTATACTGATCAAAGACATGTTATATAACAAGCAGGTGGGAATAGATTACGGAAAACCTGATATAGACCTATTGATGAGCGTAATATTTGGAAGACGTGAGGTATGGAAAAAGTTCTCTAGCCGAACAGAGTATGACAAGCATTAAACAAATATTAGCTGTTACTTGATTATTTCGTACCTCTGTATAAATATATTCTGATCAATATCATGAAGGACCGTATCACCCATATTTTTACATGAAACCACATATTTCTAATGTAATAATTAATCATTCTGTAATAAACTCCTCGAAATTATTTCTAAATTCTCTCTTGTTTTTCTGTATACTTTATCCTCAGGGGTAATCTCCAGTTGGAGAAAGTCGAAATAAACAAATAGTGTTGGGAAACAGGTTGCTACAGTGATGAAGCCATTAGGTGTGAGGAAGGATACGAGACCAAGTTCTTAAGTGATCCTGGGCATACCATCGACCACTCTCTACATGGGAAGGTGCTGTTTAAAAAAAGGCTCACTTAGATGGCTCCTAGCCATAAAATATCAATATTTTTGTCGAACACAAACCCGAAGGATGTGAAATTTTATTTCAACGTCCCACATGCATTGGTGGTTTCGAACCACGGACACCTTGGCAGGCAAACAATGCTGGGATTGCTGTCTCATTTAATTCAGTAATATACAGAGCGGGAATAACTTAATGAGTTGTACGTGCGGTTAGGGTTGCGCAGCAGTGAGCTTGCATTCAGGAGATAGTGGGTTCGAATCCCAAATTCTTTGAAATTATTTAAGAAAGGACTATGTAAACAACAGATAAGGAATTTGCCACCTCGGCAACGGCCCTAAATGCACATCAGTGGTGATTGATGATGATGATGATGATTGACTTGGTTTGTTCTCAAAACGCACTTTTTTCTTAAGCACGGCGAAGCAGCAGAGTTGGGTTAGCGAGGCTAGTTGCAGTGCATTAAGCTGGTGGCTTGCAACACTCATGTCCCTCGGGTTGTACACTATCAGTTTAGCTTGGGGACAGGATCCTTTCAGCAGGGTTCCCGGTTTGACTCTCCAATATGCATGTGCTGTCGTCCCAGTGACATGCTCTCACATTCATCAAAACAGGCCCTGGATTCCTGCTACAACACCGATACATCATTTCTCCGTAGTTCGGATTCCGCCACTCGAGAATCCATTGATAAGCACAGCATCATCATTCCGTAATAAGCCATACATCATGAGAGCTTCTATTGCGTGGGTCCTAGGTTCAAGCTCTATTATGTCCCATCCATCATCGCAGAGAGATGGTTTCCAGCCACTAAGATGGTAGGTATGCTGATGGGAGGGTACTCTTAACGGATTGCTGTATTTCATGAAATGAAATAGGACAGTCAAGGAGGGGCGTTGTGATATCTTGAAGTACATATCAATCATGAGAAGCGACTTAAGTGCGAAGATATTGATGACCAGCCCTAGTATTTCCATATCAACTCCATATAATTACATATTTGTTTGTGATTAGCTATTAGTCGTGTCTTTAGAACTTAGTATATTTTGAGTGATTGGAAGCATATTTTATTTTACACGTTTGTCCCCATTTCCAGCTTCAGCACATGTTTTCACATATTTGAGCAAAACTCACATATATTTACATAATTTAACGTTTTGTTCAAAATATCTTCCATATTATATGGCTTCAAAGTTATTTTTCCAGAAAATTATTTAACACTTAGATGCGCAATCTTATTTGTCAAAATAAATATTTATTTATGTATTTGTGTCAGTCAAAATGTTAAAGAGTTTTGAATGTTTTACGTATCGGTATGGGCAAAGCTGTACGATTACTATAGCTACTGCCAGACTTCAATCTTAGGGATGTCCTTCCTCACATATTCCCTGAGATAAACAACATCTTCTTTGTTTTACCCTAACTGTTTAAACTTAACTCCAGTTGATTAGCAAGAAAATCATAAAATCAAAGACGGTTCATTTCTAATTCACTAGCGACCCCTAGCGAGTTCGTCTGAAAGGTAGAAGTACATGCACAGTTGTAAAATCGTAAAGCAGATATAACAAGCAAGTAAATTTTCCTTTGCACATATGCAATGCTGTGCGTTTAAGGGTTGAAATGTATTTCACTCCCATCAATTATTCAAAACTGGATTCTAGTACAGTGTTTCTATGAAACATGGAAAGAAGGTTGTTTTCCTCTATGCTCGTGTTTTCTTTCTTGCTGGCTTTTTCCTTCTTACTATTTTTCGCCTTCTTCATTAAAAATGTAGTCCATATTTTGAAATTATTGTAGTTTATATGTATATTTAGCCATTTGTGTTATATATAAATCATATTCCTGGTGCTGATATTAGTGGTTATTTTAAGGAGACTGCTTAGCTCATGGCTCCACTGACCACTTCGGTATAAAACTAATAAAACTATCAGGAACTTCAACCAATCAACAGCTCTTTATCGCCACAGTTTTATCGCTTCCGTGTTACCACTTCCCTTTTATCGCACCTACGTGTACCTACGTGGAAATAGGAGCCGATGTATATTGGGGTTTGAAGATTAGGCTGTAGTCCGGCATCCAAGAGTTTGAAGTCTTGCTTTTCACTTGGGTAAAATAATAGAAAGTACAGTACAGTGGAATTTGGAGACGGAGAGGGAAGATATCGCATGCTGTTGAATAAAATGATAGCTACTACAGTGAAATAAGTTGGCGAAGTATGGCGCAGTTTAATGATTTAGTAGGTAGTTGGATAAAGTTGTGACTGGTGATGTAATTACTATTGTGGCATACCCCGCTTGATTTTCAGCCGGATGGCCGAGGTACAGATGCCAGTAAATTACGAATTAGAATGTTCATTTTAAAAAATGATGTGCCATCAGGAAAGACATCCATCCTTGGGAGCTTCAGTGATTGGCGCTGGTGGTGGCGATTATTCTTTTAAGAGGAAGTACAACTGCGTAACCATCCTCTATTAACACTAATCAGAGATAAAAAAAATGAAAGTGTTCAACACTTCGAAAAATGAAGGTCAAGGAAAGGCAAGGGCTTCGAAGGGAGTGAAAATTAAATGTTCCCTAGGTTGCGCAGACCTAATACTGTTGGGGTCAGAAAAGAACAAGACTCGAGTAAGAGAGGTCGGATAGGATATAGGAAAATGATGAGCCTGACACAAATAAGTGGAAACAATGCCAGGACTCAGCTAAGTACTCCGTGGTCACCAACCCGCACTCACAGGTTAAAAGCCCCTGGGGCCCCTATTAATCGACTTTTTGTGACAGTCAGGGGATACCGTGGGTGTTATTCTACCACCCCCACACACAGGGGAGCTCCCCCTATTCAAGAAATACCTGAGATAAGCTGAATTTATGTTAGTATTTTTACAAGTTTCTTTACATCGCACCGACACAGATAGGTCAGAAAAGGGGCTTGGAGTGGAAAGGAAGCGGCCATGGCCTTATTTAAGGTACAGCCCCGGCATTTGCCTGGTGTGAAATTGGGAAACCACGGAAAACCATCTTCAGGGCTGCCGATAATGGGGTTCAAACCCACTGTTTCCCGAATACTGGATACTGGCCGCACTTAAGCGACTGCAGCTATTGAACTCGGTGAATTTACATTAGGCGCCCCTTCTATGTCAATATGTGTGAACTAAGCATTCAGTCAGAAGTACCTACAACACAAAATGTCCACTGACATTACTGTCTCATATCTAAGTACCAACCGACTGTCCAGGGATTCGATCTCACGACCGTAAGCATAGTGGGTACGGGCTAACTAACTTCGCTACATAGGCTGGTCTAGTATGGTTGAATCATAAAGATATGAATATACAGTTTATATTTAAGTCCGTCAAAAATGAAGATTAAAAATAAAATCGTGTCCATCATTATTTGAAAAAAAGCTCTTCTGTACAAATCTGTGAAGCGTCGGTGGAGGGTATCGCTGTCATTCTAAATTGGCGGTAAGATGTCCGCGGTTTGCGGCATAAAGCACGTTCAAATGTTTCAGCTAATAAAAGCTCAACTGGGTGGGGGAACACAGCAATGCGCTGGACATAAACTGTCGATGGTGTTTATATGAGGAGTCAGTGAAACAAATTCTTTAATATTAATGGTGGTGAAAAGAGCCGTTTGAAGCTGTCGCCACACCGATACGTCAATTAACTGCCGCTAATTTGCTCTGAATATGGACGGAGCAAAAAATGAAATGTTACAGTATTTATAGCGCTGCCGCACGACTAATGTGATTTGCGCTCTCCGCAGCTTCGGCAACCGCTCAGTTGTGACTTGAGCACAGTGCGATACAGTTTGTCGAGTATCTGAAAATCTCTTTTGTTAAGAGATTGAAGAAGATAGACTGCTAGTGATTCTAACCTCGCAGTACACAAATTTAATATTGGCAAGTTACTGTTCAGTAGGAAATGTTAATTAGATACGACTCCTGTTGACGTAGAACACCATATATATACAGTAGTTCCGAAACAGTACTTCGGCCGAGATTTTGTAAACGTAGCTTATGATACAAGTTAAGCCACGGGCAAACCGAGAAAGAAATAACATGATTAAAAACACAATGATAATTTACAAAACTAAATAAAAAAAGTGGTCCGTCACTGTGGTGTAGTGGTTAGTGTGATCAGCTGCCATCCCCCGGCTCTGCCACGAAATTTGAAAAGTGAAACGAGAGCTGGAACGGGCTCCACTCAGCCTCGGGAGGTCAGCTGAGTAGAGGGGAGTTCGATTCCCACCTCAGCCTTTCTCGAAGGGGTTTTCCGTGGATTCCCACTTCTCCTCCAGACAAATGGCGGGATGGTATCTAACTCAAAGCTACGGCCGCTTCCTTCTCTCATCCTTGCCTATAAATTCCGGTCTCCCCCCCCACAAGGCCCCTGTTCAGCATAGCAGGTGAGCCCTCCCCTGATCGAGGTACTGGTCCTCCTGCCCAGTTGTATTCCCAGTCCAATGTAACTGTCCTTGATGCGGTAAAGTTAATAATAATAATAATAATAATAATAATAATAATAATAATAATAATAATAATAATAATAACATATTGTTTTTTCGTGCCACACTACCTTTACGGTTTAAGGAGACGCTGAGGTGCCGGAATTTTAGCCCACAGGGTTTCCTTTACGTGCCTATAAATCTACCGACATGAGGCTGGCTTACCACCGGCCTGAGCTGGGATCGAACCTGCCAACTTGGATTCAGAAGGCAAGCGACCTACCATCCAGCGTAAGTGCTTTAGTGAGCAGGTGTATGTATTAGTGAATGTTCATAAATGTTATCTTTTACCAGTAATCTATTAACTGGAAGCATGTTTATGCCACCGAGACCAATCCGATGGGTGCTAGATGCGGTCACGCTGGGCAGACGTTGGCGCAGTAAACCGATTCTCGAGTAATTGAATCAGCCACTCGCTCGCTACCTGCACGCGGAACGTCTCGTCGCTCCCACACTGGCTTGCAATCCGTACTTTTGTCATGGAGCAATGTACAGAAAATAGTAAGGTGCTCAGTTCATCGTTGGATGTATCTTTACTATGAATGTGTTATGCATAAATCCGGTATGAAGTGCTTTTTATTCATATGTGATAATTTCAGGTTTGTATGGGAAAATAACAGCCCAAAAATTCTTTGGATCCTCAGTATTATTACATGGAATATTATAAGTAAAGCTTTACTGGTGCAAAGGATATATACGGGGTGGTCAGAAAAAAACGTTAACTATATTCGGGAGATAGGGGGTTGAAATCCCACTGTCGGCAGCCCTGAAGATGCTTGTCCGTGGTTTGCCTTTTTGACACCAGGCAAATACCCGGGCTGTACCTTAGTCAAGGCCACGGCAATTTCCTTCCCATTCCTAGTTCTTTCCTTTCCCATCGATGCCATAAAATCTATCTGCTTCGGTACGACGTAAAAGCCAATTGTAAAGAAAAAACCGTGAACGAGGTATAACAGTGTTAGAGGGTTGGTCATACTGATAAATAATTTGAAAAAAAAATCGATATCACAGTCCGTTGTCGTTTTATTGACTGCTGAATTTAACCAATCAGATTTCTCCGCGGGGCTTTGCGAGGCACTGTTGCTAAATCTGAACGTAGCACCTATCGATAAAAAGAACTTCGCCGGGGGAGGGTTTTGAACAGCTGACAGGATCACGCCAAAGCAAGTACGCTACTGTGACACCGGCTGAGACCCGCGGTGTGTTCGACGTTCTTTCAAGCCAGCCTTTTGCTACGTGCAGATTTAACAACACCCCCTCGCTAAGTCCATTTGAATTCGCCCGCGAAGCGATCTGATTGGCTAACTTCAGGAGCTGATAAAATGACAATGGAGCGAGATATCGAATTAATGTTTTCAAATTATTTAACAGTCTGGCCAACCCTCTAATGCTCACATGCCCGTTTCACGTAGTTTCCGACTACCCTGTGCAGAGTGCAGGAAACAGGCTGTTTCGTAAACTAAAGGAGTCTTAGAGCGTACAAGTATTACTTGCACAGTTTTTAGTGGTAGATTTGTATACGGAGTTGAGGAGTAAGGAGGGAGCTCTCCCGCTTCCGGTTATACTGCCAACTGCATGGAAATGAAATCTGAATTGAATCGATAGTATGATCGATCGATACGAATTTTCTAAACCTTTATAATCTTAAGCCAACAGCTGTGTTACACACACATTATATAATATTTCTCGATGCGAATCTTATTTTCAGCATGAATTCTATAGTTTTGGCTTTGGTGTGTAAACAACAACTACTAGTGCGTAAAGTGTACGCCAGATGTCGCACAGCGATGCATAAGCGATTCATAGTTTGTGTTTCAACGGTTGCCAATACGAATCTCGAAGATTGAGGTCGACCGTTTCAGCAGTAGGGTGTCCATCTAACACAAAAAAGTGTGCGAGTAATACAAGTATTGTGATCATACGAACCAATAATTCGTTTTTGCTGTCTACCTCCCAAACGCTCGTGCGTTAAGGAGTCGCACTGATTTCGCTAAGGCTCTATCTGCGTGACTTTTCTTCTGTCTTCCCTGTGACCTTTTGTCTGTTGGTCTCCACTCCACACACCGAGTCCAAAAAGATCCAGGAAATTTTCAACGAATACGCGAATCATTGTTGCACGAGCGGGGAGGGGGGTAGTCTGCCCTCCCCCACACAGTTTGTGGAGAAAACATTACATTTTAATTGCACTTTAACCGGCTTAAACTAATAATTATAGGAATGTTTAAAACAAGCAATTAGTACAAGTCCTGTTGTCTTATCAGCTAATTATTTCGTTTTCTAAAAGTTATCTGTGGAATTACGCAAAAGATGTCGTTCCGGTTTGTATAGCGTCGCAGCAAGTAGTGAACAATTTGCATGTGCTCTGATGAAGGGTAGCAGAGATATGTTTTTTTCCAAGGTCGTGGACACTGAGGTATGATTCACCTGCTTGCTGCGCGCATTCATCAGTCTGGCAGTCTCTTCAATGTCTCTTAATTTCTTAGTGTGTAGTCAAATACTAAATTATTTTTAATTGTATAATCCCGCCGTAGTTCTATTTAATTGTAATAAAACTGTAATTATTGTTCCTTTGATACAAGTTTTATTGTATAGTCTTGAATTAAAATGTCACAAAACTATTATTCTTTCTTTCTTAATCTGTTTACCCTCCAGGGTTGGTTTCTCTCTCGGACTCAGTGAGGGATCCTACCTCTACCGCCTCAAGGGCAGTGTCCTGCAGCGTGAGACATTCGGTCGGGGAATACAACGGGGGAGGATGGCCAGTACCTCGCCCAGGCGGCCTCACCTGCTATGCTGAACAGGGACCTTGGTGGGGGGATGGGATGATTGGAAGGGATAGAGAAGGAAGAGGGAAGTAAGCGGCCGTGGCCTCAAGTTAGGTACCATCCCAGCATTTTCCTGGATGAGAAGTGGGAAACCACGGAAAACAACTTCCAGGATGGCTGAGGTGGGAATCGAATCCACCTCTATTCATTTGACCTCTCGAGCCTGAGTAGACCCTGTTCTAGCTCTCGTACCACTTTTCAAATTTCGTGGCAGAGCCGGGAATCGAACCCGGGTGTCAGGGGGGTGGCAGCTAATCGCATTAACCACGACACCACAGAGGCGGACCAGAAAACTATTATTACCGCACTCAAGTTATTAAACTGTCAACCTTTATCTCCTCTCTATGGAAATTCACTCAGAAAGCGTCACGAAACGTACCATTTTTTAGCTTTTCTTACAGTTTTGATGTGAATTCCGCCACTCCCTATGTCCCACAAACCCGGTTACTCTTTTTGTCTGTACTTTTTCCCCCACGCCCACTTCTAATTCCCAATTACCGCTACTGCCGTTGTGAATTATGCTGCCAAGTTGGAAGGAGACATTTGGCATTTGCTCTGATGTTCTATACGTTTATCCATTTTTGCCGTGTGCAGTTAAAATCTAAACCAAAATCAAACAGTGCATTACTTTTACGATCGAACAGCTGGGAGTTTGGCAGCCGAACTGAGATATTTAAGCACTCGCAGTGCCGAAACTAATCACCGCAAATCCATAGTTCCTGTGTTGAAAATACTATTGTCTGCGTGGAACTGGAATAGGATTCACATTGAAGAGAGTGAGATGCTCGGTGTTGCCACGTCGTATTACTAAACGAAGACATCTTCGCGGCAAAGTTGGTTTTCTATGGTTTCCCGTTTACACTTCCAGTTCCTATGCATAGGCTACAGCTAATTCCGTCCACCTTCTCACCCAATTTCATTCACCATTATTCATTTCACTTTCATTAGCTCCTCGAATGAGTTTGGCAATGGGAAGAGCATCCTGTACTAAAGATGCGATATAAATTCATCTCACCTCATTCCCGAACGCATATCAAGAAACGGGACTAAGGGGTAGACAAAAATATATTTAGGAACACCGTTAGTTAAATTTAGACAAACATTTATTTAGGAACACAGTAGTTACATTTAGACAAAATTTATTTAGGAACACCAATACTTAAATTTAGACAAAAATTTATTCAAGAACAGTAATACTTAAATTTAGACAAAAATTTATTTAGGAACGCCAATACTTAAATTTAGACAAAATTGAGACAGGAGGAGTGTGCTCAGATGAACTAAATAATGCAAACAAACATTCTACACAGTCGTCACTTCTGTTCCCTTCAGCATCTTTCCTGGAGCACTCTTTCCGGGTTCGAAGATTTGTGCCGGGCTGAGTGGCTTAGACGGTTAAGGCGCTGGCCTTCTAACCCCAACTTGGCAGGTTCGATCCTGGCTCAGTCCGGTGGTATTTGAAGGTGCTCAAATACGACAGCCCCGTGTCGGTATATTTACTGGCACGTAAAAGAACTCCTGCGGGACTAAATTCCGGCACCTCGTCGACTCCGAAGGACGTAAAGCAAATAACATTATTATTATTAACGAAGATTTGTAGCGGGAGCGTGGAGGCCTCACTTGGTAATTCCATCCTTTCCTAGAATGAATGGAATACAGCCTTCAATCAACGAAGGTGCCTCTTCCTCCTAAGAACTTGCAGACACTCCGTTTCAGAGTTAGTATCACTTTCGTAAATCTTATCTACTTCATTACTATCACTTTCGGTGTTCAAGTCCACTTCCTCCAACGTTTCACCCAACCATGATATTATCTGATCAGTGGATGCCATTATAACTTGTGTAAATTCCCTAAAAACAGTCACAATATAAACACTTCACATTACACACACGCATAAGACAAACCTTGACTTATTACAATGCACGAAATTGAGAAGCACTGTTACTCGCAACTGAGCGCACCGCTCATCAAACATGCACTGTCGCGCCTAATGATGGATTGAGGATCGCCGTTAGTTGGCCGTGCGCGTAGAGGCGCGCGGTTGTGAGCTTGCATCCGGGAGATAGTAGGTTCGAATCCCACTATCGGCAGCCCTGAAGATGGTTTTCCGTGGTTTCCCATTTTCACACCAGGCAAATGCTGGGGCTGTACCTTAATTAAGGCCAGGGCCGCTTCCTTCCAACTCCTAGGCCTTTCCTATCCCATCGTCGCCATAAGACCTATCTGTGTCGGTGCGACGTAAAGCCCCTAGCAAAAAAAAAAAAAAAAAGATCGCCGTTTACAAAGATAATGGAAATAACTGACACCTCCCCTTCCTAACAATCTATCTGAAAGATATACGAAGTTTCAAAAGTAGAAACTATGTAACGAGCAATATAGGCTACTGTGGAGTTGGGCGCCGCTCTCACCACGCGAGTAACCGCAGGTTAAAGATGTATTTTAAAGAATTCAAGCAGATATTTCAAGAAAACTACAAAAATGTGTAATGCATAATTAAGATTAACATTTGCAGCAAGAACAAATCGTCGTTGCCAGGACAAAATCTCCTATGTGATAATATATTTGGAGATATACTGACCCACAGCACATACATTATAAAGAGCGAGAATGCCTTCACCATATTCACACAATATTGCACCTTAGATGACAAAACCTTACCAGCCAAACTTCTAAGCTAAAATATTTCACATAGGAGGTTTTGTCATGGCAGCAACGAAATCATTTTCTGCCGGGGTGAGTAACTCAGACGGTTGAGGCGCTGGCCTTCTGACTCTGACTTGGCAGGTTCGAACACGGCTCAGTCCGGTGGTATTTGAAGGTGCTCAAATACGTCAGCCTCGTGTCGGTAGATTTACTAGCACGTAAAAGAACTCCTGCGATACTGAATTCCGGCACCTCAGCGTCTCCGAAAACCATCAAAGTAGTTATTGGCAAGTAAAAAATATAACATTATTATTATTATTATTATTATTATTATTATTATTATTATTATTATTATTATTATTATTATTATTATTATTATTATTATTACATATTTTTAATGTCAATAAATATAATTCCCGTACGACAGCTGTTACCCGTTTACAATAATAATACTTGTTTTGTCCTATTTTAACTACAGTGTTTTTGCTTACTCTAAAAATAGCTCCAGTCCTAACACTTTATTTACAGAATGTGAGGAGCATTATTACCTTTCTCCCGTTCAAAGTACTCTCGTACATAACAAATTACTGTACGTACCGTGTTCGTCCCTTTATAGGAATTCCTTCTTCAAAGCTTTTCCTCTCTTCACTTTCCGTAATTGGATTAAAATTAAAATTAAAAGATGCTAGGCTTATAATACAAACAAACAATATTTTAAAAATAACTGTTATTATTACAGACACGCACTCTTATTTAGAGACACTGTTTATGAATAACAGTGCAATTATACACGCGGACATACAAACACAAAGAAACCTTCACTGTTAAGAAACTGATAGCACAATGAACACAGCTGGGAAAAGCTCTTTCTCGCTGCACGTGTTACGAAAACGGCAACATTTTCGTAAGTTTTCCCTCCCTTCTCTTACCTGGCTCGCGCTCTTTTGTGGTTAGTTTCATGTGATTGGTCAAATTCCGGGTTGTCAAGGAAACCTGCTAACGCTTTCTTTCTGCTCCATCCCTGTTACAGCTGGAGAACACGTGTTGAAACAGCTGCCATTACCATTCTAGTTCCGCGCGGACAGTTGTATTTGTACCATGTAACACTCCAGCAGAAAAGAAATTTTTGTTAGGAATCAACCTAATCAACACTGTATAACACTGTACACAATATCTTATCCTTTCGACGATGGAAGGATGGGAAAGGGCAAGAATTGGGGAGGAAGCGGTCGTGGCCTTAATTAAGGCACATCCCCAGAATTCGCCTGGTGTGAAATGGGAAACCACGGAAAATCATCTTCAGAGCTGCCGACAGTGGGGTTCGAACCCACTATCTCTGGGATGCAAGCTCACAGCTGCGAGGCCCTAATCGCACGGCCAACTCGCCCAGTGAAATGACTAGTCACATCCCTGCGGTTGGAATTCAGTATATAACTGAATATTACAAGGGATGATTACTTCAACTGAAAATATGAAATATGCTTAGTGAAAAGTATGACTGATTGAATTCGATGGAAAATGTCATTTTTATTTCTTCGTATAATTAAATGACCCATTCCAAACTCCACCTGAAAACTGTATAATATTTTCCAGTCCGACATTTATAATACCAATGACAGCAATTTTTAAAACGTATTGTGCGAGTATTTAAAACACAGGTGCACGCCCACTTGCATGGAGTGCAGCAAAGTACCTGATTTTAGACATTTTTTTGTTATTTGCTTTACCTCACACCGACACAGATAGGTCTTTTGGCGACGATGGGGCAGGAAAGGCCTAGAAATGGGAAGGAAGCGGCCGTGGCCTTAATTAAGGTACAGCACCAGCATTTGCCTGGTGTGAAAATGGGAAACCACGGAAAACCATCTTCAGGGATGCTTACAGTGGGATTCGAATCCACTATCTCCCGGATGTGAGCTCACTTTAGACATTTCTTGGGCATGCTGTTCAAATATACCGCTCAGATGAACGTCATGCAAACAGGAATAAGGTATCGAAGCGTGATGCTCATCTGTACTATTTGCTGTGGAGATAAAATGTTTTGAAAATATGGAAAATTTATGTATTTTTAAAAATTTTCAGCACATCAAATTCAAAAAAATAATTAAATTTGCCTTTGTAATTGTATACAAATACTGAATCCACCATATAAATTTTAGAAAATTAAATTAGAACTGTAAAATTTTATTTGCATCGTGCTCTTTCCTCAGATTCACATTTTAGTACTTCTTGCTGTGTATAAACTGTATCTTGTGGAATAGTGTTTGTCATAACTAGCTGAGAATTTCTTTACATGCTGTTTTATATGTTAGAATGAAACCTTGCTATCAGCTTTTTATATC
Organism: Anabrus simplex; assembly: GCF_040414725.1. Lineage (NCBI taxonomy): Eukaryota > Metazoa > Arthropoda > Insecta > Orthoptera > Tettigoniidae > Anabrus > Anabrus simplex. The sequence goes on from NC_090269.1 coordinate 31,868,136, forward strand.
CAGTGTGTCTAGCACTGGGTTTTCCACGCTCAAATATGGGGGTGCTCTTTCTATTGAGAAAAAAATTGCCCATAATATTTAAAAATATATTGATTGTTATGTTTTTGAAAAAAAATACAAAATAAATAGCAATCACTTTTTTTAATCCATCCACTGCTGAATTCTAATTCATTTCTCTTCAAATTGTGTCACTTCGAACGTTTTTTTAATATGCTTAAGAAATTATATAAAAACAAGATAACTTCAAAACTATATGACTTGAATGAATGAAATTCAGTATACAGCTTACTAGTAAGTTTATATATAACTCAATTGCATTATAATAGCTTAAAAAAATGGTACAAGTTTGAAATTTCTATCTCACCTCCCTTGCGTGATTGTAGAATGTCCTAATAGGTAAAGAAGTGCGAATACCTTTTCGACGTTTCTCTACTGCATATTTCCAGTTTCAAAGTTATTCACACGAACGTTATAACTTTTTGGCATGTTACTTTTTCTTCTTTCTTTAAACTGACGTTCATGCAACAGACAGCACAAAATATACTTACTGAATAATCCTCATAATATCTCGTGTTACGGCGCAATCATGTGATGTTACATCATATGGTATGGCCTTCCTGGTGCTTGGTTCTACTTCAATCTCACAATAGAAGGCGCGGTAGAATGTAACTTTCTTCAAACCAGCCATTTATGATTGAAGATACTTTTAAAAATGCAGTAAAGTTTAAGGAATTCACGCTATATCATAAAATGTTTCAAGTTTTCTGGGACGGGGAATCTAATTATGAAGTCCTCAACTTTGTATCTTACCCACTTCTCGGTGGATTCTATCCGACAATGACATAAAAAGAAGTAAAATTTGCCTGGTAGTACTCAAGAAAAAAGTATTTACGTACTTAGGATCAGTCTTTTAAATAAAATTGATGGTTCTTTATGTATACCACAGTAAGGTAAAAAAGAAAAGCCCACTTCGCAGCTATATGTGTTCGAGTGCACAGTGTCAACGTATATTGTCCACAGACTTTCTGCTGCCTCTCATATCGGACAGTTGTTCAACTGAATATGTAGAGCGGAGTGAACTCCACCCTAACCTTCAGACGACGGTTTAAATTCTTCAACGAGTCCGGAATCGAACTAAGAGCTCTCGAGACACACGAGGGCACTACTTCAATACAACTAAGCTGGCTTTTTATGTACATCTAAAATATATAAAATAAGAATTTTGTCTGTACATTGCTCAGAATTTAAAAAGGAATGGTATTTCTGTATTGGTCGTGTTCACAATAACAAGAAAATGTACTTTCTTTTTACATTTTCCGTCGTTTCTGTCTGTCTGTTTGTCTGTCTGTCTGTCTGTCTGTCTGTCTGTCTGTCTGTCTGTCTGTCTGTCTGTCTGTCTGTCTGTCTGTCTGTACACGCATCCCGAGAGAATGGCTGAAGATAATTTAATGAAAATCGGTATGAAAGGTCAGAGAATAAGGCAATATAAGCTAGGCAATAAATACTTTTATTCACACTGATCGGAATGTTTAGGTGTAGGCCTAAAATTTACTTCTCAAATTTCTATGTTATTAGAAATTCCTATCGATAAATACTACTGTACATAACTAAAGCTATATACAATTAACATTTCCAACTATTTATGTCTTATACCCTTTTTACCATACAGATATATTCATGAATGTCGATTTTTGTTGCTAAGTCCATATCAACGTCGAATCTCGAGAAAACAGCAAAGTCATCTCCGTACAGGCCATGAAGGCCCTTGGAGAGGTGGAAGATATCCGTAACTATCCGTAACCTCGGCACTTGATGAGGTAGAGTGGTTAGCTCTACGCCCGCCCGCCCTTCCCCCAGGAATTAACCCGGTACTCATTTTTGGAGTAGGCAGAGTGAACCTCAGAGACGAGAAAATGGGTGACGATAATTTAATGAGAATCGGTACCGGTATGTAATGTCTGGGAATAAGGCACTAGAGTCTATGCTATACGCTATTCTATTCAAGCTGGATGAAATCGTAGTTCAGTGGAAGGCGAGTAAAATTTAATTTTTAATTACATTTAATATCATTGAACCTATCGAATAGCACTACATAACCAAAGTTCTTGATACTAATATAATATCCGATCATTTATGTTTTTAAGATAGAATTCATGAAGATACACTTTTATTGCTTAGTCCATATCAACGCCGAGAATTGTTAACGTTGAAATATTGTTTAATCGTGTTAACTGGCGATAGATTTTGTCATGACTGCCTTAAGGTGTAAAACCGCGTGGTCATCGGTCCGTATAGACAAGGAAAATTGTGAAGATGATTATAAAATTCGAGAAAAATGTCGTAAAGGAAAGATACCTTGAAGAAAACAAAATAGAGGTAGTCATCAAGGAAGGACTCCCTTTACATTAGATGTCGTAATATCACAGAGTCGGAAGAAAACTAAATGGGAAGGTCTACAATATAGAAACCTCATAAAACTCATCAACATTACATTGATCATTGTTTTGATGGGAATTGTGTCGTCTGCTGACCCTCATCTCCGATAGATGGGATTACTACTGCATCCCAAGTAAGACTGCCTTTCAGTATATCGATATAAATCAGCTGGAGAATTAGATAACTTTGCACATGCTATATTATCATCCCGTCAACGATGGGTCCCTGCAGCTAATTATTTCTAGAATCTGGATTTTTATGCCTTAATAGGTTAGAATGTAAACTTACTGAAACGAGCAGGTAGTATAGTCTACCATCACAACGATTATGCTGTGGGGATTGCATAAATTTTAGGGGTACGGCCCATCAATGCCCCTGTAATTCATGTTACTGTTGCTACATTATGGAAGAGCGGGTGGCCGATACTTGCTACTAAACAAATTAGTTTGCAATCTGACCTGTTACTGCATAAAAATCCGGGCTTTATTAATTACTATATTAAATCTTTTAATAACTGAGAGCTTGGAATTCATACCGGACCTTAGATGGTACAATGTTTTGGAGTAATTACTTCGATATTGTACCTTGATCTTCGTTTTAACTGCCAATATAGAACGTACTCGGTTATTGTAAATAATAATAATAATAATAATAATAATAATAATAATAATAATAATAATAATAATAATAATAATAATAATAATAATAATATCATGAACCACCAAGTGACCACGTGAGAAATATCCGGTTCATTGTAATAAAATTTGTAAAATCGAACTATCGCAAGCATACACGGTATTGTATACTGACATAGGTTATTTCTCGCCATAAATTGGCCATTATATCAGATGAACAACACAGCTCACAATTCTCACCTTATCCCCAGACCAACAGAGCTTTGGGAGTGGCCTAAAACGAGCATGTAGAATTCTAATGCCAATTGATCTATCTACTCTATCTAGGACAGTACAAATCCAAAAGCTGCAACATATGTGATATATTGAAAGGTCAAACTCGTGAATAATGTTGGTGCTGGGGTGTGCCCAGACACCAGTGTGCACTCAGCACACGCCACCAGATAAATATTGTATTAATTATACTGTCACATTAAATGTAACTTGTCTCGGGGTTAGCTAGGCTAGCCCGGATTCTATTTCTGGCTCTAACAGGGATTGAGAATGTTTTATAAAGACATGAGTGAGTGCCTCTAATAACGTAATTGAGCAGAACGTGGGTTAATATTCCACTTCTGGCACTCTTATAGGTGGTTCCACTTCAGTAGCAGGCAAATGGTCGGATGGTTATTATTATTATTATTATTATTATTATTATTATTATTATTATTATTATAACTACAAAGATAAAGTTAATTTAAAATTTTAGCAAAGGTTATATTTTCTTGAAACAACAAAATTTAAACAACTTAGTGAAATAACAATGACACAGCAATTTTGAAACAAGACTTAGAAAGATCCAAGACTTCAGAACTTTAAACACTCTTGGGCTACAAGCCCCTAGTTTTACACTTTTTGAGCTCCTAGCTCAACTTTACCAAAGCACAAATTTTTTCAAGGGCAGAAATCCCTTAGTACATGGAGCAATTGCTCCCAATTTTCAATATCAAGCCTCCCAGAGGCATTCTTACTAGAAAAGAGCTGACGTACTCTCAGTGTTCCCAACCTACTCAAGGCAATACAATGTGAAAATCTAATAATCACTGGACTTACAAGGCACTACTTACAAATAACCCTCTTATTACACAGGGGTATCTAGTACCCAACTCACGGGGCCTTAGTAAAAAAAAGAACAGGTTCAATAAATGGCCCGAGTACAACAGGAATGGAGTCGGAGATTGAGTTTCACGAAAAATTTACAGACCTATAGGGCACTTGGCCAATGAAACAGGGGCTAATCCCAATCTACTGAGGTAGCGCGGATGGAGATAACTTTAATACATTGCAGAAACAAATGCGGTACCTCAAACCAAGATGAAGGGAAGCTCGAGAGGGTATATCACTCTCTATTTATAAAAAGATTTATAAAATTTTACATGAGCCGAAATGAGATTTATATTTTAGAAGGTTTGGTACATAGTTAAGGTTTCGAACCTTTCCCTCTGGTTAAACTGCAGAGCTAGCAAGAAATAAAGATGTTAAACGGCCATTACCTTGCTGTAGAACTGCTGCGTGAAGAAAGAGGCGCCTCCCGCACCCTGCGTGACACACACTTAGTTAGATGTTGATCAAATGGCCAGGAGACGTGAAAATCCGCAGTTTATAAACCCTCGGGGAAAGTTCGTGACCTTTCATGAATAATCAAGACACACCCACAGAGTTTTATTCGTAAAAATCAAAAGTTACACTCAAACTCGAAGAAGAAATATGGGATTGGTTGAAAATTAATTACAGAAATTCTTGATTGGCTAAATTCAAAACTGGCGGAAAGAAAAGATAAATATTGCCAACCAAAAGATCAATGAACAAAATTTAGTAAGGAGAAAACTTATGAATACAAAATTTCTTCAAAAGGGTTCCTTCTTTTCGCACCAGGGTGCATGATCAAAGTTTGTTAGTAGTGATATCTATGAGAGAATGTTCAAGCTTCTTGATGAATGGAAAACAAAAACAAGTAGAAATTCGCACAGTTCACAATAACAAATTTTAGTGGTGCCATCTTCAGTGAAAATGTATAAGTTGGTCCAGTTTCAAAGTACACGGTTTCTCCTGTAGAGGAGTTCTTTAAGGCGCAAGATTTAAATGTGCGGCGTAGAGGTGTACCTCCCGGTACAATTATTATTATTATTATTATTATTATTATTATTATTATTATTATTATTATTATTATTATTATTATTATTATTATTATTCATTGCCCTTTCCCAATTACTTGAGATCAGCATTAAATATGGATTTCTTTTGTTACTGGTTTAACATCGCACTAATACATCGAAAGATTTATGTGAGGCAATGATTGGAAATGGTAAAAACAGCGTCCCTGGCATTATATAAGGTACAGCCCCAGCATTTGATTGGTGTGAAAATGGGAAACCATGGAAATCCATCTTTAGGGCTGCTGACTGTGGGAATCTAACCCTAACCCTACGGCCAACCCACTGGGTACAAAGGGTACAGCTGGATGCTTATCCTGTCGCCAACCGTGTATGGGGGGGGGGACGCATTCTCTATTTCGTGTTCTTGTTATGTGTTGCACGTAACTGAGAATCTGTATTATGAGCATAAGAAACTAGTCCCCGAGCTACGGGAATTAACCAGGTGTGGAAAAAATATATGATTAGTTTCGAAATCGAATGCGGGGCCCTCTGACCTGGAGGACACTGGACTTACCATTAAGCAAGGACCCGACCACTATAAAGTAAAAGTACTGTACTTGTTTAGTGGCTGCCTAGCCGAAGTATTAAAGGCGTTGTCGGTTCACCCAGAAGGACGTGGGTTCGACTCACAGTCTTGAAACATTTCAGAAACGAGAATTCCACTTCTGATGCGGCACATTGCCTACATGAAGAATGAGCACCAGATTATCCAGCCGCATGGATAAATGGTTAGCGTGCTCACCTTTGGTCAAATGGTCCCGGGTTCGATTTTCGGCCGGCTTGGGGATTTATTTTAATCTTTATTGTTTAATTCCGACATCACGAGGACTGGGTGCGTGTTCATCATAGATGGTGCGGGTTCATCATAGATGGTGCCCCATTTTCGCAGATCACGTATAAGGCGCCCTCAGAGGCCACGTGCCATAAAAAGTACCGAGTTACTTCCTGGGAGCAAAGGCGGTCGCGCACAGGGCTGCCTTTATCATTCACTCTTCCAATAGCCTTCATGGTCTGTACAGAGATGGCTTTGCTTTCACTGGATTTATTTCATTTATTGTAACAAATGTATCGAAACTCGAGGAAACGTAATATTGCGATACTGTATTTATATCCGGTTGATTGAAACTACTTTCTTCATTTGAACCCTCTCCATTCGCTCAACCTGTTCACATTATAAAGAAACTTGTGGCCATATCACGACCCAATCTATTCCCCCTTTCCTTTTCTCGGCTTCCTGATGGGGAATCCAATCATTCCGTGTGAATAAAGCACGCCTTTACCACCTCAGTTAGGTATCCCGTTTTAAAATTCGTGCTCCACTTACCTACAAGTGAAGGGTCAGGGGAAAAACACAGGGAAGTCAACTTGCTTCAGAACTCAGAAAAAAATCAAAGCGTTTCTAGATAAACAAAAAAAAAATTAAATCATATACTTTGAATAACCGAACTTTGAAATATAGTAAACTGAAGTAACCTTGATTCGGTTACCAGCATATCACCGCTAACAGCAAAAATTTGACTTACCTATTCTTTTACCCTGACCCTTCAAGTACTAGAAAAGTACATATCGTCGCTGCCGGGAAGAAACATAAAAATTTAAAGGAGAAACAAAAATATTTTGTTGAGAGATGTAGTTTATGGCCAAGATTAGGAACAATTATTACTTATCATTACCCCTTAGCTTATATAAGCCGTTTAAATATCTGCATAATGTTGATATTCACTACACAATATAATTTTGTTAGATATTTCATATGGGAGATTTCCGTTTTCTGAAAAATGACACATGGGAGATGTTTTCATTAGATTACATTGCTAATTATTTTAAAATGTTTGCCAACGTAATAATTCAGATCACTATAATAACAGGAATAATGCTATAGTAAATAAATACATGATCTCACACTCTTACACGCACAAAACACAAACATACAAGCGCCATTGCAGTTTTGTACATGTAAACTCACACTCTGATTCAGCACATTGCTTGTAGAATATGATGTTTCATTTATTTTATCTTAGCTCGGATTAATGCAATAATCTGTCATGTAGGAGGTAGAATATATTCAGGAATAGCAGCTATAACTTTTAAATGTCACATAGGAGGTTTTTCCTGGCAGTGAAGGATTTATAAGTCAAACTTTCATGTATTCTAAGAACATGGGGTGGATGGGATTTGCCGTATGTTACCACTATGAAGCAGCATCAATAACAAATCCATCCTACAACAGTCTAACCCATCAATGCGTAACAAAGATAATAGTTATACGTTCGTAATAATGATCTATACATTTTTGTAAGGAAATATGAATTTCGCAGTCGAAATGATTGTAATATCGCTCAGTTTTCTAAACTAATGTTGCTGTATAGGAGTGACAGTTGGGTGGATATGCGATCATGGACTTGAAAGTATCAAGAATAATAAGTAGAAGCACGATCATAAGACATCTCTAGAACTACTGCCGTTTAAAAATTCAGTAGCTTTTGAGGCTCTTTGTAACATTACTAAAAACGGAATCCTATTTTCGATATTTTAATGATTTACTAGTTATTTGAAGTTAATATTTTAGGTGGCCATCTTATACATTTACAGAGAAGAACAGAATATTGAAATATCACAGAAGTAAAGTAAAGCAAAGACATCTTCATCCAGGCCATTAAGGACCTGAGAGAGATGAGAGGTAAAGACTTTACCTTGGTACTTGGTGCGGTAGAGTGGTGGCCCAGGAATTAATCTGATACTCGTTTTTGGTGAAGGCTGAGTGAACCTCAGGATCATATGCACCTACGAAAGTTGAAATCTCGTTCCTTAAAGTCTTCGACTTCCTAGCTGGAAATCGAACCGACGTCCATCCGAGTGAACCGAGCACGCATATACCGCCTTGGCAAGGCAGCCCCTTACAGGTCTTGAATATTTTGACCAGTATTAGGATTTATGAAATGTATTCATGGTATACCTATTCAATTCCTCGATCATCGTGCGATTTGGCCGTGCGGTTAGGGGCGCGCAGCTGTGAGCTTCCATTCGAGAGATAGTGGGTCCCAACCCCACTGTCGGTAACCCTGAAAATGGCTTTCTGTGGTGTCCCATTTTCACAGCACGCAAATGCTGAGGCTGTATCTTAATTGAGGCCACAGGCGCTTCCTTCCCTCTCCTAGCCCTTTCCTATCCCATCGTCGCCATGAGACCTATCTGTGCCGGTGCGACGTAAACCAGCTTGAAAACAAAATCCTAGATCAAGAGTCCTGGGTTAGAATACCGGCGATTTTTGAAGGATTTTCAACAGCAATATCATTTGGCTGCATTTATGGGCACTCGGACTAAAATCACAATCAGTTCCGAAATCAAGCCCCAGATCTCCGTTGACTCCATATAAACAGTATGTTGAAGGAAATGTATCGCATTACTTACTGATCTTTTTGAAAACCCATGAGAGTAATAGTTATTCGGAAACAATAATAAAAACAAACACACTGAGCAATTTAAACTCTAGTTTGTTACCAAATTACAATGGCATGCAGCTCTCTGTTCAGTAAGAGCTTGGAAATTGCTCTCTTTTCAAAACAGGGGGAAATTAATCTGACCTGAGATCTGTCATTCTGTATGGTCATCTCATAGGCTAGGGTTGCTGCTGAGTGTCATGCATTAAGATTGTCCCATCGCTAACAAGGCAGGCGTAATGCGTACTTCACGCAGCCCTAAACCAATATACTCTATGCAGCGCTGACATCCATATTTCACCAGACCGGCGGCATTGTTTGCTGGTCTTCACCAAGTAGACGAGAGGGTTGACTTATTAATTGTCCCCACAACCACACGGCCGGCCGGAAGTTCTCAGCCCTCCTCCACGGAATTCACATTCAAAAGTTTGTTCCTTGGAGAACACGTCGTCTGCTGCCAACATTTCACTCTGGGCGTGCCGGAGCACTTTTCTGTACACCACCTCATTCACTTTCTTCTTCAATAATTCAGGAAAAGTATGAATATTTTGGTGGTATGAGCTTCATAGAATTCCTGTTTGTGGAGTTGAGCCTGCGCCTTGTGTGATTTTAGGGTAGACAGTTTATAAGTTGCCGTAATATAGCAGTAAATAATAATACAATATTACTGACCAATGAATGCCCGTATATACAGCCAATTCAACATCAAAGAGATGAATGTTACAGTTTTGAGAGTCGAATGTCTTAGTAGAAATAATTAACACACAAATTGGCTGGGAACTTAAAACCGGATCCCTTTCCTTCATCATGCAGCCAAAGAAAAATATAGTATTATTTACTTATCTGTTTGACAACCCTGGAGAACAATAGATATTCTGCAATAATGATGAAAGCAAACACATTGAGCAATTGGTCCTACTCAAAAACCCACCATAAATCGCAGATATTGGAATATGAGACAATTAGGCTGGGAGACAATGGGCTATACCACTCAGCCAGCGCTGCCCCTTGCTGCTCCCTCACCAAGAGAAATATATTGTATACATTAAATAAAAAGGAACTTCAACTAAGTTTTCTTCAATTTGTTTATGTCGCATAGACACAGATAGGTCTACCGAACAAGTATTAACTATAATTTCGTGTCAGGCAGACCCTCAGATGAGGGTGGGTGGCATCTGCCATGTGTAGGTAACTGCGTGTTATTGTGGTGGAGGATAGTGTTATGTGTGGTGTGTGAGTTGCAGGGATATTGGGGACTGCACAAACACCCAGCCCCAGGCCCACTGGAATTAACCAATGAAGGTTAAGATTCCAGACCCGGCCGGGAATCGAACCCGGGACCCTCTGAACCGAAAGCCACTACGCTGACCATTCAGACAATGAGTCGGACACTGAACAAGTGGCCGTGCGGTTAGAACCGCGCAACTGTCAGCTTACATTCGTGAGATAGTGTGTTCGAATCCCACCGTCGGCAGCTCTAAAGATGGTTTTCCGTAGTTTCCTATTTTCACACCAGGCAAATGCTGGGCTGTACCTTAAGGCCACGGCCACTTCCTTCCCATTCCTAGACCTTTGCTGTCCCATCGTCGCCATAAGACCTATCTGTGTCGGTGTGACGTAAAGCAACTAGCAAAAAAAAAAAATACATTTAATTATTGCTAATAATAGCTTTACAATGAAACTGTCCCGTACGAAATAAAATAATCTACAATAACCAAGCGTGACTAAAACATACGTCACTAGCTTAGAAGGAAATCAGTGGCCCACGCTGGAAGACTATCTGGAACTGTACCCCCTCCGCAATAGGGTTGGCCTTGTTGGACGAGACTGTACCTCTCTCCCGGGAAGATCCCGTTTCCTCCACGCTGCCCCTGTGGGAATGCAGCACGCCGGACACCAACGCAAGTTTCACCCTGGCCCGACCCTACCTAAGAAGATGCGATGTCCGCTACACCATTGTTTACTGCGGGAGTAATTAGCGCGCTCTCACACGTCTATTCTGAAGGTAATCAACGACCAGTCTGCTCCTATTGAACTGTAGGAGATGTCTCTTAGAATGACGGACCGTCTCTCGAATATTTAAAGTACTGAGTTAGCAGCCTATTCAGACAGCACTGCTGCTATTTAATTGCAAGTCGTACTTGGTTGTTTAACTTCCAAACTCGGACTTCCTAACTACAGTTCGTTAATAATTTGTTCCATCTGTGGTAATTGTTGCTTTAAGCTACAATAAAAAGAAGTTTATGAGTCTCTTACTATATTAACCTACAGTACATATATTTGTGGGAATAACAAGTGTTTGATTGCAACTCTTAATCGCGTCATTCTGTACCAATTGGACTTTTTGTTTGATACTAAAAGAGAATTTGGTAGTAAGAATAAACGTGTTCCGAAAAATGATTATTATGACATTCCATGAGACCTGATTTTGTGTCGGCACAACTCTAGGTAATTATATCCCTTTCTCCCACGGGGTTTTTGGTAATAAGGTTAGTATCTTTTATAAGCAAGAAAAGGAAACAACTTTGATTTTTATAATAATTTCGTGTGGCTATTTCTAGCCGAGTGCAGCCCTTGTAAGGCAGACCCTCCGATAAGGGTGGGTGGCATCTGCCATTTGTAGGTAACTGCGTGTTATTGTGGTGGAGGATAGTGTTATGTGTGGGGTGTGAGTTGCAGGGATGTTGGGGGCAGCACAAACACCCAGACCCCGGGCCACTGAAATTAACCAATGAAGGTTAAAATCCCCGACCCGGCCGGGAATCGAACCCGGGACCCTCTGAACCGAAGGCCAGTACGCTGGCCATTCAGCCAACGAGTCGGACACTTCAATTTTTAGAATGTCCAGACAAATACCATGAAGGGATGGTCACTGTCATAGTAACTATGTTAACTATTATTACAGCCCGTGTCCCATCAATGCTACAAAATGGCAAACGAATTCATTATCACAACCAATCAATCTAATTTTTCGTGTTTTAATATCTTTCATTTTTTACGCCTTAGGGGATGAATGTTTCAAAAAACGTTTCTTAGCCATTACTTACGACCTAACAGGATCCTTATATAAAATTTCACGCTTCGCATTTATATAGACACATTCCGATAGCAATGCTGTAATATAATGGCAAATGCTGGATAAATTCCTCAATTAAAGGCCATGATTGCAACCTTCCAAATCCTAGTCTTTTCAGGCACTTGCGCACCGAAAACCACTTCTGTGTGTTAGAGGGACGTCAAGCCACCAACAAAAATGAATATTGCACGGTATAGAACTACATACAGTAACAATATTATTATATTATTATATTATTATCATTATTATTATTATTATTTGTAAAATGATTAAACGATAAAAGTGTTATTGGTTTTACGTCCCACTTATTACATTTATATGGTTTTCGGACACGGTGATGTGCCGGAGTTTTGTCCCGCAAGAATTCTTTTACGTGCCAGTAAATCTACCGATCTGAGGTTGACGTATCTGAGGACTTTCACATACTACTGGACTGAGGCACGATCGAACCTACCAAATTGGGTTCAGAAGGTGAGCGCCCTACCACCCGAGCTACGCAGCCCAGCATAAAGGATAAAATATCGATTAGTAAAAGGGTAGAAATTTTTTAAATTACAGACTCGAGATTATTACTCTCAAGAGAACTTATCTGGAAAATTACTTCTACCACTTTTCCGATACCTGTGGGGTCGTGGATTCGAACTGTATTGTACCAGCGGATTTGACCCTGTTTTACGGCCATATTAATTTCTATCTCACTCGACGTCGTGGAGTACCTATGAGAATCAGCGTTTCCGTCTCTGACCAGGTAGTAGAGTTTCCATACCCAGGATCAGAATTTATTCAGAATGTAATCTGTAAATGTAGACAAGAACTGAATTCATGAATTGGCAATCCCGAGTATTTCTTATTTGGCCCATTTTATTACTATTGATTCTTGGATGGTCTCTTCGTATCTTTCTGGCTGTCATTCACCCTAGTTTGTTTCTCAGAGTGACATTTCCTGTTTCTGCTGTGTACCGACTCCTTGAGCTCGCTACGATCTATTAATACATGTTTCCCTCGGCACCCTCGGGTGCAGCGGATTCAGGACGCACTGGCCGGGTGTTCGGATGCTGGGACCGGAATCTTTCTATGTGGCTCACAAGCCACATGGGTGTAGAGGGAAAAGAGTTAGCTGATAAGGCTGCCAAGGATGCTGTTACATTTCCCCCGTTGCCTTGCAAGGTTCCAGACAGTGATATTCGCTCTCAGCTGAAACATCTGGTTATGTCCCATTGGGAGATGGAGTAGCAGGCCACCCCGCTGCCAAATAAGCTGAGAGCGATGAAAGGAACAACGAAGGTGTGGAGGGCTTCCCTTCGGGCTTCTCAGAGGGAAACAGTGGTATTATGTCGTCTTCAGATCGGCCACGGTATAGTAACGCACTCCTGAAAGGAGGACCCATCCGGTGTGTACTTGCGGCGATCATCTAACCGTGGTACACATCCTTACGGATTGCGAGGACCTGGCCGATCTGTGCCTTAGTCTAAAACTACTGACTACCATCTCCTTCATCCTACGAAGATGTCGAGCGGTCAACAGACCTCGTCATCCGTTTTATGAGGGATAGTGGGTGATTTCATATATAAACGCAGTATTTCCTATTAGTCTTTATATTACCGTATTGTTTACTACTTTCTATACTTTTGACTCTCTTTTAGTTTGTGTTTGTGTACTTTAATGTTTTTTAAATAATGATTTTCATGACTTATATTATAGCATTTTAAGGCAATGTCTTATTCTACCATAATCTATACCTATTGTTTGTATGTTGGATATTCAGCCCGAAGGCTGGTTTGATCCTCTGCAGCTCCGCCAACAGCTGTCATAAATAGCCTAGGCGTCACTGAAGAGGCGCACTAGGGAAATGAGGAGTGAGGTAGTTTCCCGTTGCTTTCCTCACCGAGCCAGCCGCTGCTATTACATATCAGTCTGCCAAGCCCACTGAAATGCATGCACCAACCGACCCTATGAGTGATATCTTCATACCATTCATAACAGGGACTGGCTGCATAAGCAACGGTATTACTAGCATCACTCATATCTCAGTCACTTTCATATTGTCAAAGCCAAGGATGAGACTGAGACAGGTCAATGAAAGTAACAAATTTATTCTAGCCCATACCAGAAGACATAGTGCACTGTAAACACTACATCTCGCCAGCAAAGGCATCTATACCTATTATCCGCTGATTATTTTAAACATAATCTTTATCATCGTTTGATTTAAATTCTAGTCAGTGGATACATTTTAAAATTGTATTGTCATATCATGCCGTCCACCTCGTACAGTTAGGGGCCGATGACCTAGATGTCAGGCCCCTTTAAACAACAAGCATCATCATGGCATTTCCTGCGGATATTTTCTGCTACTTGGATCCGTAAATTCGTAAATTCGTAATTCGATTTCTTCTTATTATTTGTATCCCATTATGTAGGTACGGAGAATGGAAACAGATCCAAAATATTCCTAAAATGTATGCAACTCTTTGATACTTGTGTTTCTACTCAAACCTTCCTGTATTAAGATGTAGCCACGAAATGAGAATATTATTTTGAGTTCTGGTGGTGGTGGTGGTGGTGGTGGTGGTGGTGGTGGTGGTAATTACTGTTTTAAGGGGAAGTGAGCAACAAACCTCTAATGGCACTAGTTAGAGGGCAAAATGGAAGGAGTTGAACACTTCGAAAAATGAAATTTTTAACCAAACAAAGACGAGGGACACCAAGGGCGTAAAAATGAAAAACTACCTAGGATTCGCAAACCTAACACCGTCGGGGCCGGTAAAGAACAAAAGTTGACCAAGTGAGGTCGGATAGGATAGATGAAAGTGAGGAGCTTGGGATAAGTAAGTAGAAGCAGTGCCAGGACTCAGCTAAGGGCCCCGTGGTTGCCAACTGACGCTCCCGAGCTAAGAGCCCCTGGGCCCCCTTTTGGTTGTCTTTTGAAGTCTGTACATGCACGCAGCTTTATGACATGGGCTAGTTATTTATACAGATTACATGGAAACTAAAATGTGCTATCGTAGAATTTGTATACAATTAGCGTGGAGGAAACTGGGGTAAACGGCAGTCAGGAAAATTAACTTTGCCTAGGATCACCATTATTTTTCAGGTTTTCTATTTTCACTAACAACTGTGTTTTATTCAATGTTTTAAATACTGTTATATGTATTACAGTTTTGATTAACTGGATATCAAATCCCAATTTCGTACGTTAAGTTGACGGCTGTCTGAAGCCGTATCAATATCCCTAGTAAACGTATGAAAATGTTAGATCTATAATTAATATTGCATAATTTGTACGCATTTCTACTTTATAAATACTTTGCGTAAATTTATCTACGTACCATTTTAAAATCAGAGTCTGTAAGGAAGATTGAGAATCACTGATGTGTGATATGCAGTTGAAAACATCGATGAGTTCCAACACATATTTTTTCCTCCCTTTACTATGTAGGCGCTACTTTGCTATTGTTTTCTCTTTCTAGAATTTATGACGCCCCATGAATACTTTTTCAAACGAATATTTTAATATTTGACTGGCAAAGTACTCAAGTTTTGGGTTAGAGACTATAATTTAGAGACCATTATCAAAGTCAGTTACTAGATCCTCTGGTTGTCTATATCTTTGTTATACCTTGTATTTACTAAAAATCGACAAATTTTCCTAAGACCCTCTTCATTCAACTCAACGTAATAACATTTCCTTTGACATTCTGTTTTGTTGTCTCTGTTTCTTCTTCTACCACTATTTCCACACCTGTTGGATCGCGGATTTGAGCGGCATCGTACATGTGTTTTTGACCTTGTTTTACGGACGTATGCCCTTTCTGACACGAACTCTTTGTGGAGGGATTTAATCACTAACGCGTGTTTCTGTGGTGGTTGGTAGCGTGGTGTTTTGTCTGAATATGGAGAGGAGAGTATTGGGACAAGCACAAGAGCCAGTCCAAGAGCCAGAAGAATTAATCGGACGGGCGGGAATCGAACCAGGTACCCTATGAATCGAAGGCCTCAATGCTGACCATTGATCCAAGGTGTCGAATTGTTGTTGTGTCTGTTTAATTTTTAATAATATTATGGCTATCAACGCGGCTTGTTTTCTTTAATGATGTTTAATTTCGAATTGGGCTACAATACAATAATAGGTGATCTCGTTCTTATATTCCTCTTAATTATTTCCACTTTATCCTTCGTTTGGTGATAGTTCCGCGCTATTAATAAATAGTTTCGGTCAACAACCGTCTTAGATTCATTTAAATACTATCCCGCAGCACACGTCTAAGCTTGTAGAATTTTCTGTTTTGCGTTGCGGGTCAGTATTTGAATATTTGAAAGCCTCGCAGGTGATTGATGATCAGTGTCGTCCAAAATGCTAACGAGTTATACCATTGTGTTCTAGACAGGAAAACATAATATCATAAACTTATATTCAGGGAAAAAGTACAGTCTGGAAGACATCATGTTTAAAGCAGACATCGCTAGCAGATGGCCTATTAGAGACATACAAAAGAACTTTCTTGATAACATTTTCCAAACACAGTGGAACCGCTTATAACGACTCTGAAGGGACCGCCAATTAACGGTCATTATAGACGATAGTCGCACAAACAGGTTCTTCTTTTGTTGCTAAAAATGTCATACCTGTAAGTTTTAGGGTGCACATTTACATGGTTAATGAACGTAATATAGTTAAAGTTCAAAAGTATTGGTGAAATATGTACTGTATGTGCAGTACAGTATCGTAGTGAGACTGAGAGAATGTTTTTCGGCTAATGTTTACACAGTACGTGCAGCAGTAATACGTCAGAAAATATAAAACTGTAAGTGAGTAAAGTAGTAGCAACAATGTAAATTGATCAATAATGTCGCATACGGTCTTGGCTAATAAATGCGATGTTCTCTCTGTCCTTCCAACTCGTTGAGTGTGGTACCTTCAACTCCTTCGCGATGCTGACGTTTATTTCCACACTAGCAGACGTACCCGTGCTTCGCTACGGAATTCTACAGTGTATACAGAATTATAGGTTAGGTAGTGTACACATTGTGAGTAAGATTGTATTAAATTGCATAGCTCTTAACGTTACCATAGAAACGTGACGGGAAGGTCACCAAACTTTTTATGTGAAGATTGGGTTAGGGAATTTTCATTGTAATGGTAGGCCCTCTTGCCTGCCATCAGTCACAATCAAGTTTGGGAATTTTCATTATAATGGCATACTGTCACTCTCCACCTGCATTTTTACATCCTCAAAAAGACTGCCTTAGAGGTTTTCTCAACTGAAATCAACATAGGTCATTATAATGACGCTAGCAGGAATGTCGCGATTAAAAGCAATGCTATCATATGAAATACTTAATCAAATTAAAAACCACATGTTTTCTCACTTATAACGAACAGTAGTACGCTGCCGATCTAACAGTCCAAAGTTCCAGAGTTGTAATACCAGGCCGCAGACAGCGTGAGCCGTGTACACTGTTTTATTTTCGGGGGAGAGGGGTATTAAGAGTGGAGAGTTGCAGGTCTAAAACTAAAAAACTATGCCCTTTTACTCATCTGTTTACTTGGAGTACCCGATGAGTTGGGAAATCTCAATTCACTACACTGGCGGGGGAAAATCTGTCTGACTTGAAGGCAAATTTTTCCTCCAAGCCAGAGGAGAAAACCCCTTTAGCTGCTAATTTGGAATAAAATGACTGTAGAATTTAATAAAGTGAAGAGGAAGAAGCGTTTCTTAAGAAACGGCTCATTTCAGGGTTGAATTTTGAGTTATTTAGTGAATTATGGTGCTATAATTTGGAATAGGCCGAAATTGTAATTTTAGACCTTGTTATAAGTGAGCCTCTTCCATTATTCCGTTAATTGTGCAAACTAATCAATCCAATCAGTACGTCAGAGTAGGGATCGAATAGCAGGAATACTATGATGAACCAGTGTGTTACGTAGCAGCAGTATCAAAAAATGTATGAACCAGAGGAATGGTTTGCAGGCTGTTATATTCGGTACGCAGCAATAATCGCATCTATCCCAGTAGTGTTGCAGCATAAGAGACAAAAGAACATCACCACAAACAATGGCCAACATAATGTTATTGATCAATTTTATGAGCTTTCGATGGTGTAGGCCTTCAAATTTAATTTTCTTCCGACTCTGAAATACCACTCTTATCATAGTCGGTACGGTAAAACTGAATACAACATGAATGATCGGACATTGTAAATTCTGTTATGTAGTACTTTTCGGTAGGACGAATAACATAGGTATTTAAAAATTAAATTTTAGGCGCCTTCCCCTAAACTACTCTTTCATCCATGATGTATCAAATTATTTACAGCTTAGACTGTACTTTTTATTCCCCTAATCTATATACCGATTTTTATTAAATTCTGTTTACCCATTTTCTCGTGGCTCGACGTTGATATGGACTTAGCAACAAAAATACAAATTCATGAATATCTCTGTTATCATAGCTGGTTGGATAAAAAGGTATAAGACATAAAAGATCGAAAATTTAATTCTATCTAACTTTAGTTATGCAGTATTTATCGATAGCACCACTAATAACAAATATTTGACAATTAAATTGTAGGCCTTCCCCTAAACTACCATTTTTCTCAGCGTGAATAAAATGATTTATAGCCTAGATTGTAGTGGCTCGTTCCCCGAATTTAAATACCGATTTTCATTAAATTCTGTTCGGCCGTTTTCTCGTGGTGCGTGTACATACAAACATACATACACACAGACAGAAATTACGGAAAAGTAAAACGTGCGTTTCCTTATTACTGTGGAGCGACCGATGCAGATATACCATTATTTCAAAATTCTGAGCAATGTTCAGACAAAACTCTTATTTTATACATATGGATTTTGTAATTACCATATTATTTGTGACTTTTCTTCAATATTAAACATTTCCATTGTTTCCCCATTTTCACACCAGGCAATACCTTAATTAAGGCCACGGCCCCTTCCTTCCCACTCATAGCCCATTCCTGTCCTATCGTCACCGTAAGACCTATCTGTGTCGGTGCGACGTCATACAACTTTAACTATTTAACAGATAGACTGATATGAAATTTACAATCTACTGAGAACAAGTGTTTGAAAATAAGTGTTACATTGTTGTCAGCTTTCTTCAAACACGTAACAAACAAAAATCAACATTAGACCTTATAACCAATAAAATTCTCCGAAAATGTGATAAAAATACGCTGTTATATACAATATGTCGTAACAAGCAATGTCGTAACAATCGATTTTGTAAAGGCAGTTTTTATACAGGATTTCGACGGGACCGTTTGATTTCACCATTATGTCCAATACGTCGTTAAAATCTAGGTCGTAATAATAAACGGTTTTAACTGTAATAGTGATTTCCAATTTTTTAATACATTATTGAGGAGCATAATCATTGTTTTAGGTATGTAAACGAGGTACAAATTATTTATGTATAATTTTTCATTGAATGATTATCAAAGAGCCGAATCCTGTGGCACATACAGTTTACCAAGAGCCTTGGCAAACCAATATATCTATTGCCCATCCAGACGGCCAGAAGATACTGAAGGGTAATACGGCTAGCGTGACATCTTCTCTAGCTATATTACTCTGCTTTCCTTACCAAGACCACTGCCTCTCTCATCAGGTAGCTTTTCAGATGGTCTGTCCATGCTCACTGTCAAAGACCTCATTTAGGATTCGAATACTTGGACACTGGAGCTCGTACGTAATGAGACCACGGGGCTGAGTAAAAAGAAAGACTCGGCTCTACTTTCCTGCATGCATGATTGCGTGAGTAGATTGGCATTTAATTATGTTTAAACGTGACACAACCATGTTGGTAGAGCCTTAGCTTCTTATGGAACATCTTCCGGACCAAATTCTGGAATAATGGTGCTTCTTGAAAGGTGTGGTGTATCACTACATCTTAGTGTTACATATATATAATGAGATATATCGATGGGTTGGTTTGGACTTATGCTTGACACTTCAATTCGAGGTCTTCATCAGTGTAACGATACACGTATTATTTTTGCCTTAACATTCATGGATTCCTCTTAACATATTCAGCAACGAATAATTGCTTTTCGCCAGGCCTGTGATGATGTGACGGGGTTTCTGTTTCACATCCTGCGGGCACTAATCGATTTCTAAATCATTAAAGGTATTTAATCCTGAACTGACTGCTGGAACGAATTTTACTTAACCTCGTCTTTGCCAACTTTTAACCTTGACCTAAGTCACGAAAGGAACGTAGGATCTCCTAGTCACCAAAGCGTCATCGTTACCTCTGAAATGTTCGGCTCTTTGGCTAAATGGTTAGCATACAGGCCCTTAGTTCAAAGAGTCCCGTACTCGATTCCCGGCTGGGTCAGGGATTTTAACCTTAATTGGTTATTTCTGATGGTTCGGAGGCTGGGTGTGTATGCCGTCTTCAGCATTATAATTTATCATAGCTAGGACCCCATCCTCATAGGCACGCAGGTTGCCTGTAAGGCGTCAACTAGAGAGATCTGCATCAGGCATCTCCGGAGGCCACACGCCATTATATTATACCTCGCGAATGCAAGATTACTGCAGCGTTACACGGTTTCCCTATTATTATTATTATTATTATTATTATTATTATTATTATTATTATTATTATTACATTGAGAGAAATGATTCGTTCTACAAGGGAAGTTCTTTGATTGAATACTCTACTGAAGAGAGATCATTTGGACATTTCCGGGTAGAACACGCGTTTGAATCCCCGACTGAAACTCTGCGCTTGACCACAAGGAGGCGAGAGCTAGGCAGACAGCTTCTTCTTGAGTTTTGCTTCATTTGTCGGTAGGGCGGCAGCTAGTGAGAATTTCCATACGACGTGCTCGGCTAAGGCTCGACAACCACATCGATAATGAGTTCCCTGGAGGGTTCCTCTTGGACAGCCGCCGCCACCTGAGACTGAGGGGAAGGGGGGCGCCTGAATTATTTATCAATCCGTCCCTCGCTATGGGGACTCCATAAACTTACCTCACATTTTCACTACATTACACATCAACAACTCACTCGCCCAAGTGCCAGCTGCAGTTCAAACCGTGTCACCCTCTGACCAGAATCTGCCACTTTCAGACCACCCTCCAACCCATGAGGAGCTCAGTTCAAAATCTACAAAGAATTATTTCAATATTATCCGATAGTCAAAAGTGAAATTAATTGCTCAAATTGGAGGGATATATGACGAATTTAGATAATATGGTATTTTTAAAGCCGTATTCTGAGAAAATATTTCTTCTTCTTCTTCTTCTCTTCATTTTTGTGGATTCGTCTTCTCAGAGAAGGGTGGCGCCCATCATGGAGTATTTTCTTTCTTTCTTTCTTTCTTTCTTTCTTTCTTTCTTTCTTTCTTTCTTTCTTTCTTTCTTTTCTTTCTTTCTTCTCAGCCAGCGATCGCACCTTTACCGCCTCAAGGGCAGTGTCCTGGAGTGTGAGATATTTGGTCGAGGATACAACTTGGAAGGAGGATCAATGCCTCGCCCAAGTGGCCTCACCTGCTACGCTGAACAGGGGTCTTGTGGAGGGATGGGAATATTGGAAGACACAGCCAAGGAAGAGAGAAGGAAGCGGGCGTGGTCTTAAGTTAGGTACCATCCCGACATTTGATTGGAGCTGAATTGATAAACCAATTCGAGGATTTCTGAGGTGGGAATCGAACCCCCTCTACTCACTTGACCTCCCGAGGCTGAGTGGATCCCGTACCAGACCTCGTTCCAATTTTCGAATTTCGTGGAAGAGCACGGAATCGAACTCGGGCCTCCGGGGATGGCAGTTAATCACACAAACCACTACACCACAGAGGCGGAGATGGAGTAGTTTTCCAATACAAACATTACTAAGTCCGTTTATTTGGATGAAATGCTTTACAGGTATCCTGAGAAAGTTTAATGAAATACATTATTAAATTCTGCAAGATCTGAAAATACTTGTCTTTACTGAGACGCATGATTATTTTGATGCAAGCTTTGTGAAATATTTAGTGAGGTACTCTTTTATATCATATAATTGAACTGAAGGAAATCAAACATTGAGCCAAAAATATATTCATTTTCAATCGATTTCTAGAATTTACTCAGTTTTTCCAATGAAAATTTTACATGAAAGAATCAAAATGTCTATCTATATATAAAATAATATTTTGTCTGCACATTGCTCAGAATTTAAAAAGAATGGTATTTCTGTATCGGACGACTCCCCGGTAACAAGGAAATACACTTTTTGAAAAAAATTGGCGTCATGTCTGTCTGTCTGTCTGTCTGTCTGTCTGTCTGTCTGTCTGTCTGTCTGTCTGTCTGTCTGTCTGTCTGTCTGTCTGTCTGTCTGTACGGGCCTCCAGAAAAATTGACTGAAGAGTATTTAATTAAAATAGGTATGTAAAGTCCGGGAATGATGCACTACAATCTAGGATATAAATAATTTTATTCACGCTGAGAGGAATGGTAGTTTGGGGGAAAGCCTAAAATTTAATTCTCAAATATTTATATTATTAATGATCATATCGATAAATACTACATAACTAAGGTTGTATTGAATTAGATTTCGGATCATTTATTTCTTACGACAGTTTCACCGTACCGACTATCATAACTAAGATATTCGTGCATTTCGATTGTTGTTGCTAAGTCCATATCAACGCAGAACGACGAGAAAATGGGTGAACAGAATTTAATTAACATGGGAATGGTAAGTCTGGGAATAAGGTGCTACAGGCTGGGATATAAAAAATTTTATTCACTCTGGATGAATTGGTAGTTTAGGGGAAGGAGCCTAAAATTTAATATTGTTATTACCTACATACCGTAACAAAAATTATAGAGAATACAAGTTCCAATCATTTTTGTCTTATGCAGTTTTACCGTACCGACCATGATAATAGAATAATTAATTTAGACTTTTGTTACTTAGTCCATATCAACGCCAAGCATTGTTAACGTGGAAATATTGTTTAATCCTGTAAACTAGCGATGTTTTACCCTGATTGTCTTAAGGTGTAAAATCGTATGGTCCTCGGTCCATATCGACAGGGAAAAATGTGAAAAAATCGTGAAGGAACGATCGCCTAGAATGAGACAAGAACGAGTCATGAAAAAAGGAAGGACTACCCTTATATTAGATGCTCCAATATCCCAGAGTCGGAAGAAAACTAAATTTGAAGGCCTTCAATATCGAAAGCTCATGAAAACTGCTCAAAAATAACATTACATTGACCATTGTTGTGATGTGGTTTGTCTCTTCTGCTGCCGCTCATTTCCGATGGATGTGATTACAGCTGCGACGCGAGTAAAACAGCCTGCCTGAATATTGGCGGAAAGTAGCTGGAGAGTTAGATTGCACATTCTATATCATTGTCCCGTCAACGACAGGTACTGGAGCAGTTTACATTACAATAAATATTTAATTCGGGCTGATGACCTAGATGTTAGGCCCATTTAAACAACAACCATCATCAAATATTTAATTTAATGTTAATATCTCCTTTCTGCTCTCTAGTGGCATATAACAATTGGGAATTATCATGTTTTATATTGAAGTCTTCATGCGTACAGATTTACTAATCCGATAGCATGTTTCTGTCAAATTGGATGATATCGTCGTTGAGAGAGCAGTACCACGTATTGACAATGCACTTCTTATGAATTTATTTTCCTTAGGACTGGTCACGCCACCCGGCTCCATACGAATAAGCAATCCATCAAAACAATTTTCGTTGTGTTCATTTTCCTATACTTATGTGTAAACGAAAATGAATCTTACCGTTCGATAGGAATGTATATTTACATGGCGTATTTAGGTACTTTTTTTACAATTTGTTTTACGTCACACCGACCAGGTAGGTGTTGTGGTGACGATGGTGTGGTGAAAGCCCTAGGAGTGTGACGGAAGTGGTCGTGGCCTTAATTAAGATACAGCCCCAACATTTGTCTGGAGTGAAAATAAGAAACCACATAAAACCATCTTCAGGGCTGCCGACAGTGGGGTTCGAACAAACTCTCCCGGAGGCAAACACACAGCTGCGCCCCCCCTAACCGCACGTCCAGGTCTCCCGGTTATTTAGGTACTACAGTATAACGTATTTAAGGTTAATTTTCTTTTATACGTTTGCATAAGAAAATGAACTCAAGGAAAATTACTCTTATGGTCTGCGTATCCATTAGTGGCTGGGAGGCGTGACCAGTCTTAAGGAAAATAATGAATGAGAGGTGCATTCTCAGATACGTGGTATTTCCTCCGCAGCGACGATACGTTAAAAGAAATATCTAACGATAATTCACCTTCAAGCCTCTTTATTGAAGGTACCTCAAAATGTACATTTAGTGAAACCGGCGTACTTAAATCTTAAAGTCCAATTACGAGTGAATGTAAAATTTGTAGCTTACAATCAGGAAAATAAACAATTTTTCATTTTCCTTTTATAATTTTTACATCATCACACATTTGGTGGCTCTTCTGGAGTCGAGCCGAGTGAACAGCAGTCGTGCGATTGCGTGAGTTATCGGACTTGTTTGGACTCGAACCAAGTGAACAGCAATCGTGAGTTTTGATACTCAACAGACCTATGTTTGAACCTAACTAGGGGGAACTCTTGAGCGAAGTAAAAGTAGAGTTGTTAACCAAGATTACTGAAGGAGCGCCCGTTCCATGTAAATACTGCTTAGCTGGAGTTCTGCTGTGACTTTTTAAATAGCCACTAATAAGCGGTTCGTTATCACTCATTTTCAAGTACAGTTGTATGCACATAGTAAGTGGTTCTTCGTCCATTAAATTAGATTTTTAAAACAGGTAGTTTGTTAATCGTAACAATGTATTTAAGTGTACCAACCATAGATTTAATATTTGATTATGTTTTTTATTCTTTGTGGTTGTTCTAATAATCAATCATCAGAATTACATGTTAGAGATTATATTGTTTAAGTTTTTGAGCTTGTGGTCTACTTAGAATTAATGCCAATTTAGCGTAAACAGTTTTGCGTGGACAAGAAACGGAGGTCTGGTAACCATGGCAACCTGTAATCCTCGGCTGTCTATACAAAGTTTTTGTCATTTTCTTCCTCACATTACCGAGTGCCAGAACTCTGCCTTCTACGTACAGTAGGTACAAATGTCGCCGTGTTTTTTTTCAACGATATTCCACTGCCTTTTAACTGGCGTTTCGTCTCGGTCACAGCAAAGCGCTTTACACACGGCAATGGCACCGAAGGAAGTAGAATCTTCCTCAAAATCTTGCGAATATTTGTGGCCATAAAATTGTGTGCTAAATCAGCGACCATTTTGTTGGACGTAGATTCTATCCTGTAAGACGGCATGGGGATGGTGTGTGCTGGATCAGCTGCCATATTGTTGGACATAGATCATGTCTTAAGAGACTGGTAGGAGGTGAACAACCAGAGAATCTGCAGCCCCTCTCTCGTCTTCCAAGCCCAAAAGCAAATACCTGATTTTATACTTTTCCATACAGCGGAGAAATTTACATATATCTTATTTTAAATCGCATATCTTAATAATTCTTTTAGTAACAGCAGTAGGAACCTAAATGTAATGAATAGGTTGCCATTAATTGTGTTGTGCGCAGACCGTAATGTCAGGACAGCGATTATCTTCCTCTCTAAATTGATTTATTAAGCTATTGAAATACATTAGTAATGCGTAGGCGATTATCTTATGTAGTGTGTCGATAATGGTGGAGGGTTCCATTAGCGTCTGCAACAGCACGGATGGCTCTAAAATATCCCGCTATAATTCATGGATTGTATTTCGACACCTGCATAGAGAGCTGGACGTGCGGTCGAGTTACTAAATCGTTCACTTTGCGTAACAATATATATATAATCCATGACAATAAAATTACATCCTCCTCTTTAACTCCACAAATCTATAAATAAATAAATAAATAAATAAATAAATAAATAAATAAATAAATAAATAAATAAATAAATAAATAAATAAATAACCAAGCTGCGTTGCTCAAATAGTAGAGATCTGGCTTTCTGATCCCAAGTTCACGGTTTCGATCCCACCTCAGACCGTTGGTATTTAAAAGTGCATACATACGTCAGCCTCGTGTCGGTAGATATACAGGGTGTTCCAAAATATGTGGAAAGTAATCCAGGGGTGGATAGTACACCACAAAACAATACAACATATTCCTGCGAACATGTGCGCTAGGTCAATCGTTTACGAGTTAAATACCCTCAAATTGTGTACGAAAAGTATTAGTAATATCCCTACTTGGCATATCCTACGCTGATTAGCTGTCGCCATGTTGTTGTATCAGCAGAGATACTGCATTCTAATACAAGGGGTGCTCAAAATGTTCGAACACGTGCGAATACTCCAGGCATTGATGGCAACCTTTTTCCACACTGTGGCAAAGTACTACAAGGTCCGTCACGGTATGTCTGACTCCAAACGTAATCCAAAATACGAAATCTCCCGCCCCTCATTACACACACATTCTAGATAATAACTAAAACACGCATAGCTCTAAACTGATCCACCTTGGAACATATATTCACGGGGACATTTTGTTTTTTGTTTTGTTTTGGTTTGTTTTGTTTTGGGACGTATTAGCGTACTATCCAAGATAAGACTGGAGGACAAAGTACCGGAGTCATGGAAGACCACTATCACAATTCCAATTTGGAACGAAAAAGGAGTGGCGGAGGAAAGGGGAGGCAGCACCAGTGAAAGCCAAGACTCGACTGCCAGCTGGCAACGTTCTTGCAATCCTTTTTTCGATCAGCGAGGCATTTTGCTGATTGATTTTTTTGCATGAGTGACGCACAATTAGTGCCGCTTACAATTGCGAGCTGTTGATCAAGGCGAGGCTTGCACATCGCCGCAAAAGACGAGACCAGTCGATTCGACAGGTCATCCTCCTCCACGACAATCCTCCTTACAGTCCTGCGATTTCCATTTGTTCGGGGCGCTTAAAGAAGCTGTAGGAGGACAACGATTTGAAGATGACGAGAGTGTGCGCAACTGGCTGGTGACGCGACACTGCTCTTTTTACGACGAGGGCATCAAAAAGCTGACCATGCGATGGGACAAATGAGTTTCCAAAGCAAAGCAAAGAAACTATGTGGAAAAATAAATTGTAATTGCCTTGCGTTTTTCAATAAATAAATTTAAATTTTAAAAAATCATACATGATTGCTCAAATGATGGACCAGTCCGCCCCTTGGGCAATACTATGACGATTTTTGAACGTGTTCTCGATGCGGGATTACGAAACATCATCACTCCGTCATGTAACCAGTATGGTTTTTTAAAAAAAAGAGTGTAACAGTAGACACATTCCATGCTCATCGTCTGTTGACGGAAAGACACCACGAGAAAAGGAAGACATTTCACTTGGTCATTCTTGATATGGAAAAGACGTTCGACAGCGTACCACATGATGCCATTTGGCTAGCAATGAGACAACACAATGTACCTGAAGCCTATGTTAACTTGATGGAACTTCTGTACCACAGGTTAAGTACGGTGTGCAGCAGGTACTTTCTGTGCATTCCAAATTAGTGTTGGTTTCCATCAAGGATCAGCCTTGTCCCCATTATTCTTCTTACTCTGCATAAACGTCATCACAAATGGCATCAAGACCAGGCATCGATGAACAGTATTATGCGCAGGCGATCATGATATCTAACGAGACACGTGAGGGCCTCGAACAGCAAGCACAAAGTGAAAGATGCTTCTTGAAGTATTTGGGATTAAATTAAATCTTAAGAAGGTAGAATACCTGGAATGCGGTGAACAAACTGA
The DNA here is from genome assembly GCF_040414725.1 of Anabrus simplex. Classification (NCBI taxonomy): domain Eukaryota; kingdom Metazoa; phylum Arthropoda; class Insecta; order Orthoptera; family Tettigoniidae; genus Anabrus; species Anabrus simplex. Next base: position 31,895,705 of record NC_090269.1, read on the forward strand.
TGACACGATTACTATCTGTGTGGTTCAGCATAATAAAGTGACCTAGTTCAAATATCTAGGGTCATACATCGCCTCAGACTGCAGAACGGTTCCCGATGTCAAGTCAAGAGCCAGCGCCGCCGCATGGATGTAATGTCGCCAAGTTACTGGAGTCCTGTGCGATAAGAACATTCCATTGCATCTAAAGTCTAAAGTCTACCGCACAGTGATTAGATCGGTGGCCTTTCATAGATATGAATGCTGGACTACAACATCTAAGCATGTACAGACAATTCATGCAATGGAAATGAAGATCTGCGGTGGTCCAATGGCTTGACTCGACTAGACCATACCAGGAACGATGCTGTGAGGAAGAAGTTAAAGGTTGCCCCAATCACAGAGAAAATGAGTGAATCACGCCTGCGATGGTATGGGCATGTACTCCGTAACAGCGAAATCTCTGTTGCTAAGACTGCCCTTCAACTGAACTTGGAGGGTCGCCGACCTTGAGGCCGACCTCAAACACGCTGGCTGGGCAGGGTGAGAGATGGCGTACGGCTCACCAAACTCAACCCCCAGAACGCTATGGATCTACAGAAGTGGAGGAAACACTGTAAGAAGGCAGATCCCACATAAACGGATAAATTCAAAGAAGGTGATGATGCACTATCCATATCCCTGTTACTTCTCACATGTTTGGGCTTTTAGACTTTATAAAAATTATTATTATTATTGTTACCGTGGTTGGTGGATCAGCAGAGGTGAAAGAAGGTGCTGGGGTGAATGGGTCTAACTACTTTGTCAAGAAAGAATTTAAACAGAAATGGAAGGTTATATTCTTTGAACAGCAACAAGTTAACAAATCCTCACTTCGTGGGATAACAATTACATAGCAAATTAAAAACAAGATTCAGAAAAAAATTCAGATTTTAAATCTTTAACACCTTTCGGCATCAAGCACTTAGTTTTACAATTTTTGAGTGGTAGCTCAAAACCCAAATTTATTTCAAGAGCAGAAATACCCTAATACGCGGAGCCCTTGGTCCTCCTTACAATATAAGGCCTCACAGAAGCACGTTTACAGTGCATAAAAGAGCTGACCTGCTCTCAATTTTTCGAGCCTATTAAAGGCCATACCAGGCTTTACCATTAATTGCCCTCAAGGCACAACTTACAAAATGAAACGGGGGTATCTTGTACCCAACCTACTGGGCCTTAGCAGAAAAAGAACAGGTTAAGTAAATGGCGCGACATACAAAAGGAATGGAAGCGTGAATTTGCACTCCTACATGAAACTTCTTAAGACCTAAAAGGCACTAGGCCAATGAAACAGGGGCTATTCCCAAACTATGGAGGTGACCCGTATAAGAAAGAAATTTGAACATTACGGAAGAAAAGAAATTCAGTTACCAAAACGTAGTCACCTCAAACCAAAATGAAGGGGAGCTTGAGAGGGTAAATCACTCTCTATCCCCGAATTACAGTTACAAATTTACTTAAGTTTTCACATAAGCTGGTAGAAATTTACATATTTATTTATGGTGAAGGTTTCGGACCTTTCCCGCGGGTTAAACTGCTGAGCTAGCAAGAAATAAATATGTTAAGTGGCCATTACCTTATTGAAGACCTGCTCCCAGATGAAAGAGGCGCTTCCCGCCTCCTGCGTCACGTCCACACTCTTAGTTAGATGTTGATGAAGTGACCGAGAGACAAGAAAATCAACAGTATATAAACTCTCGGGAATGTTCGAGACCTTTCACGAATAATCAAGCCACACCGTCTTGCTTTATTGGTCAGTCTTGAAAGTACACTCAAAATCGAAGAAGAAAGACACGATTGGTCAAAAATTAATTACAGAAATTCTGGATTGGCTAAGTTCAAAACCGGCGGAAAGAAAAGATTAATATTGCCAACCCACAAATGAAAGAACGAAATTTAGTAAAAAGAAAACTTATGAGTACAAAATTTCTTCAAGAAAGTTCCTTCACTTCACACCAGGGTGCATGATCATAATTTTTAGGCAGTGACATCTGTGAGAGAATGTCCAAACTTATTGATACACAGTAAACAAAAACACGTCGAAATTCACACAGTGACTTCTTCAGAGGAAAGGTTTAAGTAGATCCAGTTTTAAGTTCACTGTTTCTCCTGTACAGGAGTACTTTAAGGCGGAAAATTCAAATGTGCGGCGTAGAGGTGTACCACCTGGTACAATTATTATTATTATTATTATTATTATTATTATTATTATTATTATTATTAAAAATACATCGCAACTGGGAAATATTCAGGTGGCAATGGTCACTTACAGTAGTGTGATAATAAAGTAAAGTTAAAACATATTTACTCAACAACAACAACAACAACAACAAAAGTACAATAAACAATTCCATAGAAATGAAACTATTACAAGAAATACTACTAGTTTAGCATTCTAAATCCAGCATCATCATATACAAATTGACACACAACTTAAGTATTTCCAGTGGTTAATACTACGACTTACAATACTATAGGTTGAGCTTACTACTAGCTTAACATTACAAGTGGTAAGTCTTTGCAATGATCGATAAAACTCCTGTGGGGTATAATTTAGCCACCTCGGCGTCTTTGAACATCGTTAAAGTAGTTAGTGGAAGGTAAACTCATAACATTTATAGCGTTCAATTTTTACAATATTGTATGTTGAATCTGCAACCTTTAATAGAAATGCACACGTATGTATAGTCCCGGAGACCCTGCCTGCTACCGATAAATAAAGCATTAAAATACATTTTACTTTGAGAAAATCAAATTATTATAAATATGTATTTCAACCAAATGTGTAACGTGATGTTATGTAGCAACCATGCAGGCTATGATGTGAAGTGTTGACGGATGGTCATGACATACAGATCCACAACCTGTGCCTCTCGCTTAACACGTATCTGTGGACTGTGCAACTCTCAAGGTACCGTTGCTAGGTAACATCCCGTCACACATTTTCTTACATATTTCGTTAGACAAATTTTAGGATGACCCCCCACCCCAGATCCAAGATATCTTCTTCTTGTAGTACCTTCTCCATTACTGAAGATTGATCACAATCGCAGCAAAGTCTACGATTTTCTGTTGTCCTCATCAGTCTACTATATTCTAGTCCTGTCCAATCAGTAAGTTCCTCAGCCAAGAGTGTTTTCTTTTACCGCGACCCCTTCGTCTATCAATTTTACCCTGCATTATTAATTTAGTTAGGTTTTACTTTTTATTCCCTCCTCATGCGTTTGAGTACGGCTGCACGGGAGATGTGGTCAGTCTACGAGATCTCTAACATTTTTCGGAACACCCACATCTCAAAGGCATTTATTCTCTTAATGGTATTACATTTCAGAATCCATGTTTCAGCGACGCATACAAGCACTGAATATATATAGCATCTGACGAAGTTGTGACGTGTCTCCAAGCTGAGGCTTCTATCACGCGGTAGATTCCTCATTTTCAGAAAGCTAGAAAGAGCCATTGGTATTCGCACATGGATCTAAAAATACTTAAATGGGCCGATGACCTAGATGACAAGCATCGTAAACATCATCATTAAAATACTTAAACTTCCGCACTTGTTCAACTGGTTCCCCATAAATGATTATAGGAATGTGCGTGTTACGAGTTCTGGAAATGGCCATCATCTTGGTCTTGTCGGTGTTAATTTTGAGACCAAGTTTATCTACCAAGTTTGTCTACCAAACGCTGAAGGCGTTCAATACTGTCGGCCAAGATGACAGAGTCACCTGCGTATCTCAGATTGTTGACCAGCCTACCGTTAACTTTTACTCCATCTTCCACTTCTTGAGGATCAGTGCGGAAGATATGCTCAGAGTACAGATCAAACAACGGGAGAGATAATACATATCCTTGCCTTACTCCCGGTTTGATCCTAGTAGCGCGGGTTCGGAGTTTCTTATTCTTACGGAAGCTTCTTCACGTTCATACAGCTTTTTGCAAATGTAATATCTTCATATCTTTTCCAGTTGCGTTCAGAATTCGCAGGAGTTTGGAATGTTTGATGCAATCTAATCTTCGGCCATAATCAAAGTAGCAGATGTATATATATTTATATGTCAAAATTCAGAAACGTACTTCATTCACTCTTTATTATATCACAACATTTAATTTGACATAGTGTACTTAAGGTGTAACTATCCTTTGTTTTGAGATTTAACATTTATAGATTCTTGCACCTAATATTTGTTTTTCCACTACTGTTCACTTTTAGTATATGAATCTTGTTTAGGATATGGTTTCACAAACCAGTGGAGTATTGCATGCAGATTAATGTCTAATAAAACAATTTGTCAAACAGAAGAATTTACGGCGGAGAATAAATCTGCTATATGAATTCAGTAATGTATTAATGGTGGTGATGATGATGATGATGATAATAATAATAATCTCGTGTGGCTAATTCTAGCCGAGTGCATCCCTTGTAAGGCAGACCCTCCGATGAGGGTGGGCGGCATCTGCCTTGTGTAAGTAACTGCGTGTTATTATGGTGGAGGAAAGTGTTATGTGTGGTGTGTGAGTTGCAGGGATGTTGGGGAGAGCACAAACATCCAGCCCCTGGGCCAATGAAATTAACCAATTAAGCTTAAAATCCCCGACCCTGCCGGGAATCGAACCCGGGACCCTCTGAACCAAAAGCCAGTACGCTGACCATTCAGCCAACGAGTCGGAAATGATGATGATGATTGACTATCACTCGCTGACGCTCGACGACATCCCCGCACCAGTAAGCTTTCATCCATCAGACACTTACCCAACCCATAAGCCAGAAGACTACCTTGAGAAAGAACTAGCAGTCAGGGAAGAAGAACCTGAAGCAGTAGAGGAGGAGGAAGAAGAAGAAGATACTGACGAAGAAGACACATCGGGAGATAGTTCCTTATCTTGCAAATGCAGCACCCTAACCAAATCCTTCACCACGGAAAAAGGAATGCAAACAGATCCAGTAAGCAAACATCCAGCTTCCTCCGAACCTAACCAAACCAACTCCATACAGGCAAATAGCATACAAAACTCACCACAATCTCCAACCACCTCACTCCCGCACCCCCCCCCCAAAAAAAAACACAAATGAAACCACTACCATCCAGAATCGAACCCATACCACCCGAAGCAACCCTCGCCCGCAAACATTAATCCTATTCGTGTGTTACAATTACCTTCAGCTGAAACATCCAGGAGCAAAGTGTCCAAACCAAACTCGTTGCAACAGATGTGGTGATCATCACCACCACTCCGTCTGCCCAGTTCCTAGAGATCAACCCAAATGTGCCAACTGTAAAGGCCAACACGTCGCATCATATCCTGATTGCCCATTCATAAAGAAAAACATTTAAGCTCGCTATATAGCAAGTAAACACCTCCGAGCCCCACAACAGTCACAACAACAAATCCCGTCACTGTGAACTCTAAACCTCACCCCCACTGCCGCAGACCACTCAAACTCATAAACCATCCCCACCATTGAACATCTCAAAACCCTCCTTACACTGCTAACCAGCTCCACTTAACTCCAACCCCCACCCCCCAGAAACACTGCATACCCCAACACCCCCGAAGCATCCCTCATCGCTAGCACCCTCCTATCCTCCTTGCCGAAAACTCAAACTAAGCCACCACCACATTTCAATTGCGCCACTTTCATTTTCCCATACCCTTCGAAATACTGGAATTTTATCAAAATTAAACCAAAAGTCTACGCCCTAAGGGTCCCATGTTGTAGTTGAGATAAAGGACCCAATGAGGTCGGGGATCTCAATAAAATCCACAGCTGCCACTCCGCGAGGCTCAGGCTCACTCGCTGACGAGTATGATTGTCTTCTTCAAAACTCAGTTTTTGGGTTCTTAGATGGCTGTAGAGGCAAATCTTGGAGCCGCAGATTCTACCGCATTGATGACTTGTATTTGGTCTGGTAGGCTGTGTAGTGTTGTTTTTCTTCAGAAGTTCCCATTGTTTCCTATCATTGCGCTCTGTCAGTTTCTATTCTCCGACGATGTTGCTCAAAGCGCTGAGTTCCTTCCAAGACATTACAGCATCATACTGGACGATCAAGCACAGCAGCCTCCCAGTTGTCAGTTTTAATTTGACAATTCTTCATGTAAGTCTTTATTATATCCATGTACCGCTTCTGTTGTCCTTCGTGTCGTCTTTGACCATTCTTTAGATGGGATTACAGAATTCGTTTTGACAGACGGAATTCATTCATACGAACAATGGGGTCTGTCTAACGGAGTTGGTGCTTGCTGATTATGGCTTCAGTCCTAGTGCAGTTTACTTCTTCTGGGATACTAATGCTAGTGCGCTGATCTTGCCATTTTACTCTCAGGATCCTTCTAAGGCAGGGCTGGTTATATTTTTCGTGGCACCATTTATGTGCCTTTCGTAGGTAGTCCATGTTTCACACCCATACGTAAGACATGGTTATTAAGGTGACGGTGAGTTCACGTACGACAGTTGACCGTTTGCTTCAACAGAAAACTTTACTGTTTTCCAGTCATTCTTTTACCGCTCTTCCCACACCTGTGGGGTTGCGAGCGCGAATTCTGTCGCAGGTGAGGATTTGGCCCTGTTTACGGCCGAGTGTCCTTCCTGACGCCAACCTTATATTATCGGATGTAATCACTGTTGTGTATTCCTGTGTTAGTTGGTAGTGTGGTGTTGTTGTGTGAATATCTGAGAAGTGTGTTGGGATAAACACAAACAGCCAGTCCCCAAGCCAGAAGAAATAATTAGAGGTGATTAAAATCGCCGACCCAACCGGGAATCGAACCTCGAACACTCTAACCCGAAGTCCATTCAGCAAAGGAATCGGACAGAAAAGTTGACTATTATAGTAGGATATTTTGTAACAATATGAAGAGCTTCCATGGCTCAGGCAGCAGTTCGCTGGCCTCTCAACCGCTGGGTTACCTGGTTCAATCCCGGTCACTCCATGTGAAATTTGAACTGGACAAAGCGTAGATGGGACAGGTTTTGTTTCTCCGTGTACTCCGGTTTTCCCTATCATCTTTCATTCACGCAACACTCTCCAAAATCATTTCATTTCATCTGTCAGTCATTAATCATTGCCCCAGAGGAGTGCGACAGGCTTTGGCAGCCGGCACAATTCCTATCCTCGTTGTTGACTGGGGCCTTCATTCATTCCATTCCTGACTTGGTCGAATGACTGGAAGTAGGCTGAGGATTTTCATTTCATTTCATTTTATTTTGTAACAACATGAACTTTCAGAGTACAAGTGAGATGAAAGGTGGGGCTCTCACAGTTTCTCTGTAGCTCAGATGGTTATATACTGGGATTTCACGACTGTGTCCCGGGTTCAGATATTGATATTTTTGTGCGAAATTTGTACCGAAACAAATTTTCTCCTGGTTCTGTGCTTTTTCTGTTAATTTCATTCCATGCCCGGCCCTTTGGTGTAGTGGTCAGTGTGATGAGCTGCCAACCCCGGAGGCCCGGGTTCAATCCCCGGCTCTGCCCCGAAATTTGAGAAGTGGTACGAGGTGTGGAATCGGGCTTACTTAGCCTCGGGTGGTCAACAGTGTAGAGGGGAGTTCGATTCCCTCCTCAGCCTTCCTCGAAGTGATTTTCCGTGGTTTTCCACTTCTCCTCCAGGTAAATGCCGGGAAGGTATCTAATTTAAGGCAACGGCCCCTTCCTTCAGTCTTCCTTGTATAAAAATGCACTTGCCAGTGAAATAGTTAAAGATAAAGGACAACTGTTGGCAAGAAATAAATGAAGCTCTGTAAATACCATTTATTGCTTTTGTATACATTTTTACCCTACATCCTATAACTTGGGTACTTCATGAAATTGTTTAAGATGAAAATAATTCATATGTTGAAAACGTTTCTTAGCAGACAATGTAGGGGTCCCCAAACTACAAAAAACGTAAAATTAAGCAATTTCCTCAATTTTGCCCAAAGTTGAAGAGCTAAAGGTCCGTAAAGTTTTGAATAGCTCTATCAAACTAAAAAGAAGAAAAAAAAGGAAATCACTCGTGGCTTAAATGCAGTTCCGGGAAAACAGCCTAGAATTACTTATTTCTTTACTCGTTTTCTTCTTGATTCAAATCCTAGCCAAATTAACTTATTTACATAATTATTTATGTAATGTATTCCTTTGTTCAATACCCTCAGGTGTTTATTTTTTTATTTTTTGAAAAGTGTTCACACTGAATGTAGTTATAAAGGCTCAAGCGAAACTCTGCATTGACTCACATTAGCGCTCGTAGTGTTGCTTAAGTAAAACAATACATTGACTCAAGTTCACTCTCGTAGTGGTGCTTAAGTAAAACAATGCATTAACTCACATTAGCGCTTGTAGTGGTGCTTAAGTAAAACCATGCATTAACTCACATTAGCGCTTGTAGTGGTGCTTAAGTAAAACAATATATTTACTCACATTCACTTTCGTAGTGGTGCTTAAGTAAAACAATACATTGATTCACATTAGCGCTTGTAGTGGTACATTGAGTATGAACAGATAAGTGATGTACGGTTGGCAGTTCAGCAGCTTAGCAATTAAACCAAGGAGACAATCAAATCTTCATCTTGTTCTTCTACCGCCTTTCCCACATCTGTGGGATCGCGGGTGGGAACTGTGCCGCACAAGTGGATTTGACCCTGTTTTACGGCCGAATGCTCTTCCTGAAGCCAACCCCATGTAGTCATATAATCACTATTGTGTGTTTCTGTGGTGGTTGTTAGTGTGGTATGTTGTCTGAATATGAAGAAGAAAGTGTTGGAAAAAACACAAATACCCAGTCCTCGGGTTAGAAGAATTAATCAGATGCGATTAAAATCTCCGACCCTGCCGGGAATCGAACCCGGGACCCTCTGAACTGAAGGCCTCAACGCTGACCAATCAGCCAATGAGTCGGACAAGGAGGCAGATAAATAAAACCTATTAAATATTTTTTTTAACTAGTACATAAGCCTGTCCTCGACAGTCGAAATTACTATCTATGAACTAATTGGAAATTCTAAATGGACTGTTAATATATCTTTACCGGGCTCGACAGCTGCAGTCGCTTAAGTGCGGCCAGTATGCAGTATTCGGGAGATAGTAGGTTCGAACCCCACTATCGGCAGCCCTGAAGATGGTTTTCCGTGGTTTCCCATTTTCACACCAGGCGAATGCTGGGGCTGTACCTTAATTAAGGCCACGGCCGCTTCCTTCCCACTCCTAGCCCTTTCCTGTCCCATCGTCGCCATAAGACCTATCTGTCGGTGCGACGTAAAGCAAGTAGCAAAAAATAAAATATGAATAAAAGTTACCTTTTCCAGGTTTTATGCGGCATTCTAATGGAATTTTTTTTTCTTTTCGTAATTTGCTCTACGCCGCACCGTCACAAATAGGTCGTACGGCGTCAATGGGATAGAAAAGGCCTAGGAGTGGGAAGGAAGCGGCCGTGGTCTTAATTAAGGTACAGCTCCAGCATTTGCCTGGTGTGAAAAATGAGTAACAACGGAAAACCATCTTCAGGGCTGCCGACAGTGGGGTTCGAACCCACTAATATTTCGGATGCAAGGTCACACCTGCGCGCACCTAGCCGCACGGCCAACTCGTCCAGTATAAACGAATTAAAACAGGTAATATAGTATTTTCTTACAATCCATATTGAGTGCAGATGTATTTAGGAGTTGTACTTTGACGTCCATGGATCTGCGTACTCTTGAGAAAGCTACATACAGGTGTCCAAAACGAGTCATCATCAACAGTGCCATATATCCTCCCTCTCTATGAGCATTGCAGAGAGGTTTGCAATTTAACCACTAGAGTTTTGGAACGCAGTCTAGTGATTAGATATTGTATACCACCGCCTCCCTTACAGTGCCGGTCAACATTCTGATGGTAAAATATTTTTAATGCACAGGACTCGAACTGGCTAACCATGGTGTCAGTCCATCTATACTTGATGCGTTAATGACCATGGCCACCAGATGGGCTGCTGTATTCCGTGATTATCGACAGAGATAAACGGAAAGAAAATATTAACTCATTTCACTAAATAGTTCAAGTATGATGGTTTTCATTGCATTATTCTTGCAGCCCTTATCCGGTACCAGTTAAACTCTCGGACGTCCCCGTTTCTTCAATGTACAGTATCGGTGGAGGGCAACAGAAGTCGCGATGTACGTAGTTCGACCTCATGCCGATAGATATAGCTGTGTACCTATGGTATTATGGCGAATGAGACAATAGCTTTTTTTGCTAGGGGCTTTACGTCGCACCGACACAGATAGGTCTTATGGCGACGATGGGATAGGAAAGGCCTAGGAGTTGGAAGGAAGCGGCCGTGGCCTTAATTAAGGTACAGCCCCAGCATTTGCCTGGTGTGAACATGGGAAACCACGGAAAACCATCTTCAGGGCTGCCGATAGTGGGATTCGAACCAACTATCTCCCGGATGCAAGCTCACAGCCGCGCGCCTCTACACGCACGGCCAACTCGCCCGGTGACAATAGCTTCATAATAATCTATAACTTGTACCATTTTCAGCTGTTGAGACCTTCTCGTTTTTTTTCAATATCGCTGTGAATTAGGGATTTTATATGTATATATAGATAATCTTACAATATTGAATAATCCCTGTTTTATACAACTAGCTGTTACCCGCGGCTTTGCTAGCGTGGATTTCGTACTTTGATAAAAGTAATCATTCCTCGCTACTGCACAAAGAGATTTTCTGAAACTTCTTAAGGCACAAAAACTTACCGGAAAAGTGAGGTTCATTTACCCCAGTAACGTTTTGAATACCGCGTGTGGCATTGGATCTTGTGACATGGAACTGTCCATGTGAGAAACAGCCAATTCTCAAGTCGAAAAATAATACATTCTTTTAGGAAATTCCAAATAACAATTTCCATGTCTGTAACATCAGTTTTATAAGTTTCCCCATAAAAATAATTCAACCCAGTCTTCATTTTCTTCACACCCCTCCCCCATTCCTTAAGTGGATCATCCGAAAAAAGAATATTTTCCTGAATCAAAAAAATGCATCTTTCGTTTTTTAACGGAGATTCCAAGTACCAATTTTCACGCCTGTGACCTTCAGTTTTGAGATAGGCTACAATTTCCCTAACTTTTTCACATCTAATACGCAGCTATATTCTTCAAACTGGGCAGACCTATCATAGTTGGTCTTGTGACATGAAAGTACAGTACATCTCCATCGCCGCATATTGGGTTGCTATTTCCAAATAACAGGCACGTTTATGATCTTCCTAGCAAGAAATGTACTTTATAAAGCTTGGTGGCGTGTTTCCATCCTGCTATGTACAGTATTTCTCACCGGACTACCATGATATAGCGTAAACTGTCCGGCTCCATGGCTTAAATGATTAGCCATTTGATCACAGGGGTTCCCGGGTTCGATACCCGGCAGGGTCGGGAATTTTAACTATCATTGGTTAATTTCGCTGGCACTGGAACTGGGTGTATCTGTTGTCGTCATCATCATTGCATCCTCATCACGACGCGCAGATCGCCTACGGGAGCCAAATCATAAGACCTGCACCTGGCGAGCCAAATTTGTCTTCGGACACTCCCGGCACTAAAAGCCATACACCATTTCATTTCATTCAGCGTAAACTGCTGTCGCCTACCGACAGTACGTCGATCAAGTCGATCCGATCTTGGTGCGGGTTTGCAATTAAATTAATTACGTAAAATTACTCATTACAAAAATACTACCCATCGGTCGTTCAAATGAATTCCTAAACCCTTTGAGTCCATTTGTGACATACAAACACACATTCATTTATATGTATTTATATGTATACTAGAAAATATAACTCCGTTGAAGAGTAGAGCAGTTAGGTACGTAGATTATAGATATAGCATATAATAATTTTATCGTAATAGTTCTATTAGTCTGCACGTTTTTTGTTTTTCTTTCGAGAGTCAATATTAATATTCATTTCAGGAGTCGGACATATGGAGAGACTGAGGATAACTACTGTGCTGACCTCTTTGGGGCGGGTGCCATGTTTCCTCGATAGCATGTCCGAGAAGTTCCATTTCTTACAATAATATTTCTAACACACTTTTCAGGCCATTCTTTTTTCTGTTCAACTTCTAAATTACTCACAAACACTTGTATTAAATGTTAATTCGTCATATTTCCGGACAGGTTATTCTTTATTTGTGCTTTTAGTGCACGTTTTTCAATTATACTATAATCATTTTTGTAAACTGAATGTATCGAAAAATAAGATTAAAATAATCAATACCATCTCCCGGCTCTATGATTTCCGAAATTATGGAAGGTGTGTATTATCTTAAATCTCCTGTTAACACTATGGTTGTGAGCTTTTCAATAACCCATCAGTGTAAATACATTTAACCTTCTCTATTTTATTGAACATTAAAAAATAATGCAGTTAAGAACAGTGATGATTAATTTTATTTAGCGAATATCATAGGGATATACAAAATTATCCATACATAGATTTTATTACCATCCATTGATACCAACATTTTACAATTGAAATTCTTCACATCAACTGAACATGCGTCATTTTGTCGATTCACCGCACGTTTCTTCTTTCTTATCAGATAGTGGGTAGAACTTCTCCACCATGCCTCCTTGACCTAACGCAGGAAGCTTTCGTAGAGGTGATGGCTCCTCCCCGCCATCACCCGTGGCGACCATCCAGTAAGTCGATGCGCTTTGTCGCCCCCGGAATCCTTTCGGACGCGCACCTCATCCCGCGTATTTGTTAATATCTCCGAAGTTTCAGTCGTTTCCGACACTCGGGACTGAATCCCCAAACAGAGAAAACCCCTGTTCTGAGGAGCAGTACCTCGTGTCGAGTTCGACTGTCACTCCGACGATATTAACAAGTACAGTGGGGTAGTACCAACTGCGATCGCAGCAGGCTTCCCCGTAGTGATGGCCCCTCCCCGCCATCACCCGTGGCAACCATCCAGAGAGTCAGCACGCTTGATCGCCCCCGGAATCCTTATGGACGCGTGCTGGGTGAACGGGGAATAGCGACAACTTATCCTATCCTTCTTATATGAACTGAATGCGGACTGCACAGTAAGCGACCTGTTCAACAATAGTATGTTTCTGTCGTGTCTTATTGTTGACTGTGCACCGAATGTGTTGTGATTATGGTGCAGAATGAAGGCTTCTCCCAGTTCCATTATTTCCTACCAGAACTTAAAATTATAGGTATATTACACTAAGGAATAAGGTCGTAAGAAAATAGAACTCAGTTTCTCTCGTATATTATATTGTTTCCTTCCGGAGGATTGTTGAATCGGGCTGTGAAACTTCTGCCCTCGCATTCTGTTCTGGACACTTATTCCTTTAAGGATATCAAATACAGTAGTAATGTTTCTACCTCAGTCCTGGAGATGGTGCATCACGCTCAATGATCAGTGATTACTATGTGTCGCATGTATGAGAAGCTGCCACTTTCTCATATATTAATACGTTTTTGTGACAATAATGAGATTATACGTTTCCTTAGAAACAAATCCGACATGTCAAGCTTCCAAAAACTGAACCGTAATATCATTTCCAGTTATCCAGAGAACTTCCTTCGTGATATACAGGCCGTATCGAGGCTTTCATCCACCCAAGAGTCCATATGCATGTCCCATAAATTCTAAATACTACCTCACATTGCTATATAAAATCTTCCCCCACGAGCTACATCTCACATAACAGTTAACCTTTTCTAACTCTCCATCACATACTTTCACAATTTCTGTGAAGCTTATACAAGAACATGAAAGCCCCAGGACTCTTAACTTGGAAGCGTGGGTTGTCGCATAGAGGTCCGTTTGATATATTACACAACTCTCAATCACAAAATAAATCTAGTGCTTTTTCTAAATCTGGAGTATATAGATTCAGATGTAACAACTGCAGCTCCTCGTACATCAGTCAAACTCGACGCAACTTTAATATCAGATACTCCGAACACATCAACGCCATTAAATACAACAGATTCTCTGTTATAGGACAACATATACGAGACTCCAAACATAATTTCACCAATATTGAAAAAGACATAAACATACTTAAAATCATTAACAAACGCCCCCTTCTAAACACTACTGAAAATCGTTTTATTCACCTTGACCAATACTTCAACCCTAATTTCAATTTAAACGACATATCTGAAAAACCCAATATTCTTTTCGACTTCCTAATCCTTCTTCTCAAAAATGCTAAATTTCTAAACACGAATTCAATTTCCCATGCCTTACACAGTTCCTACCCACGTTTCCTACCTCCAATAATCCATCCTCCTAACCCACTCTAAACTATCCCTCCTTTATTTCCCTATCCTATCCTTTCCCATTTTCTTTTAACGTTTAGTTCTTTTAATCTTCTCTTATCTACTAATCCTCCTCCTTTATTACCTTATCCTATCTTTTCTTTTCACCTCTCCTCTCGAAAAAAAATATTTTCCGAATTGAACTCTATACTATACTAGCTGACTACCCGGCGTAGCCCGGTAGGTTTAGGATGTTTACTTTTAAGATTATTATCACCAGTTAGTTATGTAAAAGTGAATTTCTATAGAATTACTTTCTGGGATATGGATTTTTACCATCTATTATATAGTTTTACAGTTATTTAGATGTGTTTGATTTCAAGTTTTAAATGATTTCATTCTTGGGTAAAATTTTATCCTTGTGGAAGCTCGAATTGGTTGGGAAGTATTTGATCCTTTCAAAAAGATAATAAGTGATAACTTCATGTATTTATCAGTCACGGTATAGATATGATCTACACGATTTCAACTGTCATTGAAACTCTCGCCAATCAGCCTTGAGACCCCAAACGCAGTGGATTCAACACTGATCTCGGTCATTTTATACTATACACTACAAAACTCCTTTCAGTGCACCGTCCCAATGGAGGCTGAACGTCGACTTAAACGATATTCAGGGAGTCACAACAATGAATTCGACGTTAATATCGGTTATTTTCTATTATTTTTAAATTTTTGACGGTTATTTTTACATTCATTTTCACCCCTTCTCAACCTCCATACCAATTGCGGTGAAGTACGACTTATCCATCCAGAGTGTCACAGTTCAACTCAGTGAACTCGTAAACATTAATATCAGTCATTTTCATTTATTTTTATATTTCACCACCTCCACGAGGAGTGCTACTGGTGTTTTACACAATAGTAATTTTTTTCAGATAGTAAGTCATATGTGTACCAATTTTGTATGAGGGCTACGCTGAAAGAAACATACACAGAACGACGCCCGGAGTATCAATATTCGTCTCACTACTCTACACTATTTTCGATTATTTTTACATCTCAGCCCTTCCCACCCCACCCCTAGCGTGCCAGGTCTACCATACCTTCTCGCAGTTTGTCTCATGATAGTAAGTCATAAATGTACCAAGTTTGGCTGAAATCTCTCCCGTAGTCCAGAAAACTATGGATTCAACACTAATATCGGTCGTTTTTAGTTATAATTATATTTCGCACCCTTCCCTAGGGCTTCTAGGTGTCTCTTGTCCCTGCAGTATTTTTTACTGATAGTGTGAATTTATTAAATAAATTTAGTATTGTACCAAGTTTAGTTGACACCTATGCTGGATCATGAATACAAACACCCAAAGTCTCGGTCATTTGCACATTTTCTTTTCTTCACCCTTTCTCACAATCCTGCTTACTGTGGCTCAACTTGGACTTAAACGACATCCGGAGTGTCACTATTCATTTCAGCCATCCCGTAAAGTATGGATTCGACACTATTTTCGATTAATTTTATGTCTCACTCCCCCCCCCCCCAAAGTCGCTGAACTCACTTCAATAGCGAACACTACGAAATTATTATGTCTTAATGTTGAACATGGACTTTTAAAACTCCGGAGTGTCACTATACATCTCAGCGACGCCGAACACTATAGATTCGTCACTATTTCCGATTAATTTTATATCTCATTACCCCTCGCCCCCACCCTAAAGGGTGATGAACTTTGAATTTAAAAAATTTCGAAGTGCCACTATTCATCTCAGCGACCCCGAAAACTATGGATTTGATATTTTCTACTAGCAAATGTACCCGTGCTTCGCTACGGTATTCTGCATTGTATACGAATATTGAAGTAAATACTGTACATGCAGTAAATGACATTGTTTTAAAATAGCATGTCTCTTAGCGTTATCCGAGAAATAGCATGGAGAGGTCCCCATACGTTGTTTCCAATGTAAAGTGCTTGTTACGGATTTGTGATGATAACGACAGGCTCACTTGCCTACTGCCATTCACAATCAAGTTGGGAAGTTTACATTATAATTGCAGGCTCCATTGCCTACTGTGCGGCCACAATCGATTTGGGGAGTTTCCGTTACAATGACAGCCCCCTTTCCTACTTACAGACATATTACAAATTGAGGAGTTTTTATTATAATGGCAGGAAACTTCCCTACAACCAGTCAAAATTGAGTTGTGCAGTTATCATTATAATGACAGGCCCCTTTTCCAACTGCCAGCCAGCTTACTGCCAGTCACGCCAAATTGGTGAGTTTCCATCAAAATAGCAGGCCAGTATGCCTAATGCCAGTCACATTTTAGATGGGTACATCTGTTTATAACTGCGGGAACGCTTGCCTACAGCCAAACACAATCGGGTAAGGGGAGTTTTGAACAAAACTGCATGCTCCCTTGCCTTCTGCAAGTCAAATCGAGAAGTGAATTATTCATTACAATGGTAGGCCTGCCTTATTAATGCCAGTTACACAGGAATTGGAGAAGGACCCCATTCCTACTGCCAGTCAAAGTCGGTGTGGGGAGTACTGATTACAATAGCAGACACACCCTTTCTCGATCGCTACAAAATCGACATCAGTGAATATATATAGTTCGACATACGAAAGTATGTGCTTGTTTACAATATTGTAGACCTTCATTTACAGATGAACTGCTGATAAACGGTGCATCATATCGAGGAAGGATTGTACCATAAGACGCCGGATTTAGCGGCCTAAATTGCTGGTCTTACGATATCTCATCTATTCATGGGTCAGATTGAGTTAGAAACGTGGAATAGGGTAAAATTTGTGTAAGATTATCTCACATTGCATTGCTTTTCGGATAATTAAGTGACAGCTACATACATAGTTTTTGGCTCACATATGACTACTGGCTGGACCAATTTTCGTATAGAGTTTGATGATTCTATCTTTCCTATAAGTGATGGAAGGTATGAATTATGTATGTGAAAAGTCCAAATTTACTTAACATCGAGAAATAGAGAAAAATCAAACGTAAAAGGGATAGAAATACGACAAAAAGTCGTAAGACCAAGGTTGTAGATCACTCCAAATTGAACGGGGATTGTGCCATCCGTTATGTGATAATACTTCCCGAAGGTCTGCACCATCATTAAAATTGCCTCCATATTTCGATATTCTTCGGGATAAAAAGGGAAAATGTAAAGATCTTGGAAGTTTTCCGTCCGTTACAGGCTAAAACGTATAATTTTGCCAAATTTCAATATCCTTCTTCGACTGGCAGGTTATGCCGCAATCTGGGTTTTCGGTGAGGAGTGTAAAAATTAGGACTTTCAAGAAACTAAACCAAAGAATATGCAGATGGTCATTATTACCCCTTAAACGTGTAGCTGTACGAAAATTTCGCCAAAATAATCAATGTACAGGCACACAGTCGTTACGATTTTATTTACATAGATAGATAAGGAACCTGCTCCACGTACAACACTTTTTGGGCTATATCCGCTGGACTTGACCTGAAAAACGGACCGTTTATGATATCTCCCTTATTATCTCCCCTCCTGTCGAAAAAATGCACATGAAAAAAGTTTTAGAGATGGAATTCCATCACGTTTGGTCGATTTCCGGTCAGGTTTTTCTTGTACTGTATATATTGTGTAAGAGTAAAATCACCATTTCGGTTCCCTATAAACCGCCAGTTCATTCCGGGAACAAGAAATGTTATTGACGATTAACACCTACCGTTGGACAGGTGGATGTTAATGTAAAGTTTGACTCAAATATCTTCAGTAGTTTTCAAGTCGTAAAAAATACGCTTTACACGCACCCGCTCCTGAGTTAAGTCCGGTGGGACTTGTACCGGAAGACGGTCCGTTAATGATATCTCCCTTATTAATCCTCGTATTGAAATGATGCACAAGAGGAAAAAGGCTTAGAAATTAATTTCCATTAAGGCAGGTAAATTTACATTAAGTTTGGTTGTGTATATTTTGTGGGAATGCAAAAACACGGTTTCGGTTTCGTATAATCCCCCAGTCAATTCAGGGATTTAGAAACAATATTTGCCCTAAAACCTACCAAAGGACAGGTGGATTCCAAATATCAAGTTTGGTGGAAATATATCCAGTAGTTTCCAAGTTATAGACAAACAGACAAACAAACAAACAGACACCAAAACTGAATATATGCAGATGGTCATTATTACACCTGAAACGGATAACAGTACGGAAATTTCGCCAAAATTGTCAATGTACAGACACACTCTAGAAGTGCAGACCTTTATTTCGATAGTCACTGCTTTGAAACTGTACGACGTATCTACAAACGGACTTCACCATCAGACGCCCCTTTCAGTGCTCTACATGGTTGGTCTTATGACATCTTCTCATATCTGCTATATTTATGGGTTAGATTGAGTTAGATTCATTGAATGGGGTGAAATTTTGTACAGTTTTCACATACTACTTTATATTTTTGATACTCATGCGACAGCTAGAATCATAAAATTTGGCTATAACATGGCCAATGGTCATGTCAATGTGCGTGCCGAATGTCATGATTCTAGCTCTCCTATAAGTGTGCTAAATGATAATATATAGTGTAAAATTATAAAATCACTTGAAATCGAGAAATACGGCAGTTTTTAACGCATTAGGGATAGAAATACGACGAAAAGTCATAGGAGAAAAGTTGTAGATCTCTCCAAAATGAAACGCCATTTGTTTTCTGACTTGTGACACTACTTACTGATTAGCCTCAAATTACCCCAAAACGAAGGTCTGCACCGTCGTTAAAATTGCATCCATATTTCGGAATTCTTTCTGGGCCAAAAGTTATACATTTGCATTGCTTAGAATATTTCCTCAAAGAAAAGGGTGTCCAGAATTCGGTATTAGCACCCGCATGCATACGTGGTAATTAAGGAAGAAAATAATACAGTTTGGTAAGTTGAAATTAATAGAAAATGGATTATAACTGAGGACATCCGGATGACGACAAATATGTAAATACCAAGTGAATGTATTGGAAAATCAAATGCTCCTCAATAAATTATGCCGGTGTGAGTTATGGATATAAGAAAGCGGTAATCGGAGAGAAATTTAGACGTAGGGATTCTTTGGTAATCAGATAAGAATATGAATATTTGTGTTATTACTTAAGCTATTCGAGGACGGTTATAACCTCCAATGATATTCCGCCAATATCCCGCAGAATGGCCGATTGACAACTCTCTTGCTTTCTACCCAAGGAACAACCACGTTTTTTTTTGTTTTTGTTTTTTTTGCTAGGGGCTTTACGTCGCACCGACACAGATAGGTCTTATGGCGACGATGGGATAGGAAAGGCCTGGGAGTTGGAAGGAGGCGGCCTTGGCCTTAATTAAGGTACAGCCCCAGCATTTGCCTGGTGTGAAAATGGGAAACCACGGAAAACCATTAAGCACGAATTTAAAGGAATGATGAGGAAAATGGCAATAGGTTACTTCCCTGCTGGCAAGCAGTCAGAGACGTTGCCATGGTAACCCATATATTCGTTGTCGGTCTGTCGGTCACTCAATGCAGAGCATGGTATCGACAGAAAATAGTAAATTTCTCCGTCATTTGAAGAGTAAGGTAAATTATGAACATGACGAAAGTTGTTTATAATGAAGAGACCTTTCACATACGGTCCACAGAGTTTACAGAAAATCAATAGTATAAGAGAAAATGGAGGAAAACCGTTGTGGTTTTCCTAAAAACCCGTTTTTTCAACGTTTTTAAAATGATATGCATATCGAAACTTTCCCCGGGATGAGTATACTCTAAATATAAAGTTTGGTTGAGATCTATCCAGCCGTTTCGGCGTGATGGTGGAACAGACAAACAGACAGACAAACAAACACGAAAAGTAAAAACCACCGATTCGGTCCTGAGTTAACCTAAAACGGATAAATATCTGAAAAATTGGCAACACAAAAGAAATTACAGACAGCGGACCCCCTACAACTTTATTTATATAGATTTGACAATATATTGCATTAGTTCTACCTGATTTAATTACATTTATATTAGTGAAATGAAATGAAATGAAATGAAATGAAATGGCGTATGGCTTTTAGTGCCTGGAGTGTCCGAGGACATGTTTGGCTCGCCAGAAGCAGGTCTTTTGATTTGACTCCCGTAGGCGACGTGCGCGTCGTGATGAGGTTGAAATGATGATGAAGACGACACATACACCCAGTCCGCGTGTCAGCGAAATTAACCAATTATGGTTAAAATTCCCGACCCTGCCGGGAATTGAAACCGCGATCCCTGTGACCAAAGGCCAGCACGCTAACCATTTAGCCATGGAGCCGGACATTTATATTAGTTATTAATAGTTTTTACATTTTACTTGTGGGGGCCCGAAATTTTATTTTGGCTGGCTGGCCCGTACCACATTCGTTACGCACCTGCTCGTTATTACTTAGCTTAGCTTCTTGTTTGTGGTGGCTTTTAGGCTTATTTATTCACTGTGCTTTGTCACAAATTTCTTCCAGGGAGTCATAGCTCTTGTTTGTCTGGTGCAAGATGATCTGGAGTTTTTTTTCTTTAAGAAGTAAAGATATTCCTACGAGTTAGTATGTAACATTCTTATTTGTCTCCTTTCAGAACTGTCGGACACTTTCCTGAGCGGGTGTGCGGACGGTGGTGGCAGCGCGTCCTCGCGTCGCCTCAGTCCGGCGCCCGTGGCGTCGCTGGGCGTCCCTGGGGACATGGAGAACAGTCTCGAGTCTGGTGAGTGGCCAGCTTTACAGCGTGAGCCCTTATTCTTGCTAACTTGTAGCCTAAGTTGTTGGTGAGGACATGAAGAGATGTGTCCTGCCTGGGGAAACACCCAGGCTCTCGCAGACGTGTCAACAGTGTCTCTCTTCCTCTTATGCGTGCATTTATTTAAAAGAAGTCCCCTGTATCTAAAGAATGCTCGATAAATAAAGAATTATGTACAGAAAATTTTGGATGAATATCTTTATACTTTGCACTTCTATGCAATTTACATACAGTCACTTTCATTGATTTCATCGATGATTAAAGCCCACTGTCCTATTTCGAAGATATTACTTTAATTATACTAAGAACATAATTTCGAAATAATTAAAGTATTCATTTCTGAATTATATAAATTAATATTTTTTGTTCTTGTTGCGGGAAGAAATCTGTTCGATTAATAATAAAAAGTGTGGTATTAGTTATTTACCCATCAACTCATTTTTTAAATATCCTACTACTCCCTCCATTCAAATTCTGCTCTGTACTTCATAATTCTCCTATTCAAGTTGCTGTATAGACATTTTAATAAGAACATATCGTCGTTACACCTAGAAAAAACAGTTTGTGATAGCTTCGAACTCTGACCAGAAATGTTCTGTCTTCTAAGGTTCAGTATTGCATGAACTATCTCAACGAATTTTCGTTCTGTGCTCGTGTGTGCTGCGGGTCAGTATTCCTCCCCTCAGCATTGTCACATAACTTTATTTCGAGACTCAAGGACGAAATCTTTCAATGTGTAATGAAAAACCTCAGCCTGTTTCCAGTCATTCGACCGGGTCAGGAATGGAATGAATGAAGCCCCATCTAGTGGCGAGGACAGGAATTGTGCCAGCTCACGAAGCCTGTCGCACTCCTCTGAAGCAATGATTAATGACCGACAGATAAAATGAAATTATATTGAGAGTTTTGCTGGAATGAATGGTGGCAGGGAAAACCGGAGCACCCGGAGAAAAACCAGTCTCACCTCCGCTTTGTCCAACACATGGCATGACTGGGATTTGAACCAAGGAACCCAGGGGTGAGAATTCGGCGCGCTGTCACTTGAGCCATGGATGATCTCATGATGAATAATAGTATCCTCAATACGTTTATATATTGGAGTTTATGCATCAGGGAGATAATAGGTTCGAATCCCACTATCGGCAGCCCTAAAATGGTTTTCGGTGGTTTCCCATTTTCACACCAGGCAAATGCTGGGGCTGTACCTTAATTAAGGCCACGGCTGCTTCCTTCCAACTCCTAGGCCTTTCCTATCCCATCGTCGCCATAAGACCTATCTGTGTCGGTTCGACGTAAAGCCCATAGCAAAAAAAAATATTGGAGTTTAGATGGATGTTTTTATTAGACAGATTAATAGTCATCTTAACGTTTCATGAATTTCTGTTTATCTTATTTTAAAGGGAAAGAAATATGCTGAAATAAATATAGCTGAGGGTTCCCTAAAATCTGCTTCTTTCTCAAGATAATAACCCATAATTATACAATTTCTGGATTTTTTGTCATTCATCATCATCACCGAGTATTCAGTCCAGGCACTGCTTTGTTATCAGGAAGTGATTACATGTCGTCAGATCACTGGTTTCTCTTCATTACAACATAACTGCTTGCACCAGTACCTTTCAAGATCTTTTTGAGGAACGATATCTCTGGTCGTATGCCGAGAATGTAAACATTAGCAATAGTTGTTATTCTCTGGGTATGGACTTACAGAGTTGTAGCCCCACCAAGCAAGATGTCTTGTGCCATTGTAATTTCAGCAGAGATCTACTTCGTTTTACCGTTATTAATAGAAGTTAATTAACATTTGTATCTTGAATAAAGTGTATATTTCAACCATTGGGCTGGCGTCCTCTTTCAGTACTATATCAGCCATACTTATATCTATTAACTATGAACTGAATATTCTCTTCAGACGTAGTTTCCACACGCGAGGACAAATACATTTTTATCTCTAAATATTCATGTAATTCGATTTTTACGACAATATTTAAGGCGTGTTACCAAAGCTTGATTTAATTACTTCTCCTACTAGTAATATTCTGTTACCCCTTTGTGGTCATTTAACCGCCCCCGTGATAGAACAATATGAATGCTCCGTACATTTCCTGATAGAAGTTACATCCTGTATGACAGGACGGAGATGCTGCATACCACAATAGTATTAATTTTATGGTCATCCCTGTTTACGGCCTACAAGTATAGAAAATCTTCATCCACTGTTAGGGTCACTTCAAAATTGAAATCTCTAAACGGCTGATTGATAATCCTCTTCTCCCTACAAATACATAGTAGGACTTAGAAGCTGTTAATGAAGAACATGAACAGAATATTTTTTAAACTCTCTCTGACCTAAATTCTGAATATTATTATTATTATTATTTGCTTCTTATAAGTGTACATCAGTCCACAAAAAACACAGATTTAAGGAGCACATATGTGAACAAATTATACCAGCAAACTCCGGTCACGAAAGAAAGATGGTCATGATAGCAGTGTTAGAATCCTAGATTGTTATATCACTGTATTTACTGCCGAATATCAACGTCAGGTCTGTAGAAGATATATGATAAAAATGTTTAGGACACTAATTGGTTAATCTGAGTTATGATCTTATGAAGGATTACTCTTTTAAAGAACATTTCTGTATAAAATTTCATAAGCAGTCTTCGTGACTATTGAATAACAGATGAAAAAATGTTAAATGTTTACGGAAAAATAATAAACGTTGATGATTTTCTTAATTAACCGATTTGTTAAGAAGGAAGTCACACTTTCCAGTGTCGACTAAGTTTTAAATACTATTCAACCTCTAGAACACATAGGTTAAATATAAATATTGTATGCTGTACCTATGTTGGGTATTCAGACCGAAGGCTGGTTTGTTCCTCCACAGCTTCGTCAACAGCTGTCATAGATAGTCTAGGTGTAACTGAAGAGGCATACTCGAGAAATGACGAGTGATGTAGTTTCCCGTTGCTTTTCTCAATAAGCCAGAATTTGCTATTACATATCAGTCTGCCATGACCACTGAAATGCATGCACTAACCGACACTTTGAGCGGTATTTTCACACCATTCATAGCATGGACTGGCTTCATAAGGAATGGTATTAGCAGCATTGCTCACATCTCAGTCACTTTCATATTGTCAAAGTCAAGGATAAGACTGAGACAGGTCAATGAAAGTAACAAATTTATTCTAGCCCAAGACACTACATGTCGCTAACAAAGGCATTATATAAATAGTATACTGCAAAATACCTGTAAAAGCGCATTATTAAACAAGGGATAAAAATACACACTAATAAACAAAAATGTTTCGTTTTTAAAAGAACATCATCAGATTCTATCAAGTCACACTCAATATTTAGAAATAATACCACGTGTGATCAAAAAGTAAGATTACAAAGCCTGCAGTGAAACGTGTACATTTTATTTCACATAACCAACACAGCCAATGAATAGTGCATACAATAGTTTGGTTTTCGATACAGACACCATATCGGTTTAGGCACTCGTTGCTTCGTGGGATGAGTCTGAATATTTCTCCCTGGTAAAAATCCTGTCCTTGCCACGTTATCGTGAAGTGTTCCACCTCCTTGTTATATGCCATAACGTGATTCTCCTGTTGTCCTGAATCAGCTCAGCTGTGTTCAAATCTGTTGATCTCGGTCATTGTGATCCTTCTGGGTGAACTTTCCTCTACCGGCCGCAAACTCTCGACACAATTCTGCAACATGCTGACGAGACAGTACAGTCTCTCCGTAAACTTCTACCAGCTGCCGGCGAATGTCAGCCGCGTTTACATGTTTCACCCAAAGAAATCGAATAAATGAGGGGCTTTCTTCGCGAAACTAGTTCCCCAAACGGGTCGCCATTTGTTTACCTACAACTAGCGCTGTAGTTGGCGGGTGGCTGAAACATTGCACAGTTGCCAATGGAACGTTTTAGAATTACTGCACGCTACTAATTTCTCTATAACAGACGAAACTCTAGGAACATCGGCCTTGTAACCTTACATTTTGATCATCCATCATATTTATATTTATCTCTGTTTAAGATTTGGGAACTTAAGCAACGGTTATCCAAACATCTCGCAGTTAATGCTGGAGTGGAGACAAAGCAGGACATTATTGAAATAAGTTATAGAATTTAAGTTCCTAAATATTACACAGAGATAAACATAAAAATTATGTCTAAATATCTGAGTGTGACTTGATAGAATCTGATGAAGTGTTGTTGAGAACATATCAGCAAAGTCAAATATTATTACTGATTTGAATTAGTATCACTACCCTGCCCACTTCTCTTCCCTCTCGGCTCGCTGGCTTCACCCCTCCGTAACTCGCAGGCACGTGACAAGAAACAGAAAGGTGGGATAGGAAAGGGCTAGAAGTTGGAAGGAAGTTAAGGTGTGAAAATGGGAAACCACGGAAAACCATATTAAGGGCTGTAGAAAGAATGGATTCGAACCCATTATCTCCCGAATGCAAGCCCATAGCTACGTGACCACAAACCCCATTGCTTGGTAAAGGTGTTATTCAAATCGCGAAGTATCAGTCCACTTTCCAAAGGGAATATTAATTATACTTACGTCCAAAAGTTCAGAATTTGTCACATAACCAACCCAGTGTATTCCATTCTTCAGTACGTCTCGAAACTTGAGAGTATGTTTTGAGATTGTAGAGCTATCAACCTATGAACCTTAGCGGAATGTGGTCACTGCGTCCCAGACTCAGTGTGGTCACTTTGATGTGTAAAACAGCAAGAGCCCCGCTGGCTTGGCATAAGTTTACCCTCGCGCCTCGCCTGGTCTCAGGGGACCTCACGGTCTAGCTAATGGATCCTGAAAGATGGAGGGGATGAGGGCAGTGAGGGGAATTTTAATTGGCCAAATGGATGGACATGTCCACTTAGCCATACACGGACAATTGTTAAGTGTATCATTTCAATTCGACTTCCATCAGCTCCCGACAGAATTGGCAGAAAAACTTTCCTATCCCCCTGCTTACTGTTTATATCAACTCCCGTACAATTGCTGCATTTAATCAAATGAACTTATCCTAAAATCGACTTTTTTGTCAGAGCGCTGGGTGGTCTCCTCGTTCTTTACCGTCATGTCGCGTGCCTGCGAGTCACGGAGGGGTGAAGCCAGCGAGCCGAGAGGGAAGAGAAGTGGGCAGGGTAGTGATACTAATTCATATAATCTATCAGTAATAATATTTGACTTTGCTGATATGTTCTCAACACACTCAGGACTGATGTATCGTCCTAGGTTTCATTTTCTGTCCGAGTTACGTACGATACACGATGCGTTTTTCTCTTTTATTTGTTCTCTGGAACTGTCTGCTGTTAAAGTAATAAATCTCATTTTCCAACCGTATTGGAGTTCAGAGTATCAAATTATTATAATTAATGAACCACCTTTCCAATACACAAAATCCTTATATTTAGGATGAAACCATTTAATCACAAATTGGACATGTTTCACTCAACTTTGTGAGCATCATCAGCAATAGTTAACATAAATCATTGGTGCGTCAGGGCCCTGATCCTGGTGTATATCACAAAAGAATGTCTAATATACATTGATAAAAATATATAAATTTAACACTTTAAAAATAATCAATAAGATTATTTATGTCTATTAAAACAAAAATTTTAATCATTCAAATTGTTTAAAATGTAAAACGGAATGGATGGCTTAAATGTTAAAAATAGTATATGGTAATTAGATGTTCTTAAAAATCGTTGTCCAACATATCTGCGCTCGATTATATTAGACTGTTTATGATAAAATCAGTTTTTCATATCAGGGTGAGTTCTTATTATAGACTATGTTGCTGTTTTTTAAGAATAAACATGATGAGAAACGCTAAAATCGCACATGATGGTTGAAAAACGAGTTCACTGGTGATAAAATGTCGTCTAGATCGGCGTAATTTAGCCTTTAATGGACTCCTTGTGTTGTAATTTCTGCCATTATTTTATGCAGTAATATGTTGAAATTGTTCTTCTAACGGAAAAATGCTGATCTATTATATCACTGGTGATAAAATGTCGTCGTTTATTCTTAAAAACAGCAACATAGTCTATAATAAGAACTCACCCTGATATGAAAAACTGATTTTATCATAAACAGTCTAATATAATCGAGCGTAGATATGTTGGACAACGATTTTTAAGAACATCTAATTACCATATACTATTTTTAACATTTAAGCCATCCATTCCGTTTTACATTTTAAACAATTGGATGATTAAATTTTTTGTTTTAATAGACATAAACAATATTATTGATTATTTTTAAAGTGTTAAATTTATATATTTTGATCAATGTATATTAGACATTCTTTTGTGATATACACCAGGATCAGGGCCCTGACGCACCAATGATTTATGTTAACTATTGCTGATGATGCTCACAAAGTTGAGTGAAACATGTCCAATTTGTGATTAAATGGTTTCATCCTAAATATAAGGATTTTGTGTATTGGAAAGGTGGTTCATTAATTATAATAATTTGATACTGTCTGCTGTACCTTGAAAAATGTAGAAACTTGAAGATTTGCTTCGCAATGTTAGTATCATTGTTTCCACACTGGAGGCTGACCAGCCGATTTATTATTTATTTTATTTACTTGGCTAAGTGGCTCAGGCGGTTGAGGTACTGATCTTCTGAATTCAACTTGGCAGGTTCGATACTTTCTCAGTCCGGTGGTATTTGAAGTGGGTCAAATACGTCAGCCTCGTGTCGGTAGATTTACTGGCACGTAAAGGAACTCCTGCGGTACTAAATTCCAATACACCTCGGCGCCTCTAAAAACTTAAACTCAGTATTATTATTATTATTATTATTATTATTATTATTTATGTATTTACTCGTGTCGGAAGCAATTACGTAGCATGCAGTAAAGGAATGTTACAACACCGGGAGATAGTGGGTTCGAACCCCACTTTTGTCAGCCATGAAGGTGGTTTTCCGTGGTTTCCCATTTTCACACCAGGCTGTGTCTTCATTAAGGCAACGGCTGCTTCCTTCCCACTCCTAGATCTTTCCTGTACCGTCGTCGCCATAAAACCTATCTGTGTCGGTGCGGCGTAAACCAACTTGTAAAAAGATAAAAAAACCAAGCGTTTGAGATGTAGGTCTGGAGACGAATGCTACAGATTAAATGCATTCAAAAGAGAACAAACAAAATAATTCTGCAAACAATCCAAGGGAAGAGAGAACTGATGCTAACGATGCACAGAAAAAGAGCTAAATTCACTGGACACATCCTGGGACATAATACCTTTCTTACCAATCTGCTGGAAGGGGGAATCAGGGGGAAGAAATGCCGAGATGCGACCGAAGAATGCACTCTTCCAAAACTTGGCACAGAATCTTCATTATGGTTTCTACTGTGAAATTAAACGGGGAGCAGAGGTGAGACAACAATGGTTGTATAGACAAGACATTGAACATTGATGATGATGATGATGATGGTGATGATGATGGTGATGATGATGATGATGATGATGATGATGATGATGATGATGATGATGATGATGATGATCTCCTCACACCACTCCTAAGTCTATTAATGAATGCCAGATTTTCCAGTTGGTGTCGTGGACTGCAGGAAGGCTTTCTTTGGCCTTCATCCACTCTGGTGGTACAGTGGATTGTCGTAGCTGTGTCCTGGCTACCTCAGGTTTTGCAGTGAACATTGATGTCCGCACAAATATTTTTCTTGATTTGAGCCGTCCCCTTTGAGGTTGGCGACCAAGGAGAAGGTGAGTTTTGTCCTCTACTGATTTCGTTCGTTCATTTCGTGCTATGACATCCAGTAGGGGCTATGCCTGCCAAAGAGTATAGTTTATAGAAAGGTGTAGACTTCAGGCAGCCAGAATTTATTCTGTATAACTCATTGAGAGCAATAACCTCTTGTTTCCCACGAGGTGAATGGTACCACACAGAGCTAGCGTACTCAGCAGCGGGATAACACAGATAAAGAAACTGCATTCACGGTCACTCGCGGTTTCAATTGCCTATCAGAAACGTGACTACCTAGTCTGGAAGAAACTTGACCATAGGGCTCACTCAGCCTACAACAGAAATGAGTCCCAGGTTAAACTCCGAGGTATAGGTTGCCAGTAAAAAAAGATAAATACCCTCCTTCGGTAGCAGTGTCTTACGATTTGTCTCTGACGTTTGTTATACTTTCTTATTCGAGCCCACAGCGTCACGCAGCTTCGATTTCACTTTTTTCCTCCGGCGAAGAGAGTTCGACTCAAGGAATGCGTAGATTGTGCATGTCCCAACTATTTTCGTTGACAAAAGTGGGGCAGAGGAGCCATTTAAATGTTTGGAAATATAACTGGACATGTGTTCGGAGAATACGAAGGAAAATTACTTCGTATATATTTTAGTGTCCGCCTCTATGGTGTAGTGGTTAGTATGATTAGCTGCCACCCCCGGAGGACCGGGTTCAATTCACGTCTCTGCCACGAACTTTGAAAAGTGGTACGAGGGCTGGAACGGGATCCGCTCAGCCTCGGGAGGTCAACTGAGTAGAGGTAGGTTCGATTCCCACCTCAGCCATCCTGGAAGTGGTGTTTTCCGTGGTTTCCCACTTCTCCTCCAGGCGAATGCCGGGATGGAACCTAACTTAAGGCCACGGCCACTTCCTTCCCCACCGAGCTCGATAGCTGCAGTTGCTTAAGTGCGGCCAGTATCCAGTAATCGGGCGATAGTGGGTTCGAACCTCACTGTCGGCAGCCCTGGAGATGGTCTTCCGTGGTTTCCCATTTTCACATCAGGCAAATGCCGGGGCTGTACCTTAATTACGTCCATGGCCGCTTTCTTCCAATTCCTAGGCCTTTCCTATCCTATCGTCGCCATAAGACATATCTGTGTCGGTGCGACGTAAAGCAAATAGCAAAAAAAAAAAAAAACCTTCCTTCCCCCTTCCTTGTCTATCCCTTGTCTATCCCTTCCAATCTCCCCATCCCTCCACAAGGCCCCTGTTCAGCACAGCAGGTGAGGCCTCCTGGGCGAGGTACTGGTCATCCTCCTCAGTTGTATCCCCGACCCGAGTCTTAGGCTCCAGGATACTGCCCTTGAGGCGGTAGAGGTGGGATCACTCGCTGAGTTCGAGGAAAAAATCGACCCTGGAGGGTAAACAGAAAAAGAATAAGATAGCCTATATGGGATATATTTTAGTTATACGCAATGGACTTTTAAACACTGCCGGTCCAAAGAAGAATAACATATGAGGTGTTTTCAAATACTGTGAACTCAATGAATCTAAAATTAAGTTAGAAAATACAATAAATCTTATTCAGCCGGGCTTAGTAGCTCAGGCGGTAGAGCGCTGGTCTTCTGAGCTCAAGCTGGCGAGTGCGATCCCTGTTCAGTCCGGTGGTATTTGAAGATGCTGAAATATGTCTGTCTTATCCCGTGTCAAACAGGGTCGGCGTTAGATTCTTTAATTTTAATTTTAATATTAATTTTAATTTTAATTTTAATTTTAATTTTAATTTTAATTTTAATTTTAATTTTAATTTTAATTTTGGACCGAAGGCTGATCCCTGGGGTAAACTAACTCTTACTGGGAAGCTCGCTCTTCTTCCTACACTACTTCTAACTTGTGTCATCACTCCGTCATATATATCATTCACCAGTTTCACATATTTTTTAGATGATCCTTTCAATCGGAGGCATATCCATATCTCCTGTATAAGATAGTCACTAGGAACATCTTCTACGGTTTTCGGAGACGCCGAAGCGCCGGAAATTTGTCATGATTTCTCGAGGAAATGTAAGACTCATTTAGTGACCGTGTGATCACCACGGAAAGTGGAGTGCCCCAGAGAAAGCAACCGTTCTAGTTGCCTGTTAGGACAGGCAGTGGGTTGCGCGGAAATAGAGGTTTAAGCAATGACGCTATTGACATTACAGAAGAAGAAATATATTTAAGATTTTTAGAAGCTGTTTTCCAGAAGGCAGACTGTCAATACGGGGGTGGAGTGATAATAACTGTCTCTGTCGCTCCTCAAAGTGGCGGCTACTTTATAGTGTGGTGTGGGGGCGGCCAGCCTTGCATGTCAACTCGCCATCCCTTCCTTCAGGCGTCATGAATGATACGTGTGACATGTTCCCGGCCGTGTGCTTGCTCATCATGAAAGTTTAAGCGATGCTTTCTGCACTACCAGCCCTGCGTCTGTGTTGTTTGCAAACTTTATTCCGGAACTCTTTCTCACCGCCTGGATCGCTTTTCTAACGACGTCAGCAAGTCATTTATTACTGACCAAATCCCGGCAGCCATGTGATTGTGTTCCCACACTTACTACATGTACACAACATCACGTATTGATGAATACCAGATTGTTTCCCAATTTGTACTACCTGAGTAGTATTTGTAGTCCGACTTCCTCTTCATTTAATGAGGGGTTCATCGAAATAAGCTGTATATTGCGACCTCAGTATTCGTTTCCATCTAACGAATGTGTTGTTATAATAAATTGTTAACTTCTCTTTTATTTTTTTTCTCTAAATTTGTTATCGTAGCACTTAGATTGTGAAAATCATGTTTTGCCTGTAGGAGAAAATTCGGCCGAATTCAATGATGACGACTACGACGATGGCGATGAAGATGATAATAATAATAATAATAATAATAATAATAATAATAATAATAATAATAATCATAATAATAATAATAATAATAACATTATTATTTTATTATTAACACCAGAATGGATAACCGGGCCAGCAGGCAGCCCTGCGTCTGTGTTGTTTGCAAACTTTATTCCGGAACTCTTTCTGACTGCCTGGATCGCTTTCCTGAAGATGGTTTTCAGTGGTTTCCCATTTTCACACCACGCAAATGCTGGGGCTGTACCTTAATTACATCCACGGCCACTTCCTTCCCATTCCTAGGCCTTTCCTCTCTAATCGCCATAAGCCCTATCTGTGTCGGTGCCACGTAAAGCTAATAGCAGAATGGATAATTACGTCAACTACGGTACAGTCATCAAAACAGAGGCACTTTATGCATCCGAAGCCCCGATAATTCGCGGCAGGTCACGAAAAAAATCATCGAAAAACAAGACAGGAAAATTCTCAGAAAACTTCTAGGACGAAAATGTGAAAGTTTTTATCTCAAGAGAAGAAATATCTCTTCCTTGAAATGAAAATTAAAACATACAACCTGTTTTCCAGTCATTGACCGGGCCAGGGATGTAATGAATGAAAGATATATAGGCTGTTATTACATTGGGGTCGCCACTCCCAAGGTGATTTATTAATGAGTGATAAATGCTATGAAATTATAATGGAGAATGTTGCTGGAATGAAAGATGACAGGAAAAACAGGAGAACCCGGAGAAAAACCTGTCCCGCCTCCGCTTTGTCCAGCACAAATCTCACATGGAGTGACCGGGATTTGAACCACGGTATCCAGCGGTGAGAGGCCGACGCGCTGCCGTCTGAGCTACGGAGGCTCTTCCTTGAAATATTCTTCTAAAATAAAGTCAGTCGTTCACTGAGAATATTTAAATATATTTCAAAGAAGTTTGAAATCAATGTTTGAAGATTTATTCTTCAACTAGCATTTGTACCCGTTCTTCGCACGGGAATTTGTAATGGATTATATGTTTCCTGCATTAATACATGCGAATATACATGCCTGCATTCAAACGTTTAATACGGCGTGTTAACTTATATTTTTCTACGTATGCACGTGGCAGTAACGTTAAGTACGATAAAGATCAACAAAGTCGTGGACAAAATGAGGACGATTTGGGAGAATATTTTTTTCTATTTGCTTTACGTCGCACGGACACAGATAGGTCATATGGCAACGATGATTAGGAAAGGCCTAGGAGTTGGAAGGAAGCGGCCGTGGCCTTAATTAAGGTACAGCCCCAGCATTTTGTTCTGGTATGGAAATGGGAAACCACGGAAAACCATCTTCAGGGCTGCCGACAGTGGGATTCGAACCCTCTATCTCTCGGATGCAAGCTCACAGCTACGCGGTCCTAACCGCAGGGCCAACTTGCCCGGTGATTAGGGAGATTATTGAACGATACAGTTCCGAGTCCGAAATTGTATCAAATTCTCCGTGTTTCTTGGTTACATGTTGTTGTTTCTCTGGCCACTGGACTTGCACTGTGGCTAAAGACTCGTGAAAAACATCGTTGATGAAATGAAATGGCGTATGGCTTTTAGTGACGGGAGTGTCCGAGGACATGTGCGGCTCGCCAGGTGCAGGTCTTTCGATCTGACTACCTTAGGAGACCTGCGCGTCATGATGAGGATGAAATAATGATGAAGACGACACATACACCCAGCCCCCGTGCCAGAGAAATTAACCAATGTTGGTTAAAATTCCCGACCCTGCCGGGAATCGAACCCGGGACCCCGGAGACCAAAGGCCAGCATGCTAACCATTTAGCCATTGAGCCGGACATCGTTGACGACAACCTCCCTTATTATCTGTTCTATCGAAAAGAGTAAAATGGCTACTGAGGTCATCCCGTTAAGCCACCTTGAAGTGAACTGCACCAAGAGATTCACGGGACTTGGACTAAAAGTCCCATTTTTCGTAAGCATCTCCGTTATTTACCGTCGTACAAAAAATACTTATACGGCATAAAATTACGGAAACAATATATCCTTAAACGTTCGTTATATACCGTCTTTTGATAGATCTAATTCAACGAATATATATTGTGAAAACCCTTTTTTTTTTTTTTTTATAAAAGCTAACTCAAAGTGATAACTGATAACACAATTCTGAATGAGTATATTACTAATTGTACGCACTTCAAGCGCAGAGTGACGTTTTCGTTTGGGTATAAACCCCAGTCAGTTAAGGGATTCAGAAATAATATTGGCCCAAGGACAGGTAGATTCAAAATATCAAGTTTGGTAAAAGTTCCTTCAAGTAGTTTTCAAGTAATAAGAACTCAGACAGACACCAAAGTTAAAAAAATATGTAGATGGTTATTATTAGACCTAAAACGGATAACTATACGAAAAATTCGCCAAAATAGTCAATGTACAGGCATATGGTCGTTCAACTTTATTTATATTCATACTTTCTATTATTATTATTATTATATTGTTAAGGAGTATCCGTGGAACAGAGAGAGGTAAGTAAGCTCGTGTCCTCATCCCGAGGTGGAGCAGTTCTTTTCAGGAACACCCTCATTGGAGGTGAGCTGCATGTGCCATTTGGACCACATACCAGCCCTCCTGCCAGTCTTAAATTTCTGACAGTACTGGGAATCGAACCCAGGCCTCCGAGGACGGCAGCTAATAACACTAACCGTTACGCTACGAAGGCGGACACAGAGAGAGGTGAAAGAAGGTGTGGGGTCAAATGCAAATTTAAAACTTTAAAATACAGGTTATATTTTTTCTTTTTAGAAAATTAAATAGGAACAAAAGATATTTTCAGGTACAGGTAGTCAGGTACAAAATAGAAATTTAGATACAAGAGTATAAAACCTAAGGATTGGTAATTTTGCAAAGTTTGAGCTTCGAGCTCCAAATTTACAAGTTTACTACGGCTCTAATGTTGCCTTTAGTTAGATAAGGATAGATATCTCTATCTCCCAAGACACAATTTTCAAGATAATTCTGCTCCAACGGTTACAAATCCGGCCTTCCAAAGGCTCCATTACACAGAAATCTATTACAGAACTTCACAAGAGCTAACATGCTCTACAATTTTCACCAACGAGTCTGCGCTCCCAAACTCTTCTAGCCTACTCAAGGCAACTATATACAATACCTTTCAATTTATGGCCTCTCTAGGCACAACCTACAATTTACAATTTAGATTATACAGGGGTATCTAGTACCCATCCTACTGGCCCTTCGTGAAAAGGAAGAACAGGTTAATATTAGTGGCCCAAACTCAAAAATGTATGGAGGCGTTCACTTGCGCTCCTTGAAAACCAAGTTTCAAAACCTTACTTGGGCTTGTGGCCCGATGATGCAGAGGCTAATCGCAAACTACTGAGGTGACTAGAAGGACTAGTTTATAAATGATTTACAGGAGAAAAATAGTTACAACAATCATAGTCACCTCAAGATAAATTGAAGGGGAATTCGAGAGGGTAACGCACTCTCTATCCCCGATTTACAGTTTAAGTATTTATGAAATTTGACATGAGAAAGAAGAAAGTTTACATTTTAGAAAACAGACGGTTATATAGTTAAAGATTAGAACCTTCCCCTCGTTTCACTTTGCGGAGATAGCTACAGAGATTAAAAAGAACAGGTGGCCATAACCTGGGCTGATGTTCTGCCTGCCGAAGAATGAGGAACCCCGCCTCCTCTCTTAACACACACACTCAATAATTCGACGATCTATAAGACATGTTGACTTGAAAAATCTGCAACTTTTATACCCTAGAGGAAGATTCGAGAAGACTCTGGACTAAATACGGACACACCCTCTCATTTTATTGGATAATCAAAAAGTTACAAGAAGCCTATGACTGGCTGAAAAATAAATACAGAAAGTTTGTGATTGGTTAAAAACCAACGCTGGCGGGATGAGAAGGAAGTGTTGCAAACCTTGAAGTATCAAAATAATGAAAGTCAAATCAGTTGAGAAAACCTATAAACATAAAACGTAAATCACTAATTATTCCACCTTGCACCAGAGTGCATGACCTCAATTTATTTAGTAGAGACATCTATGGAGAAAAATGCGAACTTCTTGATGTAAACCAAAACAAAACAAAGAAATCCAGTCAGTTTAGGAAACTTTAAAATAACATATTACTCTGTTATTTAGTAATGGCATCTTCTGATTAATGTCCCATCTTCATGCAGTAGCTGTTTTAAGTATAAAGATAGCGTTCCCTAAGGCGCTTCATTTAAATGAACGGGGATGAGGTGTACCTCCCGGTACAATTATTATTATTGTTATTATTATTATTATTATTATTATTATTATTATTATTATTATTATTATTATATTGTTCATCCTTATGGTATAGAGGTAGCGTGTTTGACCCCTATTTCAAGGCCCTGGGTTCATTTTCCGGCCAGTTCAAGAATTTTGATTCTGGACTGGGGAGTAGAACGGGGTTCACTTGATACGACATTTTCTCACGCTCTTATTGTTAGTTATAGGAAGAAACACCCACGGTATCCCCTGCCTGCCGTAAGAGGCGACTTAAAGGGGTCCCAGGGACTCTGAACTTAGGAGCGTGGGTTGCCATGAGTGGCGTGAGTCCTGGCATTGCTTCCCATTACTTGTGCTTGGCTCCTCACTTTCATCTATCCTATCCAAGCTCCCTTGGTCAACTCGCGTTCTTTTCCGACCCCGATGGTATTAGGTTTGCGAGGGCTAGGGAGTCTTTCACTTTCATGCCCTTCGTGGCCCTTGTCTTTCTTTAGTGGATATCTTCATTTCTCGAAGTGTCGGATCCATTCTATTTTTCTCTCTGATTAATGTTATATAGAGGATGGTTGCCTAGTTATACTTCCTCTTAAAACAATAATCACCACCACCACCACTTACAGGAAGAAAGCACACAGTCAGGATTCCAAGGCCCTGACTTAGGATTCCGGGGAGCTCAAGGATTTTAATTCTGGGCAGAGCAGTAGAACGGATTTCACTCGATCAAATATTCTTTCAAACACAGGAAAGAAAGCGCATAGTGAGAATATGACGCAACTGACCTAGAATAGATGGACAAACAATGGTTGCCATGGTTACAAAGGTGTCGGGAAAACTAATGACGCTTATTCCAGATAGATTCCGAGTCAAAAAACATATTCCATTGTTGTTCCTGTGACGTAGGTCTAGTGCACAAATGAGGAATTTTTTCAAGTTGCTTAACGTCGCACCGACACAGATAGGTCTTATGGCGACGATGGGGCAGAAAGGTGCTAGGAGTGGGAAGGAAGCGGCCGTGGCCTTAATGAAGATACAGCCCCAGCATTTGACTGGTGTGAAAATGGGAAACCACGGAAATCCATTTTCAGAGCTGCCGACAGTGGGGTTCGAACCCACTATCTCCCGAATACTGGATACTGGCCGCAGTTAAGCGACTGCAGCTATCAAGCTCGGTAAATGAGGAACCAATTTCGAATTTCTTTAGTTTCGCTGGTACCTTGTTTAGCTGAATTCCTGTGTGTGTGTTCCATTGAACGAGTACGTAATCCATTGAGAGAAGAGTGCACATTGAACTGGAGCATCTGCGATGGGTGTGAGTGTAAAGTACGGGTTTTATGTGCAACGCAACGCCGAACAAGTTGAGCCTCCCGCGGCCAGCCGATTGGTGGACCTCCCGGCGTGCAGCCCCCCTGCAGAGCCTCAGATTCTACCCGCTGGTCATGACAGAGCAGGCCTATTGGCATACCGCCCGTAGCTCGCTACTTTATGTGAGGACGCTTTTGTTGGTCGCCAAGAGGCGCACTGATTGACTCCACACCCAGCGTCCACCTACACCTACCGCTCCTCTTACACGATTGTCTCGAGAGCAGCGAGTGCTTCGCGTCTCGGTCAACAATACTGCCTGCATAACGCGTGTAAATTCTGTCTCATAATTCCATTCCGAATTTTAGGATATATTTTTAAAATACACTAGTCAGTGTTGCCAACTTAGCGGATTTTCCGCTAAATTTGGCGGAATTAGAAGACTGTCAGCGGAGAAATATATCATTTAGCGGACAGCGGAATTTTTGGCGGAATTCTAGATTTATTATAGCGGAATTTAGTGTTTTATCCATTTTGCGTTCTTTTCAATTTTGTACTCCAGTCTGTCTCCGCGCTATTTCGTTTTTCTTGTCAGGAGCCAGCAGTCACATGAGGAAAACATGTTATTTGAATTTGATGTTATCAAATCATGGTATCATAAACTTCTAATGCTTGGGCAAAGGAACCCCTGTGGGTGGGGGCGGTAGAATAACACCTACAGTATCCCCTGCCTATCGTAAGAGGCGACTGAAAGGGGCCCCAGGGTCTCTGAACTTTGGAGCGTGGGTTGGCGACCACTGGGCCCTTTGCTGAGTCCTGGCATTTCTTCCACTTACTTGTGCCAGGCTCCTCACTTTCATCTATCCTATCCGACCTCTCTTGGTCAACTCTTGTTCTTTTCCGACCCCGACGCTATTAGGTTTGCGAGGGCTAGGGAGTCTTTCATTTTCACGCCCTTCGTGGCCCTTGTCTTTCTTTGACCGATATCTTCATTTTTCGAAGTGTCGGATCCCTTCCACTTTTCCCTCTGATTAGTGTTATATAGAGGATGGTTGCCTAGTTGTACTTCTTCTTAAAACAATAATCACCACCACTTGGGGAAAGGATACTTATCTCTTAGTTGAAGAATGACGACAGATAATGAAACTGTGAGAGAGTAGCATTTATATTCATGCTATGAAGGAAGACCGTTTAATAAACTGGCCTGTTTTGTGTGTGGCCCTTGAGGTAGGGGATTCACCTAGTTGGCACCCGGCACTAAAATGCCAACAAGTTTTAGCTCGCCGGCTCGCAGGCAGGGGGTTAATCCAAGTGAAACTCACAGATCAGGTGAGTACAGACATTTACTTTTATTTTTATTATTATTATTATTATTATTATTATTATTATTATTATTATTATTATTATTATTATTATTATTGCTGATTTTATTTCTCATTATTTGATATCGGATTTCTTGGCGGAATTTTAGCGGATTTTAAGTAGTATTTAGCGGAGCTTGTAAATATAAGATGGCAACACTGATACTAGTGGACCAGTAGCATTCGTCATGAATAGGTCAGATAACTCGTCTTGACGTGGCTATCATAGTCATATTAATTTGCCTACCCTTTTCAATAGTGTTATGAACATTTAATACCAGTACATAATAATTGATTCATTCGTAATGTGGTTTATAACACTTTTTTCCGTACAATATTCACTGCGCTTCGACCATTCGGGCGTATCTGGATCTTAATATTTTCTTGTCCGAGATACTGCAACATACAATTGGCCATGGCTGAATGCTGGTTTGGATAAGTAAACTACCCACTCTTTCAAGAGTTTTTCCTTGCGCTTTATTAATGGTCATGTACTGCAGAAGGTTAGTCGACTTGATACCTTCCCATCTGTATGTACGTCGACTTTTTTCTCTTAGCAAAGTGTAATTTACACAATTAGGAACGTTCTGCCATCTGTTGAGTATATTTAGAATTTGGAGAAGGTCAGAGAATCAAAGAGTATCTAGCAAAGAACAGTATTTTTCTACGATCAGAGGAAGACTCTCTGGCTTGACAGGTAGTAATCAAGTTGCATGCAATCACATTACCAAGGATAAAAGTCGCATATATCAGAATATTAATGAAAGTGTTCATCCCTTAGCAACCTGCTGAGTACAGAATGTATTGCGGGTTAGGGTAAGCCTTCGCCTGCAGTTGTTGGAGTGATCATTTAGTGATTTGATTTTAGGATCGCTCAAAGTTGTCGGAACATATAGACCTGTCAATGTCTGAGGATTCACCGACAGGTAATTCTGGAGAGAATAAAAAGGAATAAAGCAAACCGGTGCAGTAGAACGGCCGGACGGACTGGACGAATCTGTTTTTAGTAAACTTTTTTAATATATAGATTTGTTTTGCTAGTGGTTAACGTCGTAAAAACACATTGAAGGTTTCGGGCGACGTAAGGATAGGAAACAGCTAAGATAGGGAAGGTAGTGCCCGTGACCTTAATTAAGGTACAGCGCCAGTATTTACCTGATGTGAAAATGGGAAAACCTCGAAAACCATCTTCATTGCTTCCGACAGTCGGA
Source organism: Anabrus simplex (assembly GCF_040414725.1). Taxonomy (NCBI): domain Eukaryota; kingdom Metazoa; phylum Arthropoda; class Insecta; order Orthoptera; family Tettigoniidae; genus Anabrus; species Anabrus simplex. The sequence continues at coordinate 31,935,522 of NC_090269.1, forward strand.
TTCGAACCTACCATAATGATGATAATGATAATAAGAAGAAGAAGAGGAAGAAGAATAAAACCCGGTCGATACGCTCCTCATGAGTCTGTGGCCTAAGCACGAAAGAGACGGAACAGCGCTATACACGGGAAATGTCTTATGAGATAGGGAAAGCGGTTTTGACACCACTTTAAGGAAAATTTATTTCACCGAGCTCGATAGCTGCAGTCGCTTAAGTGCGGCCAGTATCCAGTATTCGGGAGATAGTAGGTTCGAACCCCACTGTCGGCAGCCCTGAAGATGGTTTTCCGTGGTGTCCCATTTTCACACCAGGCAAATGCTGGGGCTGTACCTTAATTAAGGCCACGGCCGCTTCCTTTTCAGTCCGAGCCCTTTCCTGTCCCATCGTCGCCATAAGACATATCTGTGTCGGTGCGACGTAAAGCCAATAGCAAAAAAAATAAATTATTTCGTCATTAAATAGAAGGTCCGCCACTGTGGTGTAGTGGTTAGTGTGATTAGCTGCCGCCCCGGAGGCTCGGGTTCGTTTCCTGGCCCTGCCACAAAATTTGAGAAGTAGTACGAGGACTGGAACGGGGTTCACTTACCCTCCTGAGGTCAAGTGAGTACAGAAGGTTTCTATTCCTACCTCAGCCATTCTCGTAGTGGTTTCCGTGGTTTCCCACTTCTCCACGAGGCAAATATCTGGATGGTACCTAACTTAAGGCCACGGCCGCTTCCTTCTCTCTTCCTTGCCTATTCCTTCCGATCCCCCCCCCCCTTCCTCCCATCACAAGGCCCCGCTTTAGCCTTGTCAGGTCACAAGGCCACCTGGACGAGTTACTGATCCTACTCTCCAGGACAGCTACAGGTGGGATCTCTCGTTGATTCCGAGAGAGAAACCAACCCTGGATGGTAAAGGGATCAAGAAAGAAAGAAAGAAAGATGTAGTTATATTAAAATTATATTTCTGTTTTTGTTTTTACAATTTGCTTTACGTCGCACCGACACAGATAGGTCTTATGGAAAAGGAAAGGGTAAGGAACGGGAAGGAAGCAGTCGTGGCCTTAATTAAAGTACAGCCCCGGCATTTGCCTGGTGTGAAAATGGGAAACTATGAGAAACCATAAAATAGCCGGTTACTCTGTCCTCCGACCAGATAAATTATCTCAAAACTAGAAAATTGCAAGTATACATAGATACACCCCTACTCTACAAAATTCCCATACAGTAAGTCTCACTGGAGGAATTTTCTGAAAAATCTGAAATTAAGTTTCCCAAATTCATACAATTAAGTTTATAGTTTTCTTTTTGTTTCTAATTTAACATACGTTTAGAATCATGATTTCACTATTAGGGAGTTCGATTCGGAACGGGCTAGAGGAATTCTAAAGAAATGAACTAAAACGTTCTCAAAGACTACAATTCCTAGTAAGCTTTAAGTTAGCATGCAGACAGTTTAAAAAATTCCCAAAAGTTTCTGATCGAAAGGGAATAAGTAATATCGTGTGTTTAATAGGGGAATATTGATCCTCATCACCTGCCACGCAGATGGCCTACTAATACACATACAACATGAGCGTGCTTCAATCAGACTCATGATATCTTATTCTTCTTCTTCTGCCGCTTTTACCACATATGTGGGGTCGCAGGTGCGACATATGAATTCGGTCCTATTTTACGTCCGGATGCCCTTCCTGACGCCAACACTATATGGAGGAACGTAATCACTATTGGGTGTTTCTGTGGTGTTTAGTAGTATAGTGTGTTTTTGAATATGAAGAGGAAAGTGTTGGGACAAACATAAACACCCAGTCTCCGAGACAGAATAATCAGGAACGATTAAAATCCCCGACCCGGTCGGGAATCGAACACGGAACCCCTATGAACCGAGGGTCTCAACGCTGACCATTCATCCAAGAAGTAGGACACACTCGTGATAGCAACCCAATTAATTCAGTCTCACGTAAGATATAACAGCCCCTCTCAGAGGAACTAAGCAATGCGGCTCAGTAGGCGGTCATCTGACCAGGACGCTCTAATGCTATTTTTCTGCTCAACTGTGCGGGCAGGAGCCACGTTGGCAAGCCACAGACCTGTTCGGTGAAACAGCAGGATTATTTGATTCTCGTAAATATTTCTTATTTGATAGCTGTTCTGGATCTTCAGTTCTTCATGGTATCTGAAACATTTCTTCCAATTCAATCGTATTATTTTAAGAAAATTTTACATACAGTGAGGCATAGGCATAGTTGGTGAGTAAGAATTCACCCCAGAGAAAGAAACTTGTAATCTGAAAGTTATGGTCTTGCGCCCCTGGTTCTTATAGTTTGTTTATCTTCTGTCTCTTCTCTCCCTCTGGAGCAATTTCCTACTTGCCCTGGGCCAGAGAACCGCTCTATGTTGGTTGTATTGACTGTATATTGTCTCAAGTGATAGAGTAAGGAGGAAGGGATATTAGTTTACTAAACGGGAGATTCCACAAAGTAGAAAGAAACAAGAAATACAAACACCATTTTGCTCACTGGAGGTTTAACGTGAGTAGGACAATATCATTTCTTAGAGTAATTTAATCGCTCGTTAATGTTTTTACATACAAATCGTACACATTACACTGCAGGAAGATTCTGGGGCCGTAACTTAATTAATGTTACGGCTACTACCTCCCCAGTTCTAGCTCTTTCTCACCTTTGCGTCATCGAAAATCTTCGGCGACGATAAACCAGCACGTCACAGAGTAACACGGATTTAGATTGATACAGCTATTATTTTGATAACTTAGTGCGATAGACTGTTGTTTCCCAACCTCATTTGCATCAGTCAACTTGTAGCCTTCAAGACAAAGCCAGGCTCCCCGCTGCTTCTCCTGAATCTGATGCATGGCTCCAAATATTACTTTCGCATTCTCTTGGTCTCCATCTTTCCAATGAGAGTTTCCGTATTGCTGTGGCTTTACGTTTGGGAACAGCTGCTTACGAGCCTCGCCGGTGCTCAGCTTGTGGTGCTTATGTTGATTGACGTAGCCTTCATGGCCTTTCCTGTGTGAAAAGTAAAGGCACACATCCGTCCCTCCACTACCAATGTCATCTTGGGTTTCAGTAGAAAGCTGCCGTTCAGACATTAAAAGGCCAGACGAAATGACACTTGTGCCATGGTAAGGAGATAGATCTCTTTTGTGCCGACACATTCTCCCAGTTCAATCGTCCCCTTTCATCAATGAGTGCTGGAGGTGTAGCCGCGAATAGCAATAATGCTAAAAGAAGAAAATACAGTGATTTTTGAACAAATTCTTGTTCGTGCTAGTATCCATTGAATCCAGTGATAGCTGGAGCAATGATGAACTCAATTTTATTAACGAGGTTAGCCAACGGATTGCTCGGATTTACGGCGATACAAGATCAACTATTTTCCTCACTCAGTGCAGCTCTGCAGCGTGGGAATGTCACATCCATTCTCGGGAGACTATCACCTGGTAAAGAGCTAGATGAAGTTTTTCTTCTTTAAGGCATTGCTTTATATTTTATACAAATTGTATTTTTGCCTGAGATATTAAATTATTAATAATTTATTCATCGTAGTGGTACATCTTGCCTTCTTGCCTTCAAAAATGTTTTGCAGAAAAATATCCGGCCTAAGTAAATTTCCATGCGTCTTTCTATCACTTTAAGTAGCTGCCTCCCCTCCACTATTTCCTGCAAAACCATCTCATCGATTTTCCTTTCAGTCCAGTTAGTTCTTATAGTTCTCCTCCAAAACGATATTTTCGCTGCCCCGAGACGAGATTTCACCTGTTTCATTAACCTTCAGGTTTCACACCTGTATTCAAGACACTCCGTACAAAATATGTTTGTTATAAATCTCTTCTTAGTGTGGACGTCGATGTGTTTGTTTAGCAGACCTCGTCATCCGTTTTATGAGGGAGAGTGGCCTATTTTATCGTGTATGAAACTGAGTTTTATACCTGATTTTCTTTTCTTTCTTCGTTATGCCCCTTCAATGAGCGTGTTTGAACTTGTTCGTTGGCCTAACGATTTTCGCCTTCCTATCTTCCCAAAATCTCTTCATGAATACCACTTTAGGATAATGTCTCCTTTCTGGGAAAGATTATTAGATACACTTGGATATATTCTTCTGTTTACACATTTTTAAAACGTTTCTGAAACAATGAAATGAAATGTCGTATGGCTTTTAGTGTCGAGATATCGCAGGACGGGTTCGGCTCGCCAGGTGCAGGTCTTTCTATTTGACTCCTGTAGGCGACCTGCACGTCGTGATGAGGATGAAATGATGATGAAGACAACACGAGGTTAAAATCCCCGACCCGGCCGGGAATCGAACCCGGGACCCTCTGAATGAATGAATAAATAAATAAATAAATAAATAAATAAATTAATTAATTAATTAATTAATTAATTAATAAGAATTCGTAAACTATTATATTAATTATAAGAAGAAGAGATGTAGCAAGTGTACAGCGCACTTGAGTGATTTTAGTTGCGGAGAAAATATAAACTTATTATTGTTTCTTTATTTTGCTATGAGTTTAACAATGCACTTTCAACATTATACTTTACGTTTCGGTGATTTGAGATATAAAACATTCATAGAACTCGGTAGGTAGCGACCGTATCCTAAATTAAGGTACAGCCCCGATATTTGGCAGTACAATTTCAGCCATCTAAAACTATCAATTATAAAATGAAAGCGATTTATAGAAATACCTTAAATGTTAAAAAAATTACTTAGCGGAAATACGCTCAAAATGTCACTCGACGCAGCTAAGAGATTCGTAGAGACTCGTGAAGGCCGGCGCAGCAGAGTGTATAAGCGCGAATACTATCTGATGTTACAAACCCTAAGTTGCGCAATAAATGAGTTTTGTATGCGGACAAGTCCATACGTTGCAGCATGATTGAGAGGGGAAGAACGTTCTCTATACTCAGAGTAAACTCAAGTTCTAAGCGGTCCCTTTGATTTTATGTATGTCATAAACGCCCTTTACATTACCCGCCACATTCAGGACGGCAACCGCGATTGAGAGGGTGGGAAGAAGGGAAGTGTTCACACACGGAAGGATATTTTCCTTCAGTTGATTAGCGGTATAACATCAAAGGCACCACTAGGACTTGAGTTGACGCCGACTGTATTTGCTGTCGAAGTGTTCACATCGGCTCCTGGTGACTACGTTAGGGTAACAAGTCTTAATTTCGCTCCCAAATAACTCAGCGGTAGTTACCCCCTCCACTACATTCCTTCCCCCAAATTTCCCCTCCAAGCTCAGGGCTTCGCGCAGGTTTGTGCCATCAGATAGTTTTTGCACTTCAAGCATATGTTGTGAGGAAGGGAAGCAGGTGTATATATTTTCCAAGGGCATGGAAATGTGGTGTGATTCACCCCCTTACCGCACTCATTCCTCAGTCTGGCAGTCTCCCTCAGTCAATGTGTTTGTGTAGTTCTATCTAGAGTCTTACTTTCTTCGTGTGTAGTTAAATATGAAATGGCTTCTTTTTTGTATAATCACGCTATACTTCTATTTAATTGTAATACATGTGTAATTTTAGATGTGAAGCTTCCATGGTATGTAGAGTTATTCAGTTCTTCTTTCGCGTTGAACCGTGTTGTTGTTTTCTGTATATTTCGTACACTTTGCCGACGTTTCGAATACAATGCAGTATTCTGTGTGAAGGCGACTGAAATACCCCTATTTGATCAGAGTTGATTTGCTGCCTGGGAGACTGATTATCTCGGATCGAGTAGGGGTATTTCAGTCGCTTTGACAAAGAATACTGCAATGTATTCGAAAAGTCGGTCAAATGTGCGGGATGTACGGAAAACAACAGCATGATTCAAACCGGAAAAAGAACTGAATTACATGTGTAACTGTTAATTTGGTGAAAGTTTTATTGTATAGAATTGAATCAAAATCTAATTTTTAAAAAATGCTGTCATTACCACAGTTAAGTTGTTGACTGTCAACCTTTATTTCTCTCTCGAAATTCGCTCAGAGAGCATAAAACTTGTGCCATTTTGTAGCTATTGTTTTCAATTTTGTTTTTCACCCCGCACTATATCCCCAAGAACTTTATGTTGTCTATGCATTTCCTCTCTCACTTCGAATTCCCAATCGCCAGTACTGCTCATATTCTACATAAGTACTCCGTAATTGACTTTCGTAATACCTCAAAAATTTCCGCTTGGGACGTTCCTCGGTGCTATATAGTGCCACTCTCAAGACCGGAGAAGAAATGTGCGTGTATATAGCCTTGGGGGTTACACTGATGTCGTGTACTGTAGGTGTAACCACCAGCCCAAGAAATGCGTTAGTTGACATACCACATGTGGTGACACAAGCAAATCCTGCACTGAGGGGATGGGCGAATGCGTGGTAACCTGACAGATGGTTCTATGGTTCACAAGGCCGGGGGGATAACAACCGTATTACATAAAAGTAAACTAGGTACGAAAATCTCGCATATGCTTCGATAATTACTGGATTCGAAAATAAATGCATCTGGAGAAAAGGAGAAATAGAGAAATGTTACAAGATCGTGAGCAACTGCAAAAAGACATCGACTATGTAGTGAGATGGACAGCAGGCGATGGTATGATGATAAACGTGGCTAAAAGTGAGGTTGTGAGTTTCACTAATAGGAAAAGTCCTCTCAGCTTTAATTACTGCGTTTTAATTCCTTATGGAGATCACCTAGATGGTGTTATCATAAGGTAAGATCTTCATATCAGTAATCACATAAACAGGATTTTAAATAAAGGTTGCAGATCTCTTCACATAGTTATGAGGGTTAAGCTACTTCGGTGTTCTAGGAAGGATGTAAAGGAGAGGATATGTAAGTCTTTGGTAAGAAATTGACTAGAGTATGGTTCCAGTGTATTGGACCCTCACCAGGATTACTTGATTTGAGAACTGGAAAAAAAAATCCAAAGAAAAGCAGCTCGAATTGTTCTTGGTGATTTCAAGAAAAGAGTAGCGTTATGGAAACGTTTCAAAGTTCGGGCTGGGAAGACTTCGAAGTAAGGGGACGAGCTGCTCGACTAAGTGGAATGTATCTAGTTTTCATGGGAGAGAAGTGTTTAAAAGTTGTGAAGATCATAAAACGAAGATAAAATTGGAATTCAAGAGGATAAATTGAGGCAAATACTTGCTAATAGGAAGAGGAGTTATGGATTGGAATAAGTTAACAAGAGAGACTTTTGATAAATTTCCAACTACATTGAAATTATTTATAAAGTCCCTTCGTAACATTTTTAGTGCCAAATAAGTGGACGTCCTGTTTTGAACCGCTCTATACTTTGGGTGGTTTTCGTTTTTCCATCCCCAGACAGTTCCGTTGCCTGTCATGAAACGTGCGTGTTATGTATGCACGAGCCGGGCAGTGAACAAAGCACCCTGCTTTCCTATCCCAGGCAGCAGTGGGGAGTGTAATGCGATCTAATGCGTATCTGTTGTCGTACAACCGCAGGCCACAGGATGGCAATGACCGGCAGTCTGTGTTGTTCCTCCCAATCTTCTATCTTATTTGTCTTTTATGAGCTCAAAAAGTCAACTACAGCGTGATATATAGAGGACCCCAAGAAGTTAGTAGTATGTTCCTTGAGAAGGAAGGCGACTCCGTTTATTGCTACCCTATTGCCAACTTGATCACATACACTGGACTTGGAAGGTCCAAATAAATTTATGAGAGCTGGCCCCTGGAGGTCTGTGTACGTCCCTGCCCGGTTTCATTAGGGTCATTCCTTCGCCTCAATCAGTTTAAAACAGCGTATGGAGGGCGCCATATTGTTTTATGTTCCTCGCCCGCTCGCAGTGCCCCCTGGAGACGCGGACAGACATCGATTGGCCAGGGGTGGGGAAGGGAAAGGGAGTTCTGTCCCGGGGGATCCCCGCCATGCTCCAAACTCAGTTAACTTGATGCCACGCTAAACGGCCAGCCGGGTGGTGGTAACTACAGCAGAAACGTGGCAATGTATTACAGAGAAATGCGTGTTAAGTATGTGTGAAGAGACCATCACCTCCCAGTATACTAGGGGTGGATGTTCGTGCTTTTGATGCATATTTTAACTACGGTATTCTATAACGGAACAGACAGCAATTCTTACAGTAACGTAGCCAGGATCGGCCGATGAGGCAGAGGGTTAGGGTGTTATAGTAACAAAATGATGATAGAACACAATGTGTTTTGCGCGCAGCATGGTTCTCAACATAAGGACACTGATAAAAGTGAATTGTGTTGATATTCGGAATGCAGTGCTCTATAAAATCTTATATTAAAATGTACAACAAGAACAATACGATCAAAGACAACGTTTTTACAGCAAACGGTATGTTCAATTTACAAGCTAACATCCAAATTTTGAGGCTTCTTAGAAAATAGATTCAACAGATCTGTTAGTTTCTGTTTATTTTGTTTTTGTAAAAATTCCAAGGTGGCGGGGTGTTTGTTCTAACTCCAGTAACCCCTCGTTGGTTACGCCCCTGAATTCTTACTAACTTCCGGAATTTATTTTTTCTGTCCCCTACATGTACTTTCATTAGACTTAAAACTTCATATCTTACGACTTCGTGGCACCTCATATTTGGAAGAAAAGAAAACGGTTTAAGATACCCATCTAAATATCCGGCTCACCGGGCGAGTTGGCCGTGCGGTTAGGGGCGCGCGGCTGTGAACTTGCATCCGGGAGATAGTGGGTTTGAACCCCACTGTCGGCAGCCCTGAAGATGGTTTTCCGTGGTTTCCTATTTTCACACCATGCAAATGCTGGGGCTGTACCTTAATTAAGGCCACGGCCAATTCCTTCCCATTCCTTGGCCTTTCCTATCCCATCGTCGCCATAAGCCATATCTGTGTCAGTGCGACATAAAGCAAATAGCAAGAAGAAGAATGTCGGGCTCCATGGCTAAATGGTTAGCGTGCTGGCCTTTGGTGCAGAGAGTCCCGGATTCGATTCCAGGCCGAGTCGGGGATTTCAAACTTCATGGGTTAATTCCGATGGCTCGGAGGCTGGGCGTGTATGCTGACTTCATCATTAGAATTAATTATATGTAGGGTCGTTAATTCTGTTCTTTCCTTTTAGTAGCGCTGTCTATGGCGTATGGCAAGTGACCATGACTACTCTGAGATAAAGTGTGTCCTTTAGTGTCTCCTGAAAGTAAGTTCATCTCCATTACTGGCCGCGATTGCAAAGTTGCTGAACAGAGAAGGGATGCAACCGGGAAGAATATTGCAAAATTATTCATCATTATTAGAGACACATTGGGGAGTAAATTGGTGGAAGAAAAAGAATAGATACATGCTGGCTAGTAACAGAATTGTGCATAAGGCAAACTAAACAATGTGCGTCCGTTGAAATGTAGAGCAAATAAGTTGTAGAATATCGTAGTAATATTCATTTCACGAGTATGGAGGGACTGAGGATGCCTACTGTAGTGAATTCTTTAGAGGGGGAGGTCATGTTTTCAGGGTCCCTGATGGACCTCTATAAGCATGTCTTACAAATGTTGAAGTTATGTTGATGATGTTTTCTCAACATCTTATTCTTTATTTGTGCTCTTACTGCATTTTATCCAATTATGCTAAAGGATGTCAATTTTTGTGAACTGCATGTATCGAAAAGTAAGATTACAATAAACAATAGCCTCTCCCGGATCTATTGTTTCCGAGATTGTGGGAGATGGGCATTATCTTATCTTCTCCTTTTCCTACCGCTTTATCACACACCTTGCGGCTTGGTAGATGCGAACAGAGTCACAAATATATGGATTTGGCCCTGTTTTACGGCCGGATGCCCTACCTGACGGCAACCCTATGTGGAAGGATCTAATCATAATTGGGTGTTTCTGTGGTGGTTGGTAATGTGGTGTGTTCCCTGAATATGAAGAGGAGATTGTTGAGACAAACACGAACAACCAGTCCCCGAGCCAAAAGAATTAATCACACACACTTACAATCGCCGACCCGGTTGGGAATCGAACCCAGCACCCTCTGAATCATTCAGCCAAGGATTCAGACTCTTGTCTTAATAGTAATAATAATAGGTAATACACAATATAACCACACAATAATTATTCATAAGATAGCTATGTCTATCTAGACTCATAAACACCTGTGATTACCGCTATGGGCAGATAAAATTGGTACGATAAACATTGATTACAGCTGAAGTTCCATCGTATTCAGTTTTATTCCAATATCATTCAAGAACTTCGTTAATGTTCCATGTTAGCCAGCACTGCATTGGTACCGAGGGGAAGAAACTGTTTACATCAGTGAAGAGTTAGAAGCTTGGGGGAGAAATAGAGAGTATTCAGGGATGTCCTGAAAGTATGTACACCCATACTGCTATTCTTTGCGTTGAAGATATGATAAAATCTATGTCGAATGTATGATAATATTTATGTCATCAGTCCCAGTACTAATTGGGGGGGGGGGATAAGTACCTCTCATAAGCTAACAGCGAGGAAATGACATTCCATATGTATCGTCACCATTTTCTTTTGCAAGTGGATTTACATCTCAAAAGATTTCAGGTGGTGATGGAATAGGAGAGGAGCATAACTGGAAAGGAAGCACCTGTGGTTCTAATTACGGTGTAGGCCCAGTATTTACCTTGTGTAGACACCACTGTTCTTCGAATAAAAATTCATCGACATAAGCTACCACGCCTAGATTATAAAGGAAATTACTAGTAATGGTATATGTGAAATTAAGTGATTATACCTAGATTAAAGAATTAAACCAAGAAGCAAACGCCAGAGAAAGAATGAGATTCCCCGAATCTTATTAGAGGGCAATTCGAACGGCAGAGTGTCTGTAGGTCATTTTTTGCAGTAGTAGAATGTGAAGGTACGTTACCCAGTGAATACTCACCCGCCTAAACGTGATTGTATATCTGAACTTTTCCACTTCCTGACGGACTGTCAAACCCACGTCCTGTCATGTGATAAAATCCAGCCTCGACTGCTTCGTCTATGTATCCCCTTAATAATATAAGTAATAATAATAATAATAATAATAATAATAATAATAATAATAATAATAATAATAATAACAATAACGAAAAATGCTGAGGAAATTATATGGTCTCAGTCTCCGATCTTAATGATAAGGAGTGTATTCCCTTGCGGCACGCTATTCAATACATCATTATGATGTAGAATTAAGATAATACGGTTGTACTTCTCAGAGAGATGCAGCATTTCCGGCGTTGTTTTACGGTAATCATATTCAGCACGTTTTGAATTACAGATAAGGATTGATCAACCGGGCAGCTTGGTACGGTGTTATATGGTACTATAAAAAACAGGACATTTTAGGACAAGGATTAGAATGTGCTTGACAGTACTGATAAGGAAAGAAGTCCTTAGGATGGATAATCACCCTGGAAGGAGAGAGTATATTGTGTATATGAATCTTCTGCGGAAAGGTTGGTCAAATCCTCAACAGCGTCATACTTAGTTTTAATAGAAAGCTTTGATGTCACCAAGAGACATACTGCGGAAATGTGGAGTGACTTGGTTTCCCGCTGCTTTACTCTCCGAATCATCAAATTGTGTAATTTTACATCAGCCTAACAAACTAATAATAATAATGTTATTTGTTTTACGTCCCACGAACTACTTTTTAAGGTCTTCGGAGACGCCGAGGTGTCGGAATTTAGTCCCGCAGGAGTTCTTTTACGTGCCAGTAAATCTACCGAGACGGGGCTGTCGTATTTGAGCACCTTTAAATACCACCGGACTGAGCCAGGATCGAACCTGCCAAGTTGGGATCAGAAGGCCAGCGCCTTAACCGTCTGAGCCACTCAGCCCGGCAGCCTAACAAACTAACGGAAATATACGTAGTAACCGGTCCTACATCTCTCAGTACAGGGTTCCAACCCACTCGCCTCCCGAACTTGGCTCCATAGCCGTAGCGCGTTAACACGCGTGGGCACTCCATTTGGTAATGTTAATAATAATAATAATTTTAAAAAAGAAGTTTTTTTTGAAGAACTCAACAATTAGGTGGCTAAAATTGAGTTAGTTGTCCTGGTCCTATATGTAGTGTTATACCAGCTGGAATATTGTGACATAGATCCCAAATGACTTAGTTTCTGGCTTAATGCTGACAGCTTGTGTTATTGTTTCTGGTAAGATGTACCTCTTGTAATTGTAATTTTGTAATTTTGGAAAGAAGTGAGCGAATTTTCGTATTTTGACGCACCACTGAGGGCACTGGCGAAGTGCTTTGTATTGAGTCTCATGGCAATTCTTCAAACTCAGTTCTAAACAATTATTAGAGACATAAAAACCACTATACTCTCATACTGTATTATCAAAGAGTGTAAATGATGAGCAGGGGCATAAGCAGAATTTAACCAAGAAGGAAATAAAGACTCGTTTCTCTAATTCAGTTTACTGGTATTGATAATAATAATAATAATAATAATAATAATAATAATAATGTTATTTGATTTACGCCCCACTAACTACTTTTACGGTCTTCGGAGACGCCGAGGTGCCGGAATTTATTCCCGCAAGAGTTCTTTTATGTGCCAGTAAATCTACCGACACGAGGCTGTCGTATTTGAGCACCTTCAAATACCACCGGACTGAGCAGGATCGAACCTGCCAAGTTGGGGTTAGAAGGCCAGCGCCTTAACCGTCTGAGCCACTCAGCCCGGCTACTGGTATTGAACCAGATATACAATATTTAATGAACCTTAACAAGGATTCATATTTATATTTTCAGCATATTATTGTTAACGATCGAGATCGTGCGGTTAGGGTCGCGCAGCTGTGAGCTTGATTTCGTTGAAAGGTGCGTTCAAATACCACCATCGGCAGCCCTAAAGATGGTTTTCCGTGTTTTCCCATTTCACTCCAGGCAAATGCTTGGACTGAACCTTAATTCCGCGACCGCTGCCTTACCAATCCTAGCAATTTCTCATCCTTGTCTCGACGAAAACCTTGGATATCGATGGCTTTCTTTTAAAACCTCCAATGCTCTTCCTATCCATTATATTCCTTAAGACTGGTCACGCCTCCCAGTCACATATTTATATAAGCAGTCCATCAGAATAACTTTTGTTATGCATTAGACTGTAGCAGTGTGTAAATTCGCCATGCAAACAACATCCCTACAATGCGGTATGGTAAGGTCCATTTTCCTTTACACATTAGCGTAGGAAAATGAACACAACGAAAATTATTGTTATTTTTTGCTATTCGTTTTACGTCGCACCGACACAGGTAGGTCTTACGGCGACGATGGGATAGTAATTGCCTAGGAATGGGAAGGAAGCGGCCGTGGCCTTAATTAGGGTACAGCCCCAGCATTTGCCTGGTGTGAAAGTGGGAAACCACTGAAAACCATCTTCAAGACTGCCGACAGTGGGGTCCGAACCCACTATCTCCCGGATGCAAGCTCACAGCTGTGCGCTCTTAACCGCATGGCCAACTCGCCCGGTGCAAATTATTGTGAAGGACTGCATATACTGTACATATACGACCGGGAGGCGTGACTAGTCGTAAGGAATATAATGGATACGAAAAACATTTGGACATACGAGGTTTTAAAAGAGAGCCATCGATATGTTAGTGCGACGTTAAGTCAGTAGCATATTATTATTATTATTATTATTATTATTATTATTATTATTATTATTATTATTATTATTATTATTATTATTATTATTATTTCTGGTCACAAGTGTCACTTTCAAAGTAAGAAACTAACAAAAAGGTTCAATTAATAGTATGTAGCAGATCGTCGTTTTAGTCCTACTCTTTGGCTACATGGTCAGCGTTGAGGCCTTCGGTTCATAGGGTCCCAGTTTTGATTCCCAGTTGGATCGGGGATTTTAATCGCGTCTGATTAATTATTCTGGCTCGGGAACTGGGTATTTTTGTTTGTCTCAACACTTTCCTTTTCATATTTATACAACGCACCACACTAACAACCACCACAGAAACACGCAATAGTGATAACATCCTTGTAGATTGGTTGGTGTCAGGAAGGACATCCGGTCGTAAAAAAGGGCCAAATCCACATGTGCGACATAGTTCGCACTCGTCTTTGCGCCTCGACATACCGCTATGTGACAGTGTTGAGGGGAGGAATACTGACCCGCGGCACATGTATAACAGAACGAAAATTCGTTGACATAGTTCATTCAAAAATGAACCTTAGATGATAGAATCTTTCTGGTCAGAATTCTAAGCTGAAATATTATCACATAGCGGCTTTTCTACGCGCAGACACATATTATTTATATTCCAATTAAAATTATAAGTATAAAAATGCATGATCCTGCGTACGAGGAATGTAATGACTGCAATGATAACAGTTCCTAGAATAAAATAGTAGCCGACCTGTATTATCCCAATTTCGAAATGTGGCCACGGATATGAAGCTTGACGTGAAAAGTGTCACAAGTTAACGTAGCTGTAGCTATATCTGAATATTGACGCAATAGGAAATGCGGAAATAAAATATTGAAAGCTGCCTGGCTCTGTTTATATTTGTCAAAACCTATAACTTGTGTCTTATGACTTCAGATTATGTATCACAGGATATCCTCCGGAGAATCTAGAACAACGTCTATCGAGGAAGGCTGTCATAAAAATCAGAATTGGATCCTCCTCAGAGAACAGCTCGCTACTGTGTGCGGTAGTAGCGTATCACTTTATACTCCTGGAATTTGGTTTAATAAATCCTATGTTTAAAAGTTACTTGTATGACAAAATGCGGCATTAAAATAATCTTAAGTTCTGCCAACCGTCAATCATCATCAGTCACCACTGATCTGAATATAGGGCGGTCGTCCAGGTAGCAGATACCCTGTCTGTTGTTCACCTAGAATTTTCTTAAATAACTGCAAAGCATTTGGAAATACATTGAACATTTCCCTTGATAAATTATTTCAACCCCTAAGTACTCTTCATATAAACGAATGAAAAATTTCTCAGCCTGTTTCCACTCATTCGACCAGGTCGGGAATGGAATGAAAAGCCCCCATCTAGTGGCGAGGATAGGAACTGTACCGGCTGCCGAAGCCTGTTGCACCTCTGTGCAATGATTAATGAATTAAATTGGAGAGTGTCGGCTGAATGAAAGACGGCAGGGAAAACCAGAGTACTTGGAGGGAAACCACTCCCGCTTCCGCTTTGTCCGGCACAAATCTCACGTGGAGTGACCGGGATTTAAACCACCAAACCCAGCGGTGAGAGGTCGGCGCGCTGCCGCAAGTGCCACGGAGGCTCTCCTATTGTCGAACATTTACCCGAATTTGTCCTCTTGAATTCCAACTTCATTTCCATACTGTGATCTTTCGTACTTTTAAAAAGCACCACTCAAACTTATTCGTCAATCCGCGCCATCTCTCCACTGGCAGCTCCGAACACACCACTTAGTCGAGCAGTTCGTCTCCTTTCTCCGAAGTCTTCCCAGCCCAAACTTAGCAACATTTTCATAACGCTACTCGTTTTTCGGAAATCATCCAGAACAAATCGAGCTGCTTTTCTCTGGAATTTTTTTTCAGTTGTCGAATTATGTAATCCTGGTGAAGGTCCCATACATTGGAACCATACTCTAGATGGGGTCATACCAGAGACATCCCTTCTCCTTTACATCCTTACTAGTACCCTAAATACCCTCCAGAGATCTGGAGCCTACACTTTATTTACAGTCCGATGACGAAGATCTTTGATTGGGTTTGTTGACCGTGCGGTTAGGAGCGCGCAGAAGTGAGCTTGCATCTGGGAGATAGTGAGTTCGAACCCCACTGTCAACAGCCTTGATTTTCCGTTGTTTCCCAATTTCCCACCAGGCAAATGCTGGGGCTGTACCTTAATTAAGGTAACGGCCGCTTCCTTCCCACTCCTAGGCCTTTCCTATCCCATCGTCGCCATAAGACCTATCAGTGTCGGTGCGACGTAAACCAAGTTGAAAATAAATGAAGATATTTCCTTAACGTAACACCTACAATAGGTACTTACAGTGATCCTCATAATAAAATGTCACCCCATAAATGCAGTAATTTAATCTGAGGGGACTTTTCCTATTAATGAAACTCACAACCTGAATGTTAACCCCGTTTATCATCATGCCATTGCCTGCTGTCCATCTCACAACATTGCCGATGTGCTTTTTGCAGTCACTCACAACCTTGTGACTTACTTATAAATCTACACAGTAGAACATCATCCACAAAAAGCTTTAGCCCTCAGATTTTCGTTCCTAAATAGTGGGTTCGATCCCATCTGAGGGAAGCTAATGTAATAAGGTCTCCGGAAAGGTCTGCTGCAGGTCTTTCGAGTTGACGCTCATAGGCGACGGGCACATCTGTGAGGATGGAACCCTACTTAAGATGAATCCCAATGTTGATTGCGGCAAACACGCCAGCTTCTGATCTCGAGCAATCAAAACCAACTGAGGCCAGTGATATTTAAAAGCGCTTAAATGTGAGAAGTCCGTATCATTGTACTCCAGCTCATTAAGAATCTTGTGTTTGACAGTATTCTGTTAACTTACGTTGATCGTCATCATCATCATCATCATCTGGTTAATCCTTCTAACTCGAGATCTCAGTTTTTATGTCTATTTCAATACACACCTCTTTATATAAGATTTCCGGCTCCGTACCGTAACGGTTAGTGCTATTAGCTTTCGTTCACTGAGGCCCGGGTTCGATTTCAGATACTGCCAGAGATTTAAGAATTACCGGAGGGCTGAAAAATTCCATTGTGCCTAGAAGGGCATCTGGCCTTAAATCCCTGGCCAAAACCCTAAATTCAGGTAGATCCAACGATTCAAGGAATGCCTAGGATTAACGGAAAATTGATTCTTTTAAATATTGCTGTACACTTGGAATATAGCTTTTCAATTAAGTTACAAATATCCTATATCATGAATCTAATTATTGTGTTTAAATGGCGTCCTGTGTCCATCAATACAAATATTGCTGTTGTGGTCTGCAGGTGGTGGGGAAAGAGGTGACAGGACCGTACGGTTGGACAAATAAAATGATCACATAAAAGGAAAACACTAATATATTTTCCTCTCTTTTTTTCTTTCCCTTTTTTATCTCTTGACGTTTGCAAACGTAATATATTAGATAACAATGCTGAGTGATCAGTCACATTAAATAACAATTGATAACTAAATGCGTAACTTTATAATGAACCAAATGTTCTCAGAGCTTCATTAATTACAAGGGAAAATTGAGTTTCCAGTTGTCAAGACCTACGAGCCTTCATCTACCACCATATACTCTACTAAACAATCGCAGCCATTTTAGGACACTGCACCCATTAGGGTGATTACATTCGCTGCTTGAATAAATGATAAAACCTACATGATACAAGATAAATTCATAAAATCTCTACATTACAACTGAGACAGGTCCTGCTTAACACAACTTTACATTCTAAGGGAACGCTATTATATTCTCGATGCCCTTCGATGTTTCTGGGTTCACATAGTTTAGGATGAAGAAGCCTACTTTACTCGTTACCCCAGAACGCCAGCTGCGTTTAAGCAGTCTTTAGCAGGCAACTGGCAGACCCTTTTGTAATAGCAGACTGGCCTACGTTTGGTTGAATAAGGACAAGTAGGAGCAACCCTTACATTACATTTCATTATATTACACATCTCTTAAATGAAGGTTCCAACATAGTTTCCTCAAACGGCAAAGTGACATCTAGGAAAAATGTTTTTAGGGCGTAATAGGTTAGAATGCAAACGTATTTGAACCAGGCGCAAGTATAACCTACCCACCTTACTGCTGTGTCGGCGAGTTGCATACATTTTAGGGGTTCTGATAGTTCATATCGCTAATAGTAACGCAAATCTCACTGCAGAACCGTTATGCGGTAGAAGATCCTTGCGCCTTGATTAAATACGTTTGCATTCTAACTTACTTGTGCCTAAAAATCCTGTTTCTAGTGATATCTATCGGTAGGCTTCAGAACTGCGTATTAGGATAGAGTTCAGCTTATCTCCAGGAGATGACACTAAAGGTAAATGTTTAAAGTGCTGCCTAACTCTAGGGAGAGACCCTCTTCTTGTTTGTAATAAACTGTACTGCCAGAGGAATCTTTATATCGAATACGTCAGGATGGAGGTATGACGACACCTCATGCATGACGAGTAGGCAGAGAAGCTAATAGTAGGAGTATTTCATCACTAATCGCTACGGGCTTACGAGATAAGCTCAATGAGCAATTTCTCAATTGCACCTGTGCTCTACACACTTGAGAAACGAATGATTACCTGGTAGAGAAGCATCTCCAGATAACACAGTCGAGTGACTATCGAATAGAATGTACTTTTAGAATTAACCAAGTCAAACAACGCCACACGCAGTGATGGGAAGAGTACAAGTAAAAAATTAATTCGGCTGAACTACAGTTGCTTGAGAAATATTTTACTCAGTTCCAAATTACTTTTTGAATAAGTCATCAGTAATATTACTTTACAGAACGCTAATTATTCTTATTCTGATTCTCATTCTTCCTCTTTCTTTCTTTCTTTCTTTCTTAATGCGTTTACCCTTCAGGGTTGGTTTTTCCCTCGGAGTGATCTCACCTCTACCACCTCATGGACAGTGTACTGGAGCCTGAGACACTGGGTATAGAGATACACCAGGGGAGGAGGGCCAGTACCTTGCACAGGAGGCCTCTTCTGCTATGCTGAGTAGGTGCCTTGTGGGAGAATGGGAAAATTGGAAGGGATAGGCAAGGAAGTTGGAAGGAAACGGCCGTGCCCTTTTAAGTTAGGTACCATCCCGGCATTTGCCTGGAGGAGAAGTGGGAAACCACGGAAAACCACTTCGAGGATGGTTGAGATGGGAATCGAACCCTCCTCTACTCAGTTGATTTCCCGAGGCTGAGTGGATCCCGTTCCAACCCTCGTACCACTTTTCGAATTTCGTGGCTGAGCCGGGAATCGAACCCGGGCCTCTGGGGTTGGCAGCTAATCACGCTAACCACTACACCACAGAAGACGGCTATTATTATTATTGTTACCAAGCGAGTTGGCCGTGGGTTGGTTCCCGTAGCTTTGTACTTAAATGCCGGAGATGGTGGGTTCGAATCCCACCGTCGGCAGCCCATACTGTACATTATTTAAGGCCATGGCCACTTCCTTCCACAATCCTAGCCATTTCCCATCCTTGCGTTTCCCGAAAACCTTCAATATGTGAGTGCGACTTTAAACCACTAGCAAGAAATGTATATCGCAAGTTAAGGTACGGTCCTACGTATCTGGCAATGCTCTTCCTATCCATCATGTTCCCCCATAACGATCACGCCTCCCCATCACCGATGGATTTGCAGTCCATAAAAACAATCTTCGTCGTGTTCGTATTCCTATGGTAATGTACAAAGGAAAATGAAGCCAATCGTACCGTACTGTAGGAAGTATGGTTCTTCTTCTTAGCATCTATCCCGCTTAATGGCACGGTCTGCTATTTTTTACTTGCTAGATGCGGTCTTGTGCATCTTCAAGAGAAACTTTCGCCACATGCATGTCCTCCCGCAAAGTGCCGAGCCAGCACTTCTTTGGTCGCCCTCGTGGTATGCTGCCCTCAGGACACAAGTTTAATACCCTTCTCGCAATATTGAAGAACCGTTTTTGCGTAGTACGTGGCTGTACCATCGCAAACAATTTGTTTTACGTCGCACCGACACAGATAGGTCTTATGGCGACGATGGGATGGAATGGGCTAGGAGTGGGAAGGAAGTGACCGTGGTCTTAATTAAGGTATAGCCTGGTGTGAAAATGGGAAACCACGGAAAACCATCTTCAGGGCTGCCGACAATGGGGTTTGAACCCACTACCTTCCGGATGCAAGCACACAGCTGCGCGCCACTAACCACAAGGCCGATTCGCCCGGTAAATATCATCCGAACATCCTCATTTCAGATGTGGTCCAGTCTAGTGAGTCCGAATGGCCAGCGAAGCATTTTCATCTCCATGACATGCAGCTGTTGTTCGTGTCTCCTCGTGACTGGCCAGCACTCGGTTACATACAGTCCCACTGGTCTAATGACGTTTAGATTGGGAAATAAAGTCTTAAAGGAAATAAATGAATATTGCTGAATATTACTAATGACTGCAGAAGTAAGGACGACATAAAATGCAGACTAGCACAAGCAAGGAAGGTCTTTCTTAAGAAAATACATTTGCTCGCTTCGAATAGGAATTAGAAGGACGTTTTGAAGACTTTCGACTTTAGCGTGGCATTTTATGCAAATGAAACATGGATGATAACTAGCCCAGAAATAAACAGAATAGAAGCTTCTGAAATGAGGTGTTACAGAAGAATGCTGAAAGTGAGATGGGCAGATCGAATCTCGAATGAAAAGATGTTGCATCGAGTTGGTGAGAGGAGAGCAATTTGGTTAAATTTGACGAGAAAGAAGGACAGAATGGTAGGACACATCTTAAGACACCCAGGACTTGTTCAAGTTGGTTTTTGAGGGAAGTATTGGCGGTAAAAATATTACGAGTATACCGAGGTATGAATATGATAAACAGACTAGAGTAGA
The DNA here is from genome assembly GCF_040414725.1 of Anabrus simplex. Classification (NCBI taxonomy): domain Eukaryota; kingdom Metazoa; phylum Arthropoda; class Insecta; order Orthoptera; family Tettigoniidae; genus Anabrus; species Anabrus simplex. The sequence goes on from NC_090269.1 coordinate 31,956,049, forward strand.
TGTAGGATGTAGTAGTTATGTATAAATATGAAGATCAGCACAGGATAGGGTGACATGAAGAGCTGCATCAAACCAGTCTATGGACTAATGACCCAAACAACACAACACGTGGGGAAAAACAGTTCAGTTACAAAGAGGATATCAATGGTGGGGATGTATTAAGTGGGTCAGCTAAACTGTTTATTTGATAAAGAGACACTAATTATTTTTCAAACTTTCTTTCGCACTTTAAATTCCCTGAGCAACTCCTCCCAAAGAAACATTTCGCTGGAACATTACAATTTTAGCACAGTTGAAAATTCACGTCGCATTTTCTGTCAGGTATTTAAATATAAATTTTCTTTTGGGAGTATTTATCTAATCAGCTGTCCCTCCCTCTTGGTTTTAAATTTCATTCTTCATTGAGTGAGCTACTGGAGCGGGAGGCGAGGCTAGGCAAATGTTTTACAGGGGTAATTTCTGCGGATGGGTTAAGTGTAAAACTGTGTCCGGCTTTCGAAATGTCCACGCGGTAATTTAAAGTTTGAACGGACGGCAGGCGGCACTCCGGACTTGTCACTGAAAGGACATTTTGAATCTTTTAGTTGTGTCTGACGGCCGTGTAATTGGTGAACACGTCCTGGATGTCGGGCGCAACATCAGCATAGCACTGCAGTCACTCGGGAGGGGGAAGAGGAGGCTAGCCACCTGCCTCACTCACTGACAGCCCTCACTCAACACCTGAAATACCAGTCCTGCTCTTTGCTATTCTGCCACACCCTTGCTCCTTAATGGACCCCTATCAGAACTATACTTGAACCCTAGTACCGCAGCTTCGAGCGAGGGCAGCACGTTCGCGATTCCCGAAACAAACACCCAAGAAAAGTTATTTTACTTTTATTATATCAGGAATAATGAGTGTTTGCAATCTTTGGATCAAATCCATGAAGATATCTCAAATCTTGTGTACTCGCGATTATTACAATTTTGTGTGAAGAGGGAATCGGGTAAGGTTTGCGCGTATATTTTGGCCAATCCTGAATATGGAGAAAATAGAAGCGGGACAACGTCACATATGTTCGTCTTCCAAAAGGTGCAGCCGCGCATTCAAAATTCACTCTTAATCGATATCTTTTTAAAAAACTGATTGTAAGGGGTTTCTATCACTAAATATTCTGACTATACTGGTTTTTTCGAATAAAGGAAAACAAGTAACTACCGTATAATTTCATTGTGAAGAAATGGGCATGATGTAGTCCTGCCCAATACGTATGGCATTTAAGTATTTGATTAGCACTGAAAATAACTCCATAGGAACGGTGTTTCAAAAACACTTGAGTCCCTGATGATCATAACCAGTTAATGCCATGTTCTTTTCGATTTGATTGTTGTTAATAATAATAATAATAATAATAATAATAATAATAATAATAATAATAATAATAATAATAATAAACTCGTGTTCTCGTGATGGTAGTGATGGTGGTGGTGGTGGTGGTGGTACATTTTTACATTAAACAAAAGAATTAGCAGAAGGGGAAGGCTTGACACAGACAGAAAGGACCAATTATAAACAGACTCGTTGGGATCTTTCGTTTTCGGTGGTAGTATGCAACACTGCTTCACACAAGCGTTTGGCGGTTTGCCGATATATCCGGGCGTCAGACTATTTCTTTTAACGTATAGTCTTCACCTCCGGATAATTCAAGGAATTCTAGTAGGAATGCTGTTAGTAAGGAGGAGCTGGTAAAGGCCAGAGAAGATAGTGTAGTGCTAACTTTAGTAGTAGTGATGAGTCTATGGAAAATTCTAAATCATTTACAAGAACTGCAGCATATTATTATTATTATTATTATTATTATTATTATTATTATTATTATTATTATTATTATTATTATTATTATTATTATAGAAGAATAATACGCCTCCCGGGCTGAATAGCTCAAACAGTAGAGCGCTATTGTTATGAACTCAAGGTGGTGGATGGTATTGGATGGTGTTCAAATACGTCAACCTCGTGTTGATATTAATTTTGTATACCTTGTCGACTCCTTATTAATGATTAATTATAACTTTTACCGGTCCCGCCGTTTAGGAATAGCCTGCCTGTCTCTTGCCCACAATCCATGGGTTGTATTCCCGGCTGGGTTATGGCTTTCCATCTGGATCTGAGGGCCAGTTCGAGGTCTGCTCAGCCTACTTGATTTCAACTGAGAAATTATCTGACTGTGAGATGTTGGCCCAGGCCTAGAAAGCCAAGAATTTCGGCCGAAAGGGTTAGTCGAGCTAACCATGCCACACCTCATATTCTGCAGACCTTCATGCTGAGCAGCGGTCGCTTAGTAATCCAAGTAGCATATCAGTGCGGTTGTGCCATGGGGTTAGAAGGTTGAATTAGAACTAAATAAATAATAATGATTTTTCATAGGTCACAAGAAATAATTTCTTCCTGAACTATGCCTTAGAATTCCTCTTTATAATACTGAAGTGTAAGGTGGCAGTTATATATTTATGGAACATCCTATATAATTCTCATTTGCAGTGCTAGAAAGATCTTTCGCTGTCTCACATTATGGGCAATATTAAATGTAATTCTCTTCTCTTTGGCAGTCGTATTAGCTTCACATTGAAAGTTATCTCCTTCATTATTCAATTCCTGTCTTCAGTAGGCGTTGATAGTCACTTGTTCCTCGGAACACTGCCGGTACTCTTCTTAACAACACAGTTGTCATGGTTTTTATTTTTTAACCGGGATGAGTGGCTCAGACTGCTCTGGCGCTGGATTTTTGAACCCAAATTGATACGTTGGATCGTGATATTTGAGGATGCTAAAATATTCCATCCCCTTGTCAGTAGGTTTACCGGCACAAAAAGTAATTTCCGCGGGACAAAATTCCGGCACTTTGGTGTCACCTAAAACCGTAAAAGTAGTTAGTGGGGCGTGAAATCAATAACATTGTTATTATGTTTTTAAAATAAATACAAATTGGCTTTCGTTTTTATCAACCACGGAACAAGCTACAATTTTTTACTTTTCGTATTGTTGGTAATGTGTTTAATTGATAAATTTAACTTATACGTTTGTGATAGATAAAAACCGAGTCCCCGGGTCGGAGAAATTAACCATAGGAGGTTAAAATCCCCGATCAGGCCAAGAATCGCACTTCAGGTTCCCCCGAACTGAAGGCCATTATTCTCACCATTCATTGATGTCATGTTAGACCACGGTTATGTAAAGTACACCAGTTTCCGGGACTTCTTATGCACTGGACTTTCCCTTCAATGAACACATGAATAAAATAGTACTTTTCTTTCATCATTGTGTTTCTAAAAATAAAATAAAAATCTGTCCGGTATTCCGCATGACCACAAGAGTCCAGAAGTACCTGATACAAATATGAAAACAGGCAAATATCTAAAATTACATATCCCTTGTGGGTGGGGGATGCAAACGAAACGTATACCCACAGTACCCCTGCCTGTCGTAAGAGGCGACTAAAAGGGCGAAGGTTACCATTGTCTACATTTAATGATATTTTTATTGGGGGTTTTCTTGACTTGTCCAAACCACCATTCTAATATTATAAATTATTAAATAAATATGTATTTTAATAATAACGAACTGCATGCATCAATAACGATCAGAAAAATAAATAAATACGTAAATATACAAATACTACTATTACTCTCACAATAACATTGTAACATCTAAACGAATTAAATAATGGGTACTATGGTGAAATCATAAGTACGTAACGTATTATTGTAATCATACTGTGTTACCAAAATAATGACTAGCCTAATAAAAGAATAAAAATACACAGCCTGTATCCAGTCATTCGACCGGATCAGGAATGGAATGAATGAAGCCCCATCTAGCGGTGAGGATATGAATTGTGCCGGTTGCCGAAGCCTGTCGCACTCCTCTAGGGCAATGTTTAATAAATGACAGATGAAATGTAATGATATTGGAAATTGTTGCCGGAATGGAAGATGACAGGGGAAATCGGATTACCCGGAGGAAAACCTGTCATGTCTCCGCTTTGTCCAGCACAAATCTCACATGGAGTGACCGGGATTTCAACCTTGGAACACAGAGGTGAGAGGCCGCGCGCTGTCACCTGAACCGCGGAGGCTACCCTAATACAAGAATAGTGAACGGATATCAAGATGGAGTTTATTCAAACATATACTCTTCACATAAATAATTCACAACAAAGGCTAATGAAGATTTTTATAGATAGTTAGTCAAAGTAAAGTCATCTTTGTATAGGCCATGACGGCCCTTAGAGGGGTGGCAAGCGAAGGCTTCCACTATCTGTAATCTCGGCAATTGATGAGGTAAAATTGTTAGCTCTACGCCCGGCCGCCTTTACCCCCAGGAATTAACCTGGTACTTATTTCTTCTGCACGCTGAGTCAACCTCAGGACCATGTGTACTTCCGGAAGTGGAAATTTCATTTATTAAATTTTCGACTTCCTGACGGGGAATCGAACGCACGTCCTTCTGGGTGAACCGAACACGCTTTTACCACCTCGGCTAGACAGCCCCACAATTTTAGAAAGTTACTGAATATAAATTAAAGCAATAGGGCAAAATATATTTCGCTAATTAATGCGACGATTTGTTTCCTTCTCGCAAAATCGTGCATATAATACTGCAAAAGAATGCATACAGTCGAAACCGTTCATTGCGACATCGCTTTTAACGACATGTTGCAAATAACGGCGAAATGTAACGGTCGCGTCCAAATCCTATATAAACACTGTACTTAGTACAACGTCGTATACCGGGCGAGTTGGCCGTGCGCGTAGAGGCGCGCGGCTGTGAGCTTGCATCCGGGAGATAGTAGGTTCGAATCCCACTATCGGCAGCCCTGAAAATGGTTTTCCGTGGTTTCCCATTTTCACACCAGGCAAATGCTGGGGTTGTACCTTAATTAAGGCCACGGCCGCTTCCTTCCAACTCCCAGGCCTTTCCCATATCATCGTCGCCATATGACCTATCTGTGTCGGTACGACGTAAAGCCTCTAGCAAAAAAAAATAACAACGTCGTATATAGCGACATATTGTATAATATGACATATTTTGATCACATTTTCGGAGGAATGTATAGGCTATAATGTCCAAAGATGATCTTTATTCCTTACGTATTTGGGTGTTGCTGACAGCAATGTAACACTTATTATTGTAGATTTCAAATCAGTCTGTGTGTTAATAGTCGAGGCAAGCATCGCCGCGAATATGTCGCTGAAGAAAAATAAAGTGATAATATTGAAAAAAGTCATACATTATATGAAGATTAGAAAATGGATAAACAAAAGTCAGCATCGCGAAGGAACTGGATGTATCACACCAAACTATTTCTAAAATTTGGAAGGGCAGAGAGGAAATACAGTGTCGAAGAAAATTCTTTAAGAATCAAGCAGGCCAGATCATCTGAGTACAAAGATATATTTATGGTTAAACATTAAACAACAAATAATATCACGACCAATGGAATTTCTTACAGTCCAACTCCATAAATACTTTACTGTAAATACAGTACTTATTTCATGTATGTATTTTTGAAGTTTTAATTTTTATAATTAACCATGTACGTGTGCAGCCTAAAATTTACAGATATGACATTTTAGCAACAAAAATATCGGTTTGTGCGACTGCCGGTTGTAACGACCCCTGACTGCAGTTCCTTCGGGGTCGTGATAATCTATTTCGACTGAACGTATAATGCTAAATCCATTCAAGTGTCTTTCTACGCGGAACGATACCTAATTATACTTTGATTTTACCACTGAAGAGGGAAGTTTCATCTGTGTCTCATGCACACAGTAACTATTGACATAAAACAAGTTAGCGTGATCGCTGTGAAGAGTTGGTGTAGAGCAGAAATGTTACTGTTAGGAGCTGCGCTAACACCATCATTATCCTTTAGAAGAGCTCGTAATGAGAAAGGAAGGTGGATGTTTACTGTCCCTCTACCGCACGCTGGAGTAGTGTTACATGTCGCGGCCAGAAAGCTTTTCCAATTTTTGGTTAATTCTAATCTTATGACTCGCATTAACCCCAAACATACATTACATAGCCCACTCTGTACACGGCAGAGTACGGAACACGAAGTGAGGGGAGGGAGATTATACACACTCTCTCCTGCAAGACCTCGCTGTGTTTATCTGTCAGCTCAGTGACATCGTTTCTTGCTTTTCGCCGCGGTGGTTTCTGTATAATTCTTGTTCCAGACAACGTAAATCCACCATATTCGGAGAAAACAGTGGTATTATCATGATATAAATTTGACAGTGTTTTATCGCCAGTAAAGACCACCACTAGTGCCTCAACGACTCAGACCTCTCACCGTTCGGTTCCCTGCTTGAAATCTCGGTCACGCCATGTGAGATTTGTGCTGAACAAAGCTGAGGCGGAGGCGGGACAGGTTTTTCTCCAGCTACTACGGTTTTCCTTACCATCTTTCATTCCAGCAGCATTTCATTTCATCTGTCAGTCATTAATCATTTACCCAGATGAGTGCGACAGGCTTCGGCAGTTGGCACAATAGGGAAGTTTCATTCATTCCTTCGATTCCTGACGCGGCCTAATGACTGAAACAGGCTGTAGATTTTCATTTCCAAAGAACACCACTAAAATGTGATTTGGTATGGCTTAGTTAGGGATCGTAGTCCTGATACTCCAGTGGCTTTAAGTCTGTACCGACTGAAGCGATGACAACCAAATAACATTTTTAAAGCCAATCGTTTAACCAATCCTTACAACATAAATGTAAGTTGGGTTGTAAACTAATTTAAGAGTTGCGGCAAATTCTACCTCTTGGACGTGGAATTGGGTTTGTGGAACCCAGCTGAAACCTATATCATTGTGACAGTAATAGTATTTATTTATTTATTTATTTATTTATTTATTTATTTATTTATTTATTTATTTATTTATTTATCAGTGGCTAAGTTAGTGTTCGTAACCCTCTCTTACACTTAACCACGTAAATTACATGATAATACACATATAGAAGAAATGTACTATTCTATTATAAAATCAAAGATAATTAAGCTAGATAACAGATTTGGAGAACATATAATAAAGAATGTAATAAGGAAAAAGTTGAAATACCTCTATGAAATCACACAAGAGAACGGACTAGAGAAAGCTGATGTAGACGATCAAAAATGGAGAGAGCTTGACTAACTAAAAACATCTACAGTAAGAAATGCATCTCATGGAATCCCGAAAGAAAGGCATTAAACACTGTAATAAAATCGGAATGTCTGTAGGCCAGTGAATGCCTCTCGGTGAATTACGAGTACAAGCTGGAGATGCTAGCAAGAAGAATAAAGGTAGGTAAGGGTTATTCTGCCCGAAGGCAGGTCCGAACCTCCGCAGAGGTGTTCCTGAGCCGGAGGTTACGTGCGGTAGGGTGGACAGTTCCTTTCCGCTCCTCCATTCCCTTACCCCCCACCAACAGCGCGTGGCAACCCATCCAACTCCTGACCACGCCCAATGTTGCTTAACTTCGGAGATCTTACGGGATCCGGTGTTTCAACATGGCTACGGCCGTTGGCAGCAAGAAGAATACTAGAGAAAATCTTGGGCCCAATCCAGACTGAAACCGACTGGAAACTTCGGAACAAGTATGAAGTCTACAAAAATGTGGAGAACATTTCAGAGGCCATGAAAAAGAGGAAGTTACCACTTCTCGCACTTTTGTACAGAATGGACAAACCCAGACTAACCAAAAACTTATTCGACTGCCTGCGGAACAAGAAGACAACGACGACATGAATTAAGGTTGTAAAGATCTAGAGAAATCCAACATCCAGAAAATTCAGATGTTAGACAGGAAAATATTTTGGACCTTGATTCAGAATTTGGAAGGGTTTCAAGTCGAATGAACTGCAAAGCCGGGAAGAGCCTGGACGGATGAACAGAAGAAACAGCTTAGCGCCCTTATGAAGGAGTACTGGAGGAAGAGGAAACTTTAAAGAAAAATGAAATTGTAGCGTGATTCTCAGTGGTCAGTTCGCAAATTAAATATAAAAAAAGAAAGTGAAGCTCAAGAAATAAAAGAAATCCGGAGCATACATGTAAATGAAAGAGAAGAATCAATATGGAAGAAAGTAAAATGCAAACTGAAAAATGTAAGCCAAAGTGTGAACAGAACACAATACATAATAAAGAAATGTAAAAACCGATATGGCCGTAGACAGTGATCTACGTACTTAAGTCAAAAGCTAAGAATTACGCACATTTACACTATTATAATAATAATATTAATAAAATTATAGGGAACAACAGTTGTCTTCAGTTGTACAGTAAAAAGGCTATGTTTCCAGATTACAGACCACAATCATACAGCCTATCATACATCACCAATCACATGAAATATCAGCGGTACTCAACAGGTAATCTCTACGTGCAGTCTTAAATTTTCACGTTGATTTAGAATTCCTGATATCAACTGGAAGTGTATTCCAAAGTCGTGACCCAGCCATAACGAAGAGTATAATTATGCATTGACGGAAATAGGGAGAAAAGTGAAAGACCTAGTGTTACAATCATGGAATGTGGACAATAAAGGGAATTTTGAGCAAATGCATTTGGGTATATTTTCCTTTAGAGATCGATATAAATATACGTAGGTATATGAAACTTCCGTCGCCGGTGTTGTAAACTGTTCTGGAAGAGCAGACGCGTATTTGAATCAATCAGTCGTCAATGATCCGCATTTAGGGCGGTCGCCCAGGTGGCAGATTCCCTATCAATTGTTTACATCATATTTACATTCATTTATAATGGTTTACCTACGTTCCTCTTAGATATTGTCAACGAACTTGGAAATTTATCGAACATTTCCATTGATGATTTATTCCAATTCCTTACTCCTCGTCCTATAAACGAATATTTTCCCCAATCTGTCCTCTTGAATTCTAACATTACCTTCACAGTATGTTTTTTTCTAATTTTAAAAGCTCTACTCAAGCTTATTCTTCTACGCATGTCATTCCACGCCAACTCACCACTGGCAGCTCGAAACATACCGCGTAGTTGAGCATCTCGCCTCCTTACTACCAAGTCTTCCCACCACTAAGTCTGCAACTCTTTAGTAACACTACTAATTTCTCGGAAATCACTCAGAACAAACCGTGCTGCTTTCCTTTAATTTTTTCTAGTTGTCCTATAAAGTAGACTTGGTGAGTGTCCCTACACTGCAGCCATACTCTGACCGCGGTCTTTCCAGAGATTTACACTCCCTCTTCTTTACATCCTTACTACAATCCCTAAATATGTGAAGAGATCTGTAATCTTTCTTAACTACCTCATTCATATGATTACGCCAATGAAGAACATTACTTACATTAACACCTAGGTACTTACGTTTTTTCCAATGAGATACTATCACCCAATCAGCACAATAATTAAAAGTGAGAGGACTATTCCTCTTGGCGAAACTTACAACTTGACTTTTCATCCCATTTACAAACATACCATTGGCTGTTGTCCATCTCACTACATTGTTCAAGTCCCCTTTCAGCCACTTACAATTCTGCAACTCGTTTACTACTCTATACTCTATACTCTATACTCTATACTCTATACTCTATACTCTATACTCTATGCGCAAATATTCTTATCTGTGAATCCGAATCTTTACTCATATCATTTGTTTATATATATACTAACTTCGCTCGCGTGGATTTCGTAATTTGATCAAAGTAATCGTTCCTCGGCATTGTACTAAGATATTGTCTGAAAACTCCTAAAGTACCATAAAAACTCACCCAAAAATTGAGTTTCATTTACCCCAGAAATTCTTTGTATACCATGTTTGTGGTATTGCCTTTTGGGGCTAAGACGACCAGGCGACATAGAACTGTACATGTGAGAAACAGTCTTCTCTCAAGTCGAGAAAATAAATACAGGTACATGTTTTTTTTAATTCTCAAAGGAGATTCCAAATACCTATTCCCACATCTGTAACACCTCAAGTGTTTGAGATATACATAAGTATCCCCATAAAAAGAATTCAACCCCTTCATCTGTCCTTCCCCCACCCCCACCCCCACCCCCATCTAAGTGTATTTTCCGAAAACAAAAATATATGTTTCTTTACTTTTAAAGGAGATTCCAAATACCAATTTTCACGTCTGTTACATCTTCAGTTTTTAAGATATAAGTATCCTCATATAAAATAATTCAACCAATTTTCACTTCTTTTCACCTCCCCGGTAAGTGACTTCTCCGAAAACAAAAAGGTACCTGTTACTGTATTTTTAAAGGACTTTCCAAATACCAAGTTCCTTGTCTCTAACATGTTAAGTTTTTGACATATAATGTAGATATACTGGTACTCATTTTAAAAATTCACCCGCTTTTCTAATTCTCTCCAGGCCCTAAACTGGATTTTCAATAAATAAAAAACTACGTGTTTCATTATTCTTAAAGGAGATTCAAAATATCAGTTTTCATGGCTGTATGTCTGTACCACCTTCTGTTTTTGAGATAAATGTATACTCATAGGAATAATTCAACTTCTTCTTTTTGATTTATTTCCACCCCTCTCCCGCCTTAAGTGGACTCTCTGAAAACAAAACAATACGTGTTTCTTTATTTTGAAAGGAAATTCAAAATACCAACTTTCACGTCTGTAATAGATTCAGTTTTTAAGATAAAGTATCCACATAAACATATTTCAACTCCTTATTTACTTATTTTCAACCCCACATCCCTTACGTCGATATTCCGGGGGGAAAATGCGTGTTTCCTTTTTTAAAGGAGATTCCAAATACTAATTTTCACGTCTGTAACATCTTCAATTTTTGAGATATAAGTATCCTCATAAAAGTAAGTAAACTCCTTTCTCAGCCCCCCCCCCCACCTTCCTACCTGTTAAGTTGATTCTCCCTCCCAGAAAGCGCGTGTTTCTTTACTTTTAAAGGATATTCCAAATACCAATTTTCACGTCTTTGACATCTTTAGCTTTGAGATATAAGCATCCTCATGAAAATAATTCAACTCCTTTTTTACTCCACCTCTGCCCGTTAAGTTGGTTTCCCCCCACCCAAAAAATGCGCGTTTCTTTGTTTTTAAAGGAGATTCCAAGTACCAATTTCCACGTATGTAACATCTTTAGGTTTTTGGTATACAGTATATATACGTTATACGTTATATATACGTTATCATACAAATAATACAACTAATTTTTCAATTCTTTCTCCCCCCAAAGAATACCTGTTTCCTTACTTTTATGGAGATTCCAAATACCGATTTTCACGTCTGCAACATGTTAAGTTTTTGAGATATACCGTAGATATGCTAATTTTAAAAATTCACCCCATTTTCAGTTCCCTCTTAAGTGGATTTTCAGAAAAAAATATTTATGTTTCTTTACTTTTACAGGAAATTCCAAATATCAGTTTTCAAGTCTGTAACATGTTACGTACCTGAGATAATTTGCAGATATATTCTTTTTAAAAATTCACCCCGTTTGTCACTCGTGTTCACCCATTATTCATCGGATTATCCAAAAGCACAAAAATACGTGTTCCTTTACTTTCAAAGGAGATTACAAATACCAATTTTTATGTCTGTAACATCTTCAATTTTTGAGATATGTCTTCTCATAATAAGTGTTCAACCCGTTTTCCCCCTATTTTCAACCTCCAATGGGATTTTCTAAAAACAAAGAATACGTGTTTCTTTATTTTTAAAGGAGATTCCAAATACCAATTTTTACGTCTGCAAACTTTCAAGTTTTTGAGATATAGATATACTCATTTTTAAAACTCACCCACCTTCCTTTCCACCACCTTAGCGACGGAGTATCCTAAAATCCTCCCTTAGTGAGCACCTACACCCTAATATAAATGCATACCCAAAATTTAATTTCTTTATGTCGAGTAGTTTCGGCTCGGCGATGATCAGTCAGTCAGTCAGTCAGTCCATGTTATATGTTACATGTTACATGTTACATGTTATAAAGAAAACATAAAGATCCAATAATACTACCCTGCGGGATACCCCTCTTAATGATTACAGGATCAGATAATGTCTACGTTAAGTTATTGAGTAACGTTTCCTTTTGAGAGAAGTTCCATGCCCCTTCGGCTTGCTTTACTCTGTACACCGGCTGAATCAGCTGACCCTATTTCTTCGGATTTCTGCGTCCCCTCTCCCCTGCCATCCAATAGTAAATTCTGGTGTAGGTACGGTCCTAACAATCCAGAAATTAAGAGGTAAAACTGAATGACCGTGCGAGTTAGCCGTGCGGTAGGGACCGCACAGCTGTGAGCTTGCATCCGGGAGATAGCGGGTTCGAATCCCACTGTCGGCAGCCCTGAAGATGGTTTTCCGTGGTTTCCCATTTTCACACCAGGCAAATGTTGGGGCTGCACCTTAATTAAGGCCACGGCCGCTTCCTTCCCATTCCTAGGCCTTTCCTATCCCATCGTCGCCATATGACCTATCTGTGTCGGTACGACGTAAATCAAAATAGGAAAAAAAAAACCTGAATGACCTCTATGTGCTACGTGCATTGAAGGAACGCTCCGTATTGATCAGAAACTTGTTTGAATGTTTAACTTTATTGGGGCAACTGCGATAAACTTCACAATGGTTCATTACAGTTTTGGAAGTTCAAACCTAGTATTGGCATAATATCTTGTTGCATTTATTTAAACCCTATACGACCGTGAAACGTGTACGTTGAGGCAAAAAGAAGGAGACGTACTTGAAGCATTCCAGATGTGGTTTTGGAGGAAAATGGAGAAAATGAAATGGATTGATAAAGTGAAGAACTATGGAACCGAGGGTGTTGACCGTGTGGTTAGGTTCGCGCAGCTGTTAGCTTGCAATCAGGAGATGGTGAGTTTGAATCCCACCGACGGTAGCCCTGAATATGGTTTTCCGTGGTTTCTCATTTCCACATCAGGTAAATGCTGGGAGTGTTACTTAATGAGGCCACGGCCGCTACATTCCGAATCAAAGCTTTTCCCATCCTCTCGTCACCGAAAACCTTCGACATATTAGTGCAACGTTAAACAAGTAGTAGAAACTATGGATTCAACACAAATATAGGTCGTTTTCAATTACTTTTACATGTCATTTCCTCCCCACTCCACCATAAAAGCAATCAATATAAATGTGCTACAGATTATTAGGCATGTGTATTTCATTGTATGTACCAACATTCATGACTCTGTGTCTTCTACATTACAAGAAAATTGTGCTTAAACAACAGTGCTTTTTTTGTTTTCAAAAAATTGTAAATTTCCTTCACTGCTCACCGCGTGAATAAATCCCTACTAAATTCAAAATAATACTCACAAGTTATTGTAACAATACTTAGAAACCTCACGAAGATTGTTGAAGTAGTTTAGATGATATTAAGGATTGTCCTGCAGTTACAGTACCAGGTCCCCTTAAGTCATATGTGTACAAAGTTTGGTTTAAACTGCAGGTTTGCCTATAGACGCCTTCCATTTCAATCGTTTGGCTTCGCCGATATTTCTATGTGATTTTCGGAAATTGTATTTTTAGTGTGATAGAACAAACCAAGACTCACAATTTGAAACCGTTCCGGGACCTTCATTCCTTAACTGTATGAAACCCGCTGAGTACAGTCATTTAGTGGTTTGATTTTAGAATTATTCAAACTTGACTGAATACGACAATACCAGATGATTTACCGGCAGGTAATTCTAGAGATAATTTTTAAAAAATCCACATTTCTAGCTCGTCAGGCAAACAACTTAATGTTGAAAATATCATGGGGATATGAGCTACGAATTTTAGGAAAATCAAATGTAATACAGTATGAGCATATATTCTTTATTTATTCTTAACAGTTGCAATCCTTTCCTTAAACATAGTTTTCCGCTCGATTATATTAGCAGTTTGCATTTTTCTACCACTACGAGCGCTAATGTGAGTCAATGGAGAGTTTATCCTAAGTAGTTATAACTACATTCGGTGTGTACATTTTTTAGAAATCAAAACCACCTGAGGGTATTGAACCAAGGAACATATTAGAGAAAGAATTATGCAAATAAGTTAATTTGGCTAGGATTTGCATAAAAATGAAAACCAGTAAAGAAACAAGCAATTATAGGTTGTTTTTCCGGGACGGCATTTACGCCGTGATTTTCGAAATCTGTTTCTTTTAGTGTGATAGAGCTATCCAAGAATGACAATATGAAACCTTTCCGGGACCTTTATCCCTACAACTTTCGGCACAATTGAGGAAATTGCTTAATTTTACGTTTTTCCTGGTATAGGGACCCCTACTTTGTCTGATAAGAAATGTTTTCAACGTAAAAAATGAAGCAGTCGGTCCAGTAGAACGGCCTGACGGGCTGTACAAAGTTGTTTTTAGTAAAAAATTTAATATATAGATACAGTAATATATTATTACAGCCCGGATTTTTATGCAGTAACAGGTTAGATTGCAAACTAATTTGGTTAGTAGGAAGTGTCGGCCACCCGCTCTTCCATGGTGTAGCAAGGGTAACATAAATTTTAGGGGTTCTGATTGGTCGTACCCCTTATGTTTATACAAACTCCATTACTTTTTCGTCGTGAAGGTAGACTATACTTGCTACTCGCTTCAGTAAGTTTGCATTCTAACCTATTAATGCATCAAAATCCGGGCTCTATATATATTATATAGCATATTGTATAATTTATGAGCTTCTAATAGAGTGTTATATATAATACCTATATTAGGTTTGTATTATTTTAAATGTGTCGAGGTCTGAATGTTATATTTATTAGGATTTGATTTACGATGCAGGCCTTGAAAAGTTTTCAATTAGGTGGCACCCACACTTCATCACGTGGCGCTCTCTCTCCCATGCTCGTGCCGTCAGATGTTTTCCTATCGCTCGTAACTCTCGTGAATTCTCAGTAGAATTCCATGGTATGTGATTTTCACAAACTCCATTCTGCTAAATACACTATCAGGGATTTCAAATTTTAATGGCATTGTGGGGACCGAGTGAGAGAGAGAGAAAAGGGAGGGTGTACTTTGCTGTGAGCATGACGTGTCGAATGTCCCCCACCCCCGCACAAACTTTCCGAGGTCATAATTAAATAAGCAAGGGTCATCCGACGTCAATTGAAATGACGGCTAAATTTAGCTTCTCTTGCTCGCCACGCATACAAAATAATGGAACAAAAGCTACTAAGGTGGCTACTTTGTGCTGCACGAGATGACGTATGTATAATCAAATGAAAACTTTCCTCTCCACGGAACTGGACGGTGATTTCAAACACAGCTTAACTCATACTTTGTTTAGAATTAATTGCGCTAATATAAGATATATCAAAATAACGTAAAGAAAATATAGTGCGAATTGCTTATTATTATTATTATTATTATTATTATTATTATTATTATTATTATTATTATTATTATTATTATTATTTCTTCGTTACGCCCACTCAAAGAGCACGTTTTATCTTGTTCGTTGGTCTGATGGTTTGCACCTTTTTATCCTCCCAAAATCTCTTCATGAATTCACTGTTTTGCATCTTGTGTTCTGCGGAACACTTAATACCAGTTTTCCTTTTAGGTTTCTCCACGAATTAGAGCTTGGCTACTATTGTACTAAAGGCTCCGTGATATTCATTTATTAGTTTCTTCTAGTCAGTTTATTTTGATCTTCTTTGAGTTGTTTACTTTATATAATGTTTCGGTGAGTCTGCCGCTGTCCATTCTATAGATATGGCCATAGAATTTCAGACGTCTCTTGCGTACGGAATCAGTGAACCTGTCAGTTTAGGAGTAGTGGTTCGCTGTTCTTCTCTTAACCAACATTACATTTTCTCTCGTGGGACCATAAATTTTCCGGTTTATTTTCCTTTCTAGCTTTTCAATTTCTATAATTTTAGAGTGACCTCCAAGGGATATGGTTTCTGAGGCGTATGAAACATCCGGCAAAACAACTGTCTTGTATTGTCGTAATTTTGAATTACGCGATATGACTTCCTTGTTATAGTATAGTAATTCTACGCTAGTCTGTACGCCTTATGGAGTTGGCGGCTCTTTATATGTTGGCCTTACTGTCTATTCCTGGTGATAGTATGATATTTCCAAGGTATGTGAGGGAGGAAACCTGTAAAATTGTGCCGTTTCCCGTCTCCAGCGGAGTTTTCTAGCTATGTAGATGTAGATTTTCCATGTACTGTTTTTTTTTCTTACAATATATGGAGGCCTGCCTTTGATGCTATATTGTGTAATCTCCCTACGGCGTATCTGGTTTCATCTCTGGTCTTAGTAATAATAGCTAGAACATCAGCAATGCCTTGTTGTTATTATTATTATTTTTATATAAGTAAAAGGTTTATAATGCATACCGTCTCCATCTTAAGATGTCACCAAATCATGAGAAATTTTTAAAGAATACTCCTCACACAGTTCAACACGAAGCATTTTCCAGTTAGTATTTGGTACATAAAATTCATAAAAGAAGTCAAATCAGGATGTCACTGTTATAAATCTCATACAGATAGCAGCAGATTGGCAGCAAATGCGATGTGGTTACGACCTCCTATTAATGGTCATGCAGAAGTGGAAAAATAAATTATTTTGTTCAGAATGATCAGTGTTTATAATTCTTTAAACTACTATATTTTCTTATCACGAAGATAATAATGTAGTTATGGAATATATTAAACACCCTTTCTAGTAATACGTACGTTACTGATAGTTGTCGTTAGTCCGTTTCCGTTGTGGTGAGACTGTCACATTGAAGTTCGCCGTGACGTACGTAGTGCAGGCATCCCGTCGTACAGCTAAGTTCTGCGGACAGTCTGAAGTTTGCACGCTAAAAATATAAGTTAGAATTATGAACGCAAGACATAGAAAGTAAAATCCTCTCTTTGCCTCGAATACAACCAGAAACAATGAAAGAAAACTTTGTTTTGAATATCTATTGAATATTATCGTAATGCAAAGTCTAATCATTCAAGTTCCCATAATATAGCGATGATAGAAAGTTTCTTTCAACATGATCGTCATAATTTTAGCCCTGGTACATAACAGTGTAGGTCAGTTTATAGAGATATATCGTGTGCTGTACATTTCCCACTAACTACCTCTGTTTTGCATTCTTTAATAATACATGCGTATTTTTCACAAGGTGAATACAAACAGCACTGCTCTCTATAATTAACGAGCTTCGGTGACTTGCGGAACAAAACAAACACCATGCATTCCCTTTACGTGGCATAAATTAATACTGAGATTTAAAATTACCAGTGGTGAGCCTGCAAGTGGCAGGTGCAATGTTTCTCAAGTTGAATGAGGTACGGGGATATATCAGAGGTCGTCGTTTGTAATTGTTCCTTTCAAATCGTGAGAAATGTTAAAGTATTGAATTAATTGTAATTTGTGTAATCAAAACATGAACGGCCGTAGTTAATCTCTGAGAGATATAGTGAAAAGAATAATTATTAAGCATAAAGTAAATTACATCAAAATATTATGCATAATTTAACATTAAAATATGGAGTGGTCGTAATTTAAAGTGGATCATTTGAAAGCATATTTTACTCTGCTCTAATATATTGTTCTTTGTTTAAAGAAATCGTAGTCTAAATTTCCAAATTTAAGCGTATATTTCTCTTGAAATACAGTATTCGAATATTTACTAATGTATGTTGTGTTAATTCCGTATAGAGTTCAAAAATGAATGAGGGGTCGGTGGTGGTGGTGGTGGTGGTGCTGATTCTTTTAATGGAAAGTAAAACTGAGCAAGTATCCCTTCTTAGCACTATTCAGAAGAAACCATGGACGAGTTTCGGCCCTTCGAGGAATAAGGTGTCGGAAAAATTAAGTGGTGGGCTTATAAGGATATCGAGGTTGGAAGAAGACAGGAATAGTCCAAGGGAGTTCGGATAGGAAAGATGAAAACGAGGAAACACATGCCAAGTGGAACCAATGACTCAGTTATCGACCCCGTTCTTGCCAAATCATGCTCTTAAACTGAGAGTCCCCGGTGCTTAAAATGACGTCCAATGATGCAGAGATGGAGTCTCTGCTCTCTACTTGGAAGTCCTGGTTTTGTTCCATGTCTGTTCTGTGGACTTTTAGCCTGATTTGAGTAATGTAACGAGATCCACCTGCCTCATGATTAATTGAGGATCTGTATGACAGGAAAGGTAAGGAATCCCGTCAAGAAGGACAAGTAATGCGCCTGGTGAAGTATTACGCTGATTCCGTGATTGAGTTGGCGTAAGAAAGGATATCTGGCCGTAAAACTGGGAAAATCGATATCTGCAACCCAGCTGGCTCACACGACCTCACCAAAGTGTCATTGAGCATCTGTAGTTTCGAATGTCTTGCTATTTTTCTGAAAACTGGCTTTCTTTATAGCACGCCTGGTGACTGCGATCATTAATGATTTATTTATGGTCTGACACCGTGGTTATCTAGTTTTAGCTAGTCAATTTCAGACGAATTGAAACTAATATTTTTTATCTCCCTGTCTTGGTCCTCTGTGACTTTCAGGTCCACGGATCCTCATTTGTGAGGATTTTTCGTTTGCTTATACGAGGGCTGTGGTGTAGGGGTAGCGTGCCTGCCTCTTACCCGGAGGCCGCGGGTTCGATTCCCGGCCAGGTCAGGGATTTTTACCAGGACCTGAGGGCTGGTTCGAGGTCCACTCAGCCTACGTGATTTAGAATTGAGGAGCTATCTGACGATGAGATAGCGGCCCCGGTCTAGAAAGCCAAGAATTAACGGCCGAGAGGATTTGTCGTGCTGACCAAACGACACCTCGTAATCTGCAGGCCTTCGGGCTGAGCAGCGGTCGATGGTAGGCCAAGGCCCTTCAAAGACTGTAGTGTCATAGGGTTGGGGGTATACGAGGGATGCAAATAAAGTAATAACAATACTGATAGAACGCAATATTTAATGAACTAACAAGTTCAATGGAATAATGGAGTGTAACAGAAATAGAGGAACACCAAGGTGACTATGGTTAGACTCGGGTGGTTTGTTGTTGTTGTTGTTGTTGTTGTTATTGTTTGAAAGTTGCTTTACGTCGCACCGACAGATAGATTGTGACCTTAATTAAGGTCCATTCGTAGCATTTATCTGGTGTGAAAATGGGAAACCACCGGAAACATCTTCAAGGCTGCCGACAATGGGGTTCGAACTAACTATCTCCCGAATCCAAACTGATAGCTACGTGACCTAAACCCCGCAATCACTTGCTTGGTAGACTCAGTTTTAATGAATGAATGAAAGGAGATGTGTTGTTGAACGAAGTCACGGTGCTACCTGCAAATGGAGGGTTAAGGAGACGTTTAGTTAATTCTCAGAAATAGACTGCACGTCGAAAAGGACGATGAGTGTATGTTATTATTCATTCATTCATTCATATCATTTTTGCCCTTATGAACAATGTTTGAATTCTAATATCTCATGATGACACAATTTTCACTTCTTTCTCTTCTTCCTCCTCTCTTCCCAAAATCTCTTCATCCTTTGGCTGTGCTCCTATTTCCTTTGTTCTGTCCACAATGTTCCTGTCTTCTTATTCTTCTCACTTACTATAAATTTTGTATTCCTAATTTTGTTTCTGAATTCTTTTCTGTCTCCTACCATTTGCCTGTTGATCCCCACCTGCCTTAAGTCTTCCTCTATTTCATGATACCAATTTGTTTTCTTGCTTGAACTGTTTACTACATCAAAGATTTTCTTTGTAAGTCTGTTGCTGTCCATTCTCTGTATGTGCCCATAAAAAGTTAGTCTGCGTTTCCTGATCATGTCTGTGAGTCTGTCAGTGTGCTGGTACAGCTCTTCAGTAGGTCGTTTCATCTACTGTATATACATCGTTCCACTATGAAAGAATTTGAAATAACTCCTGGTTCAAGTAAGCGGTAACAATGGTAGGAGAGTGCTCGGAATAAGACGTTAAAGGTTAAGATACGAATGAGCTGGATGGATGAAATTGTGTTCATAAGTCGTCTTCGATGGTAGGAGCATGCGTGGTGACTGGAGATTGGTGTGTATTGGTCCAAATACTTTTCTGAGAATTTTACGTTTTATGTATGTTATTATTATTATTATTATTATTATTATTATTATTATTATTATTATTATTATTATTATTATTATTATTATTATTATTATTATTTATTCCGCTTCTGTGGTGTATTGATTAGTATGATTAGCTTTGACTCCCGCAGTTCCGGGTTATATTCCAGGCTCTACCACGAAATTTAAAAAGTGGTAAGAGAACTGGAACAGGGTCCACTCATCCTGGCTGAGTACGTGGGAGAAACGAAACCTTGACGATTAACTGACAAAATAAGAAATAAAAAGCATTATTATTACTATGAATAATAATTTAGTATCAGAGCATTAAATGTATTATCACTGATAGCCGGTTTAACGTTCTGCACTTGCCTTTCCCGACTTGCCGACAAAGAACATATCTTAATCTTTTTTTCAGCTAACCTTGTTCATTTCTCGATTTTACAACAGCGGCTCAAGTTGTGGAACAATGTTGTGCGCATCGGAAGAGAAAACTTCTGTGCCCTTGGATAGTTTTGTCCATCTCTTTCAGTAGCATCTCTCCTTCCTCGTCGGAGACTTGTTGCTTCTTTTGCGCGGACGTGCTGGTTGTGTTTCTGGCGTACAGATGGCTCTGGCTGGACTTCTCGTTCCTGCTACTATTTATATACGCCACAGCTACGCCTAATGGATCTAATGTGGCGTGGCCTCGCTCTAATGCCAGCAATGAAGCGTAGTGATCACGAAATGAATCGTTAAACTGCCTCATCTACAAGTACATTCTGACGGTGATTTATGATCCTCGCCTCAAATGTAACACTTGTAAAAGAACGAGCGGAATAATTCACACAAATGTAGAACTTCTCTGATTGCGCTTTGTTCTGCAGCCCTGACGTTCATTGACTAGAGTAACCGTAGATTGTGGACGCGTTTATTTTCACAGAAGAACAGAAATGTCCATTCCTCTGAAAAAGCTCAAATGTGCACATTTCTGCCAATTGTCCTCATGTTTATGTGAACGAGACGTCGACCATATATGATTTAGAAAATGAAAATCCAGAGCCTGTTTCCAGTAATTCGACCGGGTCAGGAATGGAATGAATGACGTCCCCATCTAGCGGCGAGGATAGGAATTGTGCCGGCTGCCTAAGCCTGTCGCACTCCTCTGGGGCAATGATTAATGAATGATAGAATGAAATGAAATGATATGAGAGAGTGTTGCTGGAATGAAATATGACGGAAAACCGGAGTACCCGGAGAAAAACCTGTCCCGCCTCCACTTTGTCCAGCACAAATCTCACATGGAGTGACCGGGATTTGAACCACGGAACCCAGCGGTGGGAGGCCGACGAGCTGCCGCCTGAGCCACGGAGGCTGTGATTTAAGTACTTATGTATAATACATGGATTGCCCACCTTCTTGGCAGTCATGAAAACTGAAGGCACTCATTTGAAATGTAATTTTTTGTTTAAAATTTCGTTTCTTATACGGGTTGTACCTTTACAGTGAACTAAGCTGTGTTAATTATGCGAAATTAATGCAGAATATTAAATAATAATAATAAAGAATAATAATAAAGAAAACGGGAGGCGTGAATTTGTTTGTACGTCAATAATTTACTAAAATGCTCTCAAAACCATGTGTTTACAGTTTATTTTATAAAATAAGAACTATCGTCTCAAAAATAGCACCCCACACAATTGTGCGTGTCAGGACTTAATTCACTACTTACAAAAATGGAAAAAAAAAACACCTCAGCACATGTGAATATGCACATGTACATGATCAAATGTTCTATTTTACAGTGTGGAACGATTTAAATAAATTAAAATCTTGTACATTACATTTCTCACGTAGAATACGAATTCTGCTTTCACAGTGCTTTTGTGGCAGCACCCAGCACTCCCGCATGCATTCCTGTAGGAAACCTAGCCCACACAGTTGAGCATATCAACATTTAAAACCTCATGATATTGCGTATGATGTTATAAGTTCATAATTTTATGTTTGCTAAACAATTTACACACTTCATAGAGTACATTCTGATATTCAGTGAAGCTTCTAGATTAATATGAATGCAATAAATAAGTATTTTAATCTCAGACGTACATAAAATACGAACCCGCACAATTGTGCGTACACGCTCTGAAAGGGTTTTAAAGGTTACCGTGTTACTATAGTGATAAATTTGAAGAAAATAAAGAAACCACTTTTCCCGTTGCGGAAATCAAATAGCCTTAGATAGACCTCGGATTCTAGGCAAAAATATGTTGTTGTTGTTGTTGTTGTTGTTGTTTTTGCACGTTTCATGTATATATAAGGTTAAACCCGGTGGTCCTATAGCGCCTACAAATGCCTAAATTGACGTTAGAACCTTGCTGTAATTCCTAACTTTTATTTCCTAAATGAATTAAGAATTATTTCAATTTATTCCGAGAAATTAAAATATCTGCGATGATTCGTTTTCATGATATTTAAAAGTATTCCCTCGAACTACTTTTCAAAACAAAATATTAAAAGCAGAGGGGTATACAGTATATCACTCCTCGCAAGTCCTTAAGAACCTTCCACAGTAAACACGCCGGTAGTCTGTGTGTCACGAGGAGATGACAGTGTGCATTGACCTGCTGGGAACAAAACTATTTCTTTCATTCTTTGAGATCATTTCAGTCTGTGCACTGCGCAGTGGTTACGGAAGATTCTCCATTTCCGGATGGTAAAATGATATTCACCGGTTGAGTTGGCCATGCGGTTAGGAGCGCGCAGCTATTAGCTCGCATCCGGTAGATAGTTGGTTGGAACCCCATTGTCGGCAGCCCTGAAGATGGTTTTCCGTGGTTTTCATTTTCACACCAGACATATGCTCCGGCTATACCTTAATTAAGTCCACGGCCGCTCCCTTCCCATTCCTAGGCCTTTTCTCTCCCATCGTCGTCATAAGACCTATCTGTGTCGGTGCGACGTAAAGCGTATAGCATATATATATTCTGAGACCTTTGCAGCAAAGGTGGTGAGTGAAATATGTTTTATATTTCTCCTAAGGAGTTATTATCAATTTAGCAAATTAAAAATGGTATTGATAAATTCTTATTAAAATACGTAAAATTGTAGCTGCCTAAAAAATTCTTTCAGGACCTTTCTTCATTTGTGAGAGCCTATTTTAAGTACATAAAATAACATTTTGAGCACCTAAATATCCGAAGTCTAGTCATAGATATGTCCCTCCATCCATCAACGGCAGCTTATTTCAGATGACCGCCAGACATATGACATAGCCTGCACGGTTGCTAGGTAACATTGGCCGGTCATCCATCCATACCTTACATCACAGTCTGTACAGTTGCTAGCGTTACACTTCCGTCACGTCAACTTCTGTAACGCAAAATTTCAGATGACCCCCAGCCATAAGACACATTTATGTCAAAAAATATGTTCGACCGTTTAATTTTTTTACTTTATTAGAGCTCAGTTGCCAGTGTAGTAGCCTTCGGTTCATAGGGTCCGAGGGTTGATTCCCGGTCGGATCGGAGATTTTAACTGCTCGAGGCTAATTCCTCTAGCTCGGAGACTAGGTATGTATGCTCGCCTTAATATATGGCTCTTCATTTACATACAACCCACCATACTAACAACCACTACAGAAACACCTAATAATGAATACATCCCCCACATCGAGCTGGCGTCAGGGAGGGCATCCGGTTGTAAAACGAGGCCAAATTCACATCAAAGATGGTAAGAATGTTAAAAAGAAGAATAATATTAAACCTTTACTGAGCTGAAAACACAGGATTAAAATGTCTTGTCTATGTCTTAACACATAGAAACATATTTTTGGCCATTTAGTTACTATTGAAATGGAATTAAACTGGTTTCAAAAGGCTGTAATTCACGGAAATTTCCAGAGTTTTAACAATATTACATTTCAAATATTCTATTTTGTATTTTGTGTCCAATTTTAGTTTAATTCTAGGCAAATGATTTTTCAGCACTAATAGGTTAGAATGCAAACGTATTGAACCTAGGCGCAAGTGTCCTCTACCCGCACAACAGTCCTGCAGTGAAATTTGCATAAATAATAGCGATCTGCACTATCACAACCCCTAAAATGTATGCAACTCATCTACATAACTGTAGAGAGGCTAGATTATACTTGCGCCTTGTTCTAACACGTTTGCAATCTAACCTATCCGTGTCTCAACATCCTTTCCCTATTAATTACATCGTCTTTAAATCGTAAATAATATAAACCACATTTAATGGAATAATAGATTCTTATAAGTGATTCATCAAATGTATAATCCGTTATGTGAGAAATTCCATGTCTTCGTTATTGGAAGAACTGACTAGTGCTAAAAGGGTAGTGAACTCGCCAGTAAACAGATCCATTCCAAATCGGTTGGTGGCTACTGGCCTGTCCTAAGGGTCGTAACTTTGAGGAAGTGTCGGCCGGCTGGTCCGAGGTAACTGCTGCCGGAGAGAATTCCCAGAGAAAGTTGTAATTCCGTAGGTTATGTCTTAACTTATAACTTCCCACATTATCTTCTAAGTTAAATTATGATTATGTTGCCACAACCCCGAGGGATATCTCCAAGTATTCTCAGGTTTTAATATATGATGGGCGTGTTACAACCTGGTGAAATAGAGTAGCTTGCAACTACACTCGTGTGTCAAACGTCCCAAGACAAATCCAGGTTCAATATTATTTTATTCTTTCTCTTCGACATGCATTTATTCATAAATGGGAAACGGTTTGTATTTCTTGAATCGCGCCGGCATTTAAATTATTGAGGTAACAAGACAACTCAACTTACTAATCACACACATAACCTTAATCACTGTTGTCAAAAACAAAACATTCACATCACAAACCGGCATTTAAAGACAACTGCCAATCGCTGCATATCGAGATGACAACGTCGAAACACAAATAAAACAGTTGACTGCTTAAAAGCATGTCGCACACGTCGTTACAAGCATAACCTTGCTACATCGTAACTCCCTAACTTCCAAACAATAACTTAACAGTAACTTACAGTAACCTCGATTCAGAGGTCCCCTGGTTCGATTCCCGGACCGGATGGTATTTTAATGATTGATTCCTCTTAGCTCGGGAGCTAGGTGTTTGTGTTCGTCTGTGTTTATTTATGTACAATACAACACACAACAGGTACACACACTCGGCTTAACGGGCAAACAGGAGGTCCGACTCCTTGGCTCGATGAACAGCGTTGAGGCCTTCCGTTCGGAGGGTCCCGGTTACCGATCGGGTTGTGGATTTTAATCCTATCTGATTAATTCGTCTGGTTTGGGGACTTGGAATTTGTGTTTTGTCCCAACACTCCCCTCTTCAATTTCAGACAACACACCACACTACCAACCACCACACAAATACGCAATAGTAATTACATTCCTCCACATAGGATTGGCGTCAGGAAGGGCGTCCGGCCGTAAAACAGGGTCAAATCCACGTGTGCGATCCAGTTCGTACCCACAAACCCACAGGTGTGGGAAAAGCGGTGGAAGAAGAAGAACGAGCAAACAGAAGAAAGAACCACTACTGAGCCTAAGTCCTGCAGTTTACGAGGTGCCGAATGTACTGTATGTCGAACGCTCCCGGCTGGTTTTGTTTTCTAGTTGTCACCTCACCGCTTCTCAATTGCACTTGCGTATGCTGAGTGTAACTCGAATCGACTCTCATATCCAGGTAAAAAAATCACAGACCTTGTCGGGAATCGAACCCTGGGCCTTCGGGTGAGAAGTAGGCACGGTAATCGTAGACCTCGTGGCCAGCGGAAAAACCAAATAAGTCAGTCTGGAATAAATAAAACATGTCAGTATGTTAAGTATGCGTACTCCTTCATGTCTCTCTTGGAAAACTAAAATATGATTTAGATAGATTTTTCACACCATTGAACGTCTATACGTTGCAAACATATGGCTAGCCATGCTAAGGCACTTTCATATTTAGATCTCGGACTTTTAGGTGCTAAAAATTTTATTTTTGGTGCCTTAAACAGGCTCTGGCCCGCCTCTGTGGTGTAGTGGTTAGTGTGATTAGCTGCCACCTCCCGAGGCCCGGGGTCGATTCCTGGCTATGCCACGAAATTTGAAACGTGGTACAAGGACTGGAACGGGGTCCACTCAGTCTCGGAAAGTAAACTGAGTAGACGGAGGAGGGGGGGGGGGGGGGGTCGATCCCCACCTCGGCCATTCTCGAAGTGGTTTTCCGTGGTTTCCCACTTCTCCTCGGGCAAATGCGGAAAGGGTACCTAACTTAATTCCACGGTTGATTTCTTCCCTCTTCCTTGCCTCCCCCTTCCTATCTTCTCATTCCCCTGTTCATCACAGCATATAAGGTGGCCTGCGTGAAGTACTGGTCCTCCTTCCCAGTTGTATCCCTACGACCCATAGTTTCACGCTCCAGGACTCTGCTCATGAGGCGGTAGAGGTGGGATCCCTCGCTGAGTCCGAGGGATAAACCAACCCTGGAGGGTAAACGGATTAAGAAAGAAAGAAAGAAAGAAAGAAAGAAAGAAAATAGGCTCTCAATTGTAAAAGAATTGGTTCTAAAAATATATTTTAGGCAGTTTCAATTTTACGTATTTCAATAGGCATTTATCAATTAAAATACCATTTTTATTTTACTAAATTTATAATTAATAACACTTCACGGGGAAATATAAAACAAATTTAGCTCGCCCATTTCCTACAAATGTCACAGAATAGAACGTTACCATCCGATGTGAAATGAGGAATATCCTGTAACCTTCTAAGCTGACGCGTTCTTGTTTTCACTCGTGACGCAGACTACGGTTTGCGAACTGCGGGAAGTTAGTAAGGAAAGGACTTCCGGGGAGTGTGGTTTACAGATTCCTGACTTTAATATTTTGTTTGAAAAGTACTTCAAGATTCTGAAAAGGAGCCGGCAAATACTGTAGTTTCTCGGAATAAAACCGTTTTTAATCGATTTGCGGATAAAAAATGGGAATGATAGGAAATAGGCAAATATAGGTTTTAACTTCAGTTTAGGAACTTTTAGGCACTACAGGACCACTGTTTTTAACATTATAAATTCATGAAACGTGTAAATACAAGTTCATTTCAAGTTATCTCTTGGGAAACAAAATAGGTTTTTGCCTAAAATTCGAGGTCTATTCATATTGTACTGAAACTTCAAGAAAATTCTGATAAGAGCGACTGTAATAAAGCCCATAGTAGACTGCAGTCAATCTAATTCTGTCGCTAGAGGTTGCTGAGTGCGGTTTTTTCGCGTTTTTGTCAAAGCTGTCCCGTGGTGTTCCATAGTAATGTATTTGTTGACATGTTATAGGGCGTAGTCGCACCTTTTATTATATATCCTGTATATGTAAAAGTTAAGATAAATTATTGATCGATCTCATTATGCGGCCGTTGGCTGTACATGCAGTTAGAGAAATATTTGCTCCAGATGTCATCTGTCAAATCACCCTATTGTTCCGTTCCTGAGGCAGCTCGAGATGGATCGTCGGAAAGACGAGTTCCCGCTCCAGGAAGTTTGTTGCTGCTGCACGGAACCGCGAAGCCAAGCCGAACGTTTGAATGATTTACTCTTCTCGTAGCGTGATAGGCCAGTCGCAGATGCAGATGGGGACGTTCGTCTTCAAGATGTACTGTGCCTTTCCACTTGTTTAATTAAGTGTGATTTACTTGAAACTCTCGGCTTGACACGCAGTTACGGTGCATGATACTGTACAGCACAGTACCGGCAAGTTAACAAAGAGGCTTCTCTCTGGCTGGATCATCGCGCACTCTTTTGTCGTCTCGCTGTTGATCATCGCCTACCTCTCCCTTTAAATAAACAAAGTGACTGGACAAGCTGCGTATATCTCTCATAATCAGAGGGTGGAGTTTGCCATATATGCATGTTTTGTTTATTTCAATAATAATAATAATAATAATAATAATAATAATAATAATAATAATAATAATAATAATAATAATAATAATACCGGGCGAGTTGGCCGTGCGTGTAGAGGCGCGCGGCTGTGAGCTTGCATCCGGGAGATAGTAGGTTCGAATCCCACTATCGGCAGC
This sequence comes from Anabrus simplex, assembly GCF_040414725.1. NCBI lineage: Eukaryota > Metazoa > Arthropoda > Insecta > Orthoptera > Tettigoniidae > Anabrus > Anabrus simplex. Next base: position 31,984,131 of record NC_090269.1, read on the forward strand.
CCTGAAAATGGTTTTCCGTGGTTTCCCATTTTCACACCAGGCAAATGCTGGGGCTGTACCTTAATTAAGGCCACGGCCGCTTCCTTCCAACTCCTAGGCCTTTCCTATCCCATCGTCGCCATAAGACCTATCTGTGTCGGTGCGACGTAAAGCCCCTAGAAAATAATAATAATAATAATAATAATAATAATAATATGCTTAATATGTTTCCATGATCGGTGGTGTGACAATGTGATTGTTTAATTTACGACTGTACATTATTTTCTTGGCAGGAATACTCTATTGATTTATATGAAGACGGAGGGATTCAATATTATACAGTACTCTTTTGAAATTTGAGAATTCTGACGAATAATTTCGCATGTCAAGATATAAGTTAATATGCGTATAAGAAAATCAAATAGCGAATATTTTAAGATTAGCTTAAATTGTCCGCCTATTCAATACATATATAATTGATTACATTATTACATGTTTCGTCCCCAAAGGGACATCATTAGTTTTAATAAACTACAATAATATATCAGAATATCAAAATTACATTATTAGATTGGAAAGACACATTAAAACATTGTTGAATGATAGGATACTTTGTTAACGTTGCAAGTCATATAATCAATAAAACTGGTTTTGCAAATTTAACAAATAAATAAGCTTTCAACATATTGATCCTGCTGAGTACATATAGATGTGAAGTACAGAACAAAAATGACAAAGCGGATATCAAGGGATTTCGAACTCACAACCATCAGATTTCACGTCGGATGGTCTTACCAACTGAGCTACGGTGACCGGGCAACTTGGCCATGCGGCTAGGAGCATGCAGGTGTGAGCTTGCATCCGGGAGATAGTGGGTTCGAATCCCACTGTCGGCAGCCCTGAAGATGGTTTTCCGTGGTTTTCTATTTTCAATTCCCATTTTCACACCAGGTAAAGGCTGTGGTCATACTGATAAATAATTTGAAAATAATTTGATCTCCCACGTCATTTTTCATTTTAACAACTGCTGGAGTTAGCCAATCAGATTATTCGCGGGCGAATTCAAATGAGCTTTGCGAGGCTGAGTCGCTAAATCTGTACGTGGCGTAAGACTAGATTGAGAGTACTAATCGGAGAAAAGAACTTCGCTAGGGGAGGAATTTGAACACGGACCTCCTAGCTAACAGGATTGCCCCATAGCACGCACGCTACGGTGACAAGGTGTGTTTGTGTTTGTTGCTGCTTTCTCGGCGTAGATCGCAATTCGATGTGAAGCCACGTGCAGACTCAGCAACACCACCTGGCAAAGCCCACCCGCTAAGCGATCTGATTGGCTAACTTCAACAGCTGATAAAGTGACAATGGCGTGAGGTACTGATTTTTCAAATTCTTTATCAGTATGATCAGTTCTCTAACGCTCATGTAACACAGTTCACGTTCTTTCCGACCACCCCTGTATTTACTGAAAACGGTCTAATACGATGGAAGATTACTTCGGTACCATGCGGCTTGAAAATAAAATTGGCCCACAACGGGCGACTAACACGCACTCTATAATTGCGATGGCAGCAGTGCCCGACCTGTACCTTAGATCTTGATGCACCATTACCACACGTCTAGGACACCACCTCAGCGTGTGAATCTGTGCGTTGCGTGTCAATACTGTAGTCTGAATCGCAAGGTTAGCTGGACTAAGTTGCGGCGAATTATTTTCCTCCTCACTTGGTATGGCTTCCGGAATGGGTTTGTACGTTGAACTTTTCCATTCTATTGGAATTTTTCTATGAGTCCGCCTCTGTGATGTAGTGGTTAGCTGCTACGTCTTGAGGCCTGGGATCGAAAATTGAAAAGTCGTACGAGGACTGGAACGGTGTCCACTCAGCCTTGAGAGGTCAACTGAATAGAGGGGTCCGATTCCCACCTGAACCATCCTCGAAGAGGAATTTCGTGGTTTCCCAGTTTTTATCCGAGCAAATGCTGGGATGATACCTACTTAAGGCTACGACCGCTTCCTTCCCTCTTCCTTACCTATCCCGTTCAATTCCCATCTCCCACAAGGCCCCCGTTCATCATAATAGGTGAGACCGTCTGGGTGAGGCATTCGTTTTTCTCCCCAATTTCATCCCCAGCCAAAAGTCTCACGCTCCAGGACTCTACCCTTGAGGCGGTAGAGGTGTGCTCCGTCGCTGAGTCCGAGGGAAAAACCAACGCTGGACGATAAACATTAAATACCGTAATAATAATAATAATAATAATAATAATAATAATAATAATAATAATAATAATAATAATAATAATATGCTTAATATTTTTCCATGATCGGTGGTGTGACAATGTGATTATTTAATATACCACTGTACATTATTTTCTTGGGAGGAATGCTCTGTTGATTTGTATGAAGACGGAGGGATTCAATATTATGCAGTTCTCTTTTGAAATATGAGAATTCTGACGAATAATTTCGCGTCCGAGATGACGTCCATAAGTCTTTTGCCTGTTTTGGCACGATAACCTCACTCTGAGACGGATGATAACTCTCCTCCGTTCTCTTTCAATTGAAGTTTCGATCGGTGACTAATCTCGTCTTGTCCGTCAAAACAACAACCATAGCCACACAAGCATTTTACAAAACGGAGCAATGTAACTTAAACGATTTTCAGTCTGTGGAACATTACGCTGGGGAATATAACGTACTTGTAAAAAACTTCACTATTAAACAAAGAATGACATGTTTCGTCCTCAAAAGAACATCATCAGATTTCATCAAGTCACACTCAATATTTGGAAATATTTATGTTTATATCTGTCCATACACCTAGGAATTTGTACATTGGAACTTATCCTAATGAAGTCCTGCTTTGTCTCCACTCCAGCATACACTCGGAGGCGTTTGAAAAACCGTCGCTCGTATCAAATGGGATGCCAGTCCGCTGACCGTCCATTACGTCACGGCTCCCACCCTGGTCTGGACAATGACACGCTGCACCTCTAGTGTTCCCCAATGTGTATTGTTATTCCTTGTTTAATACAAGTAGTTTGTTTTTACAGGTATGTTATAGTGCAATAATATATTGAACTTCTGTATTCGACAGACGGAGATTGGAGGACAAGAAGAGATAAAATAGAGGAGGGTCCAAAAATATTCCTTCCTCCTTGTCTCTTTCGTTAACTTATTCTTCTTCTTCTTCTTCTTCTTCTTATTATTATTATTACCATCATCTTCTTCTTCTTCTCCTTCTTCTTCATCTTCTTCTACTTGAGGAAGATTGGATAACAAGAAGAGAAAACATACAGAATGGTCTTTAAATTGTCCTTTATCTTCCTCCTCCTCTTCTTCTTCTTCTCCTTCTTTCCTTTTACTGCTTCGTTAACTTTTTTTCTTCTTCTTAAGGAAGACTGAAGAACAAGAAAAGAATGCTATACAGGAGGGTGCTAAAATCTCCTTCTTCCTCATCTCTTCCTCTTCTTCCTATTCCTTATCTACGCCTACTTCTTAAGGAAGATTAAAGAATAAGAAGGAACTTGAAAACATCATAGGATACGAGCTATGAATTTTAAGTTAATAAAATATAATGAAGTATGAGAATATATTCTTTATTTATTCCTAAAAATTGCATTCATTTTTAATCATTGTTTTCCGGTCGATTACATTAACGGTTTGCCTTTTTCTACCACTACGGGCGCTAATGTGGGTCAGTGCAGAGTTTCACTTAAGCCCTTAAAGCTACATTCAATGTGGACATTAAAAAAACGCCTGAGGGTATTGAACCATGGAACACATTACAGAATGAATAATATAAATTAATTTGACTAGGATCTGAATAAGAAGAAAACAAGTAAAGAAACACGGTATTTTAGGCTGTTTTTCCGGAACTTCATTTAGGCCTGGAGTGATTTTCGAAACTTTCTTTTTAGCTTGACAGAGCTATCTAAGACTCACAATTTGAAGCCTTCCCGGGTCGCTTAGCCTTTCAACTTGCGGCACAACTGAGGAAATTGCCTAATTCTAGGTTTTTCGTAATATAGGGACTCCTAGTTTGTCTGTTAAGACATGTTTCTGACATTAAAAGGACGGTGCATGTTTAAGAACATCCTGTGTTGCTGTTTAGCTCGAATATATTCCAATAAATCACTGGTGAGTACTTTCAACTTTCTAAGTGAAAATACAGTACCAGAATTCACTTTAAGAAACTTTGTTGTGGCAGTGGATGTTCCTTCGCTGGTGGAGTACAGGTCCATTAGCCTCTTGTATTATAGCAGCTGAATTGGGATGAATGGTCTTACTTTGCCAGTGTCACATCTTAATTCAACTGACTTATGAATAGAATGGGGGAGAAAAGTAGAATATTAACCGCAGACTGATGTTAAAGCTTTGTTTCCATTTAGAAACCCTCTGCTAAGACGCCAGCGGAGATGTAAGTGCAAGCAAATTCTTACCCTCACCTCTACCTGTTACAGCCTCGCACCATAGAAGAAGTTAAACGGATCAGTTGGTGCCTACATAATGCTTATTAACAAATTCTATCCAATGCTTTTTTGTAGGTAATAATAATAATCGTATGGTCTCGGCTACCGTGTGCAATCATTTTAATTCGATGCCATCTGGCTGCTTGCTCGTCAATTTCGACATTCCACTTTACTCTAGGCCTGCTAGATGGCAGAGTTAACCGAATCTCTCTTGGGCGTCTATGGATAAGTTTTTAATGAATCTTGTCGGGTAAACATCAAATGTGTCACCAGAGATCCTTTACATGCCGACACCGTACGACATAGAGTGTCGAATGAACTTTATTCAGCACTTCAAAAATCTGATTACCTTTCCCGGGTTTGAACCCGCTATCTTCGGAACCGGAGGCCAACACTCGTTACTACTAATAATAATGTTACTGGATTTACGTCTCACCAACTACTTTGTACCGGGCGAGTTGGCCGTGCGGTTAGGGACGCGCAGCTGTGAGATTGCATCCGGGAGATAGTGGGTTCGAATCTCACTGTCTGCAGTCCTGAAGATGGTTTTTCGTGGTTTCCAATTTTCACACCAGGCAAATGCTGGGCCTCTACCTTATTTTTTTTTGCTATTTGCTTTACGTCGCACCGACACAGATAGGTCTTATGGCGACGATGGGATAGGAAAGGCCTAGGAAGTGGAAGGAAGCGGCCGTGGCCTTAATTAAGGTACAGCCCCGACATTTGCCTGGTGTGAAAATGGAAAACCACGGAAAACCATCTTCAGGGCTGCCGACAGTGGGGCTCAAACCCAGTATCTCCCGATTACTGGATACTGGCCGCACTTAAGCGACTGCAGCTATCGAGCTCGGTCTACCTTAATTAAGGCCACAGCCGCTTCCTTCTAACTCCTAGTCCTTTCCTATCCCATCGTCGCGATAAAACCTATCTGTGTCGGTGCGACGTAAATCCTCTAGCAACTACTTTGTTCTTTTACGTGCCAGTAAATCTACCGACATGAGGCTGACGTATTTGAGCACCTGAGGGTGATGGAGTACGCGAAACGCATCGTCGCATGTCTGTTGTGTATGGTGTATGTCCATGAAGAGTACGCACGAGTGGCATAGTAGATTCCGTGAAGGGCGCACATCACTGCAAGGCGATGCGCATCCAGGACAGGCCCACTTAGCCATTACTCCTGATGTGATGTGGAGAATTGATGATATCCGGCAAAACCGACGAATCACGGAGGAAGGAAGACCTTCGTGGACATCGGTTTCATTCGGACGAGGAATTTATCGTCTTGTCTCCCAGTGGGATAAATGTTTTTCTTAAATGTTTGTTTACAATTTTCCTTACGGCGCACCGACACAGATAGGTCTTATGGCTTCGAGAAAAATGCTTTTAGTAATTACTTTTGAATAAAACCATTCCATGGTCACATTGTAGCGGGTCTTCGCTTTTCATTTGACTGCTTCTTAAAAATGCCCCCTGTGGCTGGGGGGACGCAGATGAAGAATACACCCACGGTATCCCCTGCCTGTCGTGAGAGGCGACTAAAAGGGGCGACCAAGGGATGATTAAATTGGAACCATGAAACTGATTTTGATTCGTGCCATCACGCGGGGAACACCATGGGTTGCGAGTTGTACCACTATGTTCGGTACGAAATGGGTTTGTATTTAGTAGTAGTCATGAGCTTGGCCTGGGGGTTTCCAGTACCCGTGCGTCGTACCCATGTGAGCAACACCGCGGGCCTGGGCGTAGCCTGTGAGTTGTACCACTATATGAGCGACACCGTGTGTCTGCGTTGCCTTTGATTAGTATCCACTCTGTGAGGAACACCACGGGGCCCGTGGGACCGGCATCCGTGACTAGTAGACCTAGGTGAGGAAACTCATTGGTTTGCGTTGGCTATGAGTGGCGCCATTGTGTGAGATACACCATAGGTCTGCGTTACCTGTACGAAGTACAATACTTGTGAGTAGTACCGTCTTGTGTGGAACACCGTGAGTTTCGCTACTTTTGATTAGTACCCCAACATGCCAATACCATGGTTCTACTTTACTCGCGACATGTACCATTCTGTGGGGCCTTAGACATGGATTTTGCACCCCTTTCGACATCAAGCATCATCGTGCTTTATGAGTGGTCCCTTGGTCAGTAATCAATTATGTATGATCTTTGAGTCTGATCCGCTGTATTTTGTTTGTTTGTTTGTTTCCTCTTTTTTTTGTGGGGTTCATGTCCATCCATTTATTCTTCATGTCATTATTATTATTTTTTGGTCAGTGGATGAATTTGACATTTTTGTTCTTTCATTTCGTACCATTAGGGGCCGATGACCTCGATGTTAGGCCCCTTTAAACAACAAACATCATCATCATCATCATCATCATCATCATCTTAAAAAATGGGCATTTTTTGTTTCAAATTACTAATTCATTCAAGACGTAAAATAAGATAAAAACTTCCACAGGAACATTTTAAAATGTACTCAACGTCTTCCACTTTTTACCCCAATGAGTATTGCATCAAGAACTCCATATGAGATTACTTTATTAGCAGCATCAATTCAATGAAGTATGATTAAGGAAACCGGTTTTATTTCTCGACTGCTGTTCGTCAAATCATGAATCATCCTCGTATTTTCCGATGGGGGTTCATATCTTCAATCAGTTCAAAAAAATTATTGCCAACTTGTTTCAAAATTAAGCCTCTTTCCTTCTGACAACTATGATGGACTTCGTCTCGGTTAGAAAGGAATTACCTGCATAATGTGTAAGCTGTTTGGCAAGTACACACCGCCGCGTGGGGAGGAAGGAAGAAGACGCTATCAAGAAGACAGTAGAGACGGTTCTCTGAATTATTTAGCGAGTTATATCTTAACATTGTCCTTACCCTCCTCGACACAACTCCGCGGTTCACAACTCGTTGACTCGCGCTAGTAAAAGCAAAGGCAAGCAAGCAATCTGACTAATGACAATAGGGACTAGTGTGCTGTGTAGCTGCTCCCTCTAGGGAACACAGGCATTCCCTCACCGCCCGCCCCCTCAAATACTAAGAAGGTGTACGAGGAAATGCTCCTTGATCGATCTCATCCCCAGGAACATGTAATTTGTCCTCCCCCTCGGCGTGGTGTGAT